>NC_045698.1:97135228-97788707 GCF_009834535.1 Camelus ferus
CCTTCCTTCATGTTTTTTCTAGCGACTTCCTACCTTCTTTTCTCTTGCCAAGAAGGTTCAATCTGATATTCCTTCAGTGTCTTAAAATAACAACTACATTTAGAAATTATTTACTCACCAGACACTGGACTCACAACAGCCCTATGTCATAGGTACCATTGTTATATTGTTACATAAGAGAAAGCTAAGACTCAGAGGGGTAAAGTCATTTTTCCAAGGTCACAGAGCTATTCAGGGGCAAAGCAGAATTACAAAGCAAATCTGACTCCAAAGCCCAAGATCTTAACTATATCAAACCACCTGGCTCCCAAATGAATTGGGGGCCTTACTACTGTGACATAGAAAAGATCTTACAGAGACAAACCTACATATCTTTGGCTTGAGGCTCTAACTGCTAGGGAAGACTAGCAAAAATGCTTTTGAATCATCCAGGAAATTTCTTTCATTCCTCATTTCTCAGAAAGAATCATCTGGAAAATACAGTCAGTTCCAAGGACTCCTTGGGGGAATACAAATGAATCTAAAAATGAAAGGAAGTTTACCCCTTCTCCAGATGAACCAAAACCCCTGGATTTAGCAGTACCCGAAGCAAGCCCACTTCTGCTCCCTCTACCTGCCTAAATCTCAGCAGACTGTCACCAACAAGATCCTCATTCTACTACCAAGGAAATAACAGAGTCTCCAAGTCTTGGGAAGAAAACCAAAAATAATAATAATGCAAAAAGAGAATGAATAAGTAAGAAGAAAACAAAGCTCAAGCTCCTATTTATTATGTATCAAAAGATTCTGTTTTTTCAAGCTTCTTATTAAAATACTCTGGCTCCAAATTCATTTTCTTTGCTTAGTCCTAATTATTGCTTCAGCTTTCTTCAAACGGACCCCCAAAGATGTTGAAAATGTAACTGAAAGGTCTGCTCCTTCCATGGGAGCTGCAGGGAAACTCTGACTTCTTGCTATGAAACGCTATTTTGTAATTTCATAGATAATACCCCAGAATTAATCAAGATAAAGAGTTCTCCATTTCCCCTAGCAACAGAGCTCACTGGGGCTAGACAGGCAAGGCAAAAGAAAGATGGTACCAAAAGAGAAAAAAAAAACCCATTTCCTCATCTAGCAGCACATGCACAAAACAGGCTCCCAAATTCTACCCAAATCACTAGGCTAGTACTGATGACATCAAATTCCAAAGCTACATATCACATAAGAGGACACTGTCCATTCTAATGGGGTAGGGGTCAGGATGAGAAACTGAGGTAGCAAAGAAAGGGAATGGAGAAGAAATGTAAACCATAAATTAAGGCTCAAAGCCCTGCTGCTTCTCCTGCTAAGAGCTGGCAAGGAAGGACTGAATCAACCTTCTAGGTAAGACCATGAAAAGGGATGTTAAAAAAAAATTGAGAGAGAAAAAGGAAAAAGATCAGAAGAGAGGAGTCTTACTGCACCAGGTTTGCAATTTGTCTGCCTTCAGAGCTGAAGCTCTGAGTAGCAGGTTTTTTAAGGTCTATTTTAAGAGCTTTGAGGCCTTTGGGGAGGAGGGAGGAATAAACCTCACTAATTCTACCTTTTTCAAAGTCTCCTGAATTTTGCTGTAATGGAGGGCATTTGCATGAAACAAGATGGATTCCTCTCAGAGACGTGTTCATTCCTCAGAAAATGAACATGTTCATGTGTGTGCAAGCATGTGTAAGAGAAGAGAGACATTTGAGAGCTGTTTCTCATAGTCTATTAGTCTACCAGATGCACAGGTGAAGAAAATGGGGACAGGACTGGGAGGACCTGATCCTTCAAATCCTTTTGAACACAAAGACTGGCCAATGATTTTGAAGTTCTCACTCAGGATTTATAGAAAGAAAAGAAAATCAATGCAAATAAAAATAAAAAGAGATACATGTTGGTTTACTTTTTAACCAAAAAATAAACTGAAACAAACAAACAAAAAAAACCCAAATTAAAAAACATCTCAATCTAAATAAATAAATAAGTAGATAGATAGCCTAACAAGCTACCTGAAACTTAGGCCATCATCATCCCTGGTTTGGGGACTCCCTGGCTGATCCACCTCTAAATGACTCAGAATCATGGATTACAGTCAAAACGGGGTGGGAGAGTATAACAGTGCACTTTTCCCATCCCAAATTTCTACAATCACACACACAGAAAAACAGATTATATAGCCTGGGGGAAACGGAGATGGAGCCTAATAACATGTTACCCATAATCCTGTCCAGAAGAAAGCTGTGAAAATTCTGAAAGAAAACACTCCTTTGAACAAGAATTGCAGAAACAACAGAAGGGTCAGGAAATACAGCAAGTGAGAGAGATTAAAGGAGTAGAGATGATCATCACCTCAGGAAAAACTGGAAGAGAGGGGGTGAAAGAAGTGAGAAGTAATGCTTTTTGAGCCAAAAGAAAGCTGCTTCAGAGAGCCACTTGCTGTTCTACCAAAAAAGCCACCTTCTGGTACCAGAATCTCCAAATACTTGTCTTGCTGGCTTATAGCCGAAATTCTTACATAAAAAAACTGAGTTAGGGGGATTCACTACAAGTGGGCTTCTAGGTAACTTTAAACATAAATTAAAGATGGTCCCAGATAGATGGAGGACGGTCAATAATAATAGTATCAAGTTAAGACGCTGACTTAGTAGTAGCAAGAGTGACCAAATACCCTGAGTTAGCCACAGGGATAAGTCCTTCAAAGGAGGAAAATTAGCAAAGGAGACAACTGACAAGGAGTTGTCCAATGTCTTTCCTTTACTGAGCTTTATAGATAGTGAACACTCAACAATATCTAAGGTAGGTTAATATAACCATGTGGTTAGACAAGGAGACAGAAAAGGCAGCTGTGAGTGGGAGAAAGGGGGCCTTGGAAATGAATGAAGACCAGTATCTGCAGGGCTACAGTTCTCAATAAACACAGAACCTTTTTTAGGAATGTAAGCCCATGTCTGCTAGCTTACCCTGCTCCAGACACCCTCTCCTGCTCATATACATGCCTGGGATTTCATTCTCTAAATCCAGGACCAGGTCTTTGAGCACTAATAACATTTAGGATCCAAACACTTACAAAGGTGCCTGGAGTTCTGCACCTTCCTTAATCTAGGAGCTTGGAGCGCTTCCCTCACAAAGCAAAAAAGACTGCTTAGGACCTACCAGGTGGGCACACCAGCACTGAGCCTATACACAGCCTACAGCTCCCTAGGTTACAGGCCCTCTGCAAGGGGAACAGTCAACTGGACCAGAGTCTCACTCATAACACTAGTATTTCCCATGAGAAAAGCAGGGCACTGCCAGAAAAGAGAAGCACTATTCCCTCTGCCCGCTCCATGTCTCACCCTGCTACTCACTCACATTCTGTGAATTTGTATCTATCTGTCCATTGTCAATTTGTCAATTCTCGTCTAACGCCCTTGTCTAAGTACTTAGGTAATATTGTAAAAAGTGTCAGTAGAAAATCAGCGTGAGATAAATTTGCCATCCTGGTGAGCTTCTGTGTTTGTTTTATTCCAAGTAAATGCACTAAAGCTTGCTTCCGTATAACAGAAAACCTAAAAATCAATGCCCAAAGCCCAATAACCACAAACTCCCCTTTCCAATAACAAAAAGCCAGGAAGAAAGCAAGCTACATAAAATGAAGCCAGAGAAAAATAGCCTCTCCTTAGAAGGTTCCAATTAATAGTTGAGGGGAAGGGGGAGGACATTTAATAAGTAATATACAAGAAAGAAAATCATCCTGATTACATTTATTCAGGAAACAAAGCATTATGAATGTGAGAACCTATGTACCCAGCCTAAGTAATACCAAAAATCCATTCTCATTCACAAGCTCATTCGTTCAATAAATGTTCTCTGATCATCTGTTATATGCCAGACACTGTTCATACCTCTGGAAATATAGCTGTGAACATGACAGACATGGTCTCTGTTCTCATGTAACTTACATTGTGGTAGAGGAAAAACGGAGTCAACAAGAAGCAAACAAACAAGAAAAATTATCAGATGGCTGTTATGGTGACATAACTGGTTACTTTATACAGGAGACAAGGAAAGACCTTCCTCCTAAGTAACAGCAGAAATGAAATCTGAATGACAAGGGCCAATTAAGTGAAGATGAGTGAAGAGTATTCCAGGCAACAGTTGGAGCAAAGGACTTCTACATGATGAACAGAAAGGTCACTGTGGTCAAAACATAAAGGTGAGGGGAAGAGTGCAGGAAATGCGGCTGCCAAGGCAGGCAGGCAAGGATCTGCTCAGTAAAGGTCTGTAACCAGGGAAGGGAGTTTAGAACTTATTCTAAGTATGATGGTACGTCAGCAGACAGTGAAAGGCAGGAGAGCTGTGTGCTCCTTAAGAACTTACTGTGGAATGTTGATAACTAATTCCAGGATGTAGACTGACTTTTCAAAAAATTTATCTGGCTACAGAAGTTCAGAAGAGTTTCTTTTCCTAAGAGAAATTCTTCATCTGTAAGTTAATGAATACGTACTATGTGAAGGGCACTGTGCCAACTATTATACATACATTATTTTATTCAATCCTCACCCAATACTACAGGTAGATTTTTATTTTACAGATGAGGACACCAAAACTCAGAGAGGAGATGAAGTGACTTGCCCAAGACCACACAGCATGTACATGGTAGGGTCAGGGCTGGAACCCGGGTCATTGTGACTTAAAAGAGCCGGGGCCCCAGCCACTTTGCTCTAACAATTCCAACCCCTTTCCTGACGGGGAAGAAAGAGACAATAGTTCTTTTGGGTTACCACTGAAGCCTCCTGTCTATTGCTTTCCATCTATTCTCATGTTCCCCAGTGAGGAACATAGTTTGGGGCTTGACTCCAAACACCTTACCCAGGAATATTCCCTAACAACCCAATTCCAATCTCATAGTTCCATGCCCTTGGCCAGCCTTTCCCAGCACCTCTGGTCCCAACTGGCTTCTCTACCTGATGAGGTTTGAGTTCTTTGAAGGCATTAGAATCCTCATGATTCACTGAGCTCCTACCACATGCCAGGCACACGATTTACATTATCTCGTTTCATCCTAACTGCCCCAGCATCTTTTTCAGATGAGGAAAGTTCAGTCACAGAAGTTCCAGGATAGGGTCAAAAACTAATAATTAGCAGAAAAGGAATTCTATTTCTTCCTACAGAATGCACTGCACATAGCTTACTAAATGGTGAGTGAATGAAGAGACATACTAACTCATCAAGAGACATACAAACCCCTACCCCCCTGAATGAGGAAGAAAGCATGGGCACAGGTCAGGGCCTGCATATCCAGCTTGAGATACTCTACACCAACACATCATCTCATCTTCTCAGCGAATATAGGCTCCAGTTCAGAAAATGTGAAAGGCTCTGTCCTTCCCCCATCCTCACTTTCACCCACCCAGGAATCAAATAAATCAACTTTCCCCAAGACCTCCATCAAATACAATCCCATTACAAAGGTCATTTCCTTCCCCACCCTCAAGACTACCAGAGAGCATTTTATTTCACTAACTCAATACTGAACAAACCTTTACAGAAAACACAACCCAGCTTATTTTTCATGGTCTCTTTTATGTCAACTACCTTACACAATATTTTACAAAGGAAAAGTAGCAGCAACAGTAGAGTGTTTTAAGGAATAGGAGCCAGGAATGTTCACCACCAAAAATGGAGACTCATGCAGCAGCAAAAAGAGAAGGCTGCTCCAGATGGTGCAGTCCTATCAAAAAGCAGGGCTACCTTACCAAGAGCTGAGCACCCTCCACTCCCAAGAAGGGAGCAAACAGGAATCAAAGCATGTGGGAGGCTATGGGCCACAGAAGGAAGAAGAGGCCCGGAGGAAGACAAAGCATCACCAAGTGGATATCTGATCTGGACCCTCCCGAGGTGATTCCTTGTTTTACTGAAATGTGATCACGCAGAACCAGACAAATAGCAGAAAAAGTGACAAGAAAACTGAGCACCTCAAGACCAGGACTTCTTTATGCCATGCCTAGGATGGAGCCCAACACATACCAGACATGTAAGACAAACAAAAGTTAGCCAAATAAACTACCAACAATCATTACCACTTTTTACTCAGCATTTATCCTGTGAAGGAACCTAAGCACCTTTCATATATTCTAACTGATAATTCACAACAATTACCCTGCAAGGTAGATACTTATTATTATTTCCCCAGTTAGAGCTAAGAAAACTATCGGTCAAATTGTGCTGAACACTGGAATTTGACACAACATTGTAAAATGATTATAAATCAATAAAAAATGTAAAAAAAAAAAAAAAAAAGAAAGAAAACTATGGGTCAGGGAAGTGAAGTAACTTGTCCAAGATCACATAGCTTATAAGGAGTGGAACAAAGATTCCTAGTTAAGGTCTGCCCAATTCCAAGGATCATGTTCCTAACCACTATGTACCATGGCCTTCCAGCTGTGTAAGTGGAAGGAGACGTGGGCAAGGCCACAGTATAGCTGAGGAAGGGCTCTGGTCTGGGGTCTAGGACCGCCTTCCACACACCTAGCACTTGGTCTGACAGCGTGTGACACTGACCGAGGCTTTTTTATACCACAGGTCCCTCCTATACCTCAGTCTTCCTGGTTACACAGTGGGAAGAATAATTACAGCCCATTTCTGGCCCCTAGACATTGGCTGCTACCAAGAGAGAATGTGCACACCAACATCAACCAGAACTGAGTGTTAAGAACCTCAGGTGTTGGCTTTGCTAACTTGGCGTATCACATCTCAGGGAGGTGCCTGTGTCAGTGTCTTAAGTGGTCCAAGGTGAAAGGGGTAGCCCTCGCCCAGTAGTGACAACCAACAGAGGGATGGTAAGACACAGGTTACGAAGTGCTCTGTTGCTGTCATATGTTAATAAGTGACAGGTCTGAAACCTCCAGGCCTTTTTCTGGGAAGGTGTAAAGATGCCAAATGCCAGCACTCTGAGCCACCACATCTGCTGAGTGACCAGGTGGCCCCAACACCACACTGTCAGTGGGCACTGAGAGAGGACTTGACTCAGGAGGAGCAAGGCAACACTTCACAGGGTCCAATCTCAAGACTACCATTTAGTTGACTGAAGGAAAACAAGTAACCTATTACAGTAATTTTTCTTTTTTTGGTCTTCATTCTCAATCCCTCATCAAAATCCATCTAATGTACCATGACAGAATGATCTGTTCATACTGCAAATTCAATCATCTCACTACCACAACCACAACTAACAACCCTTCAAAGGATTTCCTGCTCTTCCAATCAAGGCAAGATACCTCGCCGTGGCTGACCAGGCCTGCCCTTGCCAATCCCTCCAACCTCACCTGTACCTATCTCCTCTCACTCTCTGTGCTCTGGCCACAATTTCTTTCAGTTCCTCATGGAAGTTATGCTTCTTTGCACCCCTCAACCCCTACCCCACTCAGGCGGCTTTGTAAAAGCTGAGCTCTCAGCCTGAAAAGCTCTTCAACCACATGTCACTTTGCTTAGTAAACACCTGTTTGTTCTTCACAATTTAACTCAAATGTCACTTCTTCAAGGAAGCATTACCTGATACCCTCTTAACCCCAGGACCAAGTCAAAAATTCTCATGGAACCACATTCCTTTCTTTCCACACATTGATTACAATTATAATTTTACATTTACGTGTATGATTATAATTTGATTATGTCTATATTCATCAATACTCTGAGCAGGAACTGTATCTGACTTGGTCACAAGTATATCTCAGGGCTGACCATAGTGTCTGGAATATAACAGACACTATATGTTTATTGACTGAAAGAAAATTTCAGAGAGAAAGAAAATGAAGACCTGTACAAATCAAATGGTTCTGCTTAGAGAAGCTGTTCACCTCTTATGACCTTAAGGCAAATTATTCTTCCCCTTCCCCCTTCCTCTTTCCCAAATTTCTTCCAGAAGTTACTTTCTATGTCCTGCCATTCTCTAGACTGGTGGTAGCCATAGTGATAACCTGGCTTACAGCCAAAAACAGTCTAAATAGATATCACCTTTTCTGCGTGCTCCAAGCTTCCAAAATAAAAGTCCACAGCAAAGTCCCAGTCGTACAGAAACACAAAAACCTTTACCCAGTAAAGAGACTGAGCCAAACAACTAGCAGACTCTGCAAGAAACAAGTATTCCTCAGAGCAGTACCCCCAAGTGACCCACCCAAAGGAAAAAACGGGAAAGGAGGAGGGCTGCAGGAGGCTGAGATAGAAGCAGGTACACCATTCCCTGAAGGGATTTTAAACCCCATCTTTTACTCCTTGGATGAAGCAAAGATGTGCACAAACATTAAATATCAAAAATCCCCCGATGAGGCAGCTTCGGAAGAGCTCTACAGATTGTAGCTCAGAGAAGCAACACCCATGCCTGAAGAAATTCACACCAAGCTCTAATTGAGACCAAAATTCACTTTACAAGCAGAAGGGTCTTGTCTATGCCCTTCTACTCTTTAGGATAGGCAGGTAGGGTAAGGTGGAGGAAGCAGAAGCATTTACTGAGTTCTATTCAATGGCAGGCACAGTGATAGGTAATTCAGACAGGGCTGCTAGGGAGAAACAAATAAGGCACAGATGAGCACACATAAAGACGGGTAGCTGAGCTTCAACGAGGTTTAACAACTTGTCCAACAGCTAGTGAATGACAAGGTCAGGAACAAACCCAGGTCTGCATGAATCCACACACTCTTTTCTCCCACCCCAGGGCTGCCTTTGTGGGTCATCTATGCACCCAGTTCTGCTCCTCACCCCTTCACCACCACCTTCCTAACCAGAGTGAGAACGTAGCTACATCAAGGAGAGGCTGCCTTCTGCGAGCACAGCCCACCACAATTAGTATGTATATAACTGAGGTACAACCCCACATCCTAGGTATGGAGACAGTTCACTATAAGGAGCAGAGCTCATCACCTATAGCTATGAGGATGAGGCTAGATTTTCTAAAAATCCCAAATGGGCCCATAGGGATGAAGTCTCTGCCTTTCCCAGAAGCCACTGCTGCTGGGTGCTAGGACTGTAATCCTGCAACCCAGAGAACCTTAAATCAAAGGATGGTGTGTGCTCCATCACACCATAAGGCAGTACCTGCAGGGCAGACAACCCCAGCTGAAGTCTCCATAGCTCCTCTACCTATGCAGTGGCGGTAAACTCTATACCTGAATCATCCACATCCACACGGCATCTCTTACAAGGTTAAGCATCCATTCATTGTACTGTAGTTCAAGGTTAACCCCTACCTTGCACTCATTTCAGGATCTGCTTCTTATCAAATGCTATGCCAGCTGATTATTATAACTATTATGCCATTATAATAACATTACTGCACTTTTTCTCTGCACTTGACATCTGTTGGCTGATAGGTTTAACTGGTACATAAGCAATAATTACACAGTGCTCTCTCCTTTCCAATGAAGCCTCTAGTGTGACACTTAAAGCTAAAACCAACTGCAGCAAATGCCCAGCCCCAGCAGCAGTGGGAAACATGGCTTATTTGGGCTCAACCACCATACTTCCAGTGGTCACAGTGACTGAAACAGAAGTTCCACTAGGTCCCTAATTGTTGACACACTCCTCCGTTTCTGGGAAGGTGATGGAATTTGGGGGAAACACCAAGCAGCAAGCAATTTATTGTTGAAAACCCCTACAGGGCCAGAGGAGTCATGTACAGGACTCAGTATTACAGACGTACAAGCAGTGCCAAATCACGATGCTACACACCACCACAAGAGAAAAAGGAGAGGAAAACACACTTCTCTGCTGGAAGTTCTCAAATAAATGGCGTCCAGAGAGCCATTCTGCCTGCTTCCCTATACACGCTTCTTGGCAACTGCTGGTAAAATTGGCAACAGGGAGAGGAAAGGGGAGCAGAGGACTATCTTCAGGCCCCTATTTTGAAACTGAGAAACCCATCAACCTGGCTGCTAGGCCTTCTTTAAGTAGGGTCCCTAGGGGCCAGGATGCAGTCTGGAGTCCAAAGTGAAGAAGCAAGTTCCACTTCTTGTCAGACTATTTAATCCACCTGTCACACTACTTATGACAAAATCGAGAAAGATGTGAGATTCTGTGACTGCAGAATATCAATATGCCTAAATCACACATTAGCCTTATTAAAGGAAAGGCAACCCATACCGAGGCTGCATAAAAAACACACATGATAAAACAAACCCCACCAGGAGACCAGGGCTGCCCCACTTTGTTCTCCACCCTGTAATACACAGGGCTCTTTTTTTTTTTTTTTTTTAAGGCAGAGAAGGGGCGGAAGGTTATCTGAATTTAAATTACCAGTGAACACTATAATCTGTGTGCAAGGAGAAAAGGAACATTCAAGAGTGCCAAGTGCAGGCCTTTAGGACATGTGTGGCTGAGGCAGTAGTAGCCCACGGGGCTTTTTCCTTCAACCTCAGCCCTCTATTCTCACCACTTGGGAACAGGCAAGCCAGCAGGCAAGGCCCAGGCAGTACAAAGGGGCACTGTCTCCTAGGTCTAGAGAGAAGACTGCACTCAGAAGAAAATTAGTATGAAGCAAAAAAGAATGAGTAAGATCATCATCCACAGAAGTAACCCATATGAGGAGGGGGTTTTGAAAGGTGTTTCTGAGGGCAGAGATCATATCTGTCTCACTTACCACTATACCCCCATGGCCAAGCAGTACCTGACACACAGTGGGTGCTCAGCAAAGAACTGCAGACTGAAGGGTAACCACAAAGATTCCTTAGGTTGGAACAGATTGAAGAGAGCCAGAATCTAGTTGTGCCTACTGTAACCTGTGGTAAAAGAAGGGCTGCGGTCTGCAAAGGATACATAAAGAGGAACCTAGAGAATAAGAATGAATTACTCTCCAATACATTCCTGGTGGCCTGAGAGACTGACGAGTGTATTTTGGTCAGAATACAGACACAGCCCTAGAAGGACAATGCTGGGAGGAGAGAAGAGAAGATGGAAGGAGAGAGGGGAATAAAGAGGACAAGATATTTACCGAGTGCTTACTATGTACATCTCTGAAAACCCCCAGGGGGGGGAGGTTTACAAAAGAAGAAATAGGAGCAGAGCGGTTAAGTAACTCATCTGAAGTCTCGCAGCTAGTACATGGTTTAAATATGGGTATATCTGACCTATGGCTAAGAGCTTTCCACGATACTTAACCTTGACTTCCTCCAGGGCTGAATTGGCTCCTGGTTCACCTTTCCTATGGTGGAAACAGTGTTCCTACCTGTCCATACAAATAAACTTGGTAGTCATGTTTCTTAGAGTTAATAAATTAAATGGAACAGTGGCTTGATGGTCTCACGAATTTCATATGCTTGAGATAGCCCACTGAAACTTAAACCTGGATGAACTGAGTTTCCAGACCTACAAAGCTGCCAACTAGTGAGGCCTTGACTAAGCCATCAGCTGGTACGTACCTCTAGGACAACTCTAGCATAGCAAAGGTTAGGGCTGGATGAGGAAAAGATAACCTGAACGTGATCTCTGCATGTCCCCAACAAG
Organism: Camelus ferus; assembly: GCF_009834535.1. Classification (NCBI taxonomy): domain Eukaryota; kingdom Metazoa; phylum Chordata; class Mammalia; order Artiodactyla; family Camelidae; genus Camelus; species Camelus ferus. The sequence goes on from NC_045698.1 coordinate 97,146,701, forward strand.
TTCTCTTCACAGACTGCAAAGGAGGTACCAGGAGCCTCTGAGTACTCTGAGTTGTGTCAGTAATGCCCATAATTCTCTTTGAAGGCAACCTAATTCTGATTTAAGTAAGAATAGAAAAGGTAAAAAGTCAAGGATTTCTATTTGGTTCTTTTTTTTTTTTCTACTTAAACAATGATTTTATTGCTTGAGTACACACAAATTTATGCAACCAGGGCAGAAGCTGTGGATGACTCATATTTCCAACTGGGGGGGAGGACTCGTTTGGTCTTGTAATAGCGAGCCAACCTATGAATACGGCTCTCAATCAGAATCAGACGGAATTTAGCATCTTTATCCTTCCTGTTCCTCTCAAGATGCTTCCGAACAGCAACAGCCTTCTTAATTAAATGATAAAGATCCTCAGGAAGATCAGGAGCAAGTCCTCTGGACTTAAGAATCCTCAAGATTTTATTGCCCGTCACAAAACGTACTTGTGCAACACCATGTGAATCTCTCAGGATCACACCAATTTGTGAGGGAGTCAGGCCTTTCTTGGCCAGTTTGTAGATCTGCTCCTTCACGTCATCAGACGTCAATTTCAGCCAGGTCGGTACGCTGCGGCGGTAGGGCAGAGCTGACTGGGACAGGCCCTTCCCGGGAGCGTGCATGCGACCCATGATGGCGACGGTCCGGCAGCGAAAAGTCTATTTGGTTCTTAGAAGCAATTGAGCCTTCCCTCCATAGTGCTCACAGCCTTTCTGAAGCTTCCAGAGACATTCCACATCCGTGACACCAGGGGCAGTAGAGCAGAAAGGGCAAGACGATTTTCAACATTACATTCTGAAGAGACCAGCCAGTGTTTCTAATGGATGTGAATACCCTGAACAAACCCAGGGGAAGCTAAGAAGTACTAAAATACACGGTCTTTCAGGGTTGTCTGTTTATTTTGCCTCCCATATGAGGGCTTTCATTAGTTAAAATTGTCTTTTTCAACACGTAAGGAAGCTGATGATTCACCCAGGTGCACAACAGCTGCTGGGAAGACCTGTGGGAAGAGGCCACTCGGCAAAGGTGGGCTGTGTATGGTGAGAAGGGTCTCCCAGGAGTGCCCTACATGCCAAGCCATATGCTGTCAGGATATTAATCCAAATCCATCTTGTGCACTTTACTCTCTCTGGGATGTGGAACATTAAATTATATCCAAGGACTATACGAGTCCTTTCAATTCTATTCCACACTTACTTCTTTGCTAAAAGATTTGTAACCTGGAAACAAAGCCCTCTGACTAATAGCAGCATGAATACTCAGCAAAGAAAAGGAAATCAGACTGTCAATTTAGGCTTCCCTAAAAGGTATCACCCCACTGGAGCCTTAATTTACCTTATCTAGAAAATGGAGAAACCTACTACTCACCCTTTTTCCCCCAAAGACGACAGATTAAGGTAATTGAGAGTCCTAAAGAGGAAAAGGCTAGAGCTAAGAGGAAACACCAAAGCTCCACTACTGCCCCAATTGAATAGCTCTGGAAACCTGTAAGAGAGTTCCAAAAAGAGAAGACTACCTCACTGCCATAAGAACTTACAGCAAGAAGCATGAATACAAAAAGTAAGGCAAGCTGGATTAGTCATGGCTCTACCCTGACTAGCAGTATGACCTCAAGTAAGTCATTTAGACTCTCCAAACCTCAATGTTCCACCTCTATAAAATGGGGATGTTGTAAGGATCAAATAAAATAATGTATCTGAAAGCCATTTAAAAACAGTAAAATGTTGAACATACTTTAAGCCTATTTATCATTCCAAAGATCTCTAGGTGAGAAACCCTGAAACACTTCTGGGGGCAAAGAGGCAAGGCTGTCACCTTTAAAAGGCAGTCTACAGTGACTGGGTCCAGGTGTTTGCAGAGAAACCCATGTTTTAGGAATAAAGTAAGAACAGAGCAGAATTTGAAGAGATGATCACACTTGGGTCTGCTTAGGTACTTTAAAAAAAATGTAACAATATATGTACATAGGTCAAATTAGAAAAAGCACACAAGATATACAGTGAAAATTAAGTCTCCCTCCTTTCCCATTCTCCAGCCACCCAGGAGCCCTCACCAAAGACACTCTTTTCAGTTTCTCATGTATTCTTCTAGATATTTCAATCAGCTAGTTTCTACCTCAGATGGGGATACCATTAGTGGTGACACTTTCAGAACCAGAAAGTAATGCCAAGCAGTAAGCACTGTCAGGGGCCCTTAGAGACTACAAAAAGAACAGGACAGCCAGAGGATGAGATACTGTCCTGCAGGAGGTTCCATGGAGGTGCAGATTCCATTCTGACTATTATACTGCATTGCCCCTTGGCCGACCACACTTAGGCAATGATTTTGTACAATCTATTTCCCTTTCTGTTGTGCTTGTTCATCCAGAACTCCTTCTCAGAGAAGCCATTAACAGGAACAGTCTCTGGGACTTTGTGCTGGAACAGCCTGACCACCAGGCCCTTAGAAGTTGACAGAAGCAAGAACAACCATCAAACCTGCCTCAGCAGAGGCTGGGCAAAAAGGGCAAAAATTACTTAAGTCCCTAGGTCACCATCTTTCTGGGAATTGAAAACAAGGAAAGATGAAACCCAGTCCATACATGGTCTCTGTAGGACTCAGCCCAAGAGACTAAGTCACTACCCATAGAAAATTACAGGATACTCTTAACCAAAGCTAGGCCTTCACAAAAACTTCCTAAAATACTTTCAGGTTATACCTTCCCTTCCCTTTCTTCCTCCACAAGGAACTTAAATGTGTGAAATTCCAGCCTCTACCCAAAGGTCACAAATGGATACCTACAGGTCAAATCTAGTCCACAGATGTGCTTTGGTAGTTCCTGGAGATTTCACAGTAAAATCTGGATTTCTGGCTTCTCTTGCAGTATGAGATGCAAAGACCACTAGAGCCGCACTCACCCATGGCAATAATAGGCTGAGCAGCAGATGTCCCCCATGAAGCACATAAGCACTCCAGTTTGGCACAGTCTAATGTTCCCTGCTGTCTCACACTGTTTCCTACCTGAAAACATCTTTGAGTTGGAGACCCCTAGCCAGTGAGTGACAGAGAAGGCTGATCAACTGGTAGGCACAGCAGGTGACCAAATAGTTGGACTCCTGGATTCAAAAGCATTTATTAAACACACTCTGTGTGCCAGGAATTGTGCTGGGGGCTGGGTACACAAAGAAAAATAAAGGATGCATTTTTGCCCTCCTGGAATTTCTAATCAAGTCGGAAAGGTAAGACTTACTTTAAAGAATCAGACTGTTTCAGACACAAAGGACTCTGAGAGTTGAACATGCCAAACTCACTGTGATTAGGGATCAAGGAATATCTCAGGGAAGAAATGGGATTTGAACAGGACTATTACCATTTCTCAGGCATTCACATATTCATCCATTCAACAAGCACTTATGGTATCCATGTTATACTCAGCATTATGCTAGAAACACAAAATAAAGCACGTCTATGTCCCTGAGAAGGTCATATAATAAAAAACACAAACACTAACCAGGATAAAGTATGCTGAATTCTGTAATCAAAGTGTTGCTATGGGGATACAGATGCGGAGGTATCAGGCAAGGCTCACTAAAGAAGGCAGATCTGCAGCATAAAGTAGAAGACTAAGGAGAGAGTACTCCGGACAAAAGAAATGGCAAATTTGCAAACATGAGGCATGCTTAGAGGAGCACCTGGATCAGTTTATCAGGAGCAAAGGGTACCCGTGAGTAATGGGAGATGATATAATTAAAGTGGACAGAGATACGCAGCAATAGGCATGGAACACGAGAACAACTGACACATTTGGAATTTATTCAGCAGCCAGTGGGTGCCACTGAAAGCTTCTAAACATGAGTGTTCTCCAATCAGCACTGTATTTTGGAAGACCCTAAGGGGCAGAAATACACAGTGTCCTGGAGGAAGCCAAAGGAGGAAATAGGACGAAGCTCCTATAATAACTCAGGTGCAGTTCCAGGAAACAGAGGAAGCACTAAGACTAGAAGACAAAGATAATGCAGAGGCTTGCCCCAAAATCTAAGACAATGGCATTTCCTTGAAAACACATTTTAATTTCTTTCTTTTTTTTTTTTTTTTTTTTTTACCTATTCCGACTGGTCTTTCCCCCAAATAATGAAATAATGAGGTTTTACCCTATTTGTTTCATTCAAAGAAGTAAGGCACAGGCTATAGTCATGATGCTCAGGATTTTTAAAAACTCAGCTTGAGATCAGAATAATGGGGGGTTGTAGCTTCAGGGGCTTTTCCCCTACTTCCACCTCCATTGCTACACTGAACGAGCTGCAAATCTCAAAAGCAGAGAGCCAAGTTGAGCACAAAATCTGGATCACATAATTGACTGTGGCTCCCTGACCTTGCACAAGGCCAGAAATGGGCATATAAATCAGAAAAAAGCCATGACAAAGAAGTCAGAGTTCCCTTAATGAGCTAATTGCTTCATGTCTGGCTGAAGAGCAGAAGGCAAGAGACAAGGAGAGGGCCCAGGAAGGCTCAGGACCAACCAGACCTGCTCCATTGAAATCCCTGTGTCAGACACTGAACAAGAAACAGAAGCCCCTGGCTAGGACAGCCTTTTAGAGCCTCAGAAAGGTGAGAACTAAGTTAAGTAAGGAAGGAAATGGCAGATAGGTTGTGAAATTCCTTGCTGTTCCCAACTTTTACTTATTCAGCATGAGCTACCTGTGATCACTGTAACTGATAAGAATAATAAGCCAACCAACGAAGAAGTCAGACAATGATGCGTCTGTTAAGGTAATACTTACACAGTCTGCATAACTTACCCTCTAACCAAGTCTCGGGTCAGGAATTGGAAACTGCGGCTGTTGTCATTATTGATAGTATACACAGCACTTACACTGTACCAGAAGCAGCACTTTTCTGTATATATTCTCTCAATTTAAGACAGCTACTAAAGTAGCTATTACTATTCCCATTTTACAGGTCATGAAATCAAGACTTACAGAAAATAAGTAACCTGTTAACGATCTGATAACTAGTAAGTAAATAGCAAAATATAAAACCAAGTGACCTGACCCCTGAGTAGTTTTAAACCACTCTGGCATACCATTCATTCGTTTACTCTCTTCTTTCAGAAATGTATTAAAGGTTTGCTTGGGTCATGAGGTAACGTCCAGTGGTTCACTGACTCCATTCTTCACACTCACAGCAGTCTGGCCTGGGCACTATTTTCATTGTTTCTAAAACAGGTGGAAACTTCAAATCTATTTCCTTTGGGGTAAGAGCAAAAGGAAACACACTTCAACATGAACATGAGAAAAATCAGCATGACAGCCAAAAACTTCACCAGTGAGAGTTTTAAGTTAATAAACAAGTCAGTCAGTGGAGGCAGGACCTTCTTAGTCCCTAGAGACTTTTAACTGCAACAGCATCTTGCATCTTTACAAGGCTCTAATTTTAACAACTTCTAAGGCCACCCTCTGCAGGCCCTCTGGCTTGAGTTTCAGCTCTGCCACTAACACATTGGTGGCCCTAAAAAAGATATATGGCCTATTTCACTTCTCTGGGGCTCAGTTTTATAGTCAGTAAAATAGGAACCCATCGAAAGCAAAACTGAAGCACTAGGTGATGACAGAACTAGAAGGGTATCTCCCGACTCTTCACTCACCAAGGTACTACAAACAGCAGTCCCTTGGATATGAAGCCGACTCAGTGTTGATGTTTGCAATGAAATTAAGACTTTCTGGAGGGGACAGTATAGTTCAGTGGTAGAGTGCGTGCTTAGCATGCATGAGGTCCTTGGTTCAATCCCCAGTACCTCCATTAAAATGAATAAATAAATAAACCTAATAACCTCCCTGCCTCAAAAAATTGAAAGGAAAAAAAAAAAGACCCCCTTGGATGATCTCTTCCAGCACAGAAACACCATAATCTTAGACTTCAGCAGCTGGGCCCAAGGATGGAGACTTTGCTTCAAGAATATAATCAAATCCAATCCTCATGAGTATGAGATGGGGAAGGTCATAAAATCAACCTCAAAACCTTGCATAGGAGCTGGCCTCTTATGACTCCAATGCCTACTACTCTCTGGATTCAAAGCATGACCGATCAATGTTGTCTGTATTGATTGTCCTACTTTATGTTACTGCCACTGAACTGAAGCCTGACAGTTTTCTAGAGTTTGGTCAGAAAGATGCTACCTCCTTGGGAGCCTCACAGAAATGAGAAGCATAAGCATGAAACTATTCCAAAATGCAAAGAAATGTCCGTTTAAAAGTCCACTGGCATTAAGCCTTCCTCACCAGAACTTTGGGATGCATCTCTCATTCTACTTCCATCTTCTAGAACCCCTCCTTCTCACAAGACAGAAGGGGCAGGTGACTTGCAGAAAGGGAAGTGGCTAGACGTGGATCAGTTCATTTGACTGCTGTGTTCCTCTGTCTGTGATACTAATAAATGGTAATTAAAAGGCAGGATCAAGAATTTCTTTAGTCAAGATATAGCCAACAAGCAGACCTCAGAAACATACTCCTTTCCATTTCTCTGTGGATGTGACATGTTACACAGGTTAAACATGAAACACTACGCTAAGACTCCAACTTCCAGTCCAGAACACCTGGACTCAGCTGTGAGAAAGAAGGACCAAAGAAACACCAGAGCAGCAGATGGTAAATGCAACACCTCAAAAATCCAACATTTGGAAGAAAATAAAAACAATAAAAAATAAACTCACAGAATGGCCATCATTAAAAAGTCCAAAATGATAAATGCTGGAGAAGGTGTGGAGAAAAGGGGATCCTGCTATACTGTTGATGGGAATAGTTTGGTGCAGCCATTATGGAGAACAGTGTGGAGACTCCTCAAAAAACTAAAAACAGTCCTACCATATGATCCAGCAATCCCACTTCTGAGCATTTATCTGGAGGAAACTAATTCAAAAAGACACATAAACCCCAGTGTTCACAGCAGTACTATTTACAACAGCCAAGACATAGAAACAACCTAAACGTCCATCACCAGATGAATGGATAAAGAAGTTGTGGTGTATTTATACAATGGAACACTACTCAGCCGTAAAAAGAATAAAATAATGCCATTTGCAGCAACATGGATGGACCTGGAGATTGTTATACTAATCGAAGACAGAAAGAGAAAGAAAAACACCATCTGATATCACTTATATGTGGAATCTAAAAAAAATGACACAAATGAACTTATTTACAAAACAGAAACAAGACTCACAGACATAGAAAACAAACATGGTTACCAGTGGAGGAGGTATAAATTGTGAGTTTGGGATTTGCAGAAACTACTATACATAAAATAGATAAACAAGGTTCTACTGTACAGTACAGGGAACTTTAGTCAATATCTTGTAATAACTTATAATAAAAAAGAATATGAAAAGGAATATATGTATATAAATGAAACACTATGTTCAACACTAGAAATTAACATGACATTGTAAACCAACCATACGTCAATTAAATATATATACACACACACACACACACAATTTTTAAAAAAGAAGAAAAAACTCAATTCCAGCCTCTTTGGAGAAATCCAGGTAAAAAATATCCCTCCCACCACCTCTGCCCAAATTCCATTTCTTCTCCAACTCTCTTAACATTATTAGGCTTTGAGGCAGGCAAAATGGAATAACTTCAGAAAGGGACAAATAACTTCTGCTCTGAATTACTAGGACTATCAATAAGCAAAGCAGATGTCATTCTTACAAATCATCATGCTCACAAACATCTAATGGTCAAATAGTTTACTAGGCCTGCTGCACCCTCTTGGTTATACTCTGTACACGACATGCTCAGTGATTACGAACAGCTCTGCTGATTGGAAAATGGAAGTAGTAAGGACAAATCCAGAGCTTTCACCTTCCTTAAGGCCAACTAGCTCAAATCTTTCCATGACAGCCATTAGCTAAAGCCAGCCATCTAGTAAGAGGTCCAAACAGGAGAGGGTAACAAAGGCACTATCTCTAAGGTATCTTCAACCTGGAAAAATTCAGTTATCCCTTTAACAGCAGGAACTCTCACTTCAGTGTCCCCAACATTTTCAATTGGGCATGGCACCTAATAGGGCTTTGAGAAAATAAGCTGAATGACCAAATAACCTGTTGATGACTGCAGACTCTTGAGGGGTGGGAGTGGGCAGCACAGTGCAACAGAAATAGCTTTGGAGTCAGAACTGGATTTAAAGACTGGCTATATCAAACTTTTTTATCTTAATCAGATCACAGCCTCAGTTACCTCATCTGTAAAATACCAACCACCTTACAAGGTTGATGCGAGGACTGGATGAGATAACGTTCTCCTGATTTACCAGTTTGGTATTGGAGGCATTGAAAATGCTTATGGTGATAGTGGGAACTTCTAGATAGGAAACAAGCCTTGATGACTATATATTAGTGACAGAATACAGGGTAACACCATGCATTCTCAATGAAGGCAAAGTCTCCCCCAAAGGGGTGAAAAATTATTCCTGAGGAAGAAAAATCTTAGATATTATAGCAGTCTGTGACCCTCCAAAGGGCCACAGTACATAAACGGACACAGTCAACCTGTGGTATTAAAATTCCATGGTGGGGTAGGGTGGGGGAGGGAGGCAATTGGGGGGGAAAAGTCTCAAAAGGTAATAATGAACAAAAGGATGAGAAACACTCGATTAGACGTCCAAAGGGCCGATCCACTTTCCACAAGAATCTAATCATACTAGCACCCTGATCTTGCACTTCTACCCCCTAGGACTGTGGGAAATAAATGTAATTTAAACCAGCCAGTCTGTAGTATTTTGTTATAGCAGCCCATAACTGAACTAAGACAATCCTCCATGCCTCAAATAGTGACTAGGGCACTATTAGGAGAATGCGGGCAGACAGTCAGCCAACACAACCACACCTTTGTCTATGAGCTGCCTGGTGGAAACTGAAAGAACTACAAGTCAATGCTAAACATAGTCAGTTGCTCCTGGATTCTGTCTCCTAGGTAGAAAATTGCATCAAGTGAGGATGCCAGGTGTAAACCCTCCACAAATTAAGAAAATTCTGGCAGGTTCTTCACATGTGTTCTGAGTAGCTTGAATCTTTTACGAGGTTGTTATCCCAAAGACAAACTCAATTACTGAAGCTAGGAATCAGGAGTTACCCAAAGCCCCACCTGAATGACAACAGGCAATTCTCCCCCACTTAGCAGTAAAACCCTTGGTGAAAGTAAATGAAGCAAAGAAAAAGGCAGGATATTCCTTCTTTAGACCACATATAATTAAAGTAAGAAGCTCTATGCTGCAGACGACTAAGGCTCACAGCTTAAGGCCGACTCAGAGAAGAATGAAGTATTCGTTCTTGCTCAGAAAGAGAAAAGATTAGCTCCATAAGGACAGGTCTCCAAATTGACACCAAATCCAGGAGTTAGAGATGCCTGCACTACAGAGCATGATCTAAGCACCAGCTGCAGCCCCAGAGAAAAATCCCCAGGAATCCATGACCAAGGGGTTGGCATTGTAAGTATGTTCAGATTAGCTCTCCTGAAAAGAGGCTTACTCCAAGAGACTGGCAGACAGCCTCTGCAGCACAGCTTCACTTAAGAAAGGATAGATAATGAAGAAAAAGATAGAAGGCAGGATGAGAAGGTCAGCATGAGGCCACAAACATAATGAAATGACAATTAGAAGTCATCCATCCTTGCCTTTAGAGACTATCATGTCTTTCTGAATATTCTCATTAATAGCAAACCTTCATCCTTTGAGGGTGAAAACAGTTACTGCATCCCCACGTCCCAAGGACTTTCATATGTATTACTACATTTAACTACTCTTCAAAGTATTATTCCCATTTTTATGCAGTAAAAACCAAGCCCAAGAGGTGAAATAACTTGTCCAAGGTCATATGGCTAATAAGTGATAAGACTCAGAATCAAAACTCATACTCAACACACACCAAAAACCAACTACGCCTACTTAAAACGAACTGTTAATTCATCTGAAGACAAGTCAGCTGACAAGGCTGCTTAACTATGCCATTTAGGGTTAAAAAAAAACCAGTATGGTACCATGTATTAATGAAACTGATCTCTCAAATGGTTCAAAAATGTTTCTGAAGACAATTTCAGAGGTGGATTTTCAAAACTGCTTTGGACACAAGAGGCCCTGGGTTCAATCCCCAGTACCTCCTCTAAAAATAAACAAATCTAATTATCTCCTCCCCCCCAAAAAAAAATTAAAAAAAAAAAAACTACTTTGGACAAAGTCCACATCTCTTAAGTGATGCTACCCTTAACCCCCACCACTTACACCTACACATACCATTCTAAAGGAGAACAGCATTCATTGAGAATTAAGTTCTGGAATGTCTATTTGAAACCTATTTTGTTATTTTTCAGTTTCACTTAGTCTCTTTTTTTTTTAGGGGAGTACCATTTGAAAGGGGAAGAAAATGGTGTGTTACATGCCTTTCCACTCTGCATCTACAATCTATAAATTCTAAAAGTGATATAATGATAATAGTGTTTAATGCACATCAGGTAATGAGCTATGTGGTTTTCAATTTATCTCATTTAATCTTCACAATAACCCTACCAAGTGGCCACTGTTACTTACTACTATTTCGCAGACAAGGAAACGGAGGCACCTGGAAGGGATGCCCCTTGACCTGAAACCAAAAGCTAGCAGAGCCAAAACTTGAACAAGCAGCCAGCTCCAGGAGCCTCTGTTATGCAGACACCAGAAGCTTCTTCAGCTCTCCCCTGCCAGGTTCTATCACACTCTCAGAGGCTTTTCCCTCAATCCATTTAACAACCTACCCGTAAACACTGAACTATCACTGATGGCTTCCAACTTCTGGCGCTACTTGCCAGCTTCTGCTGCCATGCTCCACCCCTAAGATTTAGAAAGGCAAAGAGAATAGCGGATAAAAGTTGCTAAGGGAGGAGAAGGAAATTACCTCATGCCAGCAGAACACACAGGAATGCAAGTCGGCCTCACCTCCAACCCGAGACTGAAATGCAAGTGGGCGCACAAACGTTCCCATGGCTGGTAAATTTGGACTATGTCTCCTCTGGCTACAAGGCAGAAAAGAACAGAAGAGGTACTAACATTTACTGAGTGCCAGCCACATGGGCCCTAGAAGACAGAACCAGGCCAATGGAGATCAGGTTGGGGGAGGCAAGGGCACTCAAGAGTTCTGGGAAAAGGAGAAATCAAAATAATGGGATTCACACGATTAAAAGGGTGAAATGAAGGAGGTGGAGGCCTCTCCCCGGCAGCTTGAAAGAAGAAAGAAGGGTAGGAGCCACTCAAGAGAAAAGGCAGCCCTCAGCGTCAGGAGCTAGGCCAGAGTGAGGGGCAATTAGCCTTTTCTCCTGCCAATGAAACACACCTGGACTCAAAGTCGGCCTCTGCAGAGAATAGGAGGCATTCAAAGACACCAGGGAAGGAGAAGAAAGCAAGAATCAGAAGACAAGGCAACTTCTCATTCCTGGGCTACCACATCCCTACTAACATATTCCCCATTCCCACCATCTGTATAATGGGGCAATAAGTCTTTCCTGTTGCCAATTTCATCAGAACCACACATGCATTAACTAGCAGATTAAATTCACTACACATCCAAAAGAAAGGTTAAAACAAATCTGGTGTAGCAAGATCTTAAAAACCTAAAGGCCATGCTCTCAATTGAAGCTCCAAACCAAGTCCTGATCCATGTTATACAGATATCAATCCTGATATCCTCATGCCCTGGTTCCCATCAAAATCCTATCCAATCTCCAAATCTGGCTATTACCAGAAAAGAAAACAGCTTAATTGGGTTGAGAGCTAAACAGACAGATACAAAACAACGCATTTTTCACACTGTCAAAGCAAGTGTTTATAAACATCAGTTTCTTCTCTTAGCCAACATGTAAGATTCATTCTTTTCCTGCCTACCTAGACTCGGTTTAATCTAACTTCCTCAAGCCCCCAAAGTAGTTTGTCAATTTTGTTTTATTTAGGTCAGAAAGCCAGCTGGACTTGAATGGAGGTCAAGCATTTTTAAATATCTATTAGAAAACTAATCTTACATATAAGTCATATTTTTTAAATTATTATTAACTTTTTTAAGCCCTCTGGCTGCTATAGTGCAAAGAAGCCCCCACTGGCCTCTTAGATATTGAGCATTTACTGACTCCTTGTCTTTCCCATCTGGAGCCCCTGAAATAGGGTTCCAATTTCATTTTCTCCTGCCTTCTGAAGCAGAGAATTTCAGAGGGAGGATTTCAGGACCACCTGAATCAGAACCACCTGAGGAGGACGCCAGGTGCCCATGCCCCCGTTTATCCAAAATTCCTGTGAATAGAACCCAGAGCTATGCAAAACCTCCTGGGTGATTTCAAACACACCAAAGTCTGTAACCCTACTTTAAAGTCAAGTATTTCATCTCCTAACGCAAAGGAAAACACACAATAGGAATGGAAATACGACGCGGGTAGGGTGCAATTCCCTATAGTGAAGAGTCGCCAGCAAGGTTCTGGAGCGGTTACACAAACGCAGAAACTGTGGCCGGGAAAAGGGAACAGGGAAGAAAACTAAAACGGCTGCGGAGCCAAAGCCAGTCTCGGAAACCCACTGCCTCATCTCCTAGCACTTATCAGGGTTACTGGAGACGTTTACAGTGGGAAAGGCAGGGAAGGCGACCCCTGGGCTGAGAGGCCAGGTCTGCAGACAACACTGAGGGCCTAGTTGTACGGCCCACTTCGGAGACACTAGGGGACCTAGGAATAGCGCTGGGAAGGCCCCGGGGACGCTGGCAGGAGGAGGCCTGGGCAGCGCCCTGAGCCCCCCGCCCAGGCCCAGGGCCGAGCGGCCCACACTGGCCCCTACCTTCGGCTTCCCGCCTGGCAGCCGAGGGGCAAACACAACCCCCACAATTCCAGGCGGCCGCAGCGACAACCAGCTCCCGATACGCAGAAAAGGCGGCCTCCGTCACTCGCCATGAGCGCGTAGCTATTACGACACTCGCCTCTTCGCCCAATTGCCGTCTTCTAGAACAGCCGGCAGCCGCCTCACTCCCTTTCTCGCGCTCAGAGTTACCAGCCCCGCCCCTCTCCGGCTTCCGTTAAGCCCCGCCGCTCAGCGTCCACCAGGACAAACCTCCTTCGCTCCGGTATCCTTCCGCCGGCGTGAGAGACGCCTGGAACAGATGGCTGTAGGCCTGGTTTTGCTTCTAAACTAGAGGAAAATAGAACTTTGAAATTTGTCTTTGATTTCCCAATAGCTTAATTTCTTTGTAGGGGAAGGATCATCAGAAAGAATTTAGAGGTGGTAGGGCGTAAAAATAAATCAAACTGGTGTCACTGAGTACAAAGCCTAGTCTCAAGCAATAAATAGTCCTTAGAAAATTCATGCAGAATAGACCACCTACAAGTCACCTACTTATATACTTATGTATTGTGTGAATTGACAACGACCAATTATTTTGAAAGTAAGTCATCTGCAGCTCTAATTCTGCTCTACCACTGAATACCTCATTTATATCTGCCAGGTGCTGTATATACATTATATTTACTTATAACTTTTTAAGGTTATAACTGTCACCCCCCTCCCCTTTTTATAGATAGGGAAGCTGAGACTCAAAGATGTTGAAGGACTTAAGCAAGGTCATACGGTACAAAAGTAGTAGAACTGGGAATTTAAGCCTGATATGGGTGCCTGCAAAAATCCTATTCTCTTTCCAGGATATCATCTCTTAGACCTTCCCCTTGCATAGAGTTGCTTACCCTGCCCAGTCAAATGGGAAGGGGGGCTCCCTTAGAGTCCAGACACAGTGATTTCTGGTCATTTCCGAGTGGAGAAAAGGATAATCTAAATAAGAACAAATAATCAACTTATCTCTGGAGATCCTTTCCCTCTTCTATGTATTATGTGAGCTTCTAGCAGTTAATCTGTTTTCTTGATTATGTTTACTTCAAGCAAATGGGAAATTGACTTTGCAACCGTGAGCAAACAGTGGTTAGTAGCCCAGGGAGGGAGAACAACCCCTGGGCAATAGTGCAGTAGGTAGTGCCAGTTTATTAGAAAGGCCTACATAAGACACTTCCCTGGGACTGGGTGGGAAAGGACAGGGAACAGCTCACTTTTCCCATAGAACACCCAGGAGCCCAGTGTGAGTAGCTGGGCCTAGGAATAATTCTAGTTTGTGTCACTGCCTAGTACCATGAGGACAGATAGTAAATGTTCAACGGATATCTATTGCATCAGTGATATGTTGCAGAATGAACATATAAATTACAATTGAGCCTGACACAAGTTATAAAAAGATATTAATAAAGTACTCCAAGATTAAGATGCTTAAAAATAGAATAAGCTCAAGTCTTAAAATGAATAAAGAAATGCATGAGCCAAGAGTCCAGCTGGACACAGAGCTGCCAGCACTCACAGGAGCCTGGCTTCCTTCTTGAGACAGGTCTAACCAGCACAAGTGTGTGGGGAAGGGAAATCCTGTGTCCCCCAGTCCCCAAACCTTGAAAAGCCCTAACTGAGAACCACGTTCCCAGGAGAACTATCTCTGTGCTCAAGCCTGCTGAGCTGCTAGAATCAGTGTGCAGGGCCGGGCCTACGCAGACTACCTCCATTCTCATGGCCCCCAAACAAGGAAGGTGACTATAATGGAGAGAAGTTTGAAGTCCAGGGATCAGAATGGGTGGTGGAATCACAGTAGTCTCTCTCTTTGTTTCCCTGTATTATTCTTGGAACTGAGCAGAAATGTTTTAGATTTTCCTTTAAATAGGTAAACAACAACTAAAAAGCTTTCTCTCCCTTGCAGCTCTGTTGGAGAGCTTCCAAGTTCCCTCTTCCAATCCCCAGTAAAGCAAAACTTTGGAAGGGTACAGAGCCTGAGGAACCATCTTCAACCTTGCCACCACCAATCAAAGGAAACCATAGTCCCCACCCCCAGAGCCCTGGTTAGGCAGAGATTTATATGATTAATCTGGCCTTCCTCAACAAGCAAAATGTGTTGGGTAGATCATTTCTCCTCTGATCAGTCTTCCTCAACCTCCCACAAGCCTGATACCTAGTTGTGTGAAAGCATTCCTGGCATCAGGAATTGGCTCCTTGCTCTCTCTGAATAAAGCTAAAATGTTTAGTGTGGGGAACAGAAGCCCTTGCTCTCTGCGTCACCACCCTATTGTCCTGCCTCCTCTTCTCTGAACCTCCCCCACTCCAGCTTTCACCATACACTTTAAATTCTGCTTCCAGGATTCACTCCTGGACTCCAGACATTTTCTTTACTGGAACGTGAGTACCAAGCTACATGCCAGCCACTGGCTGTGAGGATACAGCTATGAAACAGTCCCTCAAAGATCTCAGGCTCAGATGAGAGAGACAGAAATGTAAACAGACCAAATCAAAACAGTCCAACGAGGGCCGTAAAACAGAAATATTAACAGAGAGCTAAAAGAATAGCCCATTAGTTCACACTGCTGTCTTTCTTTCCAGATCCCTTATGGGAATAACAAAACTCTTTCATAGTCATCATCTTGTTTGCTCCAGACAGCCTTCTGAGGCAGATGGGGCAGATTTTATCCCCATTTTACAGTTAAAAGAAAAACTCTTCTCCCTGAACTCTTCAGAGTTCTGCTGTCTAATACAGTAGCCAGTAGCCATGTGTACTATTTAGATTTAAATTAAATAAAGTTAAATAAAATTTAAAACTCTATTCCTTAGTCACACTGGCCACATTTCAAGTGCTCAAGAGCCACATGTGGCTAATATCTACCATATTGGACAGTGCAGATTATAGAACATTTCCATGATCACTAAAAGCTCTATTGGACAGCAGTGCTTTAGAGGTCCTGAGAGGCAGTGCAAGGGCAGGAGTGTGAAGCCAGAGAAAGCTCTGAGCATTCCCAGAAAAGCTAAGTCAAGCTGCCAACATGGAAGAAGCAAAAACCTGAGCAGCACTGCCAAGGAGACCAAGAGTAACTGGACATCTGAACCAGGGTCCTCTACTTCCTGGGATACACTCAGATGGAGTGGGTGACTGCAGCCAAGGCAGGGCAGAGACCTGGGCAGATGACCTCTACGCTGGGACCTGGGCACACCTGAGCCCATATAAGCAGCTTCCTTGGTGGCAATCAAGAATTCTAGTTCTCTGGGGAGGGTATATCTCAGTGGTAAGAGTGCATGCTTCACATACCCAAGGTCCTGGGTTCAATCCCAATGCCTCCATTTAAAAAAATTAATAAAGAACTGTAGCTCTCTCTATCTCAGGAGACGTCAAGGACCCCAGTGTCTGTGTTTTGCTCTGTCTCTGGTGCATTTCTGAAGGCCTCAGTAACAGAAAATGAAAATTTTAAAAACAGTGTTTTCAGACCCTGTGAAAGGGATGTGAGGCCTCTGAATGGCAGCCTCCTACCTGCTAGCAGGCTTTGGCATCTCCAGGGGTTTTGGCCAGAAAAAGGTCAATAAATTTAAGCTGCATTTGCTCTCAGCAAAACAGGCCTCCTTGGTTCAAAGAGAAGACACGCAAAAGAAGAGACTTAGAAGACAGACAAGATTTCAAAGGGTTCTTACCAAACAGCTCCCACTGAGGCCAAAGCTAAACTGCAAAAACCATGATTCTACCTCCAAAAACAACTTCAACCACACACCTACTCAAGTACACAGACATCAGACACAAATGTACTGCCTGCAGGCACCCACAAAGGCACTGAATCACAGGAACACACACATAGTTAGGGCAGACAGCTATAGCCACATAACAAAGCATTCACAATCATTTATTTAGCAATTTGGGCAAGGCTTGGCAAGGAGGAATCGACTCGGCTCCCCACACTGTCAGCTGGCATGGCTCAGCTAAGGCAAGGTGCTCACTCACATGGCTGGCAGTTGACACTGGCTGTTGGTTGGGACCTCAGCTGGCACTGTTGGCCAGGATGCTGACAAGTGGCCTCTCCCAGTAGCTGTTTGGCCTCCTCACAACTTGGTGGCTGATTTCCAAGAAAGAGCATCTCAAGAGAACCAAGCATTAACGCACATCATATTTTTATGATCTAGCCTCAGAAGTCATGTAGCACCATCTCTGCCATACTCTATTGGTTGAGGGAGTCACAAATGTCTCTCCACATTTCAGGAGAGGGAAAGAGAGCCCACTGCTCGATGGGAGGAGTGTCACCATCATCTTGTAAAGAGAATGTGTGGGATGGGATATATCATGCCAGCCACCTCTGGAAAATACAGTTGGCCACAAACCCCACATCCGGGCACAAGCACCGACACTCATGCACAGAGCTTACACATCCAGATTCGTAATACTCACATCACACAGTCATGTTTACATGGGTAGATAAATGAAAACATCCTGCATTTACATATAACCCTGAAAACCAGAGATCCTAGGGAAACCAGACTGGTGACAGACGGAGTATACCTAGATATCAGCTATCCCCTCATTCTGCTCCATTTCTCCAGCAAGAATCCAGACTGCAAAAGCATTAGGGTGAAATGCAGAATTTAGTGAAGTTATCACAGGGGTGATGCAGGAGAACTTTAATATCACACATCGTGCAGCAGACAACTTAACAACCTACCTGAGCAGTTCTTTCCCCTCAAGGCCCTGTATCAACAATGTCACCTCCATGGATCATTTTTTATCTTTTCTTTTCCTTGCACAGTACCCAGTCAGACAGTTCATATCTCCATTTCCTGGATTTCCCCTCAAGCTTCCAGATTCCTAACCCCTTAATCATACAGACTGTTTCAGGTTTGCTCAGACCCATGGTAAAGGACTGATGTAAAGTCAGACAAGCAGGGACTGGAACCAGAACCGAGGTGGTCTAAAAACAGGCTATTCTCTCAACTCTCCTTCTCACGAACCACTTATTCTCCCACTCTTGATGTCTGCATCACACCAAGATGTGTGACTGGCCAGGACAATTTAATTGTACATTCTAAATTTGGGGTGAGCCAGGTTAACTGGAATAGTACATTACAGCCTCTACCTCTGTACACACCTGGAAGAGCCCAAAGAATCAGGCCACTGCAAGGCTGTTGGAGGATAGGTAGCCTATGTGGGCCCTCTCCTGGTCCAGTCTGTGCCTATCCCCTACACAAGGGCCAGGGCCACTTCAAGCAGAGGGCTGCAGAAGGAAGGGTGTCATTACAAAGGAATCCTGGGCATGGTGGGTACCACAACTGACCATGCCCGCACAATCCTGAGTCAGAAAGCTGATATTGAGAGAACCCTTCCCTCCTCTGACATTGTCCCTAATAAAGGTTCCCATGCACCAAAGCTTTGGGAGATTACACGTAGAGCATAAGGTTTCCCATGTGGCATGTCACAGAACATTAGATCATCAGATCCAGTATCTTTGTCAGCAGAGAACCTAGATTTGGGGTTGTGGAGCAGTGTAGGAAGGGGTTTTGAAATTAGACAGAGGTTTCAAGTCCTGACTGCCCCTCACTAGCAGCTAAGCAAGTTACTTTAACCTTAATCAACCTTAGAGGTGCCTTTCCTTATCTGTTAAAAGGAGATAATATTAGTACTCAACTCAGTAATTGTTATGGAGGTTAAATGGAATAGTATAAAACATTCAGCCTGGTGCCTGGCACAGTAAGAGCTGAATAGTTCTTAGCTATTAGTATTATTCTTTTCTATGGCTGTTGGCTACACAGACATTGTGCTAGAGGCTGGGCAAAGTTAAATTACACACATATACACTTGTGGGTTCTTATAGACTCGCACAGGGGATCCCGCTTTATATCCCTACTTACATTCTAAGTAATTATCCCACTCCCAGACCTACACGTACCACACACATGATGCGTCACGCCCAGACTGTATATGAGCTTTCGTGGAAAAGTTGGAAGAAGTATTACTCAGGCAGACAAACCCACCCTCCAGTCAAAAATGAGATGAACAAAAAATGAAAGGTATGGGACTGTGCCTGGGACAGAGAGTTTCAAGGGGGCTCTTCTGAGGAAAAGAATACTTCATTTTCTGAGCTGGGTGAGGGTGACAAGTTGAACATGGATTTTCTCAGCAGTGTCTTTATTATTCCATGTATTAGAGCACACAGTAGGCCGCTCAGGTCACAAGGGGCTGGTCACATGCAACTTACCACTCTTATTTGTTTAGCTAGTGTGGCTTCCCGTTTCCCCACAGCCTCTGCAGAGACACCTGGGATGGAAGGCATTGGTACCAAAATCATTATGGAAATATGAGACCCATTGAACCATCATTAGAGCCACTGTGGAGAAATAAATCTTCCTTGGCTAGAACTGAATTGCATAGCCATAGGAACCCTGCTAACACCTGTTCCTCAGGAATTGGCAGTGGTAAGAGCTGAAGAGTGGAGCGGTTGAGGGGTCCTTCTCCGGGGCTGGGGATCTAGGGGCTGTGGCCTTTTCCACTCCTCACCCTGGGGAACAATGACAATAATAACAACCTAACGTTAAACAGAATTTTTGTGTATAACTCTTTCTCACATTCATTAGAACATTTAATTCTCACAGGAATCCTGTGAAATGCAGGTTACATTGTCCCTCATTAACCTAAAAGGAAACTGAAGTTCAAATACACTGAGAAATGCAGCACAGCAGAGATGACCCATGGTAGCCCAAAAATGGAACATGCGGAATGGAGTGCTTCTGAGAGTCCAATTAGACCTCATATTTCATCTAGTTGCAAATCTAATATATTTGTATTACAAATAGGTCAGATTCTATCTACCAGAGGGTATCCCTTAATCAAGAAATTTATTGCATTCATATAATCACTAGCAATATAATAGTGAGTGAGCTGACTTGGTCCTCACGTAAATTAAACAATGCAACTTCTTTGCATTCCTGTCATTGAGAGGTGGGGTATATTTCCCTTCCCTTTGAATCTAGGTTGGCCTGTGACCGCTTTGACCAACAGATTACAGAAGAAATGATGCTCTCCAGTTATAAGCCTAGTCTCTGAGAGTTCCCATTTCAGTCTTTTGGATCCCTGAGCCACTCTTTAATAAGTCCAACCACCCTGAGGAAGAGACAGTGTGGGAAGGGAGAAGGGCCCAACGGAGCCCAGCCTTCCAGCTGTCTTAGTACCAGACATGGGAGTGAAGCCTTCTTGGATGCTCCAGACTAGACCAGCTTCCAGCTGAGTGCCACTGAGAGCTCCCAGTCAATATCATATAGAGTAAAAGAATCATCCAATCAAACCCTTCCTGAAGTCCTGATGCACAAAACCATGAGATATAACAAAATGGTTGTTTTGGCAAACCTTTTCTATAAAGGGCCAGACAGTAAATATTTTAGGCTTTGCAGGCCATGTACCATCTCTGTCACGTATTGTTCTTATTTGGGGGTTTTCTTTTAAAACCCCTCAAAAATCTGAAAAAAAATCTCAGTTTTTCAGTTATACAGGTTGTAGACTGGATCTGGTACATGGGTCCTACTATGCTAACCTCTGTTTTAAGCCACTAAGGTTTGGGGTAGTTTGTTATCTATAAATAGCTAACCAGAACAGTCCCTCCTTCACAAAGCTAAACACTGCAAGATGACATACAACAAAACAATAATTAATAATTAAACTGCTACACACGCTCCAGGTGCCAGGGGATTTAATATCACTGACAGCTTCAGGATAGGACTTTCCTGAAAAGTAACATTTAAGCTAATACTTGAAAGATGACTATAAGTTTACAGGTGAAAAGAAGCAGGGAAGACTATAATGGCCCAGCCATTTTGGCTCAGTATGGGACCTTCTAAAGGGCACTGCTAGTTCCAGAACTCTCTCTTGGACTGGCCAAGGGCCTACATCATATTTTGAGTTCTTCCTCCACCCAGTCTTCTGCTTCCTTCGTTTCATAGGTATTGTCCCCTAATAAACAACTGGAACCCTAAACTCAGATTCGGTGCCTGCCTCTGGAAAACCCAGCTCATGACACTTGCTAAAACTAAAAGGGAATTTATATAATTTGGAAGTCTACATACGGTCCTGAATTTCAAGCAGAGATAGATTTAGAGATCCAACTAGGGTGACCAACATGGAACACAGGACTATCAGTGCTAAAACCAGGCAAGTCCCAGACAAACTCCAGTGTGTAACCAGGTCTTGATATCTCTCCATGCCTTGGCTCTACTATCACCTGGGTTGGATAATTCAATCTCAGGCTCTACATGTAGCAAGATAGATCAGCATGTTCAGACTCTATATTCTTTCAAGTTGAAGTCCTGTAAGAGGAGAACTAGTTTGCTCCCCTCATAGCTCTAAAGGATTTGATTGAGTCTTATTGGCTCTCATTGGCCTGCTTGGGTCATGTGCCCTTTTTTTTTTTTTTTAGCTTTTTTTTTAATGGAGACATAATTCACATACTAAAAATTCATCCTTTTGAAGTATGCAATTAAGGAGTTTTTAGTATATTTACAATGTTGTACAATTATCACCCTTATCTAATTCCAAAATATTTTCACCACCTCAAAGAGAAACCCCAAGCCCATTAGCAGTCACTCTCCATACTTCCTCCCTCTCATCCCTGGCAACCTCTAATGCACTTTCTGCCTCTATAGATTTGCCTATTCTGGAATTTCATATAAATGGAATCATATAACATATGGCCTGTCTTCTTTCACTTGGCACAATTTTCATTCATGTTTTCAAATTTCATCCATGTTGTAGCATGAATTAGTATTTCATTCCTTTTTATGGCTGAATAATATTCCCATTGTATGACTATACCAACATTTTGTTTATCCATTCATCAGATGATGGACACTTGGGTTGTTTCCATTCTTTTATTGTTATGAATAATACTACTTTGAACATTCATGTACAGGTTTTTATTTGAACACCTATTTCAATTCCCTTGGTTATATATGTAAGAGAAAATTGCTGGGTCATATGATAACTCTATGTATGTCTCCATTTTTTAATCAATCACTATGGCCTGGAGGATGGAATGGTCTGATTGGTTTAAATCTAAGTCATAGGCTCTTCTCCTGGTGCTAAGAGTAGAATCAGTTTCACTAGAACCACACAGACTGAGGAAAGAATGATGTTTCACCAGAAGGAAATGTTGAACAGCTATCAGATGATAGGTGACTGGACTCTAGGAAGCAAATCCACAGATGACCACTGCAAATAACTTCTTTTATTGAATGCTTACTGTGAGCCAGACACTATGCTAAACACAGGCATTACCTCATTTAACCCTCATAGAAACCTCATGAGGTTTCTACTATTATTCCTATTTTACAGATGAGGAAACTGAACCTCAGAAAACTTGAGTAAGTTGCCCAAGTTTGTATACTCAGGAGGTGGGAATTTGAACCCAGGTCTGATTGCAAAGCAAGATGTCAAGAGAAAAAACAGATTTTGAGTTACATTAAAATATATCTGCTAGAGACTATTGCATTTCATTTGCCCAACATTTTCATAATCATTGTAGAAGAGTCTGTGTAACCAAAAATTTCCTTTTACTTCAAGAACAAGTTTGTATAATGAAAAATATCACAGTTGACATTTTTCCTGTTAGATTTCCAAGTAAGCTTCCAATTTAGTCAGATACTACATCATTGGCATTGAAATTAAGCAGCTATATTTCTCAGAAAGCCCCCATGCTTCTTGTAACTAATCATCTTTTTCAAATAGGTCTAGCAGAAATTCAGTTAAATTATTCTTGTCATGAGATTAGGAAATGCAGAACTCCACATCATGCTCTTGACCTCCTTCAGACATGATTTACAAGAGCTCTTATCATAGACTCTTCTATGGTCCTATGGTGAGGACCTGGCCCAGGGATCTCTGACTCCCTACTTTCTGCTCCAGTAGATCAGAGCTTGGATGGTGTGAGGAGGGTGGGACAGAAGATGTGAGGTAGCCAAAGAGTTGAAGAGGTACAAGGAGTTGCATTTCATTGTCCCTGATCCTCCACCAAATCCAAAAGGCCAGACTTTGGAATATCATGGCAGAATAATGTCATATTAAGCTGTAAACTGTATTAAGTTTCATACTAAGCTGCAGGCTTACAGCAGCACACTGACATCTTGAGAGACCCCTTCCCAGAGGCTCTTAAGAGACCTCTTCCTCCCTAGGACACACACATTCCCCAAGAAAGCAATTTGCATTCTAAGCCTTTGAAAGATTTACTGCCAGTACCACAGACAAATTAGTGAATGCCCCTGCAGTTGATTCCAAAGACAGGATGTTCATTTGCATGAGGAGTTGCATGTCACTTGAATTATATTTGCAGGTAATTTGCATATCACGTCTGCCCTGTCAAAATGTACATAAATCCTTTATACTTTTGCTTTTTTATTTTCTAAAAAGGACTATGCCTCCACATCCTGCCCAGACTGTCTGGTAAAATTACTAGTCCAGCATTTCTAGCTTGATTGTGAAGATTCTCACATGCCATGCTAAGGAGATTTCAAAGTGTAGCAAATCCCCAAGGATATCAGAAACCAGTTTAAGACACTTCGTTCATTCATTTATTCAACAAAGCTTTATTGAATACCTACAATGTGCCAGACACTGTACTAGGTGCTGAGGATATATATATCTATGAACAATGAGATAAAAATAATTACAGCATTAAAAGTTAAATGCTGTCATTTCAGAAGATCACTTGGCACCAACTCAGTCAATAAACACAAGTGTAAACCAACACTAAAATCTCCTCAGAGTGCTTAGTTATAAGGTGGTCATCCGGGTATAACAGATTATGCTAATTTTTTTGTAAGAATAAAATTGTTTGCATATCAGAAGCCATTTATTCTAAAGCAACTGCCAAGTAATATTTCTAGAAATGCATTGGAGAAAGTATAAGAACATACATGGATGGTACACACCAACTTCAGGACAATGATTTCCTGCCAACTTTGCAGAAACCCTTACTCGGGCACTGACAGTGACTGCCGCCCACTCAGGTCCCCAGTTCCAACTACACTGGTAATCAGCCATGTGCCATGGTGGGAACCTTTGGGACTAAATGTCACCTTACCAGTGGAGATGACCACGGAGAGCCTCTGAGACCCAGTGGGTCTCAGATGAATGCCAGTTCAAGGTGGTAGAGGCTATGCTCACTTTTTAAAACTTAATCCTGAAATTAAATAGTACATTTCTTAGAGGGTAGAAAAGACCCATGAGAATGCATCCCCAATGACCCATGAACCCCAGGTTGAGAAGTACTGATTGAGGAGTCATTAAAAGATTTAAGCAAGGAAATTAACTTGGATTTCTGTTGTAGAAAGATCATTTGGGCAGCTTACAGTCAGGGTGGGCGGGAAGCAGTTTGAGGCCAGAGGTTGAGGGATCAGAGAGACGCTTCAATAGTCTGGGGCTATCCACACTGCCAGCCTCATAAACCTTGCCCCTTCCCTGGCGTCAGTGTGAAATCGAGTCACACTACTTACATGGTGGCTTCAGAAGTTTTACATAAAAGTTTGTACAGTCAAGAGGAGGGGTCACAACACATATCGTTTCACTTGAAAAGTAGTTCTAGATATGTCTACCCAAATTCTCTTATGTAGCCATGATTGGTAGGTCCTTCTCAACTCTCCCATCACTCAGCTCTCAACTGACACTAGTCACTCTCCTTGATCTTTTAAACTCTGGGACTCCAAATTCATCATACCTTTATTTTGTGGAGCAATTCAGCTTCTATCCAAAACCCCAGGGAATGTTTGAAAACAAAGGGCCTTTCAGTTCCAGGACCTACAGTACGGGAGGTTGTAATCAACTTTTAAAAAAATTCTGTCCTGAAGAAAAAGTTGGTAAGGACCTTATCAAAAGAAATAGCTCTGTAATGGAGAGAAGAGAGAGACAGCAAAGGGAGAATCAGAACTATAGCAGGGAAAGGCAGCCCATGGCCATATACAAAGTTTCAAGGGGTAGACCACAAACAGCTCTCATTAGGTCTTGGTCACATGGTTATGGTGGATTGCTTCGTTTAGTTGCTCACAGGTGCCCAGACAGGGTCTGGTTAAAAACCCAGGGTAATGCCAACCATATAAAGAGGAGAAAGGTGGTGGAGGAGAGCCCAAGGAGATGTGATCAGAGAGGTAGAGAAAATGTATGGCAGAAAACAAGAGAACAGTTTCAGGAAAGAAAGATCCAAAAATGTAAAACGTCATGAGGAAAACATCCACAGGAAAACTGGAGAGAAGTCACTAGATCTAGCAACTAAATTGACCTCGTAAGAGCCGTTTTAGTGATGTCTTGTGGAAGACACTGTTTTTTACTTATCCCAAAGCTATTTTTCTACCCTTCTTCCCGACTGGCAAGGACTATCTCCCACTACAGGGGCTCAAAAATGCCAAGGATAAAGAACTAAAATCTTGCATAAACTAAAAATAAATAAATCAGACAAAAAGAAGCGCCAGATACTTTCTCAATACTCCTTCCCCAACTCCTTTAAACCTAAAGGTAGACAAGTGACTTAGTTCTGGACAATGGGACTTGAGAATAAGACTGGAAGATTTTGGAAAATATTTTCCTTTTCAATATAATAGGTATCTTCAACCCCTTCCTTTCCTGCCTTGGAAGTTGTATGTGAGCTCATGCTGTTCAAAGCTGTGGCAGCCACTTTAGGACTATGAGGGGATAAGCCCAAGAATGGAACAAATACCCTGAGGATGGCAAATGAGAAAAGCCTGGACCCTTAATGACATTACTGAGTGGCTAAATTGCCCAAACCTGAAGCTACTTAGCTCTGGATTTTCTTGTTACGTGAGAAAAATAAATGTCCATACTGTTTAAATCACTATTAGTCAACTATTTATTTACAACCATGATACATGATGAACATGGAAGCCAGAATTACATTTACTGAGGAGGGAATGGAAAACAAGAAAGTAAAGAGTCTCAGTGTTGTCCAGTGGTTTCCAAATGCCAATTAATGAATTAGCTGCATTAAAATTACAGAAGGAGATTCCTAAAAATACAGCTTTCCAGCCTTTATTCCTGGAATATTCTGACTCAGTGAGTCCAGCACAGAGCCCAGGGATCTTTCTTTCTAATAAGGGCCCCAACTGGTACACCATTTTGGAAAGTTGTTGGCACTTATAAAGTTGAGTATACATATGTACACCTACCCTTTAACCTGCAATTCCACTCCTAGATATTTACCCAAGAAAAAGAAAATTCTATGTCCACAAAAAGACATGTATGAGACTATCCATGGCAACCTTATTAACAATAGCTGAAACTGGAAACAAGCCCAAATGTCAATAGCGGGAGAATAAAAGAGTTTAAGGACTGGGGATGATTATAAAGATTACCAAGTGGCACTGGAGGCCTGATCACGACTGGAAATCAGATATTGGAGCCAGTAAGCATGGTTCTGTGGTTTTCTCTAGCAGCCTGGAGGCAGGAGCAGAGAAAATGAATCTTGTCTGAGCTATGTATGGGAGAGTGTGAGGGATGAAATGACACATAGCAAAGGAACTACAGGCAGTGGTGAGAATGGAGACAAAGTGACTATCTTTGTCTGAGAGTACTTTTGAATCACCCCTGTCCGGGCTTCCCTTATTCTGCCCCCTTTAGCTCTGCCCTCTGTGTTTCTTGCCTCCTCTTCTTTGTATTCAAAAGTAGGAAAACCAGTCCACCCATTTTGCATACTGAAACTGAGGCTTAAAGGACAGAAAGTAGGAAAGTTCGAAGTCGATGTTGAGAGAAGCTCAGCAAAAGCTTAGGGCAAGGCAGAAGTGTCCCTGAAACATTCAGCCTATCTGGGGACCCCAGAAAGAGCAGAGGCAAATTCCGATTTTATGTGGCTGCCAAAGAGGTCGACCCTGCTCTCATCGAGGGTCTGAGGAGCTGTCATCTATGGCATAACCGGTAGCCTGAAAAATTAATTGGCCTGCTCCAGATAGGAGATAAAAGGAAAATTCTGTCCAAGCAGGTGTCACACTAATTTGGCAGGCGGCTGGATGTTGATTTGCATATGTCAACATCCTCTTCCCTTCCCTCTCCCTTGTCCCTCAGTCAGGCTCGTTTCAAGCTGGTCCCTGAGGAGAAGCATCAGAGAAATGCAGCCTTGAAGGAATGAAAAGGAGGCTTTCTAAGGAGAGAAGTCCAGGAAAGAAAGGGGGAACCAGCTATAAACTTACAGCTCTAACTTCCCCTTCCTCTCTGTCCCTGCAGGCTCAGTGGAAGGAAAGGAAAATAAAGTAATGCTATCAAAGGTCTATTTTGTGTACAGGTCTATGCTGAAGGCATTTAAACTAATTTCCCCAACAATCCTGCAAGTCCAAGATCATACCCAAATAAGGAAAATAGAGTTTTGGGGAGGAGGAGTGTCATACAGGTAGTGAGGGGCTGTGTCAGGACACCAGGGCAGGTCAGTCTGACTCAGACTCTAAACTGTTTCTACTGTAATGAGCTGATTGCTTAATGTGTGTGTCAAAGATTAATCAACCCTATAGCCAGTGTAGACACTTAACTGTAGAGCACTGATTTACAGGAGAGGATTCAATTTCCCTAATTCCCAGGGCACCTAGTGACACAAAGGGAAATGACTAATACTGTCACCCACCAACAATAATAACAAAACACAATAGGAGCCACCACTTATCGAGGTCTCAGTGCTAAGCATTGTTTTAAGTGCTTTATAGGTATTATCTAATATTTATCTTCACAATAAATCTATAAGGCAGCCAACAATTATCCTTTCAAGCACCCATGGAACATCTAAAAAACTGATCACATACTAGAACAGACAGCACATCTCATCAGATATTATAAAAAAAATCAATAGACCACTTTCTTCAATCAAAATAGAACTTAACAACAAAAATATAGTAAGGGTCCCATGCATTTGGAAATGCTTCTATACTTATGAGACAAAAAATAAATCAAAATTGAGATATTTAGAAATTAAAGTTAACTGTGGGAAGCAGATAAAGTGATATTTAAAAGGAGATGTGTGGATTTAAATGCTTATATAAGAAAGGCAAAAACTAGAAAAAAGCATTTAACTCAAGAAATTTAAAAAGAACAGACTAATCCAAAAGAGAGTAGGAAGAAGAAATCTTAAGACAAAGTCAAAATCTAATGAACTAGAAAATAGAGATACTACAGAGGATCAAGAAAACTTTTTGATAAGCTCAATCAAGAAAAAAAGAAGGACTAAATTAAAAATATCAAAACATTTTAAAGGGAATATACCTGCAGATAAAGTAGAAAATTTAAAGTAATAAGGAAATACTGTAAAGAACTTCAGGTCAATAAATTTAAATTTTTTGGTGAAATGGATACCTTCCCTTAAAATGGATAAACAATCCTATAATGGCAATATTATTATTATTATTATTGTTGTTGTTGTTGTTGTTGTTGTTATTATTATTTCACAGATGAGGAAACTGAGGAACAGAAAGGAACTTGTTCAGATTTGCATAACTAGTAAGAAATAGAGTCTGGATTTGAAGGCCAAGTCAGTGGACTGCTAATTCACCTTTCCTCCCTCCCACACTTCCTGAGCACCTTCCATTGTGTGAGGAATTATAGGAATTGAAGACAAAGTTCTTACTCTCAGGAAACTCCCAATCTAGGAGAAGAGACTAGGACTGGAAAAAGGGTGACTCCAGTGAGGTACCTAGGTCACAAAATTTAAAGATGAATTTACTGTCACTTGCAGAATTCTCCTTAAATTTTGCACTCTAGTCTTGATTCTGCTAATAAGCATAATCACCATGGCAAAGTTACATGCCTTCCACATCTTGAAACAGGTAAGAATTTTGAGCTATGGATGTAAGGAAAGGGCATTCCAGGCAGGGGGGACTAGTATGAGCAAAGGACAGAGCAGGGAAGCAGCATGATCCCTGGTGGGAACTACAAGCAGTTTGATATTTCAGAGGCATACAAATCAGTGCAAGGTAGAGAACTGCAGCAGAGAGGCTAGAAAGAGATGTCATGTTATCATAGGTCCTAAGGACCTAACGATTTAAGCAGAGGAGTGATACACAGGCAAAGTCAAATTTTAGAATGACCCCTCTGGCTGGAATGAGGATGGTGATGGGGCAGGAACAATGCTGAAGGCAGAGATGACTTTGGAGGCCATAGCAGCATCCAGGCAAGAAATGAAGAGAGCCTGCACTAGGGCATTAGCAGTTGAAATGGAAAATAGGAAGTGGATTTAAGAAGTATTTGAGCTGTAAAGTTGTCAAGACTTAGTGGTTGAGTGAATGTGGGAGAAGAAAGTGTGAATGGAATCAAGAATGAGGCCTCTCACCACCCAGTTTCTATCACAAATAACAGGAATGCATAGTGGCAATACTAACTTCCATCTCTTTCTTGATTCATACGTACATCCAATAATCTATCCATTTTTTATTCACTCATTCATTCATTTTTTGATTCATACATGCATATGTCCATCCAACTATATCTATCCTTCCATCAAATTCTTGTGATTGTCAAAGCACATGAAGAATATGTATATAAAAAGATATACTACTTGGCCTTACTCATTTATTCATTCAATCACTAAACATTTATTGATCTCCTCCTGTGTGCCAGATATTATTCAGGGTAATGGAGAGATAGCAGTGAAGAAGCAAAAAAGGTCCTGTTTAGGGATCTAATGTGCTACTGGGAGATACAAATAAAATGCTATGAAATAATATAATTTCAGGTAGTGAAACTTCTTTGTAACAAATGAAACCAGAGATCCTTAGAGAAATGGCCGATTCTAGGGATGGGGCAGGAAATATATAAGCCTGGAGCATCTTGCAGTGCCAGAAAGAAAGGAAGGACTCAAACAAAAACACAACAATGGAAGTGATCAAAGGGACATAAGAGCTAACTTGAAAGAGCTCCCAATAACCAAAATTGGAACAATCTGAGCAATAAAATTAAGTATTATCCAAAGTATAAAATAAGTATTCATGAGTCCATACTGACTTAAATGAATTGACTAAATAAACAAACAGGGAAGAAGAGACAAATCTCCCTTGCAGAATTTCAAATAATTTACATACATACTCCACATTCAAGGAGGTGGAGTACAACTCCCCCTCCTTAAGTGTGGGCCGTACATAATGACTTCATTCCAAAGAAAACAATGTGGAAAGAGGTGAGGAGTAACTTAACAGTGGAGAAATGTGGCAAACTTAAACTCAGCCAGGTGATCAACAATAACATCAACAGTAATAAGTCATGCTGATTGATATGATGTAATGAGAATTGCACTTTTCTTCTGTAGTTCCCTCCCCTAAAGCCATAACCCTAATCTAATCATGAGAAATCTCAGACAAATCCCAATTGAGGAACATTCTGCAAAAAACCTCACAAATATTCGTCAAAAGTGTCAAGGTCATCAAGAACAAGGAAAGTCTGAGAATCTATGTCACAGTCAAGAGGAGTCTAAGGCGATACGATGACTAAATGGAACGTAGCATCCTGGAAATGAAAAAAAAATTAGGTAAAAATTAAGGAAATCTGAAAAAAATATAGACTTCAATTAATAATAATATACCAATATTGGCTCAATAGTTAGTGACAAGTGCACCATACTTAAGCAAGATATTGTTAACAAGGAGGGAAACTGGGTGTGCACTGTATGGAAACTCTGTACTGTCTTTGAAACTTTTCTGTAAATCTAAAACTATTTTAAGGTTAAAAATTTATTTTTAAAAAATACTTTGAAGGAAAATAAAACAAGGTAGAGGATAGCAAATGATAGAATGGTGTATATTTTAAATATCGTGGTCCAGGACTGCAGGTTTCTCCTTGCAGTGGTGGTGGGAGAGCAGAGTATGCACGGTGGCAGCCGGAGTCATGGCAGAACAGGCATTTAGAAAGTGTCTTCCCCTCTTTGACTGTGTATGAGTTGAAAGGACTGCAGCCAAAACTGAAACCAAAGGAGGCATTATGCTTCCAGAAAAATCTCAAGGAAAAGTATTGCAGGCAACAGTAATAGCTGCTGGATGGGGTTCTAAAGGAAATGGTGGAGAGATTCAACCAGTTAGCATGAAAGTTGGAGACAAAGTTCTTCTTCCAGAGTATGGAGGCACCAAAGTAGTTGTAGACGACAAGGATTATTTCTTATTTAGAGATGGTGACATTCTTGGAAAATACGTAGACTGAAATGTCACTCTTAAAATGGCATCACATGAAGCTGCCCATTCCACTGAAGTTCTGAAATCTTTTCATCATGTAAATAATTTCCAAGTCATGTCTCTCTTTTATAACAAACTAATAATATCCAAACTAAAAAAAAAAATAGATGTCCAGGAAGTCCTCCTTAAAGTGGTATTAAAACAGAGCCTGAATGAAGTGAAGGGAGATCAATGCAGAGATATTAAAGGAAAGAACTTATCAGGCAGAGGGATCAGCAAATGTGAAGATCTTGAGATTAGGGCACATTTGATATGCTCAAAGTCATGAACCTGTAGTGACGTAAATGACAAGACTACTTGGAGAGGTAGGCAGGGGTGAGATTACGTGGAGCCTTTTTAATTTAACTTAATTTTTATTTTATTTTAGCCTATGATTTTTTAAAAATTGTGGTAAAATGTGCATAACATAAAATTTACCACCTTAACCATTTTTAAATATACAATTATTATTACATACATTCACATTGTTGTGCAACCAATCTCCAGAACTCTTCATTTTATAAAACTGAAACTCTATACCTATCATATGAAGCCTTTTAAATCATAATAAATATATTAGTTTCCTCTGACTGCCATAACAAATTTATACACCTTGGTGACTTAAAGGGACAGAAATTTATTTTTTCTGTCAAAAGTTCAACATCAGCTTATATATATTCATAGTTCTTTTTTTTTCACTGCTGTGAAGTGTTTCATTGAATGAATATACCACAATTTATTTAGCCTTTCTCCTATTGATGCACATTTGGGTTGTTTCCAGTTTAGGGCTATTATGAATAAATTTGCTATGAACATTCTTGCACATGTTTTATTGTCCATGTGTGCACTCATTTATCTTGGGTATATACCTAGGAGTGGAATTGTTGGATAATAGGGAAGGTATATGTTAATTTTAGTAGAGACTGACAGTTTACCTAAGGCCTTTTCCCAGTGACATTGCCACCACCATATCCTTGCCCACATTTGGTGTTGTCAGAATTTTAGCATTCTGGTACGTACATAACAGTATCTCAGTGTGATTTTAATTTGCATTTTTCTGATGAACAATATTACTGAGCATCTTTTCACTGGACAACTTCTAGCAGAAGGGAGACATACTTGATTTAATATTCTTAAGATTACTCTGACACCTGAGTTTAAAGGTAAGGAGCAGGGATGGAAGTAGGAAGACCAGTTAGGAAGTCATTACATTAAGTCTAGGTCAAAGAGGATGATGGCTCGAACCAGGATGGTAATGATAAAGTAGACGTGAGGTGGTCAGATGCAGAATATAGTCTGAAAACATAGCTTACAGAGCTAACTGATAGATTGGATATGGAGACTGAGGGAAAGAGGACTCAGGACTGACCCCTAAGTATCTGACTTGACCATCCAGGTAAATGGAGATGCCTCTTGGAAAGAACTGGACTGTAGAATTGTGCAGGGAATGGTGAACAAGGAGGCTCAGGGAATCAAGAATTCTCTTTTGGACTCAGCAAGTTTGAGATTCCTGTTAAAGATACAAGTGGAGATTTCAGGTAGGCATTAGATACCTGAGTCTGGAGCTCAGAAGAGAGGTCCTAACTAGAGATATATTCATCAGTATGTGAAAGCAGCATTTTTGTTCCTTTCCTGTTTGCCCATTTGTTCCCCTCTAACCTTGAGAGAACCTAATTACAGGAATGAGATCACTAGGCAATTTAAACTAACTCCTGACCTATGCTCTCCTGAATGCACACCATGCCTTGCCTAACCTATTGATTCTTTTCTTAAATAAAAAGAAGAAAGAAGAATTAAGTAGTTAAAAAAATGACTATACACCTTAGCAATCCTGCAGGCAGATCGCCCAGGCAAGATAACATCTGAGGAGAAAAGTGCAGCCAGTTTGCACACAATGGAGAATGATGCAGAACCCAACCACCTGCCTCAATGATTCACGGAGATTCCTCCCCACTCTCTTTCCCCTTTAAGAACTGTCATGGCTGAGTAGACTCTTTGGAGTTGGTCTCAGGACATAGGTCCACCTTCTTGTCAGATTGTCAGCTTTTCTAATTAAAGCATCTTTCCTTTCTACTGACTCTTATCTCTTGATGAATGGCTTTGAGCAGCAAGCAGCTGAACCTGAGTTCAGTAACATATAGGAAGTATTTAAAGACTGATGCTAGAGAAAATTATTTAGAAATGAATTGGGTAAAAGATGGATCCCTGGGGGCCTTGAACATGTAGAAGGTATAAAGATAGGGGAAGAAGCTGCCAGGAAAACAGGAGGAAAACCATGAGCTTGTTAGTGCTCAGGAAGCCAGGTGAAGGAAGTATTTCCAAAAGAAGGTGTCATCAACTAGGTCAAATGCTGCTGAGACACAGACTAAATGACAACTGAAAATTGACAAATGAATTTGGCGAGTAGCTTTAAGTTACTTCTTATCCAAGGGAGAAGCTAAGAAAAGTGAGGAAGTAAAGGAACCACTTGTGTTGCTCTGAAAAAAAAGCCATCCTTAACCAAGATGTCTAGGGGTAGGGGTGGGGACGTCCCAGAGAGAAAGATGAAATGTTCCAGATTGTTAACATCGAATACTTGTGTCTCATCACCAGCCCAAATGGGGTAATTACTAACTTTTCAGGCTAGAAGGATCATCACTAAACACAAACATCTCTCCTTGTCTTCCAGGGAACTACACCTAAACTTGCAAACAGAAGAGCTTGCTGGCTAAACGGACCATGCTGGGACTCTATTCTTTCATTCATAAAGTATTTATGGAGCCCCTACTATGTGCCAGGTAGTCTTTAGGCTCTATAGAAATAGTAGAGAAAAAAACAGACTAAACTCTCTGCCTTCAGGAAATGATAGCATCTTGTGCCCCTGTATTTTCCTCTAGTCTCATCCTCTTTTGTCCCTGCCCAGAGGCCCTGAGGCTACAGGGCAGAACTAGGCGGATCTAGCCATCACACGCTGAAGGCTGGTAGGACAAAAAACTCTCCCTTTCAGAACAAAGTACAGAGATTAGGCCCCTTGGCATAGGGTAAATTTCCCCCAGAGCCAAACCCAAGCTGGGAGCAGAGGCCCCACATCTGGAGTGCCATTAGTTTGCATGTCACTACAATTATCATGTTGGCTCCAGACAAAGCTGAATCACAATTGAGAACAGGATTTTAAATCACGACTTTCCACAGTCTCATTAGGTAATTGATGCTGATCACATTGCTTAATGGGGACCCATAAAATGCTTGCTATTTATATTATGATGGGCAGAGAAAAGGCTCAACTAACCAGATAATTGACTGATGATATGAGGGAATAGGCTGAAGGGGTGGGAAGAAGCAGGGAAACCTGATGAAGTTTCCCTGCCTCTGACTTTTAGTGTCTTATTGGTGATGATTATTTAACCGGATTCATAGAGACCATGCCCTGGTCTTCACAAAAGCCCAGAGTTGCTCTTCCCAGGAGCCAGGGACTAACATAAGAATTGTCATTTAATAGGATTTTCTGCAGCAGGCTAAATCATTTGCTAAATGAGCAATTTCAATCATCCTTTCCCATCCACTAGGAGGGAGTTAAGCTCATTTCTCCTCCAGCCTATACCCCCAACTCTCACATCCTCATTCCCTCACCAGCTCTTAGCAAGAAAGATGGTCTGGCTGAAGTACAGAAGGTACAGACTGTAGCAAGATGCTGTGGGCCCAACTGAATCCACCTAGGATCATGGGGCTGTAAGAGAGCTGCAGCTCCATTCCCCACACCTGCACACCCCAGAGCACCTTGGAGACCCATGTACAATATCCATATGCTGATCTCCCTAGAACAGAGTTCCCAGGGCAGGACAACTTCCCTGAAACTCACCAAGAAGGGGCTATAACAATTCCTACTGCAGAAAGGGGGGTGGAAGTAATGAGATTCATTTCATTTCATTTCATTATTGAGATATGGGCCTTTTCAGCAGGGTCTCATTAGGTAATTGATGTTTAAATCCCACAAATCAAGGCATATAAGGCATTCTCATAACCTTCAGGTATTTGGAAGAGATCCTAGGGAAAAAGAAAGAATCATCTCGGGAAGGAAGGAGCCATAGCAACTTCAATCTATGGGCTGAAATCAGGTTAATGAAGATGTGTCTGGCAAGGAAGAATTCAGCGTTCCCATGATTCTGCCTCTTGTTTGGCCTGGGATCTCACTACATCTGGATTCACTTCTACTTGCTTCATATGGATGACCCCTTCACTCTCTGTCTCTGTCCCTCTGTCTCTGTCTCTCTGTCTCTCTGTCTCTCTGTCTCCCTCCCTCCCTCCCTCCCTCTCTCTCTTTCTCTCCCTCCTCTTTTATGCTCCTGCTGTCTCCTTTTGTACTGGGATTGATAGATGGCATGATGACCTAGTTAAGAAGGAGGACTTTCTCCCCAAATTGATCTACAGTTTCAATACAACCCTTATCAAAATCCCAGCTGGCTTCTCTGCAGAAAATGACATGTTGATCTTAAAAATCATGTGGAAGTGCAAGGGACCCAGAAGAGCACAGGAATTTTTAAAAAGAAGAATAAAGTTGGAGTATTAACACTTTCTGATTTCAAAACTTATTACAAATCTATGATAATCAAGACAATGTGGTACTAGCATAAGAATAGACATGTAGATCAATGGAACACACTGGAGACTCCAGAATAAACTCTCACATTTATAATCAGTTGACTTTCAAAAAAAGATGTGAAGACAATTCAATAATGAAAGAATAGTCTTTTAACAAATGTTGCAGGGACAACTGGATATCCACAAGTGGAAAAATGAACATGGACTTTCTCATTGTACTATATATAAAAGTTATTTCAACATGGGTAATAGACTTAAATGTAAGAGCTAAAATTATAAAACTCAGAACAAAATGTAAATCTTCATGACTTTGGGTTAGGCAAAGCCTTCTTAGATATGACAACAAAAGCACAAGCAACAGGAAAAAAAAACTAAGTGGATTTCATCAAAATTAAAAATTTTTTGTGCTTCAAAAGATGCCATCAAGAAAGTGAAAAGACAACCCACAGAATAGGAGAGAATGCTTGCAAATCATAAATCTGATAAGGGACTTGAATCTAGAATATATAAAGAACTCTCACAATTCAATAATAAAAAGAAAAATAACCCAATTTAAAAACGGGCAAAGGATCTGAATAGACATTTCACTAAAGAAGATATGCAAATGGCCAATAAGCATATAAAAAGATGTTCAACATCATTAGTCACCAGAGAAGTGAAACGTAAAACCACTAGGATGGCTATAATAGAAAAGATAGGTAATAACAAGTACTGAACAGAATGTGGGGAAATTGGAACCCTTACACACTGCTGGTAAGATTGTAAAGTGGTGCAGCTGCTTTGGAAAACAGTCTGGCATTTCTCAAAAGGTTGAACACAGAGTTACCATATGGCCCAGCAATTCCACTCTTAGATATACATATACCCAAGGGAATTGAAAACAGGTGTTCATACAAAAATTTGTACATGAATGTTCATGGTAACATTATTCATAACAGCCATAAAGTGGAAGCAATCCAAATTTTCATCAACTGATAAATGGATAAATATAATATTATATTTTATGGTATATCCATACAATGGGAGATTATTGTTTGATTCCATTCATATTATTGAGCAATGGAAAGAAATGAAGTACTGATACATGCTACAACATGGATAAACCTTGAGAACATTATGCTAAGTGAAAGAAGCTACTCACAAAAGACCACATAATGTGTGATTACATTTACATGAAATGTCCAGATTAGGCAAATCTATAGAGGCAGGGGTGAGGGTTTTGGGAGATGTGGAATGGGAAGTGACTTCAAATGGGTATAAAGTTTCTTTTTTGGAGTGACAAAAATGTTCTAGGATTGACTATGGTGATGGTTGCACAACTCTGTAAATATACTAAACACCATTGAATTGTGCACTTTAAGTGAATTGTATAGTATGTAAATTACACCTCAGTAAAGATTATATATATATATATATGTGAAGAAAAGCAGCAGGCAAGTCAAAAGTTAACTAAAAATTCTGTAGATATTGTTACAACTAAGATGTTTGTTTTGCTGGCAAACCTCAGTTCTGGCACCTGCTGACTTTATGACCTTGGACCAGTTACTTAACCTCACTGAACTCAGTTTTCTTATCTGTAAAATAAGCATTCGGTCAGTATAAGAATTAAATAAATTAACATGTAAAGACACCTGGCACATAGGAAGTGTTCAGTTAATGGAAACTATAAAGCATAATCAGGAAATAGCAGTAACTAGAGGAGAGAGTAAAAAATAGTATTTATGGGTCAAGGCTACATTCATACATTTATGCCTAACATCTGGATGGGCACTAGGGACATAAAGAAGTCCCTGACTTTGAAGAGCTAGACAGCTGAGGGATCAGGCATTCCTGAAAAAAAAATACCAACAAAATGAAAGAAGTGGTACAACAGAGTCTTGGACAGTTTGCTCAGGAGCAGAGGAAAAGGCTTCTAAAGAGGAGGAGACTTTAAGATTTGGCCCATTGGAAAAGGGATGTCCCCTCCCTCACTGTGGGTGCCCTAACCAATGGGAAGTACTGCCCCCTCCCACCCTGGCGGAGAAGACTGGATAGAGCCAAACCAACACAGGCAGAGGCAGAAGTTAAAAGAACAATTATGGATTGATTATTTGTGGCCAGGATGGGCAGTGAAGCTGGCACAAGAGATGGAGGATGGCGCCTACCTCCCTGGACTTGCAAGAGATAAGGTGAGCCTCGGGAGCTCCTCCTCTCTCCCCTTGTTCCTTCCCAGCTCCTCTCGGCCCCTAAGCCTCTGGATCACATTATCCCTCCCACTAGTCCTCTTTTGGGGAACAGCCAATACTCTGTGGGCAGAGCATGATGCCTCCATCACTCCTCCCTCTAGTGACTCATCACCAAGACTGGGGGTGGCAGGAAGTGCCAGAGCCCTAGAGCTGCAGCCCCATCCGGATGCTGGCAGCTTAGAGACATCCTATCTTCTTCCCTCCTCCCCCTACCCCCGCCACCTCCTCTACTTCTAGCTCTGACTCTTGACATTTCTATGTAAGAGACATCCACCATCCCCCAAACTCTTGTTGCCTTTCCATTGCCTCCAGACCCTCAACTCTGGCCCCCAGGGGCTGCTGGGTTGAAACAGCCTGATCTCTAGGGAAGTAGGCACAACCCAGACCTGGGGTCTTTTCCTGGGGGAGGTATCCAGGTAAGGTCTGTATCCCCGTGGCCAGGCCTTTTAGAAGCATTGCCCATGATGTAGAAAGCATTCTGAGCAATGTGTAAAACAACAAAATTATTTTATTACATGCTAAGGGCTTCACAAGTTTTCTCATTTATTCCCCACAATAGTTCTATGAGGGAGATACTAATATCACTGCCATTTTGGAAATGAGAAAAGAAAAGGGGAATCAATTTGGAAAGTAGCAGACCGGGGCTCAACCCCAAGACTCAGATCTTGGGCTCTTAACCACCAGGCTTTTCTGCCTATTTTGGGGACAGAGGACAGCTGACCTCCTCCTCAAGCACAGCCTCTGAGTAATGCAGAACAGTATATGCAATCCTGAGGCCCTCAGTACAACTGCCCTGAAGTCTGCCTGGGGCTGAGAACTTTGACCCTAGCCTCCCTCCTATCCCCCTTGCCTCTGTGGACCTGCTCCTTCTCCATTCCTGAGGGGTGGGAACATGGAAGGCTACTCCAAGGATTCTTATCCCCCTCAAGAGCCTATCTTCCTATTAAATTTCTAGAACAAACAAACATTAATGTGCTTCTGGGGTGCCCAGGAAAAGAAGAAACATTGCTTATAGGTGCAGGCCAGCAAAAAGAGGTGACAGACACCCAACATAACCCAGGCTTGCAGACAGAGCAGACACCTGCAACCCTGAAGAGGCACAGAGGTGACCCACATCACAACAGAAATAATAATACTCTTGAATTATGTCACACTTTATAATTTCTCAGGCACTTTACAAACATTTGATTCTCCAGATGACCTCCAAGGACCCAAAGAGGCAGAAAGCATCTTTTATAAGCTGTCACCACCTGTCATAAAGTTTTCCCCCCAGAGGAGGAAAAGCAGGAGGCAGGCAAGGCAGTGAGTGAGTTAACCAAATCCAAGCCCCAGTAGGTAATTGATAGTTTTTATGGTGACTTTGTTCTCAGGCTCCTCAAATATCATATTTCCACTAGCTCACCACATTTACATAACAGTGCAGGGTGAGAGACCCTGATAAATCTTCTCTGCATGAGTCTGAATACAGTGAAAATGTACTTTGTTGACAGCAATTTGTTTTACTACACTATTGCCCTTTAGTTTAGGGAGGAAAAAGTAAGGCTATTGCTTTATGAAGGGAGGCAGGAAAGGAGGGGAAAGGAGGGGAAAGGAGGGAAAAGGGGAAAGGGAGGGAAGAAAGTCAGAGATCTGGAAAGAGGAATGAATGAGAGGGAAAGAGACAGAGAGAAAGGGAAAGCTTTAGGAAGAAAGAGGAGGCAAGGAAGGAAAGAAGGACAGCCATCTCAGCAGTCAAGGGTTTAGTGGAGAAAGGGATGGAATGATTCTGCGCCAAGTGTGGCTGGCTGCTGAGGAGCAGCCCACAGAAGCGGGAGTGAGAAAGAGTCAAAGGTGTTTTGGGTGAGTGCCAGGCCCTCACCTCCATAGCTGGGCAGGAGAGGCTGGGAGACTAAGGAGAGTCACAAGGCACAGGGCCCCTTTTATCCACCTAAGGTGTTACCAAAGACCTCTCTGGATCTTTTCCCATCACGTCCCACCACTCTCCATCTGCCCATATCCAGAAAACAGGTGGGCTCAAGGGGCATCAGCACTGAGCTCTAAGAATCCTTGGGCTTGAAGTTTTTCCGATCTAGAGGCTTGGATTTCGGTTCCTCCTCTGCTACTAATTTAGCTGGATAATTTTAATCCCCTAAACTCTCAGGTTTGGTTTCTCCATTGGTAAAATGGGAATTTATTCTTCTATCCAACAAGTATATTCTGACTGTACGCCAGGCATTGTGCTCTGGCATTGTCCATACAACAGAAAACAAGAGAGATTCATAGCCCTTTCCTTCAAAGAGAGCACAATCCAATAAAGGTAACAAAATCTCCTCTGAGAAACAGACCCTGCCCACAATAGGATAAGATGGACGAGAGCGCACTCTGTGCCAGGCTCTGTGCTAAGTGCTTTCATGTGTAATTCCTATAATCCTCACAGCAACCCAGCGAGAACGGTCCTGTTATTATCCCCATTGTACCGATGACAACACCCTCCTCAACACACCCCATCCTGTAACCTGGTTTCATTTTCTTCACAGCATTGACCACTATCTACGATGAAATTATTAACTCACTTGTGTGCTTATTGCCTTGTTCACAGCTATAGTCCAAGCATCTTGAGCAGTTTCCGACCCAGAGTAGGTTCTTATCGACTATTTGTTGAAGGAATGAAGGAACAAAGGGATAAGACCCTGAGGAGTGAACGCCACCCTGTCTCCCACGCAGGATGATGACGAGGGGGAATCTGAGGGCAGGTGCTGGAGCTGCTCTGTCACTGCAGACACAGGGGACTGTTACCAGCTGACGTTTCTTTAGTGAGGAAGAAGTGTGTGATCTCCTCCCTACTCTCCAGCTTGTTTCTTTTTTTTTTAACTTCCCTCGGATGTTCTGCCCCTTCCTGTCCCATTACTAATTCTGCATCCTCTAATTGTATCCTCCTCAGTTTCTCTGTCTCACCCTCATTCTTGTTCCTTATGCTTCCCTGCTTCTTTGATTCTCTTTAAGAGAAAGTTCAATACTGAGTTGCTATTGGTGATTTCAGAGGCCAAGTGGAAGTTTTCTTGTGTCAATGCCTTCTCCCTACAGCGGGTGCTTTTCTCCACCTATGAAAGGACAGAGTTTTTTGCAGGGGATTTTGAACCAGTGCTGGTGGTCTGTAGGGGAGGGGTCTCAGGACCACAACACTGACCTTCCCACACCCTCATCCAGAGTAACCTCACCAAAGCCTTTACCACAGGGGCCCCATAACCAACAGAGAGTTACTTCCTCTCCCACTCTATGTGTTATTTGTATGCTATTTGCAGTAAATATAAATCAGAGGATAATAAGCCTGGCTTTTCCCTCTCTCTTTAGGGTTATGAAAACTCTCAGTCCATTGCATAGCAGGGTCTGCTGAGGATATAACTGGCAAGGCCATGGGTTAAGTATAGGAAAACCATGTCACCAAACATGGCTGGCAGTATATCAGGGCGGTTGGGAGTGTGGGCCTCGAGATTCAGACAGCCCTGATAGAGTAGACTGTAGGTGACAAAGGCAGAAGTTGTGTGTCAGAAGAGTCCTTTGGTACTTTCCCCAAATCAAGCATTCTTCCCAGGACAACCAGAGCCCCCTGTGCCAAGTCAATTGTAATACTCGAATAGTTGAGTTGGGATTATTTCTTGCAGGAATGTCCAACTCACAGAACTCTGAGCTCCTCAAAGTTAAGAACTCTGTTTTTTCTTCTTTGCATCCCTAGAGACAGCCTATATGCTGGGCATAAAAGAATGACATTGTTTGGAACCATAGATACTCATTTACTTCTTCTAGACGCTGCTATTCCTTGAGACTTTGTTGAGCTTAGCACCTACTGTGTGCTAAGTACCCTAAATTTGTTACCTGATTTAAACCTCATAATGACCCTTGACTTAGGGATTAAATGAGATAATAAGCATTATCTCTCACCTGGACTATGGAAAGTGCCTCCTTCTGGAAGAGCACTGAGTTCTTCCTCATTTGACACCCACCTTCTGCCTTTGCCACTAACAGTCTATTCACATAGCTGCCAGGGTAAGTGTTTTAAAATCATGTTTACTCTTCTCAGAAACCCTTCAATGGCTCCCCATTTCATTCAGCATAAAGTCCAAAATCCTTACTATGCTCTACAAGGTCCTATATCATATATCACCTCCATAATCCCCAGGCCACAAATTTTACTACCTCATGCCCTACCACTCTCCTGTTTGCTCTCTCTGGTAAGCCATACCGGCTTCCTGACATTCCTCAAACATTGCTGCACATACTTCTGCCTCAGACTCTTTGCACTGGCTATCCCCTGTGTCCACAGGCTTTATCCTAATATCTCCATGGCTTGCTCCCTTGCTTATTTCAAGTCTTTACTCAGGTATAACTTTATCAGGGAAGGGAGGCCTTCCCTGACTGTGCTGTGGTAATTTTAAAATATGCCTACAAATTCTTCCACATTCTTCCCTTCAAGAAGTAGAACTCAATTCTCCTCCCCTTGAATGTTGGCCTGACTATTTTCTAAATAATTCAGTATGGCTTAAAAACAGTGTGTAACTGCCAAGACAAGGTCATAAAAGGCACTGTGATTACCCTAGTTTGATCAGGAGAAAACATCAGACAAACTCAAATTGAGGGACATTCCACAAACCACTTAAGTACTCTACAAAATTGTCAAAGTCATGAAAAACAAAGAAAGACTGAGAGACTGTCACTGATCAAAGGAGACTAAGGAAACATGATGACTAAATGAAACATGTCATCCTGGATTGGATCCTCGAACAAAAAAAGGACATTGACAGAAAAACTGGTGAAATCTGAATAAAGTCTATAGTTTAGATAATAGTAGTGTACCAGTTTTGACAAATGTACCGTGGTTATGTAAGATGTTAACAT
Organism: Camelus ferus; assembly: GCF_009834535.1. Lineage (NCBI taxonomy): Eukaryota > Metazoa > Chordata > Mammalia > Artiodactyla > Camelidae > Camelus > Camelus ferus. The sequence goes on from NC_045698.1 coordinate 97,189,423, forward strand.
TAGAGGAAGCTGGATAAAGTGTATATGGGAACTCTCTGCACTATCTTCGCAACTTTTCTGTACATGTAAAATTATTGCTCTCTTTCGTGGATCACACACTGCCATATCATGGGGCTACTCAAACAGTAAGAGTGACATACTGAGTAACTGAGGCCTCCAGCAAATAGCCATGTGAGCAAGCCATCTTGGAAGATCCTTCAGCCCTAGTGAAGGCTTCAGATAACTGCAGCCCTGACATCTTGACTGCAACTTCAAGAGAGACCCTGAGCCAAAACCACCCGACTAAGCCACTCCCAAATTCTGGACCCTCCTAAACTGTGAGAGAGAATACATGTTTATTGTTTTTTTAGGCCTCTAAGTTTTAGGGCAATTCGTTATGCAATAACAGATAATTAACACATGCCCATATCTAAAATAGACTCCTTATAGTCATACTCAACCCACTTTCCAACATCAATTTTCTTCATAGCACTTACCACCTTTACCACCTGACACAATACAAGTTTGTTTATTTAACTTGTCTCCACACTAGAAGGTAAACTGCATGGAAGTAGAAACTTTGTTTTATTCATGTCCCCAAAACCTAGAACTGTGCCTGACACACAGCAAATGGTGAATAAAGGATAGTTGTTGTGGTTATTTTTATTGGACAACAGAGGTTTAGGTAAAAATTTCCTTCCCTGCCCTCACCTGGAACAACAACAACAAAAAAAAAACCCAGCCCTTGGGGTTGGGGGTGGAAGACGGGGGCAATGTGGCATGGGGAAATGTGAGCAGAGGTGAATCTGAAACCCTGAGTTCTGAGTCCAAGTTCCTCATCCACTGAGATCCCTTAGACAAGGTCTTCCTCCCTCTGGGTCTTTGTTTCCTCAACTATAAAATTCAAAAGAATGGGATTACCTACAAGTCACCAAGATTTCTTTTAGCTCTAATAACTAATGATTCTAAGGGTGGGCTGGGAGAAGGAGGCACAAGAGCTCAATTCTGGATGGAGGAAAGGAGAGGGGTGAAGAATACATTCCACATTCAGAGGGACCAGGCAGGTCCTGCCTCCCTTCATCTTGTGCTCACTGCCTGGAAACTTTCTTGCATTTGATAATCTATTCCTTTGCCTGGAGGCTTAGCTCCCTTCCTCTTCGAATCCTTCCTAAGGTCCCAGGCTGGGTTAGCTACTTGTGCCTCTAGATTCCCATAGCCCTTTGCACAGTCTTTATAAGGCACTTTCCACATTGAATAGTAATGGGACCTTTGTGTCCTAGAGCCTTAGCTCCTAACAGAAACAAGTCCCAGGGAACACTCTCAGGCTTGCAATTCCCTCCCAGGGAACTTGGACCCTAAAAGAAGGAAAAAGAAAAAAGGGAGAGTGGGGACAACCAGGTACATGCTGGGACTCCCCTAAACCTTTCCTTTTTCCCTCTTCTCTTCCAGTTTTAGCCTCACTACCTAGAGAAGCATGCGTACTGGCCTGCCTGCCTCTCTGTCTCATATAAATATTCTATCAAATGCCATTTATTTGAGCCATACCATCTTTCCCCTGCTTCTCCCTCCTTTAGTCCTCCATACCTCTCCCACAGTAGACTCACCCTAAGTCCCTTCCCAACATCTATTCCAGGTTTCTGAACGCTTCCTTATATTTGGTATGAAGACAAGTTTGAGGACCCATTTTCTCTCCAAAATTGTAGCTCATGTAAAGGCTTGAAGAAATTGGTATGTGCTGGGAATCACAGGTGGTGTGTGTTATGTTTAATCTGTAAAGTGAGTTTGGGAGCAGTGGATGAGGCAGAACAGGTAGGTAGGAACCAGCACTGATGGAGAATTTTGTCTCATAGGCCGTGGATGCACAGGTTGGAACTCATTCTCCTTCTGCTCAGCCCTCCTCACTTACATCCATTTGTATCTCTTTCTGTCCCCCTCTTTGATCCTCACCCTACTCCCCCACTCCATTTGGCTCATATCAAAATCTTAGTAACACCAAAAATTTATTGAGAACCTTCACTATGTAAGCTTTCTGTTCACATTACAACCTTTCAGCACTGATGAAGTAGGTATTATTATTGTCCCTACTTCACAGGTGAGGAAAATGACTCCAGTAAGTGATTTGCCCTAAGTTGCAAAACAAGGAAAAAGCAGAGCCCAATTTCTTAAGCATTACGGCAATTAGCCCATGCTCTCTGCCCTTTTCCAAATCTCTTCTTTGGGGAAAAAATGGAGATGCTTTGAGGTCTAGAGACAGAACAGGAAAAATCCAGGGACTGGGCAATTCTGGAAGAGAGATTTCCAGGTTCTTACGGGACCTATCATACCCAGCCTTGCTCATCCTGCTGTGCTTGGCAGGAAGTCTCTTTCCATTCTTCTGACTCCCTGTGTTGGTCCACTTTCTTCCTCCAGTTCCTACATCTTCCTTCACCTCTTTGGATACTGCTTATCCTTGTCTTTCAAGGTTCTGGGTGATGTGTTTGTTCTAAAAATGCCTGAATGGACCAAGACCTAAGGAAGTCTTCCAGATAATTCAAGTATCTGGAGGCCATACCTTCCCTCTTCTCCCTCAACTCTAACAAAATGGGGTCTGTTCTCACCCTGGGCTTCGAAGGTTTTCCAGCAAAAGTTAATTCCTCTCTACCTCAATTCCTTACGCCTAGGCCCTCTCAAAGCTAAAAATACAGGGGGGAGGGTATAGTTCAGTGGTAGACTGCATGCCTAGCATGCATAAGGTCCTAGGTTCAAGCCCCAGTACCTCCATAAAATAAATAGATGAATAAACCTGATTACCTCTTCCCTAGAAAATTAACTTAAAAAATAAATAAGTTTTTAAAAAGCTAAAACTACATAACCACACAAACTTCTCAGAACATGCCAAGTTCCTGAAATTTTTACACATGAATTTTCTTTCTATGGAATGCCAGAATCCCCTCTACCCCAAGTTTTTCACCAGGAAGACTCTTAATTGTCCTGTCTTGACTCCAACATGACCTTTATTCCCACTGATATCATCATCATGTAGGTCATCATTTCTTGCCTGGACTAGTCCCTCACTGGTCTCTAGGATGCTACTCTGGCCCTACAAGATCCATTTCCCACCCTGCACCCAGAGCAATCTTTCTAAAATTCAAACTTGATCTTATCACCTCCCTTCTTAAGGTTTCTCCTGCCCTCAAGGTAAAGCCATAACTCCTTCACCTGGCTTTAAGCTCTTCCACCCCACTCCCATCCACTTCTTTTGAACTGTGTCTTTCAGGCATGCCAACCACCATACTAGTGCTCCAGCCAGATTTCCTGACATATTTACTGAGTTCCTTGAAATGTGTCTGTTGTATTTTGACCCTACATGATGTTCCCTTGGCCCAAGACTCTCTTTTCCCTCCTCCTTCCCCAGCTGACTTCTACTAGCCCTTCAGGCAGGTCTCAGCTCAAACTCCCTTTACCACTGAGCCCTCCAGAATACCATAGACTAGATAAGCTGCCTCTGATTTCTGCCCCCAGTATCCATTGTTTCCCCCAGGACGGCACTTATCCTGTTTGTTACTATTTATTTATTCATATGTTTCCCACACCCAACTGGGAGCCTACCTTATTCCCTGCTATAACTCATACCCCAGTACTGGTAGGCTCTACATGAACAACTGTTGGAGTAGTGAGTGAACAAAGCCTTCTCTGTCTTCACATTACAGACTCAGACACCCACTGCTGCTTCTACCACCACCATCCTCATAGTTACTATTCTGGATTATTTCTTCTCTGTGTGTTCCTCTCTTTATGGACTGGGATGGTATCTTCAATGTCTGTACTCCAGTGCCTAATACAGAGCTCAGCATTCATCCTTTCATCCATCTTCTCATTATTTTAAAAAATAGTTATTATCTACTATGTACTAAATACTGTAGATACAGCAGCAGTGAACAAGGTAGACAGGGCCCTGCCCTCAAGTTCACATTCTAGTGGCATATTTGGGTGACTAGTGAACAGGAAGTTCAGTGGATCTCAGTCTAATGGGAAGCCCCCGAGGGTTTTCCTGTTCAGAGCTACAAAGCAAGGAACACAGGCTTTAAGGGAGCAGAGTATATTTTCTTGGTGACCTCTGGACCTTGCTTTGTCCGGGTTTCCTTGGGACTAGTCATCAAACAGCAGCAGAAAGGCGGGGGGGGGGGGGGGGCAAGTGGAGAGGGTCCAAGCCTCCAAATACAGGAAATGGTGTTGCAGCCCAGAGCCCACAAGCACTTTGCCAGGATATCTGTCTTAGAGCAGAGAAAGAAAGCAATCCACAGAAGGAAAGACATAAATGCACAGAGGTGACAGAGGAAAAAGGAAGGAGAGAAAAAGTGGAACAGAGAGAAGGGAGAGGAGGAGTCAGAATTACAGGGAGAGGGAAGGAAACTGAGGCACAAATAGAAGGCCTGCAGGATTGAGCCCTGCTGGTTTGTTTCTGGGAGGAAGCTCCGGGGTATAGCTCTTCATCTGGGTCACTGGAGAGAAAAAAATTCAATTTTGAGCCTTTGGGATTCCCTAGATGCTTTCCAGAGCCCTCTGATCCCTCAAATTTTCTTTAGCCCCATCTGGCCATCCCAGCAGGCTTCTGCCAGGGACCTGCCAGCCCCTAAACCGGGATATACTCCACTCAGACTCTCACAAGCAAGGAATAGGCAGCGATGGAAAAACACAGTTGCTCTGGGCATAGCTATGTCTGATTTTCATCTTTCTCAGAAAAGATCATAGAAAAGACCCATCAGTTTCCTAATGGGGGGCTCCAAGCTCTGCTCTCTGAAGTACAAGCCTGACCATATCCTAAACTGCAGGCAGAGAGCAGAAATTTCCCTGAGCTGGGAGCTGGGGAGTTGGAGGCCCCACCCCAAAAGCTCCCAGATGCCAAGCTGGAGTCTTGAGTTCTCAATAGCTCTGCTGCTCTTGTCAGCAGCCTAGGCTGCTCGCTCCTGAGGCTGCGATGCCATCTGCTGCTCAACTTGTGAAACTGTCTGACTCCGGCTGCATAGTTAAGGCAGAACCTAGCAGGAGTTGGCAGGGGACCTGCCTGAGTCTCAGGAGAGCCATGTCTTTGTCTCTGAACAGACCCAATACTGGGCCTCAGGGACAGAACAAATGCTCTCTTCCCTGTCATCATTCTTTTTACATTAGGCAGGATGCCTTCACAAGAAGGTGCATTAAGGGTACGGAGGGGTGGGTGGGTTGGCTTTGCCCTTCATAAAAGTCCAGTGTCATTTCAAGGTTAAATTGCCCAGAGAGGTCCTAGCCTGCCGTTGAAGTTCTATAGCTTTCCTGAGAACATTTTTTTTCTTTACAAGTTTAACTAGGATTATTGCACAGTTTGTTAATTGGGTGAATGAAATAATGAGGTCAGGCCTAGAGGAAGTGGGGCTTTGAAAAAAGCACTCTCCTCCAGAATTGAAGATCCTCAGTGGGTTTCTGAAGCTCCTGCTCTCTGTGTTGTCCCTGTTCAGGCCTCAACCTAGATACAGTTGTGAGCTCCAGTGTTTTAGAGGCCATATGCTAATACCTGGCACATATTGGTTGATATTTATTGAAGTAATGGTTACTTTGAGAAAGTTTTCATCCTCAAACCAGCTACAGTAACCTGCCTCTGAGGGGATCCTCAATGACCCCCATCTCTTGATATTCACAAACTTGTAGTCCTCTGTCACATAGTACCAAGGTTTATCTGTGTGACCAACAGAATATAACAGAAGTAATGATATGTAACTTACAAAATTAGATTATAAAAGATATGGTAGCTTCCTTCTTGGTCACTTTCTCTCAGAGGGAAGGCAGTTGCTATGTAGTGAACAGCCCTATGAGGAGGCTCACGTGAAGGAACTGAGGCCTTCTGTCAACAGCCACATGACTGAACTTGGAAGCAGATCCTCCAACCTCAGATAAGCCTTCAGATGACTGAAGTCCTAGTGGACAGCCTGACTGCAGCCTCATGAGTGACTCTGTGTCAGCTCAGCTGAACTGCTCCCAGTTCCTAACCCTCAGAAACTATGTGAGATAAATTTCTGCTGTTTTATACTCTTAAAGTTTGGGGGTAATTTGTTATGTAGCAACATAACAGACCTGTCATATGGTACATTATTATTACATCATGGCATATCATCCGCATTACATCACTTCATTTCCTTATAAGATCTGACATCTGGACCCCACCCTCTCAGTGTCTCTAACCTCATCTCCGAACACCCTACCCTCTCCCCAGTTCACCCCCACCCTAGGCTCACTCTTGCCTCAGGCCCTTTGAACTTACTTTTCTCTCTGCTGGAGCCCCCTCCCAGGCAACCTAAATCTCTGCATGGTCATTCCCTTATCTCCTTAAGGTCTTAATTCAAATGTAGCCTTTTCAGTGTAGACTTCCTTGACCACCTGCACTCTTTATCTGCAACTCCCACATCTGCCTATCCTCTTCTTTATTTTTATTCCTAGCCTTTATGATTGGTCACTGCTCTGTCCACAGAACCTGGAATAGTGATAAACACAGAACAGATGTACAATACATATTTAGTTGAGTGGGAAAACATGAATGTCATAATTCTCCAATTATAGTATTATGTCTTCTAGATCCTGTATCATATATCATATGTCATATTATGATGTCACATATATATTATATTTAAATGTAGTACAAGACAGTGCAGAGAAAATAAGGCAAAAATAAGAAGACATAGCTTTGTTGCTTGCTGGCTAGCTATGTTACTATGAGCCAGGCACGTAACCTCTCCGAGCCTCAGTTTTACTCATCTATAAAGTGAGGCTATTATAACTTTCCTGTTCTATCATAAAGTGGTCATAGAAATTAAGTGATGATGAATGTTACAGCATTAAAAAAAAAAAAGCTCTAACACATAAGTGTTTCTGAAATGTGTTCCAAAGATCACAGGTCCCAGGATATGCTCTGTGAGGGAAAAAAAAGATCAGGAAGTTAGAGAAATTTAGATTCCAATACTCTAACCCCTCGTGGACATTCAAAATTAATTAGCATATGAGAGGCTCTGAAAATCCTGGATGAAAGATCGTCTCCCAATGTACTTGCCTACACTTGGGGAAACCTTGCTTTCTAAATATACACAGCATTGCCTTTGTTATCAGTGTAATATCGTTACTTTAGATCAAGAAGGAATTCTAAAGTTTTTGAAACAGAAATCCCAGTGGGGTGGGCGATGAGATCTAACAGCAGGTATGAAGATTCACAGGAGGGAGGAGGAAAAAAAGAAAAGGAGGAGATACAAGGGTGGAGAGAAGGAAGAAAAAGAAAAATGATGGTAAAGGGAAAAAAGGACAGCTAAAATAATGTCCTTTGAAAGGAACTCAGCAGAACAAAGGCAACCTGAAATTTCCTGTGGGTGGGGGCGAGGGAGGAAATCCAGGAATCCTAGTGCCGGCCTGCTGAGCCCGGCTTATTCCTTTGAGTGTTGCCTCTGCCAATTTCCACAGTTGGAGCTCAGGCTTCCTTTTACAGTTTCAAAGAACCTCTGATTGAAGAGATTTTTTTTCTTTATCAGGGAGGAGGCATCAGGTAAACCAAATCAGCAGCTTCTCAATTTAGTGTACTTACTAAGTGGCTGAAAAGGCAGCTGCCATTTTTCCTTTCCTTGTGAGCAATAAGCCTTCTTGGCAGTAATCGGCTCCCCAGAGCATGCCTGGCTTAGAAAAGGAAAAGGTATAGCAATTCCCCCTGGAAAAGATTCCCCAGGCTAAATGGGACATGAAGAGGTTGGCAGGTTTATTCTCACCCTCCAAGTAGGCCTGCCCCAGCCCAGTCTAAACAGATACTCTTAGCAAAAAAGATTCTGTAGCTCTCTCCGGCATTTGCTCACATTTCTAGCCCTCATAGCGAGGAAGTCCTTTGTTATATCTTATTTCAGTCTTTTTGTATAATTTTATTTTTTTAAAGTGCCTTTCCTTTACCCCAGAATAAGAGAGTAATCTGTCATAAATTCTATGTGTAGTACAACTGATGGGAACTAATATAGTAACAACCTGTTTCTCAGGACACATAATTGGTAAATACCAAATGAAGAAGCTCATTTCCCACCAACTGAGAGACTGAACCTTTTTTTTTTTTTTTTGTAATTGTGGAATTCAAAGGTGGGATAATGAGGTACTAGAAAAGGAAGCAACATATGTCGGGCACCTGTCTGGTCCCTTATGTATATGCTATCTCATTTAATCATCACAACAACCTAAAATGTGGAGATTATGATTCCCATTTTATAGGTGAGGAAACTGAAGTCCCGAGGTCACTTATCTGAAGTCAAACAGCTATTATGTAAGTGGTGGAGTCAGAATCAGATCCACCTCTGACTCTCAAATTCATGTTCTCTTTATCCTGGAGGCTTGTATATATCACACAGAAATCTGGGTCTTTGGTTTACTTGCATTCCTTATGATATATTTAGTTTATTCTTTAACCCCACAAACATGCCAGAATTTTGGCTACTTTCACCTGCCCATTTACTGCAGGTTAAACTTAGCATCCGAAAGGTGCTGGTGACTTCCCTCAAGGCTTTCCTGTGACTACAACTGAACTCAGTCTACCTGATGTCCACCTGCCTCATCAGACTGTAATCTCCATAATGGTAAGTGCCATGTCTGTCTTATTCACCACTGTAAGGCAGACAGAAGACTCTTGAAAGCAAAATTAGAGAACCCAAAACAAAGATTAAAAAGGCCAACATTTATTTTAAAGAAGAAGCAAAGAAGAGGAGAGAGATAGCCAGGAAGAGAATGAGAGACAGCAAGATAAGAAAACTCAGCACAAACAAGCAAGATAAAAATAGCCTCTTGCCACTGTCCTTTTAAAATTACTTTCTATACTTGAGCCTAAGTGACAAGTGAAATCTCCTCTGTAATTTCCCATGTGTTCAGCTTAATGAATTTCCGGCAAATGGTTTCAGTATTGGAGGGCCAATTTCGACACTGTGGAGGAGGGGTTGGTGAGAAAATGAGGGGTATGAAAATAGACTAACTAATTGAGTCTAGAAGCCAAATGAAGGGGTGATTGGAGGTATGTGAGAAGGAAGCCAAGTCTTGGAACTTGCTCGACATCAATAAGAACTGAGAATTAGTCTTGCTCTAGGTGATGTGACCATGTTTCCCTACATGCTATAGAAGGAGCCCAGAATACCAGAATGCCTTGCAATTATTCTTTGTACCACATTGACTGCCTTTTAAAGAACTTCATCTGTTATACAGAGGGCATTATATTAATAATTTAATTTCAAGCATTGGAAAGAATAAAGAGACTCTAGCTCTTTCAGGTCCATATACCTTCTACACAGTAGGTATACATAAATGTTGAACCAAATCATTATGAGGGAGTCAAGTTAGAGAGAAGTATGAGAATGTACAGTCTATCTCTCTGCATCTTTTTGTGCTGCCCACCAAAATGCATTGTTTCTCTGTATACTGAGGAAGGAACTCTGAAAGGCCACAAGACCAAGAATAAAAAGTGCTTTCTAGAATTTAAAATTGGCAATGATCATGCAGCCCACAATTTTAATCAGTATTGCAGATCTTTAAGGTCCCCAAGTATGCCTTTCATTGTTGGTTGCTTTAACACCTTTATTGAGATATAATTCACATATATACAATCTACCCATTTAAAGTACAATTTACTTTACAATTAGTGGCTTTTATTATAGTCACAGATGTGTGCAACCAACACCACAATTTTAGGACATTTTCATCACCTCAAAAAGAAACCCCATAACCTTTAGCTATCCCCTTGTCCCCTCCTTGACCTAAGCAACCACTCCGCTCCTTTACTTTCTGTCTTTATAGATTTTCCTGTCCTGGACTTTCATTTGAATGGAAGTGATCAGTATATGATCTCGCTTCTTTAACTTAATGTAATGTTTTCAAGGTTCATTTAGATTGTAGCATGAATCAGTACTTCATTTCTTTTTATGGCCAAACAATATTCCACAGTATAGATACACCATATTTTATTTTGTCTATTTGTCAGTTAATAAACATTTGGGTTGTTTCAAATTTTTAGCTCTAATGAATAATGCTACAATGAATATTTGTGTACAAATTTTTATGTAGACATACATTTTCATTTTCTTGGGTATATACCTAGAAGCGGAATTGCTGAGTCATAAAGTAAGTCTATGTATAATAGTATGAGGAACTGCCAATAATGTTTTCCAATGTGGCTGCACCATTTTACATTCCCACCAGCAGTGTATGAGAATTCCAATTTCTCTATATCCTTGCCAATCCAACTATGCTTTTGAGGAATAAGGACCACTGCAGGGCCCTAGTAGAACTTTGGTATTACAGAGCAGCAGCAAGAATATTACAGGGATGCAAGAGAACTCCTTCTTCTACTGTAAGCCTTTGGGATCAGCTAGAGGGTATACTGCCATCTCTAGGACTCCCCAGGCTAAGTTAGCTGCCCCTGATATATGTCCAAGAATACCTACAGTGCTTATCTTTCTCCTCACCTAGACTACAAGCTTTAGGTAGGCAGGAATCTCTATTGCTCTGAGTTTATCTGCAGCACCTGAACAGGGTCTAGTAAATGGTAGATGTTCAGTAAATGTTGGATGACTGATTGACTAACTGAACAAATGATTAAATATATCTCTATTGATAATTCCTGTCCAGAGAGGAGAGGAAAAGAGCAGTCTCAGGTGCAAAAGTCTTCAAGTAAGGAAGCAAAAAGGAGAGGACAGATGAAGGAGAAAGGGAAAGGCAGGCAAGAAGATTAGGGACCTTTCATCTGGCTGCATTTATTTCCTAGAAATTTTCCCTTTTCTTTTTTGTTATTATTCCTGATAATTTTGTCTTTGCAAGTATTAAGAAACAAAAAGGTAGAAAAGTGGTTGATGTTGTAAGTAAAAGACCACATAAGTCAAATTACCAAAATAATTCAGAATTTAAAAGATGGGGATTAAGAAAGTTGACTCTAAAGGATTTTTTAACAAGGAAATGAAGAAATCATAATATTGGTTTTCCTCCAAAGGACACTGAATGGCCTATACCTATAAAAGTTGACCACACTTCCAGTATGACATGAGAACATGGCCCACCTCTCAGCTTTATTTATAATGGCTGGCCTTCCCTCCACACAAATCCTGCCTTCTCCCTGGAAGGATCTGTGAGTCCAGTTCTCTCCAGGTCATTTGGCCCCTCTCTCACCAAAGGCCCTAGTATCTCTCAATTACTTCCTATCTCTTCTCTGAAAGCACACATTCAAACTTCATCCTTCCTTTTCATGAATCCTTAGAGTAGCTCTGCCTTCTCCATTTTGTGTGTTTGGAAGAAAAGAAAGCAAAATATATGAGATGCCAATTCAATTTCTCCTTTAGCAGAGCTCTGCAGGACAATTACCCACCTAATCTGCCCAGTTTTATAGCTCTCATAACCCTCCTTTATGAACACACAGTGACAGCTGGATGTGGGCATTGATTATGGCAGCAGTCTTCAGCCACATTCCTATTTAACTGCAAAGCAGAGCTCCTGCCTACCAGCCCAGCATTGATCATGTGACATTTTTAATTACTGTATTTATGTAAGCCTTTTTCCTACCAGAGCCCATGTCCAACTTCATGAAGACTGGGAAGGATTTGTGCTTGCCACTTTTGAGGCTCTCTGGCCTTAAAGCCTAGGGTCTCTTGCTGGAATCAATGTAGGACTTTGGGCTTTCTCAGTGGAGTTCTGCGAGGGTTGGGGTGCACAGGAAGCACGTATTTTCCATCACAAAATAGCTGAGGAAATAGCATGATGACAAGGGCATTGGCTGATTCCCAGGGGCTCCCCAGACAAAGATGCCAGGAGCAAAAGATCAGCAGAGCCGGTAGGCTGGAGGGAGGGTAGGAGGAACGAAGTGGGTACAGACTTTGGAGAATTACAGAATGGATTTAGGAATTAGTGCTGCTGGGCCTTGCCCCTCTGGGCCTCAGCTTCATCAACTGTTCAGCAGGACAGAATCGTATTGACTCCAATTAGTGTGGGAAGGTTTAGTGTTCAAAAGAAATGCTGATAACCTGGAGGGCAGGCAATCTGTGTAGACCAAGGATGTGGCTTATTTGGCTGTGCCACAGTGAAAGGCAAGTCTGGCAGAGAAAGCCAGTATTCTTTAGCTCCTGCAGTTCAGCTAAGGATTCCACTGCAGGGCCCCACGGATGTGGTCCCGCAGATTAGGCTGTGACAGGCATAATCTACCCGAAAACCTCCTGGAGAGATCCTGAAAACCGAGGTGACCTGTGTGGGTGGGAGATCCATTGGCTGGATGACAGAACTTCTGAAGAAAGTCAGAAAGAGAACCTGCGTGGGAGGTGGAAAAACCGTGGGCTGAGCTTACAGGAACTGAAAGGCGCCACACGAGTGACAGGAACGAGCGGCGCTCGGTGTGACGTTCCTCCAGGACACCTCAGGTTTTCTCTTCAGCAGCTCCAAACCAGCGCCCTTTCCAGGCGTAGGTAACAAATAGGAAGGGTGTCAAAGAAACGTAGACCTTGTTCAAATTCCCACTCTTTGTCTTCCGGGGTCTGGAGCTCCTACAAAGAGTTTACTCACCACAGCCGCAGCTTTCGCGCTTTTCTAAACCGGCCTTTCCTGGGCGGGGTTTATGAGCCCCGCCCACTGATGGCCCGCCCAGTAGCCGCCCCGGGGAGGAGCTCCCCTCGGCTCCCGGCTGCCCTTTCCCCTGCGGCCTCTATCTGAGCTGCAGTGTCCCCGCCGAGCTCCGGACACGTGCGGGTGAGTAAGGGCCAAGTGGGGAGAGGTCTTGGAGGTTTACGAGCCAGGGGCGAGAGGCAGCTGTGAGGAAGCGTGTTCCGAGGCACAGGACGAAACTGGAGTTCGCTCCATCGTGACTCCAGTTTTGCAGGGCATCTTGAAGAGATGCTGGGGGATCATACCCCAAGAGCCGCCCCCTGTTTTCTGCCATCCCTATTGTCCCTGAAGAGTCACCTAGAGCCGGTCTCGGAGAGCCTCTCTCCCCAGGCGCCGGGACCAGGGACTTGGGGAAGGTTTGCGAGGAACACGTGTTCAGGCGGAGTTCTGTCAGTCCCCTTCAACCCCAGCCCCAAAAAGCGACAGGCCATTTTTAGATTCGTTTTTAGGCCTAGGTCATGATCCCCGTCTATTTTCCTTTTCCTCTTAAATTGTTTGGAGGCATTTAGGAGTGAAATTAGAGGATGGCTGGGGAAAAAAGTATGGTTTTATATACCCTCACCTTATATAAATAAGGGTGACTGGGTACGAATGTTTATTATCATTTTTGTAAACATTGCTTTTAACCAGTAGTTGAGGTCGTTAACAGGAATGGCAACCTAACTGCCTCCAGTTGCTTTTGCACCCATTACTACGTCCAATTATTTTTCTAAAGTGCTGCTTTTATTGTTCTTCAAGAGGTACTATAACTGAGGCCCTCCTGATCTAGTTTTAACCTGCCTTTCCACTTTTTACTGCCCATTGCTCTCCCAGGATATCTTCCCCTCTTTTCTCACTAGTATTCATATCTCCTTGCCTGGAATACAGCTCCTGATAATAGCAAGAGTTTACAGAGTACACAGTCTGTATCAGATATTATCCTATGAGCTTAATTATATTCCATTTAAATCTCCCAACCACCCTGTGTACAAAGTACTGTTAATACCTTCATTCTATAAATGAAGAGACTGAAGTTACAGAGAGGTTAAGTTTCTTGCCCTGCTATCACTTGGCTGTTAGGTGACAGAGCCAAACTTCCTGATATTTTTTGATGAGGTTATTAATTTGCTGCTATTGAACTGTATGCAAGTAAAAATGACATATGAAAATAAAGCTAACCAAGGTAAAGCTATTTGTTTTATTGTCTGCTATTGGTTTTGTGGCTTAGGCCTCACTGTTTTGGCGGGGGGGGGGGGGCGGTCTTGAATTCCACACAGGTGTTCACTAACTGTTGGCTGACTCTAACCTAGAGTGTTTTGATTGCAGAGGTGCCAGCTGTGTACTTTGGGCAGATGCAGCCCCAGGTGAGTGGGAGACTCCTTTACCTACATTTGGCCCCAGCTGTAGGCAGCTGCCTAGGTTGCCGTGTACCTAGGCATGTGTTACACTGCTGGGAGAACAGCAGCCAATAGCTGGTTGGCATTCTGGGCCTAGTTCATGCCAACTCTGTTGTTAACTATACCAGAGTGCCAGCATAGTTGCTTATTCATTAAGTTAAATCTGTAACAGCATGACTTTACAGGGAGAAACCTAAACATCCAGACCTTTCTGAATGGTTCTGGTCTGACAGGTTTGACTAGTATGAAGTTCCTTGAATCATAACTTGGAAACAGAACAAAGGTAATCAGGCCATGGAGGGATATGTAAGTAGAGAGGAAAAGTTGGGCTTTTATTTTTTGAGTCCCTACCAAGTGCTCAAAAGGCCTTATATAGGGTGGAAGTCAATGGAATTTATGCTAATTTCACTGAAATCAAAGTTCATTTCTCCAGCTCTCCCACAATACAAAGCTAGCTACAATCCCTTTGTAGAGGGACTTCATAGCTATAGTTACCTGTCAGAATGTCATGTCTTACAAGGAAATGTTACTGTAAATTTGTTTTTAAAATTATAGGCATTCTTCTTTAGCTCATTAATAAAATGTAAAAACAGCAATTGATTGAGGGGCTCTAGATACTAGGCCTAAATACTAATTTCTGCTTTAGGTTAACAGAATATTCTTGTTAGTTTCTTACTGATTTTCAGGAGTGAACAGAGTTGTTGCCACTTTTTGGAGCAGTAAATATTGAGTCCCCTTTGTAGTGACTTTGTTTTGGAATGCTAATGTTCTGAGAAGAGATGCTTCTCAGTTCTAGGCAAATATTTATCACTCAGGGTGATGTTGGAGATTGTCGAGTAGGTTTGACTTAATTGCTGCTTATGTGACATCCTAGTTTCTACAGGAGGAACTGGTGAGGATGTTGGGAGGCAGAGGAGTTATTTATCAAAGTTAGTTTTGTTCTATTAATTGACTTTCCCTTTAAAGAATTCTCTTAGCTAAATGTTGAGTGCTTTGTGTGAATCCCTCAGATGTTCATTGTGAATAGCCTTTTACATATGGGTTTTTAATATGAGTAATAATCTAGAGGGCTTGGGGGATGTTTAGCTTTAATGGTAACAGACAAGAAAAACGTAAGTAATGGGAAATAAAATAATGGCTAAGGATATAAAAAATATGGTAAATCATAAATGGCCGGCAGCATTCTGTTTCCATCCCTACAGAAAAGCAATCTTAGGAACTAGAGTGTTGAATGCTGACATCTTTTTCTTTTTAGGATGACTTGAAAGTAGGGCATCCTTGGCCCTCCTGAAGAGAGATTAGTGACAGGTGGACAGTTGTGCATGGAGCTACCAGGTAATTGTCCCTACTCATTCCAACATTGACTGTGTGCCAGATTTGTTAGTTGGAATTCATCAGGAAACAACTGGGAGGCAAAATCAACTATATTTGCCCCTTACAAATTTGGCCTCTGGGCAGTAAAATGCTGAGTAGAATTTTGGTGATTATGGTCTGAAGGCATGTGGGATCTTTGGGATTATCTGTATCATTCCATCTGAGGAAATTATGAGATTATAAATTCCATGAGAAAAAGGATAGTATCTCTTGCCTTGTTCACTGCTACATCCCAAGCACAGTGTCCAGCACATGCTAGAACTCCCTGAATGTTGGATAAGATGACTGAAGGCATGGGAAGGGAGTTCCTGTTTCCAGTTTTGTTTAAAGGATTTGACAGCAGGGTCTGCAATCAGTGCTTCCAGGCCTCTGTTCTGTAGTCAACATTCAATTCATGGGGATACCTATATCCATGTCTTCTACATGGGGTAGCTGGATATCTGAAACCAAATAGGAAAACTGTTTCAGGAATCATCCAGCGGTTGTCAGCTATCCAGGCTAGTGTGATGCCTTGGATGGTGTTACACTGTTGGAAGAGCAAATGCTGCCTTTGTTAAGGTCTGGCTCCGGCTCTGTTTTGGTGTTGTGGCTCAGTACCTTTGGGCAGTATTTTGTACCTCTGAGAGTGGAGTAACTCCTTCTATGGAGTTGGTCCTAGTCTGGGTGCAAACAGTTTTTTCCATTAGAAAAGCACCCTGTCTTAAGGATAGCCTGTCATTCCTTTCCTCTTTGAATCCTAGACGCCTTCACCTGAGTGAGAAATCTTCAATCCATTGGGACCTCAGATGTCTAGACTGCCCTTTGTGACACCAAGATAAGTAATGTATGTAGTCTGTTTGCCACGTAGGTCCTAAGTAACTCTCTTCAGCTCAGATAGATGGTGTGGAATAATAGAAAAATACATACATACATTTTATAAATATATATACACACATACATTTTATATATATACATGTATGTGTATGTGTGTATATATATATATATATGCCCTGGTTCCTGGCACATAGCTCCTAAAACCCTTGTATTTCCTAAGTGATCAGAACACCAGGAGCATCTTTAGTTATAATATTTGGACTTTGAATCTGGTTCCTGATAATGAGCTCTTAAACTCTTAAGATTTCTAGGAATGTCTTCTGTTTTCATCAGTCTAGTCCCCAGAAAGACCAGGCAATGACCAGAAGCTTGGAATTTTCATCATCACCGCCTCCCCTGCTCCCCCACCACCACCACATAAGACACATACCCATTCTCCAGAGAGGGGAGAGGGGTTAGAAATGGAGTTAATGATCACACATACAGGATGAAGCCTCCATAAAATTTCAATAGTATGAAGTTCAAAGAACTTCCAGGTTGGTGAACATGTGGAGGTTCTGGAAGAGTGATACCCCTTCCCTTGTAACTTGTCCTACACATCTCTTCCATCTGGATGTTCATCTGTATCTTTATCATATCCTTTTATAATAAACTGGTAAACAGTAAGCTGTTTTCCTGAGCTCTTTGAGCCACTCTAGCAAAAAGTAGTCATCTCACAGTCAGAGTTTGTGAGAATCTCTGAATTAAAGACTATCTGTCAGAAGCATAGGTTAACAACCTGGACTTGTGATTGGCATCTGAAGTGGAGAAGGGGCAGTCTTGTAGGATGGTGCCCTTATCCTGTGGGATCTGAAGTTATCTCTAGGTGTCGATAGTCAGAATTGAGTTAGATTATAGTACACCTCGATAGTCAGAATTGAGTTAGATTATAGTACACCCAGCTGGTGACAAGATTTACCTTGTGGGAAACCACCCCCGCCACCTCCAAATCTGTCAGAAGTATGGAGAGTATGGTAGTAGTATGAGAATAAAGGAGAAAGACAGCAAGAATGAGATTTTCTTTATAGGTAGAAAACTTAAAATTTGAAAAAATTATGGGGTGTACTAGAATTTAGAGAAGAATGCTTAAAGCCCAAGACTTAAACTAAGCCCTCATTTTATAGAGCTCTGCTGAGCAATACATGTTTCTTTAAACTGAGAAATAAAATACACATCTTCATCTCAGTATCTAGTACCTATTGGCCAGCTCAGAGAACATTCCCACCAATGCAGAAAGTTTTATACACCGTTGTTCTAGAGCAGGGGTTGGCAAACTTCCTGTAAAAGGCCAGATACTAATTTAGGTCTGTGCACCATAGTCTCTTTTGCAGCTAAACTCTGCAGTTGTGGTGTGCAAGCAGCCATAGTTAAAATGTCACCAAATGAGAATTAATGTGTTCCAATAAAACTATGGATACTGACATTAGAATTTCATAAAATTTTCAGGGTCACAACAAAAAATTTTCCCCAACCATTCTAAGCTTGGGGGCCTTTCAAAACCAGATGGTAGGCAAGAATTACCCCTATTCTAGGGAATGAAATTCAGGCTTTGAGTGTTGACAACTCATTAGTGATACACTGAGGGCCAGTACCAACATGTGTTCCTAAAAAATTACATATTATCAATACCTTTGCCTTATAGCAGGCCTTTACCATATAGTGTTAAACTCTTCACCTTTTAGAGGACTGAGGTGAGATTAGTAAATTAGTGGTAGGATAGTCCTTATTTCTTGTGTTTGGAATTTTTGTGATACTTTTTCCTTGGCTTTTTTTTTTTTTTTTAAATGGAGGTACTGAGGATTGAATCCAGGACCTACCACTGAGCTATTTCCCTCTCCGTGCTGTGTGTGTGTGTGTGTGTGTGTGTGTGTGTGTGTGTGTGTGTGTGTGCTTAAACCGGCAATGAACCAAAGAATGGGTTATTTATATCACAATAGTTCTCTCATCTTCTAACGTACATCTAAGGAAGAGGTCCTAAGAAAGAACAGCAGTCTTCAGTTTTCAGCAGAGCCTAATCACAACCTCACAACCTAGGTAGTGAAATAGAAATGGCCTCTCAGGAAAGAGGAAAATTTTATACATGATGAACAGCCAGAGTTTAAAATCTGGTATCTCAAGTTCCTTTGAGCATACAGATTGCTTTCCTGAGCATGGTAAAGCTACCCAGGTGCAGGGAGGGGCCCCTATGTTGTCACTTACTTGAAAAGGGAAAATTCATTTGGTGTTTGCATGTGTTCAATACCCCAAGAGGTTTCAGTGGCTTAATCATGCACATTAAAATAATTTAATGGGATTTCCTACTTGATAAGTGAAGTTAATTAGTCACCTACTACTCCCTGTTGATTTAATTTTTTTAATTTCCTGGTGAGTCTAAGAAGATGAAGTAACACATTTCAAAGTAGCTTTTTATCCATCTTTTTCTTCATCACCCTTTTCCCATGCTTCAATGAAAACTGAAATTGTACTGGCAGGGTTATTGGTCTGTAAATTTCCAAGCTGCCATCTCCTGCCATAGATAGCAGTTAGTAAACAAAAGTGCTCCTTTTTGTTGCTCTGTTCAAGTTTCAGGTCCTGTACCATATTAACAGGGAAAATTAACGCATGATGACTAGGGGGCCCTGAGTATTAAGTGCTATCCATGGTTCCTGTCAATAATTTATTTCCCTTTCAGGGATGAAAGAAACTACTGTTGTGGAACTTTTGCACTGAAATTTTGGATCATGTCTCAGATTTTCATCAGGAAAACAAAATTCCAGAGATAAATTCTGCAGGCCCCAAAAGGACACAAAAAAGTGGCTCAGTGTCTAGGAACCCATGCAAAAGAGAAAACAACCTGGTAAGAAACAAATTAAGAACCTGAAAGAGTGACAATGACGCCTGTGAATCTTGTTGCTTAATTAGGGCTTTATGAACAGCTCCATTAATGGACCTGGTCAGTATTCTTTTGGTAAACAATTTCACTGAATTAACAAATCAACTGTAATACTTAAAATGTCTGCTTAGCAACACCTTTCTCTACTGCTATTTAGGAACACTTCTAATGAGTCAACTTGCTAGGTTGTATGTTTTTCAATTTAGGATCCTCAATCCTGGGTCAAAGGAGCCCCTGTTATTTTGGCTCTCCCAGTTCTCCATTAAAGGCCCTTTGGGGTGTAAGAACATTCTATACTGCTTTTTAAGGTTAACTTCTACCTGGGAAAGGGGTGATAAAGTGAACCTTGAAATTTATTTTATTTTAGAATAGTTGTAGATATACAGAAATGTTGTAAAGACAATACAAAGAATTCCCCTGTACCCTGCACCCAGTTTCTCCTAATATTAACACCATATATTAGTATAGTACACTTGTCACAATGTGCTAATATTAATACATTATTATTAATAAAGTCCATACTTTATTCAGATTTCCTTAGTTTTCACCCTTATCTATTACAAGATCCCACTGAGGGTATCTGTCATTATGTCTCCTTAGGCTCCTCTTGGCAGTGCCAGCTTCTTAGACTTATCTTGTTTCTGATGAGCTTTGAGTCATGTATTTTGTAGAATGCCCTTCAATTAGGATTGAGTTTTTCCATAATTAGGCTGGACTTAAGGGATTTTGAAAGGAAGACCACAGAGGTAAAATGTCATTCTCATCACTTATCGAGAGTACGTAATAGCAACATGACTTATTACTGTTCATGTTATCCTTGATCACCTGGCTGAGATCTTATTTGCCAGGTTTTGCCTCTGTACAGTTACCCCCTCTACCCAGTACAGTGCTCTTTGGAATGAAGTCACTGTGCAGCCCACACTTAAGAAGAAGGATGTTGTGCTGTTCTTGAGGATAGAATGGCTACATCAGTTAACTGGAATTCTATAGAAAGAAATTGGTCTCTTCCCACATTTATTATATTTATTTATACCACTATGGACTCTTCAATATTTTATACTTATGGAAATAATCCAGTAATACTTAATTTTGCTCAAAGTGTTCCATCTTTGGCCACTGGGAGCTTTTTCAGTTGGTTCCTATATCCCTTTGATATGCCCCCATCATTGTGGCGTTGTTGATGTTTTTAAACACCTGTCACTTTATGGCACTAAATGATGCTCCAGGTTCATCTTATATCTTTACTGTCCCAGAGCCAGCCATCTATCCAAGGAGTCCTGGTTCCTTTATTGGAGAATGGTATTAGGGAACCAAGATCTGGGCACTAGATGTGCTCTAAATATTGAGGTGGTGTTGGCTTCTAGGCCCTGTCAGCTGATAGAACAATACATGTATGCTAACCAGGATCCTTGTCATCCTATATTCTATAAACATAATGTTTTTAATATTCAACATGTCTTGTTCTATGGTCTTTGTTTATTCTGTTTCGTACAGAATAGTGGTTGAACCTGTTGTCTTTTATAGTGGGTGCTGTAGTCTCCAAAGGACTGATGATTTTTACCCTGAGTTCACAGTACAGATGGGAATTTTGTATCAGCTACTGGTAGAAGGGAGGAGCCAAGACCAGGCCCTAGTGTACTAATGAGTGGAAGGACAGGGTAGATGTCCTCAAGTCACAGAGCCTCAGAGTTAGAATCTAGGCTTCACCAGAATGGCAGACAGTAGATCTAACTCTCCTTCTCCTCACTTGTAATTCTCTAGAGGAGAAATCCAGGAGCTAATGGTTACAATATGCTGGGCACCCCAAGAAAGTTCTTTGTCAGCGTATGCTGACCCTACTTCCATGGTACTCTACCCTTTTCTGAGCTGGGCTTCCATTTCTTGCCCTTGTATAGTAGGGCCCAATCATGATCTGTTCCTCCAGGGGACTCTTTATATATAGTTTCTCAGATCCCTAACCTCCCTCTGATTGGTGTACATAATATCCCCAGGGCTGGGTTAATAACCTATGCAATTTACTCGTCTTGTCAGAAGACTGGTCGTTTAACTCATAGCCTTTTTACGGGCTTACAGCTTTTATTAAATTTGGTTGTTTTTAACTTATTTATTTTGAGGGGGAGAGGTAATTAAGTTTATTTATTTATTAATGGAAGTACTGAGGATTGAACCCTGGACCTCTTGCATGCTAGGCATGCACTCTACCACTGAGCTATACCCTCCCCCCTACAGCTTTTATTAACTGAACTCCATGCTAGATATTGGGGATAAGTGATAAATAAGATGCAGTCTAGCCCTCTGTTTACTATGCTCAGATTCCTTTCTGGCCACATTGGTTTTTTAAAGGTTTACCTCACTCCTACGTAGGCAAGCAGCCTCAATTCTACTGACAGCCAACTAAAGAGCCTCAACTGGTAAATATTAGTATGTCATAATGTATCTAGTATAGATAAGGCCAAAGGCATATCCTAATTTTTAACAATAACCCAGTAAGGACGATGAGAGTGCTGATTTTGTTTTGTTTAATTAAAAAAAAAAAGGTTTCCAAATCATTTTCTAGTGGACTGTAAAGATACAACAGTGAGTAATTATTTGAAAGTAAAGTTAGCTTCAAAAAATATGATATGAAAATAATGGAACTGCAGAGATTTGTTCAAATTTGAAACATCTGTTAATTAAAACAGATGTGTGGCCTTTTAAACTTTTTGATAATCTGTAAACGTTTTTATGGTTAAGAAAATCTGTGAAACATATTTGCAAATTCTAACTTGCAGAACCTTTCTTGCTAGCATTCTCCTACTGACAAGTAGGTGCCAGGATAAAACTTATAACCAGATTCAAATTTTAACATGTTTACACTGGAGCTCTATAAAAATAATCTTTGAATCTATGGTTTTGTCATTTTAGGATATTTATGTAAAAACACTCCAGGACATGTGGCACCATAGAATATTGGCATTTACTACATGTTGACTGTGTACCAGAACTGCTAAATTCATTCTACACATTTCTTAATCCTCTCAACAGTCCTACAGGGTACCTGCCGTTATTTGCCCAAGGTCACCCAGTTGGTGCAGGACCTACTGAGGTGGTCACTGAATCTGACTTCAAAGCTAGTGATTGGTTTGAGGCTTTCATGTATAGTTCCTTTCCAACTAATTTTCATCAATAGCTTCAATCATCAACCTCATTCACTCTAACATCTTCCAGGGACTACTGAAATGCCTGTCTTCTTCCAGTCTCTTAACACATTTAACAAATGCCACATACTTTGTTTCAGGCCATCAGTATCTTGGCCACTATTACTGTAGCTTGAGGAGGCTTCCTTTCGCTTTTAACATATGTAGAACATATACAGACATAGCCTTTAGCCTTTTTTTTAAATTGCCTTTAGCCTTGCTTTAAAAGGAGTTTCCATGTATCTCATTCTTTTCATAACACTCATGAGTCTCAGGTTTTTTTAAATGTCCCTCTGGAAGGCCTTAATGGGTCACACATCCCCACCCCTAGTCTTGGGGATGCTCAGAGGAACTTGGGATCCCAGATTCTAAACTCTGGCTATTCATCATATATACAATTTTCCTCTTTCCTTAGGGGCCATTTCTATTTCGCTACCTAAATAGTCTGTTATATGTCAGTGCATGTGCTACTAAACTATGGCCTCAATGAGAGGGTCAGAATAGGAATCTCAAAGACATTTAAAAATTTCTCAAGGATTTACATTTTTAGAGGATGGGATTGATGTTGGATTCTCTTTTGTTTGCATATATGGTGTATATCTGCTAAATTAGAAGCATAAAGACTTTAGTAGAACAACACTGTAGATCAACTATACCTCAATAAAAAAAAAGAACCTAAATTTTAAAATAAAAAAAAGGCTTTAGTAGATACACATTATAAACAAATCATTATATAATAATACAACATAGAAGTCATGCCTAGATTATTTGAAGAATACATCAAAAATATTTCCAATTAATTGATCTCAGTAAAAGTTACATGATGTCCCTACATGCTAAAAGGACATTTATTAAAATTGCTGAGAATCAAAATTCCAAACCTGATAAAATACATCTTACTCTGGAAGCCTTTGTGATGCTTAAAAGGGAAACCCTAGAAGTATTCTCATCAAAAGAGAAAACTTTATTCAAAGATACTAAGGTACTATCAAAGGCAATTAGGTAGAAGAAAATAAATGTATAAATGGGGAAA
Organism: Camelus ferus; assembly: GCF_009834535.1. Taxonomy (NCBI): domain Eukaryota; kingdom Metazoa; phylum Chordata; class Mammalia; order Artiodactyla; family Camelidae; genus Camelus; species Camelus ferus. The sequence goes on from NC_045698.1 coordinate 97,212,733, forward strand.
GAGGTAAAAATTAGTTATAGATGGTAAATTGACGTAAGTACTATGTGAGTCAACTGAAAATTCATTGAAGTAGCAAGTAATCAGTTTGAGGATACAATGGAAGGAAAATAAAGTTAGGAATAATTATAGGGACATAAGTTATCTATGAAGAAAATATTAAAAGAATGACAGACACAAAAGAGATCTTAAATGGTTGTCATACAATGTCTAATAAATCTCAACATAAAGATAATTGTAAAGAAAACTAAATTTATTAAAATCCTTAAAAAAATAACCTTGTTATTTTTGGAAATAGGCAAGTTGATTCTAACATTGTTATTATTAAAACCATAATATGAATCATTATGAATAATATAACATTATAAGTGTCATAGAGGAAAACTAATCCTACTTGATGTTAAAACATTATAAAAAGAATAAAACGGTACTGGCATCTGAATCGATTACTCTATGAATGGAACAAATAAGAGTACAGAAATATACCCTGAGACACAAATTTAAAATGTACAAGAAGACAACAATGTATCTATATTTTAAAAAAATTGTGTAGTGGCTTTGCCTTCTAAGTGAAAAAACAAAATAAAGATTTAAAAAGAATAGATGATGTTTCTAGATTTTAAAAAATTCTGTATGGAAAAACTTGAACAAAACCAGTAAGAAATGTTTGCAAAGCGTTACTTTTTTAAAAATACATTTCCTATAAATCAAGAGGTAAAGGTTTAACAATGGGCAAAAAATATGAACAGTTAAAATATGCTGCTTAACCCTAGGTTATGCAAGTACAATCTATAGTTAGAATTCCATTTTCCAGCAATCAGATTTCCAAATAGATTTTGATAAATTATCAAAGGAATAGGAGAACTGGCATTCTCATTCTCAGAGTAAATCGGCATAATATTTAAAGGAGGCACTCTAATTTTTAAACTTAAAAATGACTACACTCTGACTAAGCAATTCCAATGAAATCAAAAGAATATTTTGTGACATGTGAAAATTAAATGAAATTCTAATGTTTATACCTATTACAACATAATCATGTTCATTTATTGACCAGTTGTGGCTGCTTTTGCACCACAATTGCAGATTATCTCTGACAGACTCTTTGGCCCCCGAAGCCTAAAATATCTTTTGGTCCTCTACAGAAATACTCCCTGACCACTGCTCTAGAGCAGCACTGTATGATAAATATTTCTGCAATGACAGAAATGACAGCCAAGCTGTCCACTAGCTAAATGTAGATAGTAAGATTCAGAAAATAGGTGTGACTTACGGCTACTGGACATCAGACAGTATAGGTCTAGGAACTGAGGGGTTTATTTTAAGCTGCACATAGACTTACATGTATGGAGTAGTGTGTACAGGAATTTAATATTACTGCTTTAAATAGAAAATAGGAAAATACCTAAATTGTCCATTGGAAGACCATTGATTAAATAAATTTTTTTACCATCAATATAGTGGGATACTAGGCATTCTTACTGAAAGATAGTCAAGAAAGTAAGTAAAATAAGAAAAATGTCTTTAATGTAAAGCTTTGCTTAGTGTATCACTGCATAATAAACCTCTTTAAAACTTTGTATTTAAAAGCAGTATTAAAATTCTGTGGGTTGATTGGGCTTACCTGGTTGGTTGTGTTGTTCCACACAGGCTTGGCTAGGCCTATAGCCATCTGGAGGCTTCACTTTGGTTGGCAGATGCCACTGGCTGTCACCTGGGAGCTCAGCTGGGGCTGCTGACTGAAGCACCTTGGTTCTTTTGATATGGCCTTTTCACATTGGGTGGGATTCTCACAGCATGTCAGTTGGGTTCCAAGAAGATACAAGCAGATCTTAGAAGTTACTTCTGTGTTCCATTGGTAAAAGCCAATTACAGGGCCCTTCCAGATGGCAGGTAAAGTGGAAACTGGTTCCACTATTCCATAAATATGGGAAAGAATTTGTGACAATCTTTAATTCACAATCACGTATGTACAAAATGTTTATATATTTATAGGAAATCCTTAAAGTACACAAGAAATGGTTGATAGTGGTTGCCTTTATGTAAGGGAATAGTGGTTGGGAAGTAATTTTTGTTCTTTGAATTTGATTATATGTATTCCTATTCAAAACCTCCTTTTTAAGCCCACTTCTGCTCTCTTGCCACTGTTAGAAGAGCCACTGGTTGATAGTTTTCTGTATTTTAGTACTGTGAAGTATTGAAATGACCTGGTTCTGGGACTTAAATCTATTAAAATAGTAGATGGGTAGACTACCAGGGGATTCTGAGACCACAGCTTTGCTGAAGGCAGGCCAATATAATGCACAAAAGCTCTGGATTTGGATTTATATAGAACTGAATTCAAATCCTGCCATTGTCACTAATTACATGACCTTAGGCAAGCTGCTTAATCTCTTATGTAAAACAAGAATAATAGTACTTTATTCTCAATTATAATGCAGCTGATAAGCTGCTTGGTGATTATGGTGTATCAAAATATATGTCCTCAATCAATATAACTCTGCTCTAAAAAGTATTCATTATCAGCTCAAATCTAGACTCTATCCTGTTGTCTTACACCAAACTTGTCATTTAGACCTTTCAAAGTCTCAGCACAAGTTTTGCTTTGTAGCCTCATTACCATCCCTGGTGTACCACACCCACTCCCAAGAAACCGAAATGTGAATAGAGCTATTGATCCATCTCTGCTCATAGCCAGGTCCAACTTGAGGCCAAACTCCTTGTCTGTTTATCAGACCGGGATCCTCAAGAGCTGGCAATTTGTCTTACCCATTATTGTATCCCCTCCCTTGTATTGTGTCCTTCGTGAAATAGGCATTTGATGACTGAAATCTTGCATAAAAACTTCTGTTTCCAGTGTGTCTTTTTGCTGTTGAGCCACTAAGCAGATCTTTAATAAATAATTACTTAATTGAAAAAGTTTGCCTTTTCTTCATACCATCACCAGATGGCATTACAGCCTTATACAAAAGCATGGTAAGTGCATATCTGAACTAAGACATACTCATGTTTCTGTCTCCAGAAGAGCAGACTTCAGTCTAAGAGCTGGGGGCAACATAAACAGAAGTCTTGACCAAAATCAATTGAAATAGAAGATTTACAGAGTAGAAAGCAGATCTGGTTTCAAGTGAAGGAGGACCCAAGTTTCACTGAACATTTAGGATCCCCCAAATTTCATTCTGAAGTTAACTATTTAGTGGGTTTAACCCTCTCATTCAGGGGAGCCCCAGTTCTGGATGCTTCTCAGACAAAGCCTGTAGATGATAACATACATGGATATGTGAGATTACAGTTTCACTCTAAACAATGGCTATTTTTAAATTTTCCCTCCTGCAACTCTAGTCCTACCAACAGATGGCTTAGTCACGAAACTGAAGTCACCTGATTGTAGTTCCTAATGAAAACTCAGCACCATCCTCTCAAATCGTCCTGTTACAGTAAAGGCATGTCTCCTTCAGATCCCACTAGTGTCCATTATGAATTAACCTTTCTCTCACCTGTTTTTTCACCTAATTCTTTCCTGATTTTAGTTGTGCTGAAAGTTTTCCCATACTAAAGCAAAAACCTTCCCCAGCCCTGCTTTCTCATCTCTTCATAGCCAACACTTCTCTGCATTGAGTAGTTTCCATCGCACCACTTTCCATACACTTAAGTACCTCCAGTCTGATTTCCTCTCCCACTTAACTAGAATTAAGTGTCCACATTGCTAAATCTTTTATAGATGTTTTCAGTCTTACTTTTGACACCTTGGTAGTATTTGGCCCTGTTGATCATTTCGTCCTTTAAGTACTTTGGCTGTCTAGGGAGTACAATTTCTGTGCCTCTCCCCTCTTCTCACATTTTTTTTTTCTCCTCCGTCCCTGCATTTCTATCACTTTGTCTCTTTTGCCACTCAGCTCTACCTTCTCAGTTTCTCAAGGCTTGGTCCTAAGGCCTCTTTACCCCTCCATCCCCCGCTTTGAACTCCCATTCATTTATGTTATTAACTCAAAATTTGCCACTAACCCACACCCTTTTCCCCTGAGCTCAAGACCCATAAATGCAGCTCCTTTAAAATCGATGCCAAACTCAACTAGCCTTATCTCCCCAACTATTCCTTTTCCAGTGCTGCTCAATAGCGCTGCTAACCAATGAGCTGTCATTCATCCATACTTCCATATCCAATCAAGTTAATGCCTTGCCTTTTGTCCTAAATGATGTTTAGTTTTCTAACGGTCTCTTTTCTCCATCTTTCTCCCCTCCACTATCCTCACAGTGGACCCAGAATTATTTTTCAAAGACGCGAATCTGATTCAGCACACTCAAGATTTTTAAAATTTGAGGGCTATTAGTCTGACTTGTAGTCACTAATTTACCCCAGGTGTCAGATGACTGCCTGCCGCTCTGCATTTAAATTTGAAACCCCAGGGAAATGGCCTTTCCTCCAGCCTTATCTATACAATTTTTCAAAGTCAGCCTCAGGGTTTTCACACGTGCTATTCCTTTGCTCAGAGGGGACTTGTCTCAATACTTTACGTTTAAATTCTCCAAATGGCGGCGGCGGCCTTTTCGACGGGATGGGTTTTCACCATCTTCCGCCTCAATGACCCTCCACAGAATTCTAAGATTAAAAACCAGTCAAAATGTTATCGGTCCCCACTTCCTGCCCCCAACACTCGTTGGCAAATAATCGAAGAACACCAGAGAGGATAGAAATCGGGTCTAAGCCAGGGACCCCCGCGACTCGCTTCTAATGCATACACTTATTTAAATTTTGCAGTACGCAATTGAGGGGAGAGGTGGGAAAAATCCTTTGTGGGTAATGGGACTCGACTGTAACTCTAAATCTCCGTTTCCCGCCACAGGCGGACTTCAGAATTAGAGAACAACGACCGCTGCTAACTGAGCGAGCGACGTGCGCGCGCTGAGTAGGGGGAGGGGCCTGGCGCGCGCAGAAACGGGACCCGAGGTGGGTGGGGGCGAGCTCTCTCGCGAGACTGGGTTTGTTCTTGGGCGGCCGCCGCTGCTGCCACCTCTTACCAGCGCCGTTGCTGCGGGGGATTGTGGGAGCCTCCGCGTCCCGCTTGCTAGGAGAGAGGTACCTCTCCTTTTCCCTCTCCTTTCCTTAAGGTAGGCGTGAAGCGGGTAAGAATCGGGGTGGGGTGGCCGGGGGCTCTCTGCATCTGCCGGGAGGAGGCAGCGACGGCGACAGGGGCCGCGGGGAGCCGGCGGCGCGCCTTTCTTGCTCGCTCCCGCTCCCCCTCTCTGCCTCCCTCCGCGCTGCGTATGTGAGCCGCCTGATCGGCGGCCGCCATGTTAGGAGCTCAGTGGCGGCGCAACCAGCCTCCTCGGGCGGCGGAGGTGAGCGGTCCCGGAGGGAGACACGCGTTCAGCCAAGGGGCCAGGGTGCGGCGGGAGAGTCGGGGGGCGCCGGTGGCAGCCGATCGTCAGGGCTTCCTGCGTCCTGGGCTTGCTGTGGGCGGGGGCGGGACGACGAGCCCGTTACACGCGGGCTTGCAGCGCCGAGGGGGAGGGAGGAGCGAGCGCTTGAGGCCTGAGGGACCGACTGTCCATAGGGGGCCTGCCGTTTGGGGAGGATAGTTAAGATAGCGAAGACCTTGGATAGCGCCAGCCCCACGTATGCTTGCCCCCCCCCCCTTTGTGGATGAAAATGTGCCCTAAAATGGAGGATTTCACGGACTGAGAAGCTTAGCCGTTCGAGCAACGTTTCTTGGTGTCGCGGCCTTCGCTCCTCTCCTCACCCATCGCTTTATAGCGCCCCCTAAGAATCGTCTGTCCTCCGCCCACCAATACATGCGCGCGCGTTTTAGTCGGACCTCAGAAACAATCCCTCTCCACCCGCCATCGCGTAAAAATGGCCGAAAAATGAAACGTTAACGCTTGTTTTTCGTATTGCGTCGTATATAAATCCTTCTGCAGATGCTGCGAGGCAGATTTGTTCTTGTTTAGAGAGTCCCCTCACATTCCTTTTCCTCTTTATTAAAATACTATCAGTCTCCGTTCCTCTAGAGAGGATGATGTCGTGTGGGACCTTCCGGTTTCCAGACAAAGGGTTTAGAGTACGGCGGTGTAGTCGCCGCATCGTTGTTCTTTTCACTGCCGGCTCTGTGCCGTATAATATGTTCAACAGGGACTTTTTCCGTTTACTGTGAAGGAATATCTCGTAGATGTTTATCCTGTTCTGCGACCCTATCTTGTGGAATGGTCCTATTGGACCAATTACAGTTTTCCAACCAGATATTTCTAGAACGGTTATGGCGACTCCGAAATTCTAGTCTCTGAAGCGCTCTGGAATAGAGTGCGAGTCGTTGATTTCCCAAGCTGTAGTCATGAGATTTTGCGTTGATGCTGCGTGTTGAGCGGAGCTTGATAAAAGATTTTTAAATAGATGAGAAAACAGTTTTCTCCCAGGTGAAGTTAAACAGTTGTATTCGGGCAGAAATTATATTTTAGGCTGTTTTCACACATTTTCGAAGTAAAATTTCTTTTAGAAACTAAATGGCTCAGTCATCTACCGAGTCTTATCGATATAATTGTTTAATGTTAGTATTGTTTTGGAAATCAAGAAGCCGGGGGAGACAGTTCTTTGTTGCAAAAACTCTGCGTGTGACTTTTCCACTTAACTAAACGCAATTGAAGTACCATGTGAAGATTCTTCTGGATGGTTATGTAAGATTCGGAAAAGAGATCGTTGGCCAGAAGCGTTTGTGTTGAATGTGCTTTAAATTTACAAATCTTACCTTGCGTTTTATATGCTGGTAACATTAATGTATACTTTACCCAAGGGGTTGTTTTTACATATCTCCCTTCTCAGCTATGTGAAGTTGCTTTTACATAGCATTTTGAACTAAATTTGGGAGGATTGAACCACCCTTAATTTGAACATTGTGTATGTGGAGAGTCTTTAAACATACTGATTTTACTAATGCTTTTAGGGAAGTGTAAACACTAAATCAAATTAAAGTCAATTTATTTAAACAAATTTTAACAACCGAGGAATGCAAGGAAAATGTCTTATGTAATAATAGAAATAACAAGTACTTCAAATCCCTCATTTTATAGAGGAGAGAATTAAAGCCCAAGGAAGCGGTGTGTTCTTGGAACGCTTGAATTTTGATTGGATACTTGATTCAGGTTCTGTGTGTTATAATAAATAGGTTTAAAAATGGAAGAACTGCGCTTACAGGAATTTATTCTCGGGGACTAGTGTGTCAAAGATTTGTGTACCTAAATGTTAATGTTGGTTTTTAAGCATATTGAAAATCGAAAAAATTCAGCATTTGGAGATCTGCTAATTATAGTGTAGCCATCGAGTGGAAATCTATATGGCTATTTAAAACAATGCTTTAAGGAGAGTAACGATGGGAAAATTATAGTGGAATATAGTATTGAGAAGAAAATGTAATAAACTAAATTTGATACAAAATTTGATTTTTTGTTCTTTGAAAGCACATGTAAATAAGCGTAAAATTGAGATAACCATAAAGTTTTAGCTCTGGATGTTGGCATTATGGGTCATTTGTATTTTCTTCCTCTTTTTCTGAAATTTCTACGAGAAGGTACATTTACTTTTGTAATGAGGAAAAGTGAAACTTTTCCCTAAATACTAGAACTGCTTGAAAGATCAGAATCTCATGTTTTGTTTTTTAGGATCTCACGTATTTTTGAGGGAAATTGAGATAGAAATGAGCCAGCTTCCTGAAATCTGAAGTGCAGACTGTTCAGAAGTGACAAAAAGAAGTACTTGTGTAAGATACTCTGGTTATTATATTTAAAGAAAGGAATCTGAAGACATTCTTATGTAAAGGAATTACGTAATTATTACGGCCAATTATTAGGAGTAATGCTAATTAGATTACGTATGAACTAGCGATTTTTAAATGATCAAGACCGAAGAATTGTTTAATGCCTTGTTAGATAATGGCTCTTAGTACGTCTTTTAGGTAAAAGTCTGTGTTCTGTGTTTGTATGTCTCTTTTAGTTAGAATTACATTAAAACTGTCCATTCCTGTGGCAGCAGGTTCTAGGTATACTTGACTGACTTGAGATTTGGGATGGGACAGTACTAAGTTTATTGGGGGTGGGGTGGCAGGGATATGTAGACAGTGTAATTTCAGTGTTTTATATATGTTATTCCAAGGTTAACACCGTCCAGGAAATAGCTAAGAATTTTAAATGATAGCGATGGAGTGGCTTTCTTGAGGGTTGGTAATTAGGATGGATGGATGGATTGATTGATTGATTGATATGGAGGTACTGGGGAAGTGAACCCAGGACTTCCTGCATGCTAAGCACATGCTCTACCACTGAGCTATACTGTTTCCCCTATAGTGGTCTCTTTTATATCATTGGGATTAAGGGTTCTGAAATGCTTGATAAAGAGGTTTATAGTTAGAAAAGCTATTTAGTGGATAAAGATAGAGCATAGAGAAAAGCCAGTGAATTGAAAGAACTGTAGATATATAGCCTTTAAAAGTATTTTAGCTTTTGACTTACTGCAGATCATATCTACTAAGGTATGTATCTTAAGTATAAACTGTAATACAATAGAGGTTTTATGTTAAGATCCTGTGTTATCTTTCCTCACCTGAATATAATTTATTACTGTGGCAGATCTGAATGGATGGAATATCTTTGATGTATTGCAGCCCCCATGTGATTTTTGAGTTGTAAATCAAGCCCTGCCTAATGTTCTCTATAAATAATGCTCAGAAGTCTTTGAAATTAAAATTTACATGAGGTAGCAGTGTAATCTTAGGTGTAATTTTTTTAATTTTTAAAAACTTTAAAATTTTAATTTAGTTATTTAAAGACTTAAAAAACTATTCTGAAGTTTAATTGATATGCTTGCTTTTTTTCCTAGGGAGTTTTTAAATGGCATATCTCTTGAGTTTCTTTTGTCTTGAGTACCAATAGCCTGTGGTGGTTGATACCTGTCTGAAGGCAGAAAACAAAGGTTAGTAGGTTAGTAGGAAAAGCAAAGTAGTAGGAAGACAAAGAAGGGGGTTCCCATGGTGAGGGATGGAAGGATAGTTCTTCCCAGCTATTGCTGTTGGATGTCCTGGTGGACAAGAGGAGCAAAGAGCTGGGGAGATGCCTATAGTAGATGTCATAGTGGGTAGGCAGTAAATGCAAGTATGGAAAGTTGGGATCTTTGATTTGCAATATCATAGGTTGTTAATGAAGGTAGATAACTTTCTAGTCTTTCAAGGTGATTTGTGTGGTTTTTTTCTTTCTCTGTGGGAATCACTAGGATATTAAACATCTTCCTTTGGTATAGTGAATGATGGGAGAAGAGCCTATAATCTGTGAAAGTTTAAAGGCAAGTGTTTGAGCACCTGACTCATACAGTAGTTGGGAAAGGAACAGTAATAGCAAAGCAGTACACACATTTGTACTTAAAATTTTCTTGCTGTGAGAAGATGTGAAACAACTGAAAAATTTTAATATTCACCTATTTATCCTGATATGGGCTATGATATTTTGAAAAAGAACAATAGTTGAGGGAATTTTATACATAAGCATTAGAAGACACCAAGAAATACTCATAACAGCATTCTTGATAATAATAAATTTGAAACAGTCTAAATAATCATCATTTGGAGAATGAGTAAGTTTATGTGCCATAATGGCATCTGTATTGCAGTGAAAGTGTAGGTTTAATTGATAAATAAATCTGTTTTAGGAAGCAAGTAAGAACAATACATATTAAGCTGATTTGTATAAAATTAAGAAATGCAAAATTAACCCTTTTTTAAAGGATATACGTCTATTAAGTGGTAAGACTTTAAAACAGGAGACTGCAGAAGGGGAGGAGGAATCATTGGAAATTGATAGGCAGAAGGTATCTAAGGTTTTGTTAATATTGTTTCTAAACTTGGGTGTTTGTATGCACTGTGATTTGTATACTGCTTAATATAAAGGGGAGATGTTGGGCCTTTAAAGAATTACTAGTATTAAAAGAAAAGAGGAGGTAGGATATAGTTCAGTGGTAGTGTGTGCTTAGTATGCATGAGGCCCTGAGTTCAATCCCCAGTCCCTCCATTAATTAATAAGTAAATAAATAAATAAACCTAATTACCCCCCAATGGAGAAAGGAGAGACACATTTCAGCGAATAGTTAAAATTGCACAAGTATTAGGCAGACTGTGTAACTGCTCATAAAATGAACTTTGTATTAAGGTATTGGCACATGGTGGAAAATAGGTTCAGAGAAGTATGATGTAACCAGTATATATGAAAGGTGTTGAAAACCATAGTGTGGATTTCATGTGGTAAATAATAGGGAGTAGTGTGTTTTTGAGTAGGAGAGTACAAAATAATGAGTGATGTTTTAGGAGGTTTATATTGGAAGCTGAACATGGATACAAGGAGGCCATCTGAAAGGCAGGAAGATTGAAGGAGTAATCCTCTGGAGAGTAAGGTTATGGTTAAGGAAATAGGTAAGGACTGCATTTCTGAAGGATGAGAAGGTAATTTAAAGGTAGATTGGTAATAGAGAATGAAGGGGGAAGAGGTTTAATTTGTTAACTTTCACTAGAATCTGCTTCTTCATTCTTACTTGTCCAGGTTACTAACATTCTTTAAATCTGGTCTTTTAAAGTTGACTTCTGGTTGAGTAAAAGAGTTCAAATTTTAATTCTGGCTTTGAATAGAAACAGATGAGATGTTAAAAGTTGCTATGCGAAATAGGGAATACAGTACAAGTGGAAAGTTTATATGTCTCTGAATTAGTTCTTATACCTCTGAAGTTTGTTTTCTCATTTGTTTTGAGGATTAGATTACATAAAATAGATGATCATTATGGTGCTTGCCATGTTCCAGGCACCATTCTAAGTGTTTTATGTGGACTAATTTGTTAAATCTTTACAGCCTTATGAATTGCGTGTTATTTTTATTCTCATTTTACTTGTAAGGGGACAAACACAGGAATGTTAAGTAATTTGCCCAAGGTCACACAGTTATTTTCATCCAGGCACTTGCACTCCCCAAAAATCTCAGTTTATATCAAATCAAGGTTGTACAAATGTTTCTGGGAACCAAGAGTAGATCAAAGTGGAGTGGAGTGAAAAATTTTGAGGAAAACCACAAATTTTGCTTTTAAGTAGAGAGTTAGCCAAGTTAGTGTTGTATATCAAATTGAGTCAAAATTGTCAGTTAATTGGAATAACGTTCTATCCTGTAGTATGGGTTTACTTAACAAGTTTTCTGTGTTGCTTTAATATGAAACTGTTTAATGTCTAATTGATAAAGTCACTAGGCAAAAAGTTTAAACCTAGGAAGAAGAAAAGAATTCCAAGTTTGAATAGGAATTCTTTCTACGGATTATCATGAAGATTTCTGTTTTAGCAGCTGGAGGCACTGTTAGCCTAAGGATCAAGAAATAAGCTAGAAGTTGAATCCAAGGTCTGTAATACGGATTAAGAGTGATTGTCTTAAAGCACTTAAAAATATTAGTACTTCTTTTTCAGTCTACCTGGGTGCCACACTTTATAATGGTTTATCTTTGCTTATTGTGTGATGAGAGGCATGCTGCTTTATACAAAATTGAAATTACTAGAGCTAGATAAGCAACAAGGGTATGTTGTACAGCACAAGGAATTACAGGTATTATCTTGTAATAATTTATAATGGAGTATAATCTGCAAAAATACTGAATTACTATGCTATACACCTGAAACTAATATAATATTATAAATCAACCATACTTCAATTAAAAAAAAATACAGCTGGGACTTTATTTCCTGAGGGATTTACCATTTAAATTTTTTTTGAAAGATTTTTTCAGTCACTCAAAGGCATGTCCTACTGAGATGAGATTATGGCACTGAAGAACACAGACTCAGTCAAGTATAAGGTTTTAAAGTGGCTCAAGCTCTCTATATAAAACTGAATCATTTCTCAGATAACATTTTTAAAAAGTCAAACCCTTAAATGAAATACAAGTTATAAAATATATTGACAAGATGAAATGATGTAAGCTACTATTAAAAGGAAAATTTAACACTGTAAAGTGGAAACTATGTTGATAAGTTATTTATAAAGCCATTATAAAATTAATACTTGAGAAATTTAAAAATAAGCAATAATTAACCTTAGCCTATACTTTAAATTCTTTTAATTTAATTTTTACTTTTTGTTGAGATGTGGTCGATTGGTGTTTCAGGTGTACAGCAAAGCATCAGTTATACATATACATACATACATATTTTCAAATTGTTTTCCATTATAGTACAAGAAGTTGAATGTAGTTTGTTCTCTGTGCTATATAGTAGGTCCTTGTTGTTTGCTTTATATACAGTAATGTATATCTGTATTTTCTTAATGGACGTGCTGGGGATTGATCCCAGGACCTCGTGCATGCTAAGCATGCCCTCTACCACTGAGCTATAACCACCTACTCCCAACCCTGTGCTTTAATTGGAAACTAGGCAGGTGCTTGGTTGAAAAGTTCTTACCACAAGAATCAGTGCTTTTGTGTGATTGATGACAAAACTTAAGCAGTTACCTTTCCAAATGATGCTTCTTTAAATTACTAATAGTGAACTATCTCTGTCATCTGTCAGTGACATTTTTACTGTATTGGTATTGTTGGTTACTACATATATTTGGTATATTTGCACATGAATAAGCTAACAAATAACAAGAGTGTTTCACTTTGATAGAAAATGTGGAAAATCTGAAAGTTGTACCTTTTTGTTTTTAATTCAGAAAGGGAACATACTATAAGAAATTATCATTTTCTAACTGTTGATAAATTTTTATGTGGAATTAAAGGGTTAGAATAATGTCAACATGTAGTTTTTTCACTGAGTATCTCTACAAGCCTTTATGATTATACTATCTTAAAATTAGTTGTTTTTAAGAAGTGATTATTTTGCACAATTGCTAAAGATCCATATGGTAGTATTAGATACCTTTAAAACAGCATTTTTAGATTTACAAGCCGAAATTCTTTTCTTTTCTATAATTTTTTTTAAAGAACTGAAGACTGCTTAACGCTCATTTTACTTTCTGCTAAATAACTCTCAGAAAGAGTGCATAATATAACTAATAAGTATCTTTATTTTACAAAAGAAGTCTAGATATGAAATAACTCTCTGTTCTCAGTGAATTTTCTGAGTGTGTTAAGCTTTGTTTCACATTAATGGAATGTGGGTTTTAATATGATTAACTGAAACATTTCTTTTTTAATATTTTATTTATTTTATTTTTTGTTTGTTTTTCTTTTGCGGGGGGTGGGGGATTAGGTTTATTTATTTACTTTAACTTATTTTAGTGGAGGTACTGGGGATTGAACCCAGGACCTCTTGCATGCTAAGCATGTGCTCTTCCACTGAGCTATACCCTCCCCCCCAAAACATTTCTTAACCATACAGATAATTTATTCAAATGTTGAACACAAAGCTAACATTTTTAGTAGCACTTGCAGTTATGTCATGAACTAGGTTTAAGTTCTAGGTTAGTTATTCAGAATTGTCTATAAAAATGAGCTTTAAACTTGTTCAATAAGAATTTGAATATCAGATTGTAGTTATAATGGCATTTGTGAAGCCTAATTATGGATAATATTAATGTTTACTGTTGGGAGGGATAGGAAGGATGTACTTTCTTTTTTGGAGGTGAAAGATTCTGCATTGATGAGCATTTAGAATTTATTGTATAATGAATTTAAATGGGTAAATTGGATTTTGACAGTAACATTTTAGATCAGTTATCTCAAAGGAACTATTCTCAAATTTTCGTAACCTCTAGTATAATGTACTATAGAAAGGCAATTTTAAAAGAAGCTAATCGTTAAAAAAAATTTTCAGTAACTTAGTTAATGTCTCGGCATTGTGGTAAGTTTTTATTTGTTGTAAACGAAAGTCTGACTTAGGTTACTTTTCAGTAATACCGCTCTCATGTCCTTGTGTGGGACTGCATTTTAAGGTGAAACAGTCACAGAAATTCTAAGGTTATTCTTAATATTACAATTACAAGTTGTCATGGGATTTACATGGTTTGTCTTGCCATTTTTCTGAGTTTTTCTGACATCCATTTTCTGTTTTGTCCTAAGGTTACCATCTTTTACTTCTCTTAACCTTTCCTTTTTGCAGATCCACCATTTTCATATATGCTGCAAAACAAAGTAATTGAGATCTCCAGTACAACAACCTTTTCTTTAAAATATGATCAATTTTAAAAAATATAAATGATCATAATGCCACTGTATAATTTCCATGAGGGAAAAGAATACTGCTTTCAAAAGATGAGCTTTTTAATAATATAAAAAACTGGCTGTCACATCAAAGGCAAAGCTGCAATTCATAGTAACCTTGATACTTTAAAATTTTGATTTCAAAAACCCTCTTAACCAGTTTTGATTTTTTTTTTAGTAAAGTATACATGAAAATTTAGAGGGTCCTACCAATGTTGATGCAGTATTTCAACTGCCATTCCATATGACATTTATGAGACATATCAAAGAAACCTTCATCCAAAGAAGTCCACTTATTCTTGTCTTTATTTTATTAATCCTAAAGCACTAAGTAGTTTACATAGTGGATCTCATCTAGAACTAGTTTCTTTGGTGTCTTTTCTCAAATTCATCTCTCTTGGTGTGCAAAAACATCTGTAATTCCAGTCACTTCTGATGGCATTTCTTTGTCTTTTTAACTTTGTTACATCTTTTTGTAAAATCTAACTAAGTCTGGCCTGCAACTTTTTTTTATACTTCCTTTACCACTGTTTTCGTCCAGTGTTACCTTACTTTAATCTGTCATTGGTGGAATTGGTCCCATAATAGACTTGTAACTATTGAATATTGCCTGGTTTTTACGTTAATGAAGTTTAATATTTTAAACTAACAGTGCTTAGGTGTATGGGTGATCAAAACAACTAAGCAATGCCTCCTAATAGAATTCTGTAGCAAACAATTTAAGACTTAATCTCTGTATGTAGTTGTGATTATAAAATTGTTTCATAAAGGACATTTGTATGTACATCATTAACAGTTTATGAGATAACATAAATGCTTTGCAAATTCTTACTTAACAATTTTTGAGGTAAAATAACAAAGAAAATGAAAATAATTTCATCCAGAAACACATCTTGGTGGATTGTATTCAGAATTTAAAATTTCTAGATGATGGGGTTGTTCTTGTGAAAAGTTTACAGAAGTCTGTAAGCAAGATCTCGTTTTCATTTTCACCTGTTTTGAGTTCTAGAGGTGCTGTGTTGTAGCCCTGAGCATTAAATGAGCTCATTGATGGCTGCAACCTGGGGGAATTTCACTTCTTTAAGTCACCTATACTTCCTGTATCTGGGTTTTTTCTTGGGAGGTCTCCTTTTTCTGTACTGGCCATACTTAGTTCTCCTTACCTGATAATGAAATAAGCACTGCCCAATATAGGATGAACAGTAAGAAGGCAGTTAGTTTTTTGGCTTAAATTTGTGTAGAAATCCTTAAACTGTAGGAAGTCACTTATTTTTCTTCACATCTGTCTTTACCTCAAGTTGATTTTGCTGCATAAAAGTCTCAACTATTATGTTTGGTCTTAGATCTTATACTAGGTACTTGACACCTAAGCTTCATTTACCTGTGATTTTACTTGGTTCTTTCTGTTAGTGCTAAGAGGTCTCGTTTTTCTAAAGTAGAATACAACTGATTCATCTTGCTGACTTGCTGACTTGATTTTTTTGTTTGTTTTTAGTCTTCTGGAACTTAAGCATCATACTATAGGGTGTATTTTTATTCTTCCAAACAAAAAGACCCATCTATATTTTTATTGAAATTTTGATGTGTTCAGACATCTAGCCCTTCAATTGATATGTTTTTAAATTCAATATGAAATTCCCTTTAATAGTTAAACTTTAGCATGAAAGACTACTTTTTAAATATCTATATGCAGGCTCTGCATACATCTGGAATCTGTTTAAGATATGTAATTCCTTGTAAGTTTGAGATCTTAAATGTTTTTTTTTTAAATCAACGTGATGCGTAAGTTTTTTTTTCTAAAAAAAACGGCATCTACTTAAAGGGATTTATGACTAAAATTGCTTATTTTTCTACAGAGTTGTCTGCTGGTTCTCAGCTTGAAGAAGATTCTACAGTCCTTATTGATCCTTTTTCTTGGCGTTACCATTTTTTGAAGCAAAGTTAACCTAGTTTTCTAGTTTGAGCTTTCTTTTTGGCCATCTTTTAAAAAAAAGGTTTTTTTGATCTATAAACTAGACAAGAGATAGTTCTACAATGTCCAAGTCATTCCAGCAGTCATCTCTCGGTAGGGACTCGCAGGGTCATGGGCGTGACCTGTCTGCAGCAGGAATAGGCCTTCTTGCTGCTGCTACCCAGTCTTTAAGTATGCCAGCATCTCTTGGAAGGATGAACCAGGGTACTGCACGCCTTGCTAGTTTAATGAATCTTGGAATGAGTTCTTCATTGAATCAACAAGGAGCTCATAGTGCACTGTCTTCTGCTAGTACTTCTTCCCATAATTTGCAGTCTATATTTAACATTGGAAGTAGAGGTCCACTCCCTTTGTCTTCTCAACACCGTGGAGATGCAGACCAGGCCAGTAACATTTTGGCCAGCTTTGGTCTGTCTGCTAGAGACTTAGATGAACTGAGTCGTTATCCAGAGGACAAGATTACTCCTGAGAATTTGCCCCAAATCCTTCTGCAGCTTAAAAGGAGGAGAACTGAAGAAGGCCCTACATTGAGTTATGGTAGAGATGGCAGATCTGCTACACGGGAGCCACCATACAGAGTACCTAGGGACGATTGGGAAGAAAAAAGGCACTTTAGAAGAGATAGTTTTGATGATCGTGGTCCTAGTCTCAACCCAGTGCTTGATTATGACCATGGAAGTCGTTCTCAAGAATCTGGTTATTATGACAGAATGGATTATGAAGATGACAGATTAAGAGATGGAGAAAGGTGTAGGGATGATTCTTTTTTTGGTGAGACCTCGCATAACTATCATAAATTTGACAGTGAGTATGAGAGAATGGGACGTGGTCCTGGCCCCTTACAAGAGAGATCTCTCTTTGAGAAAAAGAGGGGCGCTCCTCCAAGTAGCAATATTGAAGACTTCCATGGACTCTTACCGAAGGGTTATCCCCATCTGTGCTCTATATGTGATTTGCCAGTTCATTCTAATAAGGTGAGTTAATGCAACAGATACTTCTAATTTCTTTTACATTGTAGTGCCTATTCTGTGTTTACCTATATCTTTTACTCTAATTCTGTGGTCTGATGACAGAGTTGATCAAGAATTTTTATACTTTTGAGAACACTTAATTTGGAAGGTAATTGTTTTGAGCATTTTAAACCAGGGCTTTACATTAATATAATCTGCCTAGATTACTTCTGGCCACAAAGCTGTCATCCACTGGGATTATCTTGTTGGTTTTTGGCATCAATATGTTCTTCTTAATCGTATATTTAAGCAGGTTTTTTTGTCTGCTTTGTTGAATTGTTTTAAGTATTTTTCCTTTTTTTTTGCAGTCAATGTGCTCTGCCATTCAGGATGCTAGATTTCAGCTCTCCATCTGTCTTAATTACTGATTTGTATGTAGTAAAGATGTATTCTTGAACAATTCTCTTTTTTTCCTTATCTGTGGCTACAGGGAAAGAGTTAATGTAGAGCCCTGGTGTTTGTTTCAGTATATTTCATATTTTAGATTAGTTCATTCTTCCTTTTTTTAATTTCCCTTTAACACAAATTCTCATGCTGTAACTGAAATTTTTCATCATTTTTTTCTCCTTTTCCACAACTTTCTTAAACATACTTCAAAACTCACTTTTTATTGTCCCATATTGCATCTGTCCCTTTAGAGACTTGGAAAAATCAGCTACTGCAGTATCCTGCTCTGTGTTCCTCCTAAGCACATTCTTTTTCTGACTTAGGCTTAGACTTCTGGTACAGTCATTTGAGGGAAAAAAAATCTAAATCTCCTTTGCTTTAATTATCACATCTGGCAAAATGGGAACTTTTTCAAAATGCCCTTTTAAGTACATTATCCTTTCTCTTTCAGTGTTTTCAGTATTAATCATTTGCACTGATTTTTCCCCACAATATACAGTGCAGTTGACTTAAAGTCGACATTATAGCACTCCACTAGCTTGATCTGTAATCTGACCATCCATTTTTCCTGATGTGCTATACTTAACTAGAACATGTTGCTGCCATGAAACTGATTTGATGGTTACTGTTACAGGGTTTTTTCTTTACAGTAACATCTGGAAGGGTCATTTTCTTTTCATATCTATCCCCCTTAAATGCATTTTTTAGTGAGTATTGATTTTTGAGTAAGCAAAATCATATAGGTCATTAGAGATTGTGTGTTTAATCTTTTAAAAAGTATTACCCATCAGTCCCTTTTCTGTGTTTGGATCTCATTATTTTTGTCTCATAATTAAGAAAAGAGACTTACTTGAATTTACAGAGTACTTTGAAGAAAACTTTAAAAAGTAATTGCTAGCTAAATATATATATTTCTATAATACAAAAATCTTTGGAATTAATGCATAGTTTAAGTACACAAGGAATATTTTAATCTTTAATCCACATCAAATTAAATTAATGGTAAATTTATGTTCATAGATTAATTTTCATTTAAGACAGAACCACAAACTCATGAAAGTTAGGAAATTGTATTTAGTAGGTGTTTTGGACTTTTCACATTTGTTGGATACACTAAGTATATCATGGAATTTAGTTTTTGTTCAGTACTTAATTTCAAGTTTTAGGTGTGGTATGAATTGATTTAATGAAAAGGTCCATTTAACTTGGTGACTTCAAAATAATTTCGTTACTTCTTGCCTATTTGCAGAAATGGCAATATGACTAATATTTTCAGATAGGTTCTCTAAATTCCAAGGAAAATAGCTAGTTACAGTGTCTCAAATGCAAGTGATTGTGAGGGACTTAAAATCTTTGCTACTGGAGTCATAAATCAAAAACTATTGTTGAAAGTCTCCTTATCCTGACTTTGAGCAGTAACTTAACCTTGCTGCTTGCTCATTTAAAAAAAAAAAAAAAACAGTGAAGGAACACAAAAGAAAACCAAGAAAGACTTTAATCAGGAAAAAAAATTCTATTTTTATGCGTAGTTATACTTTTCTCTCCAAATGTTGCTACCATCTAGTTCCTGAACATTGATATAAATGATTAATGATAGTAAATGGATCTAAATTGACAAAAGAACAGTTTTTAAATATTTGTTGAAACTTTGGATTTAAGAGTAAGACACTCTACTTAATGCAAGAGGTACTTGTAGCCTGTAAAAATGCATGTGCCCTAGCTAGTTTTGGTATTTTGACAAAATATTAGAAACGTTTAAGAATTATTTTAGAGGCCCTCTGATTGATACACAATTTATTTGTGTAAATTGGACCAATTTTAAGTTGTTCAAGCAGCCAAATTCTTTCAGTGTATCTTCTAGCATAGCTGATGTTTCTGGGTATCTGCATTATTGAAAAAAATAATACTTTTAGTAGTGATCTTTCTCATTTATAGCTGATATCAAATCAATGAGTTTTAGAGAAAAATTCTGTGTGAAAATAGATAATGAAAAAAATTTTTTTAACATTTAATCCTGCTCTCTGGTATTGCTGCATAACTTGGAAAATCTGTTCTTTTCACTTATATTAAATAGCCTACATGATCAAAACTTCTACTTACTATGAAATAAACTTTTAAGTGAAAAAAACATCTAATTTTCATCATTATTTTAAGTGACTTTCAGTGATGATGTTGCTTTTGTTTCTTTCTAGATCATTTTAGAACATCATGTTGCTTTTCTGCACAACCTTAAACTTGCCTCAAAATTCCTTTCACTTAAAACTGCCCACTACAGCCCTTTTACTGTCTCATCACTTGAGTTCATAGTTTTCCTTTTAGTGTTATTCTAGAAACTGTTAGGTTTTTCTTTATTCTGCCATTCCAGTTGTGCTTCTCCAAATTATCCTTCCTTTATATAATTTAGGTATCTCAGTGACGTTAAAGTGAATGTAGTTTTTCCTACAGAGCTTCTGAATTCAAAAAGTGAATTCTTCTTTGTTAATCTGATCTGAGAGTTACCTCAATGTAGAATCCAAAGATAAAGGTATTTTTAAAATCCTTTTGACTCTTACTCCTTACCTTAGACCAAATAGTAGTAAAAGGCCAGGTGTGGTAGTGGAGATTAGTAATGGGTGGGCTTGGGAGGTACCTAACTGATTCTTTGATCTTGGCCTTCCTTCTAGTACTTTGAAAGACCAGCCACACTTTTCACAGGTTTGAACCTTTAGAGCATGGGGCATTGGATATAAATTACTTCTGTTTAACTAGATACCCTTTCTATCTCCTGTTAACTAGAAGCATGCCTAATAGGGTGACTTTTACTCCTCTCCCAACACACTCAAGGATATTCTCAAGGATATTTTAAATTAAGTATTTTTAGTTCAAAATTCTATGTTAAGGTATTTGTTTAATCCCGCTTCTGAATTTTGTGAACTTTATCTATGGTGCCTCTTGGTTATAGCCATTTTTAAAGTGGCCTCCAACAGGTCAGTGGGTCTTTGCAAGTACAAACTTTTAATATCCCAGATATCTGGTTGTAGAGCCAGCTGAAGAGGTCTCTGAGTTCCTCAGCTATTAGCCATTATTTTTAAAAGGCAATCTAGCTTTGAGAATAAGCTCCTCCCCAAGTTCTGAGAAGTGCCATTCTGTTTGAATGTGTTCCATTTTACCTCTTTGACAGGAATTTAGTTAATTTTAAAGGACATAGAAGTGTGTATAAACTCGTAAAATGTAAGTTAGTTTATAAAAAATAACTTTTGAAAAGCTTCAGAATGGTATCTCTTGTAATTTTGTTCTTATTTCAGTTGAGCTCTAAATGAGACTCCCTTTTTAAAACGTTGCCTAACCATGCTTTATATTCCAAGTGTTAGATAGCGTGGATGTTGGAAAAGTTGTCTTATTTTGTGAGGGTTTGTGAAACAGTAATACTTGTAAAGCAGGAATTAAGAAACAAGATAGCTTTATAAGCAGTGTAGTAATAGTTGCTTTTCTTTTTAATTAAAAAAAAATTTTATTATTAATGCTTCCTATGTTCCTGGCAGTGTTCTGTTAAGCAGGTTACCTTCATTAATTCACCTGTTTTCCACAAAGCCCTAGGAGAATATTGAATTATAGTGAATTTAAATAACTTAGACCAAGAATTCATATTTAGTAAGTGGCACCTTGGGAACTGAACTCAGGCAGTCTGGCAGCAAAGCCTACTTTCCCTAACTCCTTTTTCTTACATTGCCTAAAATGTTAATCACTTACATGTTGATTTTTAACTAAAGAAAGGAAAGTTTATTGAATAAAATAGGAAAAATTAATCATGTCAAATTTAAAATAATCACAAAGGAGCAAATAATGAAGGAATATGATGTTTTCCTTCCTAGAATTTAGAAATGAACACTCCTGAAATTTGCTTTTGTATTTTTGGGAAACATAATGGGAGCTTAGTTTTTTGATAAATGGGGAGCCACTCCTTTTCTAGAAAAGTCATTCCTGTTTAATCATCTTAGTAGCTTTTTATGGCTATAGTACACTTGGAACATCCTCAAAGACTGGATGAAGTTAAAGATACTATTTTTACCTAATCACGTTATAACATACTTTTCTAGAAAAGTAGATAGAAGCATGGACATTTTATCACATTTAAGAGTTGTATAAAACAGCAGTTCTCATAATATGACATGAATAATAATTCAGTTTGGTCCACAGCAGAAATTAATATGTCTCCTGATCTTGAGGTCAGTTATTACTCTTGATCTTTATTAACTCTGTATCTTTTTCCTGTCAGGTCTGTTAGTAAGTTAACCAAGTTATCCAGTTTTTCCAAGAATGTGCATGGCGTATTTGAGGGCAGGATCAAGTTATAAGGATTAAAAGAAGTGCTTTTAAACTAATTAAGGGCAATTGGTGAATGAGCAGGTGTTATTACAGCCTATGATATTGCATATAGATTAACATCCTAGAGTTTGAATGGTTCAAATGAAAATATCTTGGCTTTATTTTTGTTAATTCTACGAATTTACTTTGCTGCAGGAGTGGAGTCAACATATCAATGGAGCAAGTCACAGTCGTCGATGCCAGCTTCTTCTTGAAATGTAGGAGTTTGAAATACCTTTAAAGCATCCCTATGGTGAATCAGAAACAGCCATTGATTGGTTTGGGGGAGTTTATCGTATACTTGTAATATCCACTTTGTTATTACTGCATAGTTGATACTGTCCAGGCAATACCAATAACAAACAAAATATTTAAATCTGGAGTTGTGTATGGAATTTTAGATGCCATGAGAGTGGTATTTTGTTACTTAATATTATTTCTAGGGTAACTAAACATTGGCTCTTTTTATACGATTGAAAGAATTTTTAATAAACTTAAAGATGGCCTTTGATACACAGAACAAATTCATAAGAGCATTTTCAGTAACAGTAGTAATACATACTCTAAAAATATAGAAGACATGGAAAAGAGAGGAAGTTATTCAAAGTTACAAGTAAGTTGTCAAGCAGAACTGTTCAGAATGTATTTTTTGCTTTTAGAGGTAGCTGTGATTATGAGTTTAAGCTGCTGGAATGAATTTGAATTCCTAAAGAATCTCCCTGCCTAAATATCACATGATACCCATTGTTCACTGAAGTGGCAGTTATTACATATACCGTGCCCTGTTGGGGCTGTCCTTTCTGTCTTGTGCCACAACTCAGCTCTGCTCGTAGTATTTAATGCTGGAGAAAGAAAATCTGTGGTTGGCCTATGTTTCCCTGTACAACCCACATTTCCAGTCCCTCATGCAGTGCTTTTCCTCTGTATGAATTAACAAGTACAGGAAAATTTTAATTGCAACATACATTACCTACATTTTCAAACAATACTGAAAAACTTTATTTTCATTCATTTGGATTAATTTGAAGTTCTGAAATTTTCCTTTTGAAGTTTTTGTATTACATGTTTTAAACTATAGTATTTCTAACACTTAGACTCTTATATAACTTTGTTAATAAATAATCTCTATTTTAAAGGCCAAACAAGGCTACTTTGTGAAAAGGACAGTTTTATTTTAAAGTTAATTTTCTGGTCTTTTTAAAGCTATCCAGAATGGAATCCTGACAATGATACAGGACACACAATGTAAGTTAAAATTTTTAAGCTATTGTTTATTAAGGAGATCAATGTAAGGAATTCAGGTTAAATTTTCAACATTTCATAAAATATTTTCTTAATTTCTTCATTGAGTATGAGAGTTGGATAAAAGTTACTGTGAGTGAAAAAATTTTTAGAAACTATTTTGTGTAGTAATTTTTTAATAATTACAGATTTTACTCTAGTTAACAACTTCATACATAAATGCCCCGAAAGATTGAAATCATAGTCATAGTAGGGATGTTTTAACAATAAATCCTAATTATTTCTGGTGGACCTACTTATCATGCTTTATTTCCTTATGTCTTCACGTTACTAGGGGTGATCCATTCATGTTGCAGCAATCTACAAACCCAGCACCAGGAATTCTGGGACCTCCACCCCCCTCATTTCATCTTGGGGGACCAGCAGTTGGACCAAGAGGAAATCTGGGTGATTATAAAATTCGTATTACTTTTCCTTAAGAGCTTTTCCCATAAAAATTAAATGCAGTAATTGTAGGCAAAAGATGTGTTATTGAAATTTAACTCAAAAATAGCATTGCATAGACAACATGAATGATATCTGTAATATCCTTTCATTTGTGTTTGAAAGTTGTCCATTTTCCAGTTAAAATAGCCTGTTGGGAGGAGGCTATAGTTCAGGTGGTAAGAGTGCATGCTTAGCATGCATGAGGTCCTGGGTTCAATCCCCAGTCTTTCCTTGAAGAATAAATAAATAAGCAAGCCTAGTCACCCCCCCCCCCCAAAACCTACAGGAAAAAATAGCCTGTTAAAGCAGGTATATTTATTAAAAGACTGAAAAACATGTTTTTCCCCATACAGGTGCCGGAAATGGAAACCTGCAAGGACCAAGACACATGCAAAAAGGCAGAGTGGTCAGTAATAACAGCTCTTGCTTTTAGTGTATTTGCTATTTGGCAGAATGGTGTTTGACCTAAATCCTGGCTAATTTGAGTATGTGTCATAGTCCTCAATATAGGAAGATGGTTTGAAAACTGTTAGGCTTTTGTATATGATTTGGATTAGAATTAAAATGTATTTTTACATGCTCTTGGTCTAGAGATCTCACCTTGTTTCAGAGTCTTAAGAACTTTGCTATCCAGTTGTGTACACAGTTTTAAATATCAGTACAGACTGTTCTCTGAAAGTTTGAGATTTACTCCAGTGATAATTCCTTCCCTGTGTGGTTTTTTAAATTCTCTAGAATGATATGAGATACTATTTTAAATGTTTACTCTGTTCTGGTTAACTGTAGACTGTAATAGTTTTAATGCATAACCTGTTTCATACTGCTTCTAAAGAGACCTACCTACTGACTTGATTTTTTCTTAATGGGTAGGAAACTAGCCGAGTTGTTCACATCATGGATTTTCAACGAGGGAAGAATTTGAGATATCAACTGTTACAGCTGGTGGAACCATTTGGAGTTATTTCAAATCATCTGATTCTAAATAAAATTAATGAGGTATGAGTTAAGTGTATTTATTCATCACTGAAATACATTCTAAAGGGATTACATAATTCTGTATTAGAAAGGGATTACATAATTTTGTATTAGAAAAAGAACTCAGTGCGATCTTAAGTCATCAATATGGAATGTGATAGAGGAGAAGGCCAATAGCTGAACTAATAAATTGTAGGACTAATGGTTTATTAATAACTTTATAAATTGTGATTCTTGAGCAGTAACATTGCCATTATTATTACTATACTACTATTGTGAGGGTTATATAAGGATAATTATTTAGAAAGCCATTTCAAACTTTTACCTTATTGGTGCCAAATTATTATTTCAAACTCAGTATGCATAATAAATGATAGTTTTCGTATCATGAAGGTAATAAAATCTGAGATGATCTTTAGTAAAATAGTAAGTTAGCAATGTTGGTTTTTTTGTTCTGCCTTTAGATTTTTGAAAATGCTTTCTATTTAATGATTATGTATCTGGAAAGACTTTGAGCAATGTGGGATTTATTTGGTTGTTTCTTGGAAATAATTTTTTTGCAATTTCAGGCGTTTATTGAAATGGCAACCACAGAAGATGCTCAGGCTGCAGTGGATTATTACACAACCACACCAGCATTAGTATTTGGCAAGCCAGTGAGAGTTCATTTATCCCAGAAGTACAAAAGAATAAAGGTAATACCTATCTTTCCAGAGTTGTGTCACTTACCATTTAATACATCATTTTAATATTTATTAACTGAATAGCTATTTAGAATTGTCACTAATTACTAGGATAATCTTAACTATTAACTAATAATTGCGGCATACCTACCAACATTTGACTTACCCTCCCCCTCCTTGTTTATTAAATTAAAGAAACCTGAAGGGAAGCCAGACCAGAAGTTTGATCAAAAGCAAGAGCTTGGACGTGTGATACATCTCAGCAATTTACCTCATTCTGGCTATTCTGACAGTGCTGTCCTCAAGCTTGCTGAGCCTTATGGGAAAATAAAGAATTATATACTGATGAGGATGAAAAGTCAGGTAATATACATAAAGAAGTTTTTAAAGAGATGTCTGGAAGTGCTTTAAGATTTTTGTTATTTCCTCATTTTTAGTGAAGAAAACAAGTGAAATAATTTGGGTGCTCGGGGAGTAGGGGGGGGTCCTTTATCTCCTCATAGATAAATTTTCTAGCCAAATGGTGAGTTTTTGGGTTTTTTTTGAAAATCATAGTAGAAGCTTAAGAGCATTGAATAAATAATGGAAAAGTATAAAGTTGAAAAGTAAAGATCTGATCTCTTGCATGGCTGTTTATTTCCATAGTTTGCTTCCAAAGATCTTCCTATGTGTACATAGGTATACTTTCCCCCTTACTTCAGATGGGATTATATTGTTGCTTTCCACTTTATGCATGATTCCCCTGAATGTACTGTAATGAATTTAATTTCCTTAGTTGATAGATATTGAGAGTTAGTTTTTTGGCTGTGCCATTAATGCTGTTATGTACTTTGCAGTATGTGAATTAATGCATATTTGTATGCATATAATTGAAGGATACAATTTCAGAATTGGAATTTTGCATCCTGACATTGGCTTTCTTTACTTTGATTTTGTCAGATTGCTTGCTCTTCAAACAGTACCCAGTTATAGTCATAGCAGCATTGTCTGAGAGAGTGCTTCGCAAGCACTGGATGTTACAGACTTTTCAAAATTAAATGAATTTAATGGATAGATTAAGTTATTTCATACTTGTATTTCATTTTTAAAATTCACAGTAAGGAGAGCATCTTTTCTTTCTTTTGTTAACCCTTTTGTAGCAGCATGAGTTTGTATCCTTCCAGACTTTTTTATTAGTTTTTTTGTTCTTAATATATTTTGAGTAATATTTTCTAAGCATAGTACTTTATGTGTTGGTTTTGGACTTTTTTTTTAAATACAGAAAGACTGCATGTAGGTGGCTTAACATTTGGACAAACTACTTTATAAATCTGATAAGTTGTCCTTATTTCACTGGATGATTTTTAGCTCTTAACACTCTATGCTAAAGATTAAATTCTCCTAACACGTAGATGGAAAAAAATAGTAAACACTGAAGTTTTATACAATTTGCTGAAAATAGTGTCTGTCCGTTTTTTTGGGTTTTTGTTTGTTTGTTTGTTTGTTTTAGGCCTTTATTGAGATGGAGACCAGAGAAGATGCAATGGCAATGGTTGACCACTGTTTGAAAAAGGCTCTTTGGTTTCAGGGGAGATGTGTGAAAGTTGACCTGTCTGAAAAATACAAAAAATTGGTACTGAGGGTATGTAGCGTGTGATTCACTGTCATTATAAATTTTGTTTTCATGCTTTTCAAGCCACACATTCTTACAAATATTTTTGCTAAGAATATAGGATTTGGTTATTAAAAGGGAGTAACTTTTTCTCTTTTTCTGGTCTTCTTTAGGGCAGAAGTTCTTAAACTAATATTCTGTATAAAGCACCTGTATTACTTTTATCTATTTTATGTAAGATTTATTTCAACAGAGTTTTGTTACCAGAATGTTTATTGCTCTTTATTGAAATGTTGATTGTAATGAACTGTTAATTGTAGGCAGCTTCAATTCTTAGGTATGGTTACAGAGGTTGAACTTAGTTGGTATATGAAAGATGGTCATTAATTACTAGTTTATTGGATAATTACATATTCTACAAATGAATATATTCTAATACATTTATTTAACTTTGCAAAATTTTGTGTTTTAGATTCCCAACAGAGGAATTGACTTACTGAAGAAAGATAAATCCCGGTAATTTCATTGTGTGTGTTTGTGCGTATGTGTCTACACATATATACTAGTGTATTTAACTTTTGTTTTCTAACTAAGGAGAAATCATTGAGGTGTATCTTTTGATTTTTAGAAAGAGATCTTACTCTCCAGATGGCAAGGAATCTCCAAGTGATAAGAAATCCAAAACTGATGGTTCCCAGAAGACTGAAAGTACAACCGAAGGTAAAGAACAAGAAGAGAAGTCAGGTGACGATGGTGAAAAAGATACAAAGGATGACCCAACAGAACAAGAACCTAACATGCTTCTTGAATCTGAAGATGAGCTGCTTGTAGATGAAGAAGAGGCAGCAGCACTGCTAGAAAGTGGCAGTTCAGTGGGAGATGAGACAGATCTTGCTAACTTAGGGGATGTGGCTTCTGATGGGAAAAAGGAACCTTCAGACAAAGCTGTGAAAAAAGATGCAAATGCAAGTGCTTCAGCAGCTGCGAAGAAGAAGCTTAAAAAGGTAAAGGAAGATTGTATATTGACCTGTTTTAGTAGAAAACGAAGATAAATGTTTTAAATTATTTGTTAGTAGGGTCACATTAAAGAGAATCAGTCATTTATTTATATTAGAAAAAAATGGATGTGGACCATAATACAAACATATAAATCTAAACTCTGCAAAAAATAGATAAAATGGAACTAAATTGTAGAACTGGGAGTCAATTCACAAAGGAAACTTAGTAATAAAGGAGAAGGACTTAAAACTATCTGTACCTGTTTTGTAGTCATAGTGTGTAAGTACTGGTAGACAGCGTTTATAGTTGAGTTTATTTTTAAAAAGATGGGCGGTGAATAAGTTAACTGACCCAGGATGCTTATGACAAAAATTATTGAGCCTGAAGAATTTTTCTGTTTGAGAATTGTGAGCTTAGGTACTTCAGTAGCTTTTAAAACATAAGATCGTATGAAGAGAATGTCAATATAAAAATACATACATGGTAAAAGAACAGTAACACAAAAGACTCATAGTGTACTGACTAAAATGCCTTTGTAGTCCCTTATGATAAATGGGTCTTGAAAAGAGATTTTTGTAATCGTATTCCACTGGTTCCTTCTAAGCAATATTTAGCTACTATAATGCTAATATTTACCTCCAGATTTTGATGGCATACTCAAATAATTCAGTCTTAAAATCCTTTTTCTGGCTGAAGTGGGTGATTGTTGCATAATATATTTGCACTCTTAAGAGCTGATAATCATTGAGCATTTATTACATGCTGTAAATTTTCCTAAGGTCTTTGTGTGTAATAATCATATGCAATAGATACTTTGTTATCCCCATTTCAAGAATGAGGAGATTGGGGCATGGAGAAGTTCAGTAAATTGTGGTTATACTGCTTTAAATCACAGAGCCAAAATTTAAACCTAAGCAGTCGTGCTCCAGAGCTTAATGTTTAACCACAATGCTACTTTAGATTGAATGTTTCCTAAACAAGAGTTACATCGTAAGATACTTCCAAAGGCATTCAGCTGCTTTAATCAAATCAGTTCTTTGATACATTCCCTGGCAGCATAGTGGTCTCAGAAATGTAGAGTATGAATGTCCCCATGTTTATTTTCGGCTTTTTGTGTGAGGCAAGTCTTCAGTTATTTAGTTCTAAAACAAGCTTAAGTTTTTTGTTTATTTGGTTTTTTTTTTTAAGATTAGTAATTTTGGGGGAGAAAGGAAAAAATTAGGCTTTATTTTGTTTTTTTGAGAAAATGAATAAAGACAAAGACGCTATCCCTTTCCCTTCAAGTAAAGCATATGGAAGGGATGCTGCAGGATAATTGTTGCAGAGTAAATTTGTCTTTCTTAACAGCGTCGTTTTCCAGGGAGTATGGAAGGTTTTGTCACTCTAGATGAGGTTGGTGATGAGGAAGATTCGGAACTTCAGAAACTTCGTAAATCGGGCATGACATTTAAATCTGGTGACAAAAATGATGATGGTTTGGTTGAAATTAAGGTGGACAAGATCGAGGAACTTGATCAAGAAAATGAAGCAGCGTTGGAAAATGGAATTAAAAATGAGGAAAATACAGAACCAGGCGCTGAATCTGCTGAGAATGCTGATGATCCCAACAAAGATACAAGTGAAAATGCAGATGGCCAAAGTGATGAAAACAAGGAGGACTATGCAATCCCAGATGAGTATAGAATTGGACCATATCAACCCAATGTTCCTGTTGGTGAGATTTAAGGCTTTGTTATTCCCCTCTGACCCTCACCCAGATCTTATTAAATAAGATTTTTTACATTGGTCTTACATAAGCTCTGATAATATTTTTAATTTATTTCTATGCAGAACAATTTGTAAATCTTAACTGATATATTCTCTTTTCCTCTTACCCGTGTCTCCTGATTTTGTATTATCTTTTGTTACCATTCCATAATATGTTCTCTTTTCTCCTCATGAAGGTTTCTGAGAATTTCACATTGCTTTTTGTTTTGTTTATCTGTTATATTTCAACCTTTTTAAGAGAACAGTTAGGTGTGGGACCTTAAACATCAATTAAGTGCAAACTATTAACAATGTCATGGTTTTTGTTTTGTTTAGCTTAGGCCATATTGTATTTGTCGCAAATCTTATCTCGTTCAGATTATATTGACAGGAGAAAAAGATTTGAGAACACTATTAAAATCTTCAGTTTATTGAATTTGTAAGAATGTATGTTTGTGTTCTAGGTATAGACTATGTGATACCTAAAACAGGGTTTTACTGTAAGCTGTGTTCACTCTTTTATACAAATGAAGAAGTTGCAAAGAATACTCATTGCAGCAGCCTTCCTCATTATCAGAAATTAAAGGTAAGGCTGAATCTAAAAGAGGAGAGTTCTTTTGTGAAAACAAACAAGTTGCGTAAATTTATTGAGAGTGAAATGTTTATAGTACCATTTATGGACTGAGCACAATGCTTTATCCTAGAGATAACATTCCTCTTTATTGATGGGCCTTGAGCAGTTTAATGAATTCTAGAAAGATCTATTCAGTCTCTTTCTATAATACACTCCAAATAAATGATAAATTTGATAAATCCTAAATTTGTAATTCTAAATGTTATAAATTCATTGATGTGATTAAAGTTATTTAAGAATTTCACATGGGTTTTAGATGGTAATTTCTTGAATTTGGAAGATACTGGAGGCCTGAAAGCCAAGTGGAATAATGTAAAGCTTTTTCAACTTTATAAAATGCCATATTCCTTCATACTTACTGATTTTTACTTTGACTTCAAATTATTATTTATTAATAATGACATTCTTCAGAAAGTTTTGTGACAAAGATAAAAAGATAAATTAATAAAGCACAACATAGTTAAGAATAAATTTCTATTTGGATGTTTTGAAATTTGGTGTTTCAGTGGCTAAAGAACTAAGTATTAAAATAGAAAATGGGGGAAAACTTATAAGTAGGAATTAAAGAACTGCTTGTAGGGTAATTCCTTGTTATCCTTGAGATAACACATTTATAATATAAAGCTACTAGAATATTAAGAACAGTGGTTCTTTTCAATAGTAGCAGCAATTTAATATAAATATTTTCTATGTTTGGCTTAATGGAGTGGACATTGAATAAATACATGTCATTTTAACTAAGTCATTGGGGCAGCCGCAGTTCTTCTATGTGACTATGGTCTTTGTTTTCTCATCTTGTAAGTTAGTCTTAATTACACATTGAAATAACCGTTTTTCACATTTTACCATTTTTTTCCCATGCCTTACTGTGGTGTCCAATTTAGTTTTGTACGCTGCCTACTAAGAATAACTGAATCTTTAAAATTGATGAAGTTATAGTTAGACTCAAGTCCCTAAGCTTGGATAGAGCATTTTATTTGAGTTAATCCATTTGTTACATTTCTCTTAGGTGACATAATTCTTGCAATTTTATTTTCTCTTTTCAGAAATTTCTGAATAAATTGGCAGAAGAACGCAGGCAGAAGAAGGAAGCTTAAGTGCAAGAAGCTTAATGATTTCAGAGAAAATAATGGTTTTGTTTTTAAATGTTAACCTTTTTTAAATACAATACTGATAGTTAGAAGAAACCTATTGTACTCTTTTGTTTTAGTGGAAAAATAATAGATGTCTGTTCATGTGTTAAGTGTTATAGCAAAAATACATATGCGGTTAAGTTAATGAAGAATTGTTTTTGTTTTATCAGAATGTTAACAGACAGAAGTTCTTTGTAGAGACTGACTTCGTAAGCTACTTAAGACAACTCGCACCACTAAGAAAAATACATAGAACCATTCAGAGAAATGAAATTTAGTAGTTCCAAGCTTCAAAGAAATGTCAAAATTTTGATTCCATTCAATAAAGAACAAAACCAGTTGTATTTTTATTACTTTCATCTGAAACATTCCACATTTTACTCTGAGCCTTGGAGACTTCATTTGGAGTTTGAAGCTTTTTTGGTTTCATTTCATTTTTGGAGACCTTCGTTAATGTGATATGAGTAATTAAAATGCAGGTGCGGTTTTCTTTTAATGTTATGCAGTTGTTTAGGTAATAAGAAATATTGAGTAATTGGCTTTAGATTTTGTAATTTTTTCCCTAAGTTCCTGCTAGATTTCGTATTCTAGTAGTCAGTGTATTTCAGTGAAATGTAAAAATATTCACATTCTCTTTGACCAGTATTAATTTCTTGAAATCTTATTGTCACTTGAATCCTGTAGCTGTCCTACATCTGGTATAAGCAACATCTGATTTTTGAAGTGTGTAGACTCTTATTTTCAAGATGTAATTTTACATTTCTGCATTTTAAAAAGTTTGGCCATAATCTTAGACGCACGCTTCTAATTCATATACTTGCACATGTGACCTTTGTGAACAGGAATTTGCATGTATAATCTGTGTTTACTTGTAACTTTCTGGTTATATACTGCTTATATCTGTGGATTCAAGTTTCTGAAGTGAATACCAATAAAAAAAGAAACCTAGGCCATGTTCATTGGTTATACATGTTTGAAATGTTAGCCAAAATATTTGTCAGTTGTGGTTTTTATTCACTGTTACACTTTTTTGCATGCTTTAACAAATTATTACATTTTTAATCTGGAGTGTTCTAAAGATTGCTACTAAAGATCTGCATTTTAAAGCTTTTGGTGCTGGTGGATTTCTTGTTCCTGTTACACAAATGAAACTGGGACTAGTCATGGTTTTTTAAAACCTTGGGAGTTTAGAATGCTAAGGGTGAAGAAATGGCAAAAGCTCATGTTTAGACATGTCCAAGTATTTAACAGTAAAGTTGGAAATAACATGGAGTAGCAGGAATTAGTTCTACCAGCCTTTCAAAATACATTGGGATTGTTGGTATAAGAGATTATTGTCAAATGAGTTTTTAATTAAAAAAAATAAGAACTTCTGGGATTCTCTTGGAATTCTTAGGTCTGAGTGTATTAAAGGATATATTAAATTGGTGGGTATAATTTTATGCTCTATCTCTGAAGGGTGTATGACTTTTTTTTAATGTAACATGCACAAAAAATCCTTGCCAGTTTATTTCTGCAATTTAAGTTTGGCCTTTACTAATTTACCCACTTTTAACTCCCAACTTTTAACTAACAGCAGTTACACAAAGCATTACGTATACAATGGAATCCCTGATTGTTTTCTGTCAATGATAGCTTTTTCCCATAGGTCTTAACTTTGTTGGCTTTACCAAGTTATAGAAAAGAATGTTTAGTATCTTCATTTGATAGCGTCTAGAAAGAAGAAATTTTCATAAACTGCTAGTGATAAATCTGTAACAGCTGTTTCCCAGATTATGCCAAACCTTTGTTTATTAGGAATGTTTCCACTTAAACCAGCTACAAAGTTTTAGATATTTTTCCTCCCACGACCTGTGTTTAGTTTAATCTGATGTTAATCCTGGGTGAAGGGAACTTTGTAGAAACATCTTAGTGTTGATTTTACAGCTTTTTTTTTTTTTTTTAAACCCATTGCTGATAAATTCATCATCGAAGGTGACCCTGCTAAGGCTTGAGTTGCCTAGCTGTAGTACTGACTATCCTAAAAATAATTTTACTTAAAATTTTGTTAATGGTGAAAGTGAATTCCTGGCTATAGAGTACACCAGTATCTCCTCTAGAGATTTTAAATGGTATGATTCTAAGGAACTTTTTTATTATTCCATCCACTCTGAATTCCTTCATCCTCTTAGGGTAATAGGGACAAGAAAAGGAAATACATGCTATTAAATGTGGCTGCATTCAGTTTGTAAAAGGAGAATTGCCTAGCTTTGTTCACAGTGTATTTTTGATGGCTTTGAACTGTAAAATAACATTGGCACTACATACCATGAGCCTCTTTTGTCACAGCGTTTACTCATGGTAATCTGTAGGAACACTGCAGATTATATATATTTTTGCAGGTTATATTTTTAAATCAGAATAGAAACAAGACTGGTGTAGACAGCGTAGTTAAGACAATGTGCACCAGGGCTAGAAGTGAGCTGCTCTTGTTTACTCTCCTGTGTTCTCCATCATAGAATATGGCCCAGTACAGCTGAAAGCTCAAGTATTGAGTGATAATACATTTGCAGTTGTACTCCCTGATAAGGACCCTGAGTTGTTTGTTGGGCTGGAGTTAAAATGCCTCTCCATTCTGTTGCTGGTCCTTTCACTGTAAGGTGTAAAGTTGAGATTCTTAATCAAACATGATGTACAAACAATGGTTCTCTGAATTCTTTCTGTTGAGACTAATGGTTTTCAAATGTTAGCTGTATCAGTATCACCTGGAGGCTTCATTTAAACTGCTGTGCCCTGTGCCTAGAATTTCTAATTTGCTAGGTGTAGGATTGGTGTTAATAATTTGCGTTTTCGGAAAGTTACTGATGATGTCAAGGATAGAGGCCAGACTTTGAGAATGATTGGTTTACCTAAAGCTTAAGTGTTTTTGTTAGGCAGTTGTAGTCAGATACCTGGTTTAGATACTCTTGCTTGAAGTACTAGTTTTGCTACTGTTTAAAACCTAAATCCATAGAGGGGAGGGTATAGCTCACCTCGTAGAGCGCACATGCTTAGCATGCATGAGGTCCTGGGTTCAGTTCCCAGTGCCTCCACTGGATAAACAGGCCTAATAACCTTCCCCCCACAAAAAAATAAAAAATAAATCTAAGGGAAATGGAAAATAATTACTCTTTGGGGGCCCACACAAAGCATTTTTTAAAGTTATTAATGAGAGACACCCATTTGAGAGCCCTAGATGTTGCTTTCCCAAGTCAATCCTTTATCTTTTGTTCAGAACAATGAAGTCTCGAGAACAGCTAATTTATGGGTTTCAAGTGAATGGGAAAATAGAAGTGGACAAGTCTGCGGGTATCTTTAACTTGTTGATTGATAAACTTTATAGTTGATACAAGCTAGAGCTCAGTTAAAGTACTAGTTAGATAAAAATGTGAAGCTATAAAAAGATCTTTGAAAAAATTCTGAGAGGACTGTCAGAAGTTGATACATGATGATTCTTAAAAAGCTATATATTAACATACTTATTGAATGCTTTGTCTTAAAGATTTTTAGCTCTGGCCTCTCCCTTGAAATTATAGTTCTGCTGTTAGAAAGGCTTATATAAATTTCCACACAGTTTAAGAATTCTCTAAACCCAAATGTGCAATAGGGAATATGAAAATTAAGTGAAAAAGACAGTGCAGTCTATCACATGTAGTAGCCAAAAACCAATATACATGCCCATCCCAATAGCACACAAACTTGGGGTGAAAATTACTGGCATTAGATACAGATGTAATGATCTTAGAACCATCTTGTTACTGTGCTTCATACATAGAAGATTGATAAGGTATTGGTTGTAAGGACCTGATCCAAGTGGAATATACCAAAAGCAGCAGAAACGTCCTACCTTTGACAGAACGAAGTTTCAGTCATTGTATCTGCCTGTCGAAACAGGGCCAATTCCGGTTTTTAACCTTGCCAGGGTTGTTAAATAACAGCAACTTTCCTGGCAATACCAAGTATATTCTTGGTATGTGGACCCCCCCCTTTTTTTCTCCAGTTATCGAGAACTTATCTAAACCCCAGTTTGTACTCTGATTTGTGTTATCAGGAAAGCCTGTGGAAAAGGATTGCAATTAAATGTTGGTGTAATGGGTGGTGAAACTTCAGTGATGATCACCTAATTCATTCCTGATTAAGGCTACTTCTCACAAGCACCAAGTGTGTCTCTGATCCATCTCGTAAGTAGCTGAGCTGCACAAAACCAGCAGGAAGGGCTTGGCACAGACTGGAGAAGAGGAATTTACTCTGCCTTTTGGGTAATCTGCACATCTGTAGGGCCATACTACCCTTGTGTGAAAATTTTAACCTGTTGTTATATCTACAGCTTATTTTCTACAAATTTGATCCTCAAGTTAGGCCAGTTTTTAATACACAAAACTTACCATCTTAACTTTTTAAATGTTTTATTCCATTATACCATAGTCCATTTTACCAGAACCCTATTGATAGGCTTTTAGGTTTCTTGATTGTTTATAACAGCTATAAATATCGCTATGTGTCTTTACATTTACCCAGTTTCTTTGGGCAAATTCTTACACGTGGAGTGTTTGAGTGAGAAGACCTATCAAAAGATTATTTTCCAACACTTCAGTACAATCAAGTGCCTTGTGTTGCTAAGTAACAAGTTCAGCTTCTAAGAGTGTCAGGGTCAACTGCAATTTAGGTAAACTACCAATTTTTATTTTTCTCCTGCTAATGCCTCTTCCAGTCTCACATTAATAGTTTTTGTTCCAGGTTCCTTGAATCATACTCCACAGACTACTTACTGGTTACCATCTCAGAGCAGCACCATCTTCCCAGAGTAGTTTGGTCAGGCCAAACTCTTCCCAGTTTAGGATACAGATCTGTAAATAGGCCAAAGTGGCTGGAAGGCAGGATAGTTGCCAAACTTTTTTCTTAGGCGCTCTGGACTGGTACCCAAAGCCAACTTGAAATGAATGAAATGGCCCTAAAGAGAAGCCCTCTCTGATTCAAAATTTACCATGGAGGAAACTTCTGTCGTTTCAGCAAGTGTTAAAATATGAGGTTTTTTTTTTAGAGATTCAAGGTTTACAAGATTAAAAAGGTAAATCTCAGACCCTCATTTTACTTCCCCAGGGAGAAGAAATAACTAGTTTGTCCCCTTTCAAATATAATGTATACATATTCAGAAATTTTTTTTACACAACTATACGTTGTACCTTTACTAGCATCATTTAAGAATATGTGTCGGGACTGGACAGTGATGAAGCAAGGAAGAATAGATTATAGTAAGGTTTGGGGGACAACGCATCCAGGATCATGGACGAGGAAATTCTTGGACCCTGAAGTCTCATCCTTCTGTCTTACTCAGGACAGGGTATTTCTTCTCTTAGCCTGGGAACCACATGGTCATAATCTACTATGTGTAAATGTCTAGCTTCAAAAGTGTGTGTGTGCCCGGACGTGTATGAGTGCAGGTGCTTGTAGGTCAGTTAAGTCTCTGAATTTGTCTTATTGTTTCTGTGTCAGGATCTCTGGATACGACTTGGTGCATGTCACTTGTAGTGTGACGCTGTGTATCACGTTTGGTGTGTGTGTCTGGGTGTGTGAGTGCTGTCGGCAGTGTGTCTGAGGTAACCGTTGAGGTCTAAAAAGAGTCCGCGTCTGCATCTTGTCAGAGTCTCCTTCAGTTCCCAGCTCCCGCACTCACTGCACCGCATCATTCTTGAAGGATGGGCGGGTGTGGGGACACTGGTCCAGTCCCACTCCGGTTTTCCTGAGGGAACACGGCAGGACTCCCAGTGTTCCCCGCGGCCATCAGGGTGAGCAGGAAAGGCCGCTGCGCACGCACACATGTGCATCCTGGGAGACCAACTTTGGGGTCGCCTGTTCTCTCGCGCGCTCTCTGGTGGCCTCGGAGGGCAGCGCTGACAGAACGAGAGGCGGGGCCTGCGGCGACGGCGGCGGAAGTGAAGTCACTTCCGGGCTGGGGTGTTTGTTTGGACTGGAGAAGGGAGGCGGCGGGCGAAGCGCGCGTCGAGCGGGGTAGCGGCGCTGCCTGTGGAGATCCGCGGAGGCCGACCGGATTCGTTGGCTGCCGTCCCCGCTGCCGTGCACTGGGTGAGGGGTTCCCTCGGGCGGAGCGGCGAGAAGGGTGCGGCGGCCCGGAGATCGAGGGACAGCACCTCGGCGACGGCTGAGGGGCCTGGAGGGTCCCCCGGGTTGTTAGCCACCAAGCCCTTAAGGCACCCTTTGTTGCTAGCCTGTTACAGCCGAGTCTGAAGGATGAGCTTGGACCGACTTAGTCTCTTTTCTCTGAGAAATGGCCGTCGCTTTTTTTCTTATTGTCATTATTATTTATGATTTGGATCTCGCAGCTCTCTATCCGGGTCCTCGGTGGCGCGCGAGGGTTGCCGGGATAGCACTTTCTCGCTCTCCGCCCCCCCCCCCCCCCCCGCCCAGTCTCTTCACCCCTCTCCGGTACCCTTTTCCCCTGCCCCCCACTGCCGCCTCGGCAACAAAGCTCATTGTTTCTCCCCACTTTACGCCTGCGCGTCGCCACGCGCAGCCCCTACATGCCGCGCGTGCGCGCTCCCGAAGGTTGGGTTGGGGAAGAGAAAGGGGCGGAGGGACTGGCGGGCTGACGAGCGTCTTTGAGGAGCGTTCTGTAACCGTCCTCGGTCTTGTATCTTTCTGATGATCCCCTTTCTCTACTTTCTTCACCTTCCCCTACCCCATATTTTTAGTTACATTGTATTCCATGCTCCAGATAGGAGGGCCTTTGGAGTACTGGGAATTAGTCCAGGACAGTTTTCAGCCAGATGAACTTTAAGGGCCCATCCAATTCACTTTAATTCTGGCTGTTTTACTTTTAATTATTCTCTACTACTCTGCTTACTCTTCTTAATCATCATCAAAAATACATGGCCTGTGGTGAAGTTTTTTGTTGTTGTTCAAAACATTTGTTGAAGCAGCCCGAAGTGGTATTATTTAGTAACTCCAAAAAGGGCTCTTTCTGCTTCCTTTTGTCGTGTTTTCCCTGATTTTGCAGCCCCATCACCTCACGGAAACCACAAACTGAAAAGAACTTGGCTTCCAATATTTCGTCGGAGAAGGTCTAACAGCTGACAGCTTTTGACACTTAGTTCAGTGGAAGACATTCCCATTTTGCATGTGCTGGCTAGTCTTTTAACCTCATGGTATGATTTTATCACAGATTGCATTTGAGCAGTTGAGCGGGTGTTGGTTTGCGTTTTCATTAAATGGCCTTTGAGATTTCATCAGCGGCAGGTTATGTTTGCAAATAAGGATCTCTGTAAGGAGTTTTAATGAGATTCCCAGCGTTTGCTGTTTTGTGCTTGTTTCCAGTTTGTGAGAGGATATTTGGGGCAAAGTAGCGTGTTATTATGCTCTTGATAACTGGGAACTTGAGCAGAACTTTTTCTCACAAATAAGTGTCTATCACAAGAAGATGGGTAATGTTCCAAAAAATAATCTTTCAGGGACGGGAGATAGGCAGTGGAGACTCACTGTAATGGTTAAAGGCTAGGGAGCTTGGGCTTTTTTTGTCTTGTTCTCCAGTTTTATTGAGGTATTGGAATTTTTATTATAGTATCTTGGATATTGCTTCTTAGGGGCTCTGAGGTAGGTAATCTACTCGCTTTCGAACAGAGTAAGTTTATAGTTGGCTTTTCCTTCAATAAGCATTCTGCACATTATTGAGATTTACCCCTTTATGACTCTAGTGAGTGATAACTTCAGTTTTAGTGAAGATAGAAACATTTATAAAATGTCTACTGTTAGCACAGCAAATTCGTGGACATTGTGGGAGATTAAAGAAGGTGGAAAGTCCTGTCACCTTCCTTTTATGCTTTTAAATATTTGTGTAATTCACAAACTGTTTTCATACTTACAACAACCTGTGAAATAGGCAGAGCGAGTTTTATCTTGCCCATTTTGAAATTGGGAAAATAGAAGCTTGAGAGATTATTTTATTAGACACATACTTCTATAGCACTTAGTAATGCCAGGCATTATTGTAAGTGCTTTTACAAGTATTTAATCTTCACCGTCTCTAAGCGGTAAGTACTACTGTAAAGATTATAAAAGAGATGTGAAGTAACTTGCCCAGTGTTACACAGCTAATAGCTGGAATTCAAATCTGAGTACTCCTCTTAACTACTGTAGGGTGCTGCTTGTGATTTAGTGGCATATCCAGAGTCCTGTAGGTGATTAGTGACATATCTGGGATTTGAACCCAGTCCAAGATTATAAAGTTGCTGTCTTTGTGATCTGGATCACCCTGTTACACAGGTACATTAGTGGTTGGTATATGATACAACCTAAAGTTCAGTTCCAGTAGCTCAACCTTTTTCTTGTATTTCTTGTTGTTTAGAGCAGTGCTATCCAAAATAAGATAGCTATTAAAGCATGTGTCTATTAGCAAGTGCAACTGAAGAACTGAAACTTTAATTGTATTGAATTAAAATTAATTTAAATTTAAATAGCCACCTGTGGCTGATGGCTACCAGCTATTGGATGGTGTGGGTTTATTTGAATTGCTTTTAATTCTTTCTTTTTGTATCAGTTTTTATAAATAAGGGTGGCATTTCTGATGTGCTTTGAGCTCTTATCAGCAGTGATAATAGGCAGCGCCAAGCCATCCTTACTCTCCCTGATCACCCTGGTTACACTACAGTTGAGATTAGGATTACAGTCTTTGGGAATTTTCTGTGACATTGTTTCACTCCCAAGTGTTTGAACCTGTTATTTTTACCTTATACCTTGCTGTAACAGCCTTTAATTATTGTTTAATAAGCACCAAGATAGATAATACTATTATGTGCCAGATTCTCTGCCTAGGTACTATTATTATTATCCATTTTACAGATGGAGTACCTGAGACACAGAGAGGTTAAGTAACTTGCCCATGGTCACACAGCTAGAAAGGCAGCCTGGTTCCAGAGCCCATGCTTTTAATCATTACTTTATACTGCTGGACATTAAAACAAAAACTTCAATGCTGCTCACAAACTTCTGAATTGAAAACAAAAGCGGATGCAGAAATTTCTTTATCTTCTCTCACTAACTACTGGAGGGACAACTAGTATACTAAATGTGTGTGTGTGTATACATATATATACACACACTATATGTATACTATATGTGTACAAATAAGGTTAAGGAGTCTACAGTAGTTCAAAGTAGAGTGCAATGGAATAAGAAAAGGTAGTGTATCTATGGAGTCAGTTTAATGAAAGGCATAAGAGAATTCTGTTCAAATTTTAATGAGATGTCTTTTTTTTAAGAGTTAATGTATTTAATTTTTTCTTCCAGTTTTATTGAGATATAATTGACATACAGCACTATAAGTTTAAAGTATACAGCATAATTTGATTTAAATACATCATGAAGTGATTAATAAGAATTCTTAAGAGATGAACAAAGAGAGAGACTTTCTAAAACTAAAAAGATTTTCATATTTTAAAATTTTGTAGAGACCACAAAAGTTTGGACACTGCTGGAAACTATTATGTGTAAGAGGCATTTTAGAAGGGGAAAGAAACAGCTAAAGATGACTTTGTAGATTGAAAGTGCCAGGAAGCATTAATAGGAAAAAAAACTGCTCTCACCTTTTCAGAACCTGGTGAAAGTTCTGAATTTAGGTATTAGGCTCTCAGCTAAACAGCATATTTACAAAGGAAAGAAAATTGATTTTCTACAATAGTGCAAGCTGGAATATTTGTAGGTGATTGACAGAAAGGACAGAAGTCTAAATTGTCCTGCTTGATATGAAAGGAAAAGACATTTTAAGACATTCAGTAACTTAGAAATTTATATCCCACCGTAACCTTTTGAAGAAGTATTAAGCCAAAACAAAGATGTCAAGGGAAGATGATTATTTAAAACTAAACACACTGTAAGGGAAAACCTAATAGTATAGATCTAACAGTGCTAAAGTGTTTCCACAAACTCAGGAGATGGGGTGGGGAGAGAAAGTGGATAAGTAAACTCATTCTAAAGGTCTTGCTTTGGGAGCAGGCATTGTTTTCAGTTTACTGAAGAAGGAAAAGCATTCTAAATGTCTTGAATTGATTGCGGGTGTATGGAGTCTTTTGGGGGTTTTTTTTGGTTTTTTTTTTTTTTTTAAGTATAAACTTTAATTTCACAATAGATGTAAGTTAAATCATTACGCTGTTTATCTTAAACTTACACAGTACTGTATGTCAATTATATCTAAACTGGGGGAAAAAACCAAACAGATTCCACAGTAGTTTGTAAGTTACAGAAAAAGTAAATCAAGTATTTCTTTAAAATCTGCTTAAAATAGGAAAATAAACATTACAGGAATCAAACGTAAAAAGAAACTAAGAAAAGTAAACATGAAATTATGATGAAAGACAAAACTTCAAGCATCACTTACCAAAATTGTTATTTCTCTATGAGACAGATTCTCAGACTGGGTCAAGAAATCTAGCTATTATACTAGAGAACTTGAATACATCACTTTCAAAATTTAACAGATGAAGTAAAAAAAAAAAATCAGATCAAATATACATACATCATTTATGTATGTTAGAAATAGAAATCACATATTTTTCTCTTTAGGCCCAAGGAACATTTTGCAAAAATTAGTAGTTGTCTTCAAACAAAACTGTAATAAATTCTCAAATGAAAAGGTTTTCTGGCTGCATTTTATAACATAATAAAGTAAAACTAGAAATCAGGCATCAATAAGTAACCAAAAGAGCCTTAACCACTTGGAGATTAAAAGAATATTCTTTCAAATAATCTCTGGCTCACTATGAATGAAATAATTTATAATTACCTAAAATTAATAACTATTGTATATTAAAAGTTCTGAGTAAATTTATAGATATGAAATTTTAAGTGAAAGTTAAACACGTTTGTCAACTTGAAAAACAACAACTTGAAATTATGTAGAAAGGAAAGGGAAATAACGTGAGAAGACTAAAATTAATACAATAAAAATAAGTAGAAAAGATCAATAAAACCAAAAGTAGGAGTCTGTTTATGAAAAATGAAGTTGTAAATAAGTAATGCATTCAAAACTCAAAAGACACAAAAAAATCTCTGGCCACCCAGTTCTTTTCCCTGTAGACAACCAGAGTTCTCAGGTTTTTGTTTGTTTTTAGCAGCTCTTACTGAGCTATAATTCATAAACCATGCAGTTTACCCATTTAAATATACATTAGTTTTTAGTATGTTTAAAGTTGTGTATCCATTACCAGAATCAATTTTAGAACATTTTCATTGCCCCAGAAAGAAACCTCCTATCCCTTATCTGCCATGCAGTATGTGTTCCTTTGCGACTGGCTTCTTTCACTTAGCATAGTGTTTTCAGTATTCATTTATCAGCTGGTGGATCTTCGGGTTGTGTCCACTTTTGGGCTATTAAGAATACTGCTATGAATGTTTGTATAAGTTTTTGTGTAGACATATTTTCATTTCTCTTGGGTGTATGTGTTGGAGTGAAATTGCTGGTTATGAGGCAATTCCATGTTTAATCTTTAGAGGAACTGCGAGGCTGTTTTACAAAGCAACTGCACCATTTTAACATTCCCACTTGTAGCAAATGAGGGTTCCAGTTTCTCCACATTTTCACCAATACTTGTTATTATCTTTTTTTATTAGAGCTATTCTAATACAAAGTAGTATCATTGTGGTTTTGATTTGCACTTCCCTGATGGTTAGTGATGTTGAGCATCTTTTCATGTTTATTGGCCTTTAGAGAACTGTCTTTTCAGGTCCTTTGTTCATTTTTAAGTTGGTTATTTGTCCTCTTATTGTTGAGTTGTAATAGTTCTTTATATATTCTAGGTACAAGTCCCTTATCAAATATGATTTGCTTCACAGTTTCTTTTATATCTTTCCAGATAGTCTATGCATTTGCAATATGAACACACAAACACACACACACAGATCTGCCTCTTTTTCATATGTGAAGAGTTTATTACACTCACTGGTCTGCAAATTGCAAAGCTAAAATTTTTTTTTCTACAATAAACATCAGAGTCCTGCTGTGTAGCACAGGGAACTGTATTCAGTACCTTGTAATAGCCTATAATGAAAAAGAATATGAAAAGGAGTATGTGTTTGTGTCTATATGTATTAAAAACTGAGTCACTATGCTGTACACCAGAAACAAATACAGCATTGTAAATCAAGTATACTTCAGTTTAAAAATGGGGGAAAAAAGAAATTAAATTTCCTAAGGACTTTTATCAGTTACATATAAGTAAAATATGTAAAGCACTTAATATCTAAAAGAGGCGAGGGAAGGGCTGTATTTAGAAAAATGTTAGAAGGTTCTGGAGACAGCAGGGCTAAAGATTGTGCAAAAGGGTTTGTAGGTGTATTTGTTACCTGTGGTGGCAGTGAGAAAAAAACAGCAGAGAGGAACTTTACATTCCTGAACAGTAAAACAAATTTGATCAGAGAACTGAGAGTGGAAGGGAGAATGGAACTGAGGAGGAAAATAAACAGCATTTTGAAAGTGAAGAAAAATCGGACTGTTAATATTTTGCAGGGGAACAGCACGACTAGTTCCTAACAACACCAAAGCCTTAAAGAGTTAGTGTCAGTTGACTTCCTGATGCCAGGCTTCTGTCTGGGCTGTACAGTGAGATCTGAATCCAAGGATATCTAGATGTGTTATATACCCCATTCCTTCAAACTCTGGTCCTTTTAGATACAGAGGTCCTGGACAATGAGGATCATGGAAAAATCATCTTTGAGCTTGCCTTTTAATTTGCCATCTTAATTCAACTTTTGTGACACATTCCTGCAAAATGTAAACCCAAATTATGGATAATGAAGTTAAATTATCTTGCTTTAAATATTTTAAAAAGTCTAAAAAATATGACAATAGAAAAAAGGGAAAGAGATATATATGTATATATGCTGTACACTAGAAATGAATGCAACATTATAAATCGACTGTACTTCAATTTTAGAAAAGTACTATCCAGCACTTTTAGTTTTCAATGGAAAGCCTTGTCCACATAATCTAGCCCATGTGTATTGGTTAAAAGAAGTCCTGACTCATTTATGTTTTAAGGAATTAAAACAATTCTAAATAGATGTACCATCTTCCTGGCCAAAAGACTTAATATAAAAACATTGATCCTGATTAAATTGCAAATTTTAATAAAATTCCAGACAGACTATTATGAACAAAATGATTCTAAAGTTCATATAAAGAGTAGAAGTGCAAGATTTCCCCTCCCAAAGAAAGATGGGGAAGTATAAAAGGGCATGATGTCTGCAGCTTATCAGATGGTTAAGCAAAAAAAATTGTATAGTGCAAATAATTGTGGCAAAATATTTTTAACTTTATTTTTTAAACCTTTTTTTTTTTTAAGGGGGGAGTAATTACGTTTATTTATTTTTGATGGAGCAAATGGGAATTGAACCCAGGACCTT
Organism: Camelus ferus; assembly: GCF_009834535.1. Classification (NCBI taxonomy): domain Eukaryota; kingdom Metazoa; phylum Chordata; class Mammalia; order Artiodactyla; family Camelidae; genus Camelus; species Camelus ferus. The sequence goes on from NC_045698.1 coordinate 97,257,560, forward strand.
GTGCGTGCTGAGCATGCACTCTACCACCCAGCTATACCATCCCCCTGTGGCAAAATGTTAACAGTTGAATCGAGATGAAAGGTACAAGTGTTCATTGTACTATTACAACTTTTCTGTCAGTTTAAAATTCTTCAAAATGAAAAGTTGGGGTAAAACAATATGCAGTACACAATTACTGGACAAAGAATCTAGAAACAGTGTAAGTGGGAATTTGATTATGATAAATACAGGAACAGGCTTTCATTAAATAATGATGAATGATGTATTCATATGGAAAAATATAGATCCTTCACATTATACTCAAAGAAGTACTCAAATGAATTAAAGATTTAGATGTGTGGGATTGCTACCCACATTCTCCACCAAAAAAAAAAAAAAAAAAAAGTAAAAAAAGAAGCTGTTGGGGAGGAGTGTAGCTCAGTGGTAGCGTGCATGCTTAGCATGCACAAGGTCCTGGGTTCAATCTCCAGAATCTCCATCACAATAAATAAATGTAATTACCTCCTCCCCCAAAGACAGAAAAAAAATTAAAAATAAATTATGAAAATATTGAGAGAAGGTATTCCTACCGCAAGGTAGGAAAAGAATTCCTGAGCAAGGTAAGCATATCCCAGGAGTGTAGAGGAAAACAGATTCTTTTTAAGCCTATCTGATTGCATCAGTAAGATACTGTGTTGGTTATATCGAGAACTGTTGAGGACGCAGAGAAATGGGGGCACTCAGTGTACTATAGGAATGTCCATTACCACAATATTTTTGGCAAATAATCTGTCTTAAATTACACATGTATATGGCCTTTGAGCTGGTTATTCCCACTTAATGAGAATGTATCCTACAGAAAGCACAAATAGAAAAGGATGTGTATACAAGGGTGATCAAAGCAGGATTGTTTATAATGAAAAAACTGGAAATGTAAATGTGCATCAGAGGGGGAGTGGTGAGTCATTGGTGCTATATATCCATTAAAAAGTGAAGTATACTTGTACATGTTGAATAGTAAGGATATTTCATTTAATATATTTAGCATGGTCCTGTTAAAATATATAAATACTTTATGAGTGTTTCTGTAAGCAAAGAAATATGAAAGGACACACACTAAGTTGTTAAAATTGATTACCTCTTGGTAGGATTAGAAGTGAAAGGAGAAAACTTGCATATAGTTAAAATCTGTTTTGTATGTCCATTTTGTATTAGCTTTTTTTTTTTTAAAGTAGGGTGTACTTTTTTCATAAATCTCTTTCACTTTAATGCTTTCTTTTCCAATAAAATTTCCCAACTACAAAGACCCACTATCCAAAATTTTTCAAGTGATTATTGAAAACACTGTAAGATGATACATAGGCATTTTACTATTTTGTGGGTTTTGTTCAGGGAAATCTTATTACATGTATTCTGACAACCACTAGATATATTAAATTGCTTGTTCTGAGTTAGTATTACTATATTATTTTTTAAATCCTTTGAGATTAAGGCTGAAAATTTTTTTAATTTGAATTATATTTTCAATAAATTTAGGATTTTCAAGCATAATAAGCATGCTTTGAAGCAAATATGAACATTAAAAGTGTGTAGACTAACATAAATAAATTTCATTAAGTTGGAGGAGTTTGGGGCCATTATTTCTTGAAATATTCTTTCTAACCATTTCTTTCCTCCTTCCGGGACTCCATTATGCATGTGTTGGTACTTGCACAGTGTTCTACTGGTCTCTGAGGTTCTGTTTGTTTTTCTTCATTATTTTCTTTATACCCTTCAGAATGAATAATATCAATTGACTTAACAAGTTTGCTGATTCTTTCCCTGCTCAACTCTCCTGCAAACTCTCAAGTAAATTTTTCAATTATTGTACTTTTCAGCTCTAAAATTTCTATTTAGTTTGATTTCTTTTGCTATTTGATAAGATATGACTTTTATGGTTTCCTTTAGGTTGTGGTACATGGTTTCCTTTGGCTCATTGGACATTTAAAATGCCTGATTTAAAGTCTTTGTCTAGTGTCTGGGATTGTTCAGGGACAGTTTCCATTAATTTCCTTTTTTTCTATTTATTGGCCATACTTTCTTATTTCTTTGCATGCCTCATTATTTTTGCTGAAAACTGGACATTGTGAATGTTACATAGCAGCTCTGCAAATCAGATTCTCCTCTCTCCCCAGGGTTGTTACTCTGCTTGTTGTCGTTTGTTTAGTGACCTTTCTGAACTAATTTTATAAAAGTTGGTATTCTTTTTTGTGTGTGGCCATTGAAGTGTCTGTTCATTAGCTTAGTTGTCAGTTAATTATTTACAAGAAATTTCCTTAAATAATCATAAGCAAAAAACAAAACTCTCCCAGTCTTTGCAGATGGACTTTTGTGTATGCTAAGGCACAGCTTCAGCACTCAGGTAGTTTACAACTCTTTCTTAATATTTGCCTTATGTGCAGAGCCTGCAAGTGAGTGTGTAGGGCCTTCTTGGGTTTGCTCTGAGTGTGCTACCAGCACTGGACACACCCATGGCCTTTTAGGTTTCCAAGAATACGCAGGAGCTTTTCAAAGCCTTTATTCCCAAAGCATCTCCTTCACCAGACTTACCTCTCAGGCTTTTTGCTTTGTCTGTTGTTTGCGCCAACTATTATTCTTTGCTGGCTTTGGCTACTACATTTGCCTTTAACCATTTCTGACAAATGCCAGTCAAACACCTTAAATTGTAAATTTTATGGTATTTGAACAATATACTCAATTTTTTAAAATAGCAAAACATACAAGGACATACTATAAAGAGTGGTCCAAGAAGGATCCAGAACAGGTTATAGAAGAAAGTTAAAAATCTGATACAATACCTTACCTTAGAACATGTTGCACTCAGTAATTATAGATCTTTCAGTGTTTTGAAAGTAAATGATCCTTAACCCCTCTGGCTGTCCACCTGGCTGGCTAACAGAAATCTGATTAGCATTTGTTCCCTCAGCTATGTAAGGTGTAAGATTAGTGCCCAGGCTCCATTTGATTCTTACTGGTTTCAGTTATGATTTGTTTCCCAAATACTGCTTGACAACGAAATTGCATTTACTATATCCTTCATAGACTTTCACTCAGATCTATACCAAAGCCACAGGTTGTTTGATGAGGTGACAATGGGCAAAAAGCTGACTAGAGCCATGTCAGATGCAGGGATTGGGCCTTTTTTGCTAAGCACTGTTTATATTTTATTTATTACTGGTTAGCATCAAGCAAGGAGGGAGGGAGTCCTTTGGGATTCCCAGACTGTAGAATTTGTTGATGCAGATTTTTCGTTTTCTTCATAAGCTTATGCTCGTGAAATGTGTGGGAAGCACTTTTTTCTTTTTAAACAAATGGCATTTATATATAGATAATACTTGAATTACCTCAACCATATTCGCAGACAAGTTAGAAGTATAGAATAGTTATTCTACTACATGTCTCATACGTATGGTTGCTACTTTACTATTCAGTTCTGTTTGAATATTGAATATCCTATACTCTGTACTAAACATGATTTTTATTTGCTGTATTGTGGTCTTTTGAAAGGTAGGATTTAATGAGTTGGTATAGCATACGTAGTGGGGAAATAATAATGAAAGGCTGTTATAAATTAGAGTGTCTTTGAACATAGTTTAATGATACGTTCATATGCAGAGGAAACAAAGTTCCATCCAGTTGCAAAGCAGGATTGACCCCCTGCTTTTCATAATATTTGAGGTTAAGCTAAAATGTAATTTATTTAAAGATGAACATATAAATATTTGGTAGCCAGACATATAAGAATGAGTAATTTTCTTTAGAGGAACTGATTCCTCTTTTAGTCAAAACTTGTTATCAAAATAAGAGAGTTTATTTAATCCAAGATTAATGATAAACAAAAATATCAAAGATATCCATCAAATGTTTTCTCTTTTGTCTGCTTTCAGTGTTTCACTTTCCTAACCAAAATCATGTTTTCTTTCTACCCACATACACCCTAACACATAAGTCTCAGTCTGCCTGAGACAACAATGCTTAAGGCAGAAGTTCTCAGTAATTTTTAATTCAGGGCCTCCTAATAATTAACAGTGTTACCACCATAATGCTGTTGTCATTAGTATTCAGTATTGGGGAAAATGCATAGGACCTCCCTACCCCAGCTTAGAGACTAAGTTTATATTAAACGTAACAGCTATAAATTTTTATTATACCTCTGTCCTATGAATTTAAAGGACTAGGCAACACATATAGGGCAAGTCTCTCCCTGAACCAGAGGAAAAAACCTTTTAGTAGGAGGTTTTAGTTTTAGTGTTTTACTTGATTAGGAAAATTTTGGAGTGAGAAGGCCTGAAATTTTTTTAACTCTATCCTCATATTAGGTATGCTGTTTCCTTCCTTTGGCACAAGTCACACTAATGTTTGAATTTATGTACAGGTTGACACATGGTTTATGTAAACCCTTGTTTAGCAGTTTGAGAGTTAATAAGTTGGTAGACTATTGTATTACATTTTTTAAAATATTTTTTTGAGTGGGACGGTAATTAGGTTTGTTAATGTTTGTTTATTAGAGGAGGTACTGGGGATTGAACCCAGAACCTTATGCGTGTTAAGCATGCAGTCTAACACTTGAGCTATACCTCCCCCTCACCCCCGCCACGGTAGACTATAGTAGCATCTCAAACTTTACACTTCAGACTTTTAGCCTGAAATGTATCAATTAGATATGTTATCACCTATTGAGTAGAGTGTAAAAAAACAGACCTGCTGTATTACATGTTACTGCTACTCACATAAAAAGAGATTAAATGCCTGAAACCCACTGTATAGTGTGGAAATCCAGACATGGAGGAACTGAACATGGACCCAGAGATAAAGCAAATAGATAATGGGCTATGAAATCGAGAGAGCCAGAGCTGTACCTTGCAACAGAGGAGCTAATAGGTGGAACTAAAAGTTTTCACTTTCAGTCTCTGGGCTTTTTAATATCAGGGTTTGGGGGGGGGGTAATTAGATTTGTTTGTTTATTTCTTTTAATGGAGGTACTGGAGATTGAACCCAGGACCTCGTAAATGCTAAGCACACACTCTACTACTGAGCTGTACCCTCCTCGACTTAATATCAGTTTTTAAAAGTATAATTTACTTTTCATAGAGTCACTTGATGACTCAAGTCTTCCAGACAATGCTTGTTTCATAAAGCATGGGATACCTAATTTTAAAAAAAATTGGATGGTTTGGGGATTCCATTTAAGCAATTGCTTGCCCTTGCTTACTGTTACGAGAAAACATTAGATGAATCTAAGCTATTCTTAGCTATTTCTTAAACATTAAAATAATTTAGGAGAAAAATGAAGCTTTCCAGTTGCTCAGTTTATTCATGTGCGTTAGTATGTCATGTGCATCTAATGCCTAACCATGATGTTTGATAATAATGGATGCTCATTAAGAACTGAAAGAATGACTGACTAAATTAACTGTGTTGTTCTTTTAAGGTTAAAAACTACATCTAACGCCAACCATGAAAGATCCAAGTCGCAGCAGTACTAGCCCAAGCATCATCAATGAAGATGTGATTATTAATGGTCATTCTCATGAAGATGACAATCCATTTGCAGAGTACATGTGGATGGAAAATGAAGAGGAATTCAACAGACAAGTTAGTTTTGTATATAAACATCATCTTGTTTTGCAGCCAGTGACATCATGCCCTCCAAATAATATAATAGTACTTGTTCCTGAAATGTGTTTTTTACCTTGTCTGTTACGAAAGATTTATGTGCCACCACTCCTATTTCGTTTTGATGCTGATTACTACCAGGTTTAACTGTTCATTGAAATAACTTCAGGAGGCTATTTTCAGGATCCCACCTCAGAGATTCTAATTCAGGAGGATTAGGGTGGAACCTTGGAAACTTGTTTTTTAAAAGCTCCCAGATGGTTCCAGTGAGCAGGTAGGTTTGGAAACCACTACCTTAACACTAGTTTGTTCTATTACAGTGAAAGTCAAGAGGAATCAGGAGCAGATTGCATTGTTTTTCACCATAGGTTCTCATTTTGATCAGCTTCAACATCTGACACCACTGTTCTCTTTAGAGAACTCTCATACATTGTTAGATGTCTTTTATTCCCATATTTCTGGCACCTGTTCCCATCTTTTATCTAGTTTCTCTCTGATCCTGGCTTTGGTAATCAGTAGACAGTTTCATTTCACCATATCCAGTGACGGATATTCAAGAGTAAAGCAGTTTAGTCTTATTTCAGTGAGAATAAGTTTGGTTGCTTTGCTTTTTTTTTTTTTTCACCCATACCCTGACTACCCTCTAAAGATTTTTTTTTTTTTTGGTAGTCATTTTTAGGTGGGTTTAGGGTTTATATAATTGTAGAAGTATTGTAGGTAATTCTGATATGCATCCTTCCATAAGAACACTTCTTTGTTACTTCTTCCCCACCACCCTCAGTGGAAAAAAAGAATATTCTACTAAGACAAGTAAAGACATAGCAAAACCCAAACAGATCTTCCCAGGTCTTATAGAAAAGTTTGTGGGGTTTTTTAATTTTGTTTTTGTTTTTTTACTTAGCACAGAAGCAGAGGAGGAAGTACAACATTCTGTTTTTAAATGGTTCAGTTCAGGGTTGGGAGGCTATAGCTCAGTGGAAGAATGCATGCTTAGCATTTACAATGTTCAATCCCCATACCTCCATTTAAATGAATGAATGAATAAATAAACAAATCCTAATTGCCTCCTGCCACCACCAAAAATAAAAAAAGGTTTAGTTCAAAGTATTTTAAGCCTTTCCCAGTGATGTTTTACCAGGTATGCTGTAAATTATCCTTTATTTATTATAAATCCAGATAGAAGAGGAGTTATGGGAAGAAGAATTTATTGAACGCTGTTTCCAAGAAATGCTGGAAGAAGAAGAAGAACATGAGTGGTTTATTCCAGCTCGAGATCTCCCACAAACTATGGACCAAATCCAAGACCAATTTAATGACCTTGTTATCAGTGATGGCTCTTCCCTGGAAGATCTTGTGGTAAAGAGTTATTTTTCATCTTTTTAAAACCTAGCTCATCTTTTTCATAAGCGGAAAAGCCAGCAGCTACCTGTTTAAGAAGAGTTCTACATCTCTTCCCCTTTAAAAATTATACTACTTCTTACCATGGAAGCAGGAGGCTCCTGGTCTCAGTTATGACACATAGTGACTTCTGGCAACACTCTTTAACTAGTCTGAGACTATTAATAGACTTCTTGCCACTGCTTTTAGTTTTGATAACTATGTTGCCCTAGGATAGGTAAATGTCTTAAAGCATTAATTCAAAAGGGAGTACACAGTAGGTCCATGTAAATTGTTTATACAAAAGTAGCTCGATGGAAAGGTTTTGCTCTTTAATTTTGTCTTAAGTATTTGGTGAAATTGCAAGTTTTTTTCAGAAAGGTAAAATTTTGGAGGCTTTTTTTCCTGATCCATGATTTTCATTGAGTTATTCTAACTCCATTTGGAACTGTGATTTAATAAGGACTTATACAAGCTCTTGGCAGAAAAGGAACACAAACCTATTTGCATTTTTAGTTATTCTTAGTGTCTCATTGTTGCTGGTATATTTGTAGTAAAAAGTTTTTTCAGGAACTGTGATAACTAAGCATCAGTACTAGAGTAAAACCTGATGAGTCCTTCACTAAAATTAAGGTAAAATAAAGTCAGAATGTTAACCTTTTGTCCACAGTGACCATCTCTAGTTGTTTCTATAAGATGGTTCTGTGGAATTTACCCCTAGACTCAAGTAATTTTTGTAGTTGTCTTCTATTCACTGTGCAGTGATTTCCTAACCTAGCTGTACATCATAACTACCTATGAAGCATTAAAAACAAGTTTCTCAGCAACATCCCAAGCCTTCAGTATCAATCACCTAGGCATGTTAATTTTTAAAAAAGCACTCCTAGAGGATACCACCAGCCTTGCCCTATCAGGCATTTGTAAACCATTTTTCTCAAGGCTGCATAAAGAATGCTGAAATTTACATTGTGCTATATATAGCCTTTGTTGCAGTAAATGACAGTAACCCAGCTAAGTAGGTATGTGATCTGAGTAGTCTGTTGGGATATGCTTGTTTATGTCTACATTAGTCACTCCACAAATAATCCTGGTTGCTCTGATGAGTGAAACCCTTTTCTGGGCATAATGTAGAACTTCAGCTGGACCCAGTATAATTCCATTGTCTAGAAACTGGTTTGTTTCACTTAGTCTGTTTTTAGATTACTTTCATTCCTTCTATTCTTTCATAGCTGCCTAAAGATTGTACATTCAAGAACACTGCTTTTTTAGTTTAAACCTCAGACTTTTAAAAAAATTAGATTTATTTCCCTTTTTTTAAATTTTTTAAAATGTATTTCCGTTGAGAGAAGGGAGAATATGTCCTGTCCAAGGAAGTGATTGTATATAAATTATGAAAGTAAAATTATTGTTCCAACATGTTTTAATATGCTTTGGTCTTGAAGTAAGTGACATAGAGGGTTCAGATTCAATCTAAAAGCCTGCCAGCATGCCTACATTTCAGGCCCTGTAATCCATCCTGGTTTCTTTTTGTCTTTATTAGCTTGCATTCAAAGATGTTGTACAGGAAAATTTCCAGCTATTCCCTTTATGGTGACAAGTCTGCTTAGGAAAGTAAAGATTTGGAAGTATAGAGTAATGGTGGTACAAGTCTCTAAAAGCTCTTAGAGGCTCTGACCCATTCTTTCCTTAACTGATACAAAAACAGAGTACCAGAGAGAGTGACTTATCCAGGCCTACATGGGAAGTTAGTCAGCAGAGCTGGGATGCCAACTTAGGTCTTCTGACTCCCCGTGTAGTTTTCTTTTCCTGTTGTATACCATGCTTCCTGTGGGAATTAGAATACAAAAGCTGTAGGAAGACAATTCTGTATTTTCAAGGAGTATCATAAAGTAAAATTAATCCATAAACAGTTCCCCAACTATTTTAATCATCATTTCAAAAGTTGTTTAATATTTATGCATAGTATGAAAGTGTTTAAAGACAGTCAAGTATCTAGCAAGTTGATAAAATTTGATGTAATATATACATAGCTTATATCTGGTTCCTCCTTTATGTGCTATAGATTTTTTTGATTTAAGTTTGACTTTAACAATCTGAATTCTTGCTTTTGTCTGTACTTTTTGGAAGGTGTTTTTTGCATGTGGATCTGGGTTGAATGCTTCTGAGTATCTGAAGCCATCTCTTAATGAACTTGTTTTTTTATGTACTTATTTTCCAGGTCAAGAGCAATCTGAATCCAAATGCAAAGGAGTTTGTTCCTGGGGTGAAGTACTAAAATATTTGAGTAGATGGGGCCCTCTTTTGGTGGATGTAGCACAATTTCCACACTGTGAAGGCAGTATTAGAAGACTTAATTGTAAAAGCTCTCTCTTGTCACTGTGTTACACTTATGCATTGCCAAAGTTTTGTTAGTCTTGCATGCTTAATAAAAGTGCTGAGACTGTTATTAAGTAAAAAGCTGTCAAACATTTACTGAAAATAGAATTGGCCCCATGGCTTGTTGTGAAGACAGCAAGGAAAGAAGCACCAGTCAAGTCGTGACAAAGCACCAGTTTAATGACTGCTGAATCTTAGTGAATTGTCCTTTTTGAGACTAAACTGGTTCCCTTAGGGTTAACTAATACTTGTTAATGTCTAAACTTTTTTTTTTTAATGAGTAAATTTAAATTAAGTTCTAGTTAAGGGAATTTCTCAGTCAGACTTAAATTTGCATTTGTTCCCTTCAAAAAGAAATGTCCTTTTTCTGAAGAAAGCTTGTTAGTTAATTTGAAATAATTCATTATAGACAAGTATGTCTTTGGTTACTGAGGTTACAAGGTAGTGAACCTAAGTCCTGGCTTTTATGGTGTGTTATCATGTAAGAAATAGTGAATTCTCCTAATGTTACATCTGAGAAACTGTGATCTGAGAATTGCATCCACTTCTAAGGAGTCACTACATCATAACTGTACCTGTGTTAAGTCTAACATTTGACCAACCCATAATCCAGTTGAACAAAGAAATTGTAACATGATTTGAGTGGTGCTTTTCCTTGCTTTGTTAATTAATCATCACTACAATAGTCTGCAGCACAACTTTTCTTTTAACAAAGCTAGAACAGTTTTGGCTTCTTAAACTTCATATTTGGGTAGGTTAAGCTGCCATACGTGTTCAGTGTGAATAGTGTTTAAGTTGAAAATATTGTAAAAAAATTATATTTTTTCAAAAATATTTAAAAAAATAAATAATAGTAGAACTGAGCTGATGGTTGTGTTCCTTGGTGCTGGAATAGAGGCTGTCCAGTGGCGATACTCACTTTAGTATGGGCTCAGTCCCTCAGGACCACCCTGCTGGCAAGATTTGCTGAGAGAGCAGGCTTTATATTTGATTCCATTAGTGTCGAGTAATTTGTTATGCAAGGATCTGCCCAAAATGCAGCAGAAAAATAACCTCATATCCCTTTTTGGAACCCACCTTGATCGCTTCAGGCCACAGTGTCAGGACAGTTGTATATATATACATGTTCAGAAAATTTTCAGCTGGCCAGTATAATGGTAACCTTACTCTGGTATAACCTTTGTTGGCTTCTGCCCTTCACAAGCCATTGCTGGTCTGATTGGACTGGTTTGCTATTTTGATTCACCTGTACCTTCCCCTTTTTCCCCCTCACAAGCTGATTTACATATGTTTGTGGCTAGTCTTTATTTGGGACAGTCTGTCAGCCAACTTACAATTTCCTGGTTACACATACAGTTCTGCCTCACAGCCCTACTCAGTCACTAATAATATCCTCTGCTTTTGTTACGTTTGGTGGGCTCAAGATTATGAAGGCCATGTAGTCAGTTCTGGTTCACATTCTCCCTAACGGGTAGGTTTTTTTTAAGACTCTGAACCAGAGACGATCCTGCTTAGCTCTTGTTCTTTTCAAAGCCATAATACAACCAGTCACCTCTGTTCTCTATAACAGCTCAGTACCACAAGTGGCACAGCAGGCTGCCAAGTGTATGAGGCTTACAGATCTTTCTCTGAGCCTAGACAGGGGCAGATGACTTCATTTCCACATACTGCCAAATTATCATAGTGCAATATAATTGGAGATTATAAACTTGAATTAGAGAGTCATTTACTGTAACCTAATGATTAAGAGCAAAGGCTGACCAGACTTCCTAGGTGTGAATCCAGTGATTGTAGGCAAGTCACTTAACCTTTGTGCCTTAGTTTCCACCTCATTAAAATGGTACTGATAACTATCTCAGGATTGTGTGATTAGTTAATATACATCAAGTACTTAAGACAATTCGTCGCACATAGAAAGTTCTATTTAAGTGACTGTTACTATTATTATTGAGTCATCTAGGCTAAGCTCTCACTTTGTTGAAACTTGTCTGTCTGAGGGAACATGCACATTAAAACCACTTTGATTTTTTTAAGCCCTTCACACACACGATCACCCCATCAGGGCCAATATGGTATAGTTCTAGGGTAAGTATTAAGGCAACTTAATATCCTTAATCCTTAAAGAGAATTTTTCCTATTCTTGTGCTATGTCAGTTATTTCTCAACCTTTTCCATGTCATAAAGTGTAACTGATCATCTGGAGTACAAGGATGAGGCTGCAAGTGGCTGGAGTTTAGGTTCATGGGCTCTAGTTGACCCAGTGTCAGCCCAGATACCCAGAGGCTGAAGGGGTCAATATTTTGGCATACTGGGAACCTCTTACAAGGTTAATGGCCCATACCTGTTGGAAAGTTCTACTCTCACTATAAAATGGCTAAGGAGTTCCATCCCAAATACATATATTAACTTTTTACCCAGCCTGTCTTCCCATTGAAAACATTTAAATAGATCACAAAAAGGAAACGAGTTTTTCTTTAGCTCAAGTGTAAGAATGTTGTGATCTTTCAACCCTCCCACAAAAGCCATAGACTAAACATCCTACCTTTCCTGGGAGTAATTTTTCAGACCTTGGTGCACACAGACCCAGTTTCTGTATTTTCTGGGGAACCTTCTGGAACTGGAAGCTGGTCTTCTGACCTTGAAGAAAATCCTTTGAAGACTGGGCAGATAGGAATGTATTTCAGAAAGGCAGTTCTTTTTACTTTGTTCATCCCAATGGGAAAGTCATAGCTCTTGAGGCTGGTAGAAACCTCACTGTTGGCATGGGCCCCAGCTTTCCACTGTATCAGACCTCGTTCTTCTGGGCTCCCTGGAAGAGGACAGTAGGGTCACTTACCAAGGCCAGCAGTCCCCTGCTACCTCCCCTTCCCATAACCTAGTCTTGAAGTCTGGACTGGCATTGAGTGTCTTATTTTTCTGAGTCTCAAAGTTGAATCCATGATCTCTCAGCTCCTAACTGGGCCAGGCCTCTAAGGAACCTTTTTAAAGGATACTGGTTATACATAAACAGTATTTGTTGTGTGTTTACAGTATGCCAGTCCATGCTAAGTGCTTTAACTTCATTATCTAATATCTTTGAAACACACCTGTGGGAGGTGTATAAGCACTAGTATACAAAATTATATAATGAAGGCAGGCAAAAAGGTTAAGTAATTGTTAACCTACATCTTGAATATGGGATTGTGTGTCCCAAAATATCAGAAGGGAGAGCTGAGGTCCTTGGGGAAGACTATCTGGAGGAGGTACGTTTGAGCTGGGCCTGGCTGCACAGAGAGCATGGGTGGGAATAGTGGAGGGGGAAGATCTGTAGCTTTGGCATGGAACTGAGGTGTCCGATCCCCTTCCCCTTCCCCTACCGGGCACAACAGCCAGTCTAGAGCTCCCTCCCCTATCCTTCACATCCCTACCTGCAGTGCCTTCTCTGCTTCTTCAAGTCCCACTCTCTTAGACCCCATCCAGAATCATCCAGGAAGCCCTCCAGATGACTCCAGCCTAGGCTCATTCACCTTATTGCTCTAAACTGCTTTAAACACAGTTCTACTTCCATTCTTGTTGACTTAGGCTTTTTTTTTTTTTTAACTCAGTATAACTTGGGGCCATGCTGGTAGCCTTCAGTAGTAATTGCTGAACTAAACTGACTGCCCCTCAGGTTGGTCTGTGGGTTGGGAAAAAAGGAAGAGTAAATGCAAAGTGGTCCATCAGCCCAAGTGTGTCCATGCTACACAAGAAAGCTGTGTGATTCCAGGGTTGAGGACTGCATTCTGAGCTGGATTTGAATTCAGGATGTGTGACCTTAGGCAAGTGATTTAACCACTCTTGAGCTTAAAATTCCTTATCAATGCACACTGAAGGACTGTAGAAGATTATGTAGCATAATACATAACAATGATTCTTGGCAGGCATGGTTGCTGATGGGCCGTTAGGTTGAAGGATAGGGATATGAGGAACTCAGGCACTCTGATGATGTTAACAACTCGGTAGCTAAATCCACCTGCCCAAATCACAAACCCCTCTACAGCTGCCCACCCAGATGCCCTCCATCTCCCTGGAGTCCCTAGGCATTGAAGTTGCCACTTCCCTGTCTCCTGTCTACAAGATGGACTGCTCCAGGCCCCACCCCAGCTTCCTCTAGATGGTGAAGGGGGAAGTAACATGATCAGGATACCACCCATCCAAGGGATAGCTGCTAACAAGAACTCCCTCATCTGACGCTAAGATCTTGAAAGTGCCAGGGAGCCCTGTCCCTTCCCTGCCCAAACTTTAACCCACCAGCTGTGCACAGCCAGCCTCTGATTCCTATGCTCTAAATAGACACTTGTGCCTTCAGAGAGAGGGAAGCCAGCGGGGCCTGCAACTATGTTCAAGCTGATAGGTGGCAGAGAACAGAGAGCTACTCCCATCTCATCTTTCTGGATTGATGCCATCTAACCCGTCTCCACAGAGCTCTCCCTGTTACAGTTACCCTGAAACTGTAGCAGAGGCAGTATAGTGGAGGGGATGCAACACAGGCCTTGGAGTAACTGCATCAGATGGACTTTGTTAAAATCCCACGCTTGCAATGTTTTAAATCAGAAAATGATGTGACATTCAGTGAGTCTGTTTCCTTGTATAAAATGGTGGTGTCTCTGCCTCACAAGATAGTTTTTGAAGATGAAATGAGACCTTAGCTTCATGCCTGACCCATAGATGTTTGGTAGATGTTAACTATTCTTGTCACTAGTTAGAGCATCTGGTGACATTTAGTTTTCATACATTTACTGGGCACATATATATGGGCCATGAAGATTCTCAGGGACCCCACAAAGTATCCTTCATGATCCCTGCAAAAAGCCCTGATACCAAAGAGAAATGTTAGGGGTTCTACTAGCCAGCATGACAGGTCACTGGCAAATATGAAGTGGGTTTTGCCAACATTCTGATGCTATATTTGTATCTGTCCTACTTTAACAAAGAAAGGTACCCCTCAAACCAATGGCTGTCAAGAAGTGAAAAGGAAACAGTTCATGGGGCCCTGGCATGACTTTCCTAGCCACACCCTGTTCAAGACCAAGAGGCAAGTATGTGCCTCTGTTTAGCTGGTAGTCTCTCCCTCCAGCCAGCGAGCACTCTACCGCAGAGCCTATGTTGCATCTGACCTGGCCACGGCTCCAGCTTAAGAGACATCTGCTGGAATGCATATGGGTCCAACCTAGTTCTATGCTCCCCTCCCATAGCTGATCCATACCTGGCACTGTGTTGTCCAGTATGAAAGCAAGGCACCCACCCACGAACATCTCCGTGGTTAGCAGCACAGTCAGAATCTGGTCCACTTCAGGAATGCCTGTGGAATAGGCCAAGGACCAATGGATGTCACAGCCCCATCTGGAGAACAGAGCTCAGAGACTTTCTCCCCACTTGTGCAGCCTGCAGACTTCCTTGAGCAGGCATGGAGATGGGACATTACAAAACCTTGACTTTCAGGATTATACACCTCTGCTTCTCCCATCCTTGAGTTCAAATCCCAGTTTTGTTGGGTGCTATTTATTGTCTTGTGACATACCATTTAACATGTCTGAGCCTCGTTTTCCTCATCTGGAATATGGAGATGATTATAGTATATCTCACACAACCACTGTGAAAATTAAATGAGCACGTGTAAAGCTCATTACCTGTCCACAGAAAGTGTCTGAGTAAAGGACAGCTGTTAATTTAGCCTCTCAGATGCTGATTAACATCCAGACTTGGGCAGGATTTGTGGCTCATGCTGTGTAGAGCCTTTGAGGGAGGAGACTATGCTCAGAGTCGAGCCAACCACACCTCCCCCACTGTGAAACATGGAGGCACCTGTGTTGATGGCATCCGGGTTGGACTCCAGGTAATTGGGCAGCATGAGCCCGAAGAACATGGAAAATCCAAGCACGAAGAGGTTGCGGGAGGAATTCATGTCCACGAACTGTAAGTTGGACAGCCCCACAGCCGTAATCATGCCTGAGGGCACAGGAGAACCGCTGGAGGCCACGCGCAGGCCTGTGGGCTCCACCACACCACGACAGCACCACCTCCCCAGGCCCACACACTTCACTCACCGAAGAGGGTGCAGAACATGCCCCCCAGGATGGGGTCAGGGAGAGAGGCGAAGAGGGCCGTGAACTTGCCAATGGTGCCCAGGACCAGCATGATGCCTGCACCATACTGCACCACACGCCGGCTGCCCACCTGCCAGTGAGCCAGGAGGCGGGGCTAGGCTCAGGGGGCGAGGCTGGACAACGTTAGTCGTGGGAGGGGAGGGCCATGGGGTGCGCGGGCGGGGCCTGTTATAAGAGCCGGGCTGGATGCAGCACCGGGCCTTTCAAAGACAGGCTAGGACTAAGCCAAAGCAGGGACAGCTTTGGGGTGGGGCCTGTGGCACAAGGAACGAGGGCGGAGCTTTGTGCTGCTCTGGCTTGCTTCGGTACCTTGGTAATCCCCAGGACACCGATATTGGGGCTGGATGAGGTAGACCCGTTGCCCGTGCCCAACAGCCCTGCGATAATGCAGCAGATGCCTTCGGTAAAGATACCCCTGTAAGGAAAGGGAGAGCGGAAGGGCCTTGGTCCAAGCTCCGTCCTGGCTTGTGTCCTCCCATTGCCCTGTCCAGACTTCTCACCTTCTGTGAGCTATCTGAGCTGGAACTATCTGTCCATAGTACTCCCTACTCCAGGCCAGAGTTGAGTCTGGGAGCCAGAAGCTCAGGTCTGAACACTAGTCCCACTGCCCTAGCACCTAATCCTTAGGAGATTCTGGGCTTCAGTTTCCTTATCTAGAAGATGAGGATATGAGGAGCATCTGTCTTACAGAGTCATTAGTGGATTGCATAAGAGAATGCGCATCAAGGGCTAGGCACATGGAAAGTTGTCAACGACTGTAGTTTCCCTCAGACTTCCTTATCTCCTCAGCTACTCGCAACACAAACTGAGTGATGAGAGCATATCTGCGTTTCATAAGTAAGGAGAATGAGGTCTGAAGTGTCAGTGACGTGCCCAACTCCACACCTCTGGGACTCAACACTGTTCCTACATTTGCTTCCTGAGTGGCCCTTGAGGGTATCAGATATTGGGGACGGCAGTGGGCATACCTGTTGATAGCATGAACTGGAGGGGGTGGTGCACCAGCCAGGCGAGCACAAGCGTAGTAATCTCCGATGGACTCAATGATGCCTGCTAATGTGGCACTAAACATTCCCAGAACAGCAGCTGCAGTCACTGTGGGAAGCCCCCACTGACCTGAGCCAACAGGGAGATAGGAACACTCACTGCATCCACTCTTTTAGGTAGTTCAGGGAGGGGTCTAGGCAGTACTGGGTGGGGGCGGGGAAGAAGTAAAAGGATCTCGGGCTGGAGGAGGAGCCGTACAGTTGTGGGAGCTTATTTGGGATCACTCAGAGTCATGAAGCTGGAATGAGGCTTTATCTGAGTACACCACCACTGCCTGGCACACCATAAATGTGCAGCCAATACGCATTATGTAATCAGCTGGACTGGGGTCACCAGGGGCCTCACAGATGGCCTCAGCTGGAGGCAGAGGGGCCCAGCTGGGGTTGCTCACAGGGGTACGGGATGCGAATCCAGGGTGCGATAGCCATGATGTCCCCTCGGGCATCTGTTCGTGCCTGGAAGCCATAGGCTGTGGGGTCTGAGGGCAGCACGTCCGTCAGAGTCAGGACATAGCAGAGCAGCCACACAGTCATGATGGCCATCACGATCTGAAGCAGGGTGGGATGAGGGGTGCACTGAGGGCCCAGGACATCTTGGTCCAAGCTAACCAGCTCTTACCTCAGCCCTAGCCCCAGCCCCAACTCAGTACCTGGCCCCCATCCCTATCTGGGACCTCATCTCTGCTCTGCCTCGCTCCCCTCCTGCCCTGGCCCTTTCCTCCCACCTTGGCCCTGGACATGGGTTCAGCCTTTGCCCCAGTCCCAGCCCAAGCTGCCTGTCAGCTCCTCACGGGAAACATCTTGAAGATCTGGATGCGGAAGAGAGTGAGGCCCTTGCCCCAGCGGTAGACAGGCAGCAGGAAGGTGAGGTTTCGCAGATATTGGGAGAAGAGGACAATCAGGAGAATGGAGCTGGGGGCAGAAGCACAAAGAGGCAATGGCTGGTAGGCCAGGCTGAGGCAGGGTCCAGGGCTACTGGGGCAGGACAAAAAGGGGTTCTGGGGCTGGGCAAGGATCAGGCCTCAAGCCCACTCACCAAGCTGAAATACCCCAGTGTGAGCCAGCTCGGTCACCAGCAGCTTGGAAAACAGAGAGACCAATAAGGGAGACAGTGGGGGTGACTGTAAGAGGCCCAATGTAACTGAGCAGAGCCCCAGGCAGCCCCATCAGCCCAATCACCACCTCCACCATACTGGACACCATGATTGCACCCTGGACCTGGAAGAGCAAAGATCAACTATAAGTCATTATATAAAGGCCATGACCTCTACATTAGAAAAAGTTTCTGGATCACATCCTCACATCCCCCATTTCAACTGTGGCCCTCCCTCCCATCTAGCCCCATCCTCAGGTCCAGGTCTCTGCTATCCCACATACAAACCCACCTCTCTTATCCGTGGATGCCAGATATGAGAGGTATTCAGGGGCAGACTCCAGTTACCATAGATCTCCTCTGGTGGCAGAGACAGGAACACACACACACACAGAGCCAGGGAAGAGAGAGAGAGAGAGGAAATAAAGATGTAGCTCTGATCTGGATCTGGACCCTGGTGTCTTGACTCGGGACAGTTGCCCAGAACTCCAGGATCCTGGGCCTCCCCTCTCCAGTACAGACCCCAGATATGTTCCCACCTTCCTGGGGACATTTCCATTTCTCCAGGGCCAGAATGGCTTTGGCTGGGACAAGAAATGCAAAGGCACTGGCCTGGAACAGCGGCAACCTGGAAGGAAAGACACAGAGCAGCAGGGGTAGGGCAGGACGTAGGTGGGCAGAGACACAGAGATAGGGAGATGGGGAGAGACAGGCACAGAGAGAGGAAGAGGGAGAATCACACATAAGGACAGAGACACAGAGGAACAAGGGCAAGGGTGAGTGACTGAGGGAGCAGAGGGAAGCCACTGAGGCCCCAGGCAGGACTCTATAACATTTTAGGGACTTAGGAAGAAAACATATGGAGCCTCTGGCCCACAATCTGCCCTCTTTCCTTCTCAATACCAGCTTCTGCACCGTGAAGGGCCACATGCATGAAAGTGGACAGCTTAGTTACTTCATCCAAGCTCCACTCACAGCCTTCCTCTATCTTCCCAGCACACAACTATCCTAGGCCACCCAGGCTTAGGGCTATGTACACAGGGGCAGGGGGCTGCCAGGAGGCCAGACCATTGAAGAGGCTCACACAGGCCCTGGAAGCAGGAGAGCAGGTGGTCCTGATTACCCAGAGTAAGGCTTACTGGGGGAGAGCCTAGCTAGGGCACAGTCCCTTAAACCACAAACTCCTCATCCTTGAGGAGCGCCAGGGGTCCAGGGTAGGAGCCCAGCTGCCTGGCTCTAAGGCTGGCCTGGGAGTAGGGGCAGCAGGTGGGTGCAGACAACAGCCTTTTTTGCCCCACAAAGGTGTGCTGAGACTGCTCCTGCTCTGTGGATCACTGTGTGTGTGTCTGAGTCGGGGTGAGGCTGCTCACCGGATGCCCACTGTAGTCTGGATGAGGGTGGTGATGCCCACACAGGTGAAGATGGTGCCAATGAGCTGACTGACCATGTGCTGGTCACGGCCCACACACAGCGCCTCAGCCAGGAGGAAGGGCACAGCGATGGTGCCACTGAAGCAGGTCAGGTAATGCTGGGGTTTGGGGAGAGTGCGTGAGGCAGGGCCCACTGGCTCACAGGGAAACAAAGAAACCCTCACAGTCCTCATGCCTGCCTCCGTGGGCCTGAGCCCATGCCACCCTGGGCAGTGTGCCCACCCAGGACCAAAGCTCCCATAAGGGATTCCCACAGAGCTCACCTCTCTGGGGGTTACTAATCTGCCCCCATTATTCCTGTGGCTCCTGTGGAATGGGCCCTCATCCCTGTCACCGGCACTCCGCTTGACAGGTCATGCGTCATCCCAGGAGCTTAATCCTCTTTCAGGCCCCATTGAGCCTCTCCCCCACCCCCAGCATGGTGACAGTCATTACTGTCAACATTAGGTTTCTCTTCCTGTTACCCAAGATGACTTTGTTGGCTAAAGAAGGATTTGGGATCCTGGGGACTGTGCAGTGCGGGGTAGGAGGGCCCTGGGGAGACGCTCACCTGGAAGCCCAGCAGGAGGCACAGGTACCAGGGCGGCACATCTTCAATTTTGTACAACATGTCAAACTTGGGCTCTGTGGGCAGAGACGCTGTGGGGTCCCTTGTGGAGGTCCCTGCTGAGCCCACAGACTCACGCTGGGGGCGGCACAGAGCAATAACTCAGGGTGGGGAGTGATGGAGACTGGAAAATTCCCTTCCGCTTCAGAATCAATTAGGTAGCCTGACTGGCTGGTCAGCTCCACAGAATGGAGTCCAAGCCTGGGGTCCCCACCCTCCCTCAAGTCTGATCCACCCAGCTACCCCTTAACCGGCGGTGCCTGGCTCCCACCTCATGTTGCTTTGTGCAGGGATGAGTCCACTGTACTGACTCCTGGAGCCCTCAGGATCTGGGCATTCTAGCCAAGGGAATGGGCCCGAAAGTCAGAAGGCCTGGGACACCAGGAGAGGAGGCCAAGAGGGCTGAAGACTGTGGACAGACAGTCTGCCCCTTAGAGGTCGTTGGGGTATCACTAGAGGGGTGGTGGGCTAGGCCCCTGCTGGCCCCCAACCTGGAGTCAACCAATCCCAAAGTGGAAGGCTGCTTCACCCCCACTGCCACCCCACCCCCTCCCCCAATTGCCATGTTCCGCCTGGGACAGTCACTCTTCAAGTTCATCAGAATCTTTGTCTCTGTCCTCCCAGGGAGCAGGCCTGCTCAGGCTCCCCACCCTGCCCCGCCCCCACCCCGCTCCCACCCCGCTCCCACTCATCCCCCAGCACCTGTGTCCGGGCCTTCATCTTTGGGGCACAGGTGTGAGCAGTTCCTGAGGAGAAGAGGGGATGGCTTTACGAGGGCCAAGGAGGACTTTACTCCACATATCAGACATTGTTCAAAGTAAATCTGTAACCAGATCTCTAGCTCTGATTGCGAAAGGAGGACCCAGGTTGAGGTAACGTATTAACTCTGGCCATAGTGGAAAAGGCCACTCAGGCCTCTGCTACATTTACCTCCTGAGCACTCCCTTACTTGCCCGCACCTGAGCCTGGGCACTGGCCCTGTTCTTGTTTTCTAAGAGAAGGCCAGAGGTGAGTAGTGGACAGTCTTGGAAGTTTACCAAGCCCTGGGTGAGGTGAGAGGAAAGGCAGTGAAAATGGGCATCTGCTATGTCACACCATGAATGAGGCTTTTCCCCACTTATTAATAAAAAGTTAATCATTATCATCATCATAACCTGTCTCATTATTGAGGGACGACTGTGTGCCAAGCAACATGTGTGTCACTGTCACGTTTAATCCCAGGCACGGGGTGTAATTAACCTCCTTTACAGCTGAGGAAACAGATTTAGAAGATATGATCTGACCAAGGCCATATGGGTAGCAAGATTTTAGAAGACAATTCCGAATATTCAGGTTGGCCTGAACTCCTGAACCCAGGCTGTTACTTGTACATTAAATGTCAAAAAGGCGGCTCTCCCCACCACCACTCACCCATCAGGGTCCCCAACACACATAACAGATGGGCCTCTGGAGAAGGAGCTGCCAAGGCTGGCCAGGCCTTGCCTGTCCCCTGTGTCAGGACAAGGATTCCCTTCCCCTCGCAGCCAGGACCGGCTACATAATCTGTGGGACCCAGTGCAAAATGAAAATCTGGGCTCTCGGTTCCAAAAGTATTATAAATTTAAAAACAGCAACAGCAGAGGATCAAAACAAGTTTTGGGGCCTTTGTAAACACTAAGCCAGCCCTGGGCCCGGCCTGTCTTCCCTTCCAGGCAGGCCCATCCAAGACTGATCATAGGGCCTGGAGCTGGCTGAAGGGGACTGGGGAGGGCCCGAGGGCTAAGGCTCCTGGGCTGGTGGGGGCTGGGCCTGAATTCCCTGGTTCTGCTCCCTCTGTGCCTCCCTTAGGGCCCACCTACCACTGGGTCGCTGTGCCCACGGCCAGGCCCTGCCTGGAGGACCCACAGGCATCACCGCTGTCCATCTGGGTAGCAACTTCATGTCACAGCCCTGAATCCAACGGCCTGTCCGGCCTCCAGCCCGTTCTTCTGTTTGCCTGTCTTCTCTTCTCCTTTCTTGGCTCCTGCTCCCAGGTTCTCAAAGTCATCTGACTAGTTCAAAGCCTTGGCTCCTTAGCACTTTCTTCCCGACCTGCTCCTCCCCAGTACTCCCCAGGGGGGGAACTGGGAAAACAGTCCCACCCCTTTCATACACTGTCTGTTGGACGCAAGTCAACCCAAACCAAACATCACATACATAGAGACAACACTGGGAATTTGCACATGGTCTCAGCTACACAGTTGCGATATTGGACCCACAGCACCCATACTCTGATGCAAAGTCTTTCTAGATCACTCCACATAAACACAGGGCCACACAGGTCCACATCTCAGGCTCCCAGCTGACACTACTGACTGCTTGGCTCAGCTGATTCCCTGGGCCCTGGCTCTTCTTCTGATGCTTAAGGGTTCTCTCCTGGGGTGAGGGTCAGGGAGGAGGGGCCTTAGGCAGATGGGGAACAGGTGACGGAATGTAGGAGGCTGGGCTACAGAGTAGCACAGGGAAATCAAGTGGTCAGAGCCTGCCTGGGATATACCCACTCCTCCAGCACTGACCTTCCCCCTCCCCCAAATTTGAATCCCCTCCCAGCCCTGCCACTATTCAGCCTGGGCCTGGCCTGAGCCTCTTTTGTTGTCTGAGCCTGGGTTTCTGCATCTGTCAACTGAGGATTAGGGTCTCCGTTCTGTCCACCTCCCAGGGCTTCAGCGGATCAGAAACGCTCACAAAGGAAATTGTAAGCTGTAACACCACCTAAACCTAGGCCCCCAGCCCCAAGTGTGGAGCTTTTTTTCTCCATTGACAAGGAAAGGTCTCCAGGTGAGAAGAATAGATATCTGGGGAGAGCAGGACATACAGCCAAGATGCTGAAACCAGCCTGTTCCAGGAACCCTGCTCTGCCCTGTCCCTAGCAGGCACCTAGGGCCCAGTCATGCCAGCTGGGGTCAGAAGCAGAATCTAGAAAGTGAGTGGCCTCTGGGTGTGGACCCAGGGAGACCAGTGTTCTGGGAGGGGCACAGGTAGCAGCGCGCAGTGGCTGCAGTAGGCGTATCCACAGGTGGCCTGCATATGGAGTTTTCCTCGGCTTTTCTTTTCTCTCATGTTGGATCTGGGGTTTCAACCAGTCAGATAAGTGGTTCCTTACACCTTTGACAGCTCACTCACATTTCCAACCATAACAGACCTCACTTAACTCTGTGAAGTTGTAAGGATGTGTACCTGGTCCTCTCTAGGAGGGACATCAGTAGAAACACCAACATCTATCCTCCCAGCCCCCCAAACACATTTTGCAGAGAGAAGGAATTGAGGTCAGTGGGTTTTATTTGAGTCCAGAGGGTAAGGCCTTGGCCCCCGCCCAGGCCTCAGGGCCCCGAAGCTGGAGGAGGAAGGGAGCCTGCAGCACAGAAGAGTGAGGCCTCCCTACCCTCCAGCAGCCTGCAGAAAGGAGTGGGGCAGATCCACAGGATACTCAACTCTCTTCAGGGGCTGATCAGGAAGAAGAAGGAGGAGTTGGATTAGAGCTCGGTCCTTGTGACTTGCTCATCCTCTGAGCAGGCCCCCCGGGGGCCTCCACACAGCAATGTCTCCAGAGCCCCTCGACCTTGTTGGTGGGCTTCATAGATCTGGTCTTCTCCAAACTCCCCCAGGTAGTGCAAACATGTCGTGAAGAGCCTAGGGGAGCCCAGTAGGAGCCTCTTACTCTGCCCGGCCCACAGTGGGGCAGACCAAGGCTGCAAGGGCTCCATCCCACCCCAACCTCCTAGTCATCACCTGGTGGGCCAGGGCCCCCCCGTGATCATCACGCTGATGCTTGGCTCTGGCACCTTGTTAAGTCCTGGGCCTGTAAGCCGTTTCACCTGGTTCTCTTCTCGAACCCCATAGCTGGACGCAGTGGGAAGAGAGGGATACAGCATTAGTGGGAGCCCAGCCAGCAAGGGACCTGTCTCCACATGAAGCTGAGCACACTGGACATTTGCTGAGATCAGTGCCCAGATTCTGATCCTCCCAGATGGAAAACTGAGGACCAGAAAGGGGAAGCCCCTGGCCCAAAAATCACACAGCAATCTTGTCCCCTGGCCCCCTACCCTTCCGCTTGCTCCCAGCTCCAGAGCTCAGACTCTGTCCCAGCCAGTCCCCACCTTGGACCAGAGCCCTAGTGGAGTGTGTGTGGTGTGCGAATGGGAGAGTGCGAACCTCCACCCATCAGCCCTGCTCCTGGAGGTGGGAGGTAGGGGCCAGATTTTCAACTCACTCCTGCCAGGTCTGGGAGCAACTCTGGTCCAAGACGTCTGTGTATACCGACTCACTCAGCTCTTGATGTTCCCCGGAGTCCAGAGTGTGAAGCTTGGCCTCTGCCTTTGTCAAATGTTGTGACATCTGGAACAAGGAGGGGCTGAGAACCAGGGCTTCAGAACTGCTCAGTGTGGGGAAGGGAGAACAGGGGCCTGGGTCTCTTAGGAAGAACAAGGCAATGAAGCCTTTGAGCAGGAAGCACCTGTGAGGCAGGCTCCACTGCCCTAGGATGGGGCGGGTGGGTGGGTGGGAAATGCTTGGGTGGAAAGTTAGGACTAGGAACTGGGGCCCCTCCCCCAGGGTGCACCTGCCCATCACCACATGTTATTTTAAACCACAAGAACCAGGAAGGAAAAAACCTGCCTAGTCTTCAGTGACACGTGTACTCATAGCCCGCATGCGCGCATACAGAAGTACTCAGGCACGCTTGACAGGTTTGTGTGTGAATTCAAGCATAAGGGGGAGGGTATAGATCAAGTGGTAGAGCACATCCCTAGCATGCATGAGGTCCTGGGTTCAATCCCCAGTACCTCCTCTAAGAATAAATAAATAAACCAAATTACCTCCCCCACCATAAAAAAAGACACACATATACTCATGTCTTCATGTACTTAACACACATGCACATGTGCACATGTGCACACATACACCAATGCTCCCTGGCTATGTTTTGGAAAGCAGTCCGGACTTAAGGAGGGGCCTGGAAAGGGAGGAGTCAGAGAGGACAAGCTGGTGACTCCCTCGGGTCTCAAGATACTGTGGAGTATCCCAGATTGTTCTCTGTTGGGCAGATAGGTAAACTGAGGCACAGAAGTTCTGGTGAGGTGATGATGGCAATATCATGGAGGCTGAATCTAGGTTGAGGCCTAGGGTAGGGGTTTGGGGAATCAAAGGCCAGTGGTGGAATCTGAGGTACACAGACGGTCTGGGTTGAGAGGGTCCTGGGCTGGGGCCAGAAAACTATTAGGCTGGGGTGGGTCGTGAGGGGTGAGGAGTGGAGGGGAACTCACCTGGTAGGCCACTGCCCTGCAGGCATCACAGCGCAGGTGAGCAGGCATATGAGCTGAGTACTTCTCCTCATCATCCAGCTGTGGGGCAGTGGCCATGAGCGGGGCCCTGTCCCCGAGGCCCCCTGGGATGGCCCAGGCCCCCAGCAGCAGCAGTAGCAGGGCCAGCCTCATGGTCAGTGGAAGCGGTTCAGCAAGCAAGGGCTGTGGTTGGGGTGCAGGTGTTCATGTGTGTGCGTGTGTGCAGTGGGGGCTGCCCTAGAATGCCTGACTCAGACCAATGAGGAACTGACACCTCACCTCTCCCATTCTCTCCCTTCCCCCACGGCTCTGGAGACACCATGTGTGCCCCGCCTCTAGTGGGACCCCAGCTGCAGCCAATTCAGCTCCATTTCACAGAGAGGGAACAATGAGGCAAGGAGAGGGGCTGGGCCTGGGCATGGGGGGGCTGATAACTCATGTCCTGGGATCTAGCCACATGGCAAGCCCTGTGCTTGGGGAGGAGGTAGTTGGTTACTATCATCATTTATTTATCCCCAAGGACACAAAGGTTCAGAGGAAAGTGACAAATCCAAGGCCACACAACTAGAGGGGCCTTGCTGAGACTGGAACCCAAGCTTGACTGACTCCAAGACCCACTGGCCACTCAGCCACCAGGAGAAATGAGGCCACAGGCATGGTTGCCAGCCTATGGCTCCCTTCCTGAGAAGCAAGCTTGCTGAGGCAAGGATGCCACAGTGCATGAAAGACACACATGGTCCCCTCCCCCAGGCCATACAGAGGCATGAAAGGGCACTGTAGAGGGTGCACAGCAGCAGGAAATCAGACGCTTTACACCAGTTGTTCCAGCCATCATGGCCTTGGGTCAGCGATTTATTGCACACCAGGATGAGGTGAGGGGCCCAGGAGGGGCCCAGTGCCCTCTGTGCCATCAGAACCAGCATCTCTGGCAACAGGAAGATGTCCAGGTTATTCTGACTCATAGTTCTCCCAGTCAGCTTGCAGTCCAAGGCAGGGGGGCAGCAACTCCAAGGAATTTGGGCCCCCTAGAGGGCTTAATTTAAGGAAGGCATTGATCTCCATCCCTGACACTCCTTCTAATGGTAACTGTTCTTCCCCAAATTCATCACACCACATACCAGTCCAGCAAGGCCCAGCCACTTCAAGGTCAGAACTACACACAGACCCGCATGCAGAGCACCTCCCATCCCATGCATCTCCTCCCTCTGCCCTCCTCAGAAGCTCCTGGAATCTCGGGGCAATTGGAACACAGGCTCTGGGTCCTGTCCCTACCCATGCTGTGACCATCCGGTAGAGCCAGCCCCTCTCTAGGCATGGTTGCCACATCTATTACTGAGGGAGTGGAACCAGCTGAGAGCTCCATACAGGGGCATCTTTTCTATTGTCAGCCCTAACTGCCCCCTGCACTCCATCCACAAGAGTCAAGAGCTCAACCTTCCACCCTGCTTTTAAGTCCTTCCTGATGACTCACTCTTCTGCCCCCCCACCCTGGGTGAGAATGCCTGGAGCCCCTACTCTTGACCCCAGGATGAGCCAGCTTAGCTCTGAAGGCTTAGACAAGCCAAGTCAGAGGCTAGGGTTGAGGGGAGAATGAGAGGTGGCACTCCTAGCCGAAATCTACAGCCATCCCCTCTTCCTACCAGTACCCCCACCCCAAGTCCCAGGCTGACCCTCCATAGCCCCTTCCATATTACATCCCTGCTCCACCTCCACCTATTGTCCCCACAGCTACCTTTCTCAGATGAGCCTGGCATAGGGCCTGCACTAGCCACTTTCACTCACAGCCTCCCAGGCCAAGGCTCAGATCCTCTTCCAAAGATTAACAAATTTGACAGCCAGCATCCTTCTCTCTCCGTCCCACCAGTTCTCATCAGGTTGTTCCACCTCAGCTGGGCCCACCTTTAGCAAGAAACAGAAAACTCACTACCACTGGGGACAGCCCTGTCCCCTGCAGCTCCCATTTCCTCCAGCCCCTGGGAACCCCACACTCCCTCAAAGTTGGCTCCTGAGGCCACATCCTGGGACTTCTCACTTTTACACTGCCAACTAAAAACTGCCATCTGCCTCTATAAGAATGAAGTCACTAGCCACTCCAGCAGCTGACCTTCAACATACTCTGAAATGAGTTCAGGGCAGAGACCAGGAAGGTGGCACTCTGTGCTCTGGGAAAAACTGACAGAAAAGGCCTTTAGATAGTTATTTTCAGGAGGTTTTTATGAGCTTAATTTCTTACATTTTTCTCATATCTAGAAAAGTACCAAAATCATTGACAGATACATCTGCTCCTCCTGACTAGCAGCAACCTTCTGCCAAAATCTGTGCTTGATTGCACATATTCCCCTTCAAAATCACAGACATACTGAACTCCCCGTCTCCCTACTGCTTCACAGCATTTCCTCAGAGCTGAGAGGCTGCCTCCTGGGCTGTAGTCCTCATTTTGCCCCCAATAAAACTTAACTCACAACTCTCACATTGTGTTTTTTTTTTTTTTTTCAGTCGACAACACATACACACACACAACCCCCCCCCCACACACACTGGGAATGCTTGGGGAAGGGGTATAGGATTTTGTTGGGGGAGGAAGTAGGCAGGCATTTCCTAAGCTCCAGCTCCATCAGCCCCGGGTGTCTCAGATACTACTCTGAAGGTAACTTCCGGTCTGAAGACTGCGGGAGATGTGTAAAAGAAACAGGTGACAGAAGGAAAAGAGGGTAGGGGACTGGATGCCAGAACCTCCAAGGCCATCAATAGGCCCCAATACCATGGGGACGAGGCACTGGGGCCTCACACCGTAAACAGGGAGCCCTTGCTGGGCTGGGCGGGACCCAAGTTGGAGGGCGGAGCACAGAGGAGCAGAGGAGGTGCGGGGCTGGGTGTCCCACTCACTGGCAGGTAGTACATTCCGTCCACGGGCCCCGCCTGAGAGGCCCAGGGTAGCTGGGGGCCGCTGAAGACCGGCGGGCCTGGGGATGGTGGCAGAGACAGGCCAGCGACAGGCCCATAGGCGGGCGGGTAGAGACCGGGACCAAGAGCCAGCGGGGTATAGACGCGGCGGGGTGGCACCGAGGGCGAGGGTGGCAGCAGAACCTCCACGTACTGCCCGCTCTCGGGATCGAAGAGCAGCCGCAGCCGAGGCTGCCTGGGCGCCTCGAAAAAGTAGTAGCGGCCGCTCTCGGGGTCCACCAGGACCTTCCCCGGGTGCACGGCCCCAAGCGGCCTGCGCGCCCCACGATAGGGGCCTTCCGGGGACCGGTCCGTGGGAGGTGCCGAGGCCGCGCGGGGCCGGGGCGGGGCCGTTCTGCCAGCCAATGCCTGGGGCTCTCGCGGGAGGGGCGACTGGACCGCTTCCGCGGACTCATGGGCCTTAGTGGTCGTCTCCAGTTTGGGTGTTATTCCAGGGCTCGAGCTAGGGTGCGCCGGCGGGGAGCTGGGGCGAGGAGGTTGGGCCCCTGCAGGCCCTATGGGCGACCTCTGGGGTGAGGTGTGAGCGCCGCCTAGAGGGCTGGTCTGACCCTTGTCGTCGGGGACTAGGCGCTGGGCCTCAGCATCCCGGTTCTTTCCGCCAGGACCGCGCACCAGGACTTCCCGGGTTCCCTCCGGCCGGCGGCCTAAGGCTAGGGCGCCAGGCAGGCGGATCTCAGTGCGCGCGAAGGGTTTCGCCGTACTGTTCTCTGCCCTCCGCCTCAGGGCCCCGTTGGGCTGCGTAACCTCCGGAGGGACTGTGTCTGGCGTCAGCTCTGGAGGGTCATAGGGGTGTGACACGACCGGCAGAAAGTCCTTGAGAAAAACGGAAGTGTAGTGAGCCGGGGCTGAGGACCCAAGCGCCTGAAGCTCCTGTGTCTTGGATGCGCCGCCCTCCTCCAAGCGGGGGTCCGCAGGAGTCGCAGGCAGACCTGCCCCTGGGGTGCCTGCCGGGAAGCTTGGTGCGTATGTAGTCTTCACCATCTTGCGCACGTCGCGAGGCCGAGGAATGGCCACGCGCGGACGTCCTGAGGCCGCTTCTCCAGGGCCCAGGGCTTCTGGGTGCGCATCGGCATCCAGGGTGCCCACGAGGCGACTGAGAGGCAGCTGGGGTGCAGCCACCTCTGGCGACAGCTGACTGCCTCGGAAGGCAGAACCTGGCATTTCCCGCGTGGACGGACTCTGCGCCTCTGTTAGCTCTGGAGTCCTGGGTGCAGATGGCGTGGGAAGCACCAGTTTCTCCTGGGCTACTCCATTCATAGCTTCTCGCTTAGATACTACCGATGAGCTCTGCACTGTGGGGTCCCACGTCTCTTGGGGCGATGGGCTCCACGTCCCAGCAGGACGATATGGAGCCTCCCATGAGGACAAGGCTGGTGGGGACGGACTCCTACTCCCCTCAGCTGTATCCCCGACTGTTGGATGCGGAACTTTCCACGAGGAAGGAGCTTCGGAGGATGGGCTTTGTGCCCTGGTGACACCCTGATTCCACTGGGAAAGTGTCGGAGGAGAAGTACTCTTTGTGCTGACAGTTTCTGTGACAGCAGGATCCTGACTTTCCCATGCGGAGGATGCCTCGGGGAGCGGCGGGTTACACACACTCCGAACAGCTCGATTCCACGGGGACGGGTTCTGGGGGGAGGGGCATTGAGGACCCCGCAGGGTCCCATTTGGGGCTTGCCACAGCGGGGATGGGCTCCTCGGCCTCGCAGTCTTACTCGAAACCTCCCAGGGGGTCCTAGACTCTAAAGGCGAACTCTGTGCCTTCAGGACGGTTCGATCCGGAGTCTCTCGCGGGAACCGAGTTTTGGGTTCCTGGTTGTGCGCCTCCTGGTTCTTCTCCTTGGACTGCAGGAAGATGCTGGAACTAACCGGACCTAGCGGCTCAGTCCCCGGCGTGGGCTTGTCGCGCCGAATTGCGCGCTCGCGGAGGCTAGGCCACGGTCGCGGAGCCCTGGCGGGGGCTGAACTGTAATGCACACGGGGTGGTCGAGATTTGGCCTCCTCCAGGACCACTCGAGTACCGCGGGGCTTCTCCGGGGTCGCAGGCTCTGGCGGCCCCGTGAGTCCGAAAGTGGCGTTGCTTGAAGCAGAGGTCACGGGGCTTAGTTTTCTGGCCAGCGCCGTCTGCACGAGGCCCGCGGCAGCCTGCAGGCGGCCCAGAGACTCATCCAGGGAGCCGGTGCGCAGGAGGAGTCGGGGGCGCGGCGCGGTGGCCAACCGCGGGGGACTCCGGGGCCGGGGACGCAGCTCGATCTGACGCTTGGGCACCGTCCGGGGCTTGACAGGCGCAGCACGTTCCTCCAGCGCCACCTCCACACACTCGAACTGCGCTGGGGTGGCAGGACTCGGCCCACTGGGCCGTAGTTCCAGGTAGGTGGCCCAGCGGGAGCCACCGTCTGGGGCCAAGGGCTGCGGTTCCGCAGGGATGGAAGAGGCGGGCGGAGAGAGGTTGCTGTAGGCCCGCGCCGTGAGCTGCTGCACCTCGCTATCCTCTGCGTCGGAGCGGCTGAACAGGGGCCCGGTGCCGAAGATGACTTCCATCTCCCCCGACGGCAGCATGCGCAGCTGGGGCAGGGGTGGCCGCGGGCCCGAGCTCGGGCCTCGCGGGAAACCCGAGCCAGGCCAGAGCTGCTGGCGGCTATTCTGGGCGCTGACAGACAGGCGAGGCTGCGCGCCCGCCCCCAGCGCAGGGGCCACCCGGGGCCAATTCGTCCGGCCCTCCGCGTCCGGCCCAAAGTCCCAGGGCTCTGGAGAACCCGGAGCCGTGTGGTAGGAGCCTGACGAACCGGAGGAGTCCTGCCGCCGCGCGGGAGCCGTGGGCAGCCGCCCCGGGTGCCCGGGCAGGGCTGGCGGGGCAAGCGCGGTCAGCATGGTGGGGCCGGACGCCGCGCACTACCTCCCTCGCATTCGCCTCCGCTGGTGCCGTGGACGCCCGCACTGTCCCCGCCCCGCCCGCGGGTGCCGTGGGGGGTCACCGTGCCTTAAAGCGGCCGCGTCCGCTTCAGAGCTAGCGGACTCAGCAGACGGAGAGACCTGGGCCCTGGGTCCTACCCTCCCATACCTGTGGGGTGACATTCCAGGCTTTGGTTGCCGGGAAGGTGAGGGGAAGGCAGACAGGCGTCCAGCGTGGACCCAGGAGCTAGGCCCAAGGCCACTCATCCATTACAGGTGAGAAAACTGAGGCTAAGCAGGGATGTCCCTGAGGTCAAGCACTATGGTGTGCGGACCAGTGTATGCCAGACCACCAGACCTTCAGGCCAGGAAATTAAGGTCATGTTAGCAATTTCATCTTCCTGTCAGAACCCAGCGTCTTCCCATCACTGCCCTGCCCCCCTCCCCCTAGCCCTCCCATCGCCTTTCCCAGCCAGAGCCCATAAGGGTGCAATCACCACCTTCCTTGACCCATCACCCCCCTAACCTTTGAGAGAAGAGCATGGCTTGAAAGTCTCCGCCCACTCCAGAAATTACACTGGGGCCTCAGGAAAGTGCTGTCCCTGGCTGGACCCATTGCCTTTACTGGGAACCTACTGAAAGATGCTGGAGGGGACAGCTCTAGCTTTTACAGGCTGCTTTGGCAACCAGATTAAGTCCCGGATGCTGATGTGGGACTCTTAGGGACCTTTGGGGTAGCTGTGGTCCCTTCTCTAAAGCCCCTCTGAGGCAAAAATAACTCTATGCTCTCCCAGGCACTCACAAGGCCCTCATTCCAGCCCCCCGCCACCTCAGGACTTGCCTTGGGGCAAGTGCTGATGGAGAAGCAGCCACCACCTGTCACTGTCCTGGGACAATGATAATGGGCACCACTTGTTCTTAAACTCCTGGCTTCAAGGTCCTGCTGTGACTCAGGGCCCAGCTGGTCCTGGAGCAACAGCATCGGCCCCTCCTGTGTACTCACCCTCACAATGACCCAGGAAAGGCTAGACTTGACAAATCTGACTCAGCCTTCCCTGAGTGGGTCCCCTGCCTGGGTGTGTCCCCGTGACGCCCTAGGGCACATTAGTGATAGCTTCTGAGAGGATCAAGCCTCTCCATCACATCCAGCAACGGGAGCAAGTCATAGCCCCTTCACAGACTTGTTTCCCCGCCTTAAAAATAGACACAGCATTGGCCTTTCCCTCTCCTC
Organism: Camelus ferus; assembly: GCF_009834535.1. Classification (NCBI taxonomy): domain Eukaryota; kingdom Metazoa; phylum Chordata; class Mammalia; order Artiodactyla; family Camelidae; genus Camelus; species Camelus ferus. The sequence goes on from NC_045698.1 coordinate 97,289,632, forward strand.
CATTTGTGAACACTGATAAGTTTCTGTGTGGGACAAGTGTAAGAAGGTACAAATGTGACTCACAGGTATAATGTTCTTGTTATGTGATGGAAACCGATTTCCCAAATTCACTGTGGTCCTGGAATCCACTGTCTTTGAACTCTCTGGTCAGCCCTTCTCACAGATGCATACACAACACACACACACACAAAGCCCTTCAAGTTGGGAGTTAAATCTACCAGGGTGCTGGAAGTGTTACTGGGATAACCAGGGCTGTTTACATATGGAGGGATTTAATACCAAGAGTACAAAAGGCCAATGCCTACTAGACAACCAAGTAATCCTTCCCTATTCTACAGCCGTGTACCTCCATGGACCGCCACTGCTTCCTGAGGGAAGTAGCAGGTGCTGGAGACTTGAGCAGCATCCTCAGACTTCTGAGCCCAGGAGTGGCCTGGCAGGTGGTGATCCAAGGCCTGTTCCCCACCCAGTCCCTGGTAACTTGATTCTCACTTGGGTCACCCAAGTCCAAAAGGCAGGCAGGGAGAAGGAAGAAGAGTGTCTTTTGCCTCTTACCCTGCCTCTTCCCTGGGGCTTGGGCCACTGGTGAGGCCTGAGGGAGGTTACCCACAGGAATAGGAAGGGTCAGGATGGGGATTCCACAGCAGAGAAGGCAGAGGTCGGGCATTACAGCCAGAGAACAGAAAGGCGACGGCCATTTTATTTTTCCCTGGCACGCTGGTGGCTCCGGGCCTGACGTGTCCCTGAGGCTTTCTTATGCTTCTGGTCCAGCACCTGGGCCATATAGTTCTCCTGCTGCTTCTGGATCCGGAAGTCAGACATGTGATTCCTGCAACGGAGCCAGCTGGGCGTGGGCTGGGGACAGCCCAGGGTAGGGGCCAGAGGTCTGGCTCCCCACTTCCTTCAACAACCCCCAGCCTGACCCGAACCCCTCACCTGAAGATCTCTTTCTGCTGGCTGATAACATGCTGCAACTCTTTAATCTCATTCTCTTTGCCATTAAGTATATCTTCTTGCTTTATAATGTGAGACTCAATTTCTGTGGGGGAGAGAGGCAGGGAGGAGTGGTTCCCATCCCATGGGCTCTTTCCTGAGATAAGGAATTCCCTCATGGGTCTTTTCAGAACTTGGCTCCCTCCACCCAGGGGTTCTCCATGAATGGTTGCTAATACCTTAGTAAGAATGAGTCTTTTATGGAGTCCTGATGGGGTGGGGCTGGGGAGTCACAACATTTTGATGAATGTATCTGTGACTTCACAATTCTATTCTGGACCAGGTGACTCACATGAGGGCGTGCAAAGGCCCTTGGAGAGAGATGGGCAAAGGCAAGAGGATGAACAGCTCCTGCCCTCAACTCCTGCAGCTCTTTAGAGCTATCACCTCCTTGGAGAGACCCTTCCTATTCTAAAATTACATCCCTTCCCAATACATTCTATCCCTTTTTCCTGCTGTATTTTTCTTCTTAGCACTTATCTCACAAACCATGGATTTTACTCACTTGTCTTTTCCCCTACTAGGATGTAAGGTCCACAAAGACAAGGATTTTTGTTTTATTCACTGCCTTAACCCTAATGCCTAAAACAGTATCTGGCACATAGTAGATGCACAATACATTTATTTGTGGAATGAATAAACAGGATGTCCCCTGGGGGGCTATGTCTCAGAAACATCACCTAATTCAGTCATCTCAATCCAACCAGACCTCCTGAAGGTCAGCTGGATGCCCAGTTCTGTGCCAGGGCTTCAGGAAAGAACACAGAGGAGTGAGGAGGAGCCAGAGAGACAGAATGACAAAACTTATCCCCAAATTAAGTGCTCATTAGATGCAAGGATGATTTTTGTGTCTTGGGTTAAAATCCAATGAGGCTGTAGGGATCTGGGGTTGCTTCATTTACACAACTATCCCTCGGGGAGCACTCGAAAATTCTGATCCTTGAAGGAAGAAAATCCTGCTGCCTTTAAAGGTTGGACAAAGATTAACTAGAACATAAACTCTAAAAATGCAGAAATGTTGAAGCATTTAAGGTTTCAGAAGAGAAGATATGGTAAAAAGTTAAGGCACAGCGTGGAAAAGAGGAGAAACACTGGTGAAGGAAAAGAATGAAAACATTAGCTCACTGGGTCACAGGACCAGGACTGAAACTCCTTCCCCAGGTCACCCAGCCAATCCAAACCGATTGCTTGTGAAGTTCTTATGGGGAGAAAGAAATCAGAAATTTGTGTGAATCCTTTAAAATAAATGAGGGATAAATTTGAAATAAATGGCACCCCAAAAAACCAAACTGAAACCAAAGTTGGCAGGAGGAGGACACAGGCCAGGGGGTGGCTCAGGTCACCAGATTTGCTCAGGTGACGGCTTGTACCCTACTGGAGGGGTTCAGAACATTCCTGGGGGAATGCAGCCAGGCTTCGTCTCTGTGACTCACAGAAACTTACCATAAGCAGACAGAGACCCGAGGCCTTGGCTGATCTCTAGGAAATGCCCCAGAGGAAGGGCCTCCAGGACCATCAGGGAAGAACCCTAGATTCCTTTCAGGGAAGTAGGGGCAATGCCCAGGGAAGTGGGAAGGACTATGGGACTAGCATCCTTGGGTTTTGAGGCAGTGTCTGCCTTTTGGGCCCCAGGAGGCCCTAACAGGAACCCCTGATCAAACAACCATGACGCCTGTTAGTCCACTTAGCCAGATCAAGATGGCAGCCTGCTGGCATCTTACCAGTGAGGGTACTCACCAGGGGAGAGAGAAGGCAGCATTGGTGGGTAGCGGGTGCCCAATGCTCCAGGTGGGGGCCCTTCAGAAGAAATCCTGAACCTCTTTTGGGTTTGAACTTTGGCCTACTCAAAATGCTTCAGTGAATGAAGATGTTGCATATGGAATTCAAATCTACTTCTTAAACTAGGTACAGGGAGCTTAGCATTCTGGGAAAAGTAAAGGGGTTCCTGAGGTCCGGAGATACTGGGTAGCTGACTGAAAGTGCCCCACAATTCACAGCACCAACTGAGCCAACAAGAGTCCAAAGGCATCTGCACAGAGCAGACATATGGCCTACGGACATATTTTCCTTGGCCCATACAATACTTAAAAAGTTTCTAAATCAGTTGCCAAGACTAAAAAGTCAGAAAAGCTTCCATTAAAATCTGGTTTCCAGTTTCTTTTTGAAAGATCTGATAGTACTGGGCCCCTATTCCCACAGTAGAGGCACTAAGCCCTTGAGGTGGAGTACAGCTATCCACATTTTCAGTTCCTACTCCTCCCTGTTGGGTCCCCAACCCTGACACTAGGGGTCAGCTTCCAAATAGGACTGTGCCCCCCCTGTTGTTCCTCTGGTAACAGAGTTATGAGTAAAATACACTATTTCTAATATTCACTAAAAGTGGGAAAACAAAAAGGTGGACTAAGAAGGTTGTATGTTTCAAGAAAAATGGGAGCGAGCCCGTTTCTTTATGGCCACGAAGAATATTGTACACCAATCGCTTCCCTCATTTCCGTGGCCTGCCTGGTCCCTGAAGGCCTTTGCGAAGGTGTGGCCCGCCTGGGCTTGCCTGTATCCTCAGCCGGGGACAGAAGTTGGGGTGAAACCCTGCCCTGGACACAGGCACTGGGCAGTTAGGGAAGAGCCCATGTATGTAAGCGTGGGAGGGAGCTCGGGCCTCCCGCCTACCATTGCACTTGGTGATGAGCTGGTCCTTCTTGCTGGACTCCTGCAGGGCTCTGCTCTTGACACTGGAGAGCCTGAGTGGAGAAGATGAGAAAGGGTGGGAAGGCTGATGGGCAGATGGGAACCCCAACCCTTCCCCCACTACCAAGGCCCACTCACGCCTTTTCAAAGGCCAGCTTCTCTTTCTCCAGCTGTTTAGACAGCACCTCTACCTCTCCAAGGGCAAACTGCAACTTCTCCTCTTCCTTGGCCAGGAGGACCTTGGTCTTGGCATGGGCAGCTTTCTCTTCCTGCAGGGGCAGCAGCAGTGACCTCATTACCCCAAGCTACATTGGGTCTCCTAGGCTCCCTTAACCAACCCTCTTTCTCAGAGGGGCACAAAGAAGCCAGGGTGCAGGGATATTCACTACTGGGGCTGGAAGCTCTCAGAGGCCAATACTCAATGACTCTGCCCAACCACAGTGATCCTGGGAAATGAGGGAAAATTAGGAGCCAGCAGAGGCCATTACTTACCACCAGCTTTTTCTCCACTGCCTGGAACTCTTCCTTACTGACAAAATTTTCATCCTGGAGAACCATCTGCAACAGAGCCTGGCTCAGGGAGGGCCTGGGGCTGGGCTGGGAGGGGTGTTCTCTAGGGACCAGGAGCAAGGATGATAATGGGATGATGCCCAGGACACCCAGGATGATACTGGGGCCCAGGGAAGGGAGAGTTCACTTTCATGAGATTGACTGAGGCTCAGCTCTAGGTCCTGCCCTCAGGGAGCAACCAATCTCATGGAGGATATAGCCCATGGCCACCATTTCTAACAGTATGTGTGCTATGATGGAGGAACGCAAAGGGCTGTGGTGCCCAGAGGCCCCTGACCCAGCCTGGGGAAGGGTCAGAACTGCTTCAAGGGAAGAGGGTGTCAGACCTGAGATTTGACTATTAAATAGGGTTGGCCAGAAAGATAAAAGAGAAAAGTGTTCCAGACAAAGGGAACATGCATGCAAAGGCCAGCTGCCAACACAGAGACCTGGGTACCTAAAGGCTCCACAAGATTCAGTGCCCAGAGCTGCATACAACCATTAGAGTCAGAAACAGATGTGTAGTCAGTTTTATATATCCAGGGGAGGGGGTATCTCAGTGGTAGAGTGCATGCCTAGCATGCACAAGGTCCTGGGTTCAATCCCCAGTACCACCATTAAAAATAAGTAAATAAATAAACCTAATTACCTACCCCACGCCCCCCCCCCAAAGTTTTATATTTCCCAACCTTCTTATCAAGATGAAAAACAAAACCAGAAAAACCATAAACTCTTAGTTGGCCAGGATTCTACCATGCCTGTCCAGGTAATCTACGGCTCCAATGCTTTGCACCCATGAACTGGGGTTTGATTGGCAAGTCAAAAATAAAGGGACATAAAGGAGTTGGAAGCCCTTAAGTTAACGTGTGAAGAGCCAATTCTGTGCTTACTGCACTCAGCATGGGGAGGAGATTCCAAAATAGGAATGATGTTACAGTTTTTCGGTACGCAAGAGCCTTGGGAAGTCAGTGAAGACATCTCCAGTTAGAAATGGGGAAACTGAAGCTTAGTGAATAAACTGGGGGCATATCTACTAGGCCCTGTATAATCAGGCAAATAGAGTAGAGAATAACTTGATTTTGTCTAAAATTCCCCGGTAAATATTCATAAGACCCTGCACCTTTTTGGCTCCATCCCTATCAGCCAGAACACATCCGTGCCCCGCCTCCTCCTGATGACGCCACTGGCATTGTGCTCTCGGCAGGCCCCTGGCATAGGGACAGGGTCTGGCACCGCCCCCACTATTTAGGCGTCCATTCCGGCCTCTCCCCCAGCTCTTCTGGCTGCGTACCACGTTCCTCAGCTGGTGGATCAGTTCCTCCTGAGACTCAATCACGTCCCGCAGTTGATCGAAGGCGAGACACACCGATCCTGACCCCCCCTGCGACCACCCGACGGGTGTCGCCATCTTTCACCCCCGCCAGCTCGTTGGAAATGGCTGCCGGGGGCTGCCTCACCACCGTCGCCCACCAATGAGAATGCGACGCCACGCAGCACCTTGGCAACCGCGGGCGGGGACTTCCTTTGTTAGCAAGGCTGGGGCCCGCCTCTTAAAGGAACCGCCCTCTTAAAGGAGCTGCCTGGGGCAGAGCTTCTCCAACATCATTAGGAATTTAAATGTATAGGGAATGTGCACATCTATTATATCGTGTGTTTCTCACGCAGCTCTGAGGAGACAGATCCTGGCTTATACTCACTCTAATGTCTAATCATCGGCTGATGAGCAGGCAACACTCAGACACAAGCCCCCAACCTTCACCCATTAAGCTGAAACACCATCAAACAAGAGTCAGCCCCTGCATCTGTAGCTTCACATGTTTCTTTATCTCACTATAATCTCTAAATTTTCCCCATGAGTTTGAGACTCTGGCCTCCTGTGATCTCTCTTTCTCCTAGGAACACACTTAGTACTTAGGGGGTCTGAGCCTAAGCAATGAAGGGAAGCTCAGGAATAGAAAAGGAGAGTGGAGTGGCTTCATCAGAGATAAAAGTACTCATACTCTGGTACCAGGCTCTGGGTAGCCACGCTGGAGCCAGGTACCGCCAGATCAAAGTGCTGGGGGGCCCTGAAGAACCTGAAGAGATTAGAGCTGAAGTCAGCCATGAAGGAGACTTGTAAAATGGAGGCAGGAAAGGATAAGATGTTCACACATCTCCACCAATCCCTGTTGAGGGCTTTTTTTTGAAATCCAAATAAGATTAAGCTTGGAGAAAACCAGAACTAATATTTATCAATTACTCACTATTTCGTGACACGTTTATGTCTTGTTAGTATTATTTCACATGATCCTTATAATAACCTTGGGAACTAGATTCCAGATATCCCCATTTTACAGATGAGGAAATATAGGTTCTATGAGAATGAATAACCCAGTAAGCCAGGGTCACCCAAGCTAGTAAACCTTAGAACTGGTCTGTGAGGGGGGCAGTTTGATTACAGAGTCCATGTACTATGATGCTGTGCTGCATTTTGGTTGAACATAATGGATTCTAAAGTTAATGAATTTGAAATCCACAAGCAGGAAATGACTGTATTAAAAACGAGTTTGGAAAAAATGTTGTCAATGGCCACAAAGGGAGGTTGACATTTTAGGTAAGCCACTCAGGCTGCTCTCCTCAGCTCTCTAGGTGCCTCTTTTTGGTTGGATGTTGTGACCTGACAAACATGATCATTCCTGTGGATCTCCCAGTGGAAGCCCTTGTTTTATCTTTCCTCTTTTCTTGTGTCTGTTCTCATATCCTTGAGGGCAAGGCCATCTCTGTTGATGAATCTTTTTTTTTTTTTTAACATTTTTTATTGATTTATAATCAAGTTGATGAATCTTTAAGGGCCTAGAGCCATAGAGTCCAACAGAACTTCCGTGATGGAAATGTTCTGCACTGTCCAATACCATCAGCCCCTAGCCACAGAGGACTCCGCAGCACTTGAAATGTGGCTCATGTGACTGAGGAATGGCTTTCTAAATTTTAAAACATTCTAATAAGATAACAAAAAACAAAACCCAAAAACTTGTCCAGTGGACAAGGCAGTAGTATCCAAGAGACACATCATCCATGTAACTAACCCTAGAAACTGAAGTGTTCACTCAGAAGGAAAAAATTAAATTTAAATAGCCATATGTGGCTAGTGGCTACTGTATTGGATAGTGTAGGCCTAGAGTGTGCTGTGTAGTTTATATGCCTCAGCACAGAACCCTCTGGGAATTTTGTCTTTCAAATGGGAATATTCACCCGAATCACTCTTGAAAAGGCTGCACAGTGCTCTCGGGCAGCGAGCCCTGAATCTCATGAACCGTGCCCCCTCTCTAGGGTCTTTCATGAGGTGCTACTGGATGTCCCTTGCCACTCAACATTCATCTCCGCCAGCTGAAATAGGTTGCCCTTCACATTTAGGGCAAAACCCTGGAGTGCAGTAGGCTCCAGCAGCCAGTTCCCAGGAGATGGGAAGTTGTGAGCAAGAACAGAACCCTAGATCCAGGTCCACACCCTCCACGGACATGAGGGATGGTAATCCTGGTTGGAAACTGCCACAGACTCCCATTCTATATGTCAACAAACACTACAGGCTCCTGCCAATCTGGGCCCAGTAAGGCTCAGGATAACATGACATCACAGATAGCTCTGTGATCCTGCTCTGGGAAGGGCTTCACAGGGTTGTCATCCTGGTTGATGTTCTCATTATCTATGGCTGCATTAACAAACCACCCAAAATTTACAGCTTAAAAACAAAATCACTTTGCTCAGGAATCTTCAGTCTGGGCAGGGTTCAATAGTGAAAGCTCATCTCTTCTCCATGTAGTATCAGCTAAGATGGGGGGAGGGGATAGAAGTTCCACTTCCAAGATGGCTCACTCACCAAACTAGCAAGTTGGTGCTGTCAGCTGGGAGCTCATCTGAGGCTGAGAACCAAGATTCTTGGTTCCTCTCCATGGGCTGCTTGGGCTTCCTCATAACATGGTGATTAGGTTCAAAAGAAAGCATCCAAAGTGATGAAATGGAAAATGCCAGTTTCTTAAGGCCTTGGTCAAGGAACTACAGAGTCCAGATTCAGGCAGAGAGGACACATCCTACCTTTTGATGGGAATAATTTCAAAGAATTTGAGCTTCCAGAAGGAAGTCCTGACAGGTGGCATGTCATTTCCTTCAAGCTTCAGCTCAGATAAAACCAGACTGGAACTCAATCTAATGGGGAAGACATAATAAATAAACACCTGAATAAATCCCAATTTAAATCATTATTCAAATAAATAGCATTAGAGCTATGACAGGTGTAAGAAAGAGAGAAATTAGAGTAATTTAAAAGGATATTTAGCCCACTCTGGGGTGTCAGGGAAGGCTGTAAGGAAGTGATGTTGGAGCTGAAACCTATTAAAATAACCAGGAGACACTTAGCAAAGGGGGTAGGGGCTGGTGAGTGGCAAAGGGTCCCAGAAAGAGGAAACAGTATGTACAAAGTCTCTCAGAAAAAAGAAAAAAAGTCCCTCAGTCAAAAGGGTTGGCTGAGTGTAGTAACTAAAAAGCTAGCATGGCAGAAAAGAAAAAGATGTACAGGGCAGGCAGGGGTAGAGGCCAGAAACTTGGTAAAGCCTTGTGAAGCATTAGGCCATGCTAAAGACTTTGCTGACTTTTATTCTGGAGGCAAAAGAAAGGTACTGAAATATTTTAAGCAATAGGGTGACATTCTATAATTTATGCTTTGAAAAGATCTCTCTGGTTGCAACAAGGTGTACAGATCAGAGGGGGCCTTGAGTAGATACATGGAGACAAGTTAGGCAAGCTGCAGTGGCTTTTGTCAGAGAAAGTGGATGGTAGTTTGGGAGTCAGATGGTGTCAGAGGAGATGAAGAAAGAAGATGGATTTAGGATATTCTGGAGGTAAAACTGATAGAATTTAACATTGGAGAAGATATTGGGAAAAGGGAGCCGAGGTGTTTTAGTTGTCTGTTGCTACAAACTACCACAAAATGCAATGGCTTAAAACAGCAACCATTGTATTATTTGCTCATGATTCTGCCGCTTGAACCAGGCATGGCGAGGCAGCTCATTTCTGCTGTGATCATCAGCCGGGGTGGAATAATCAGTTTGGCTCAGATTATGTGTCTGGGTTCAGTTCTTGCTGCCAGCTCAGTTGTTTGGTTCTCCTCTGCATGGCTTCTCCACGTGGTTAGCTTAGTGGTCTCGGGTGGTGGGATTTACATGGCAGCTGGCTTCCCCTAAGTGTAAAAATGGAAGCTGCTAGTTTTGCCACATTCTCTTGGTTAAAGATCAAAAGCCAGTCCAGATCAGAAAGGGGACTACACAAGGCCATGAATATTAGGTGTGGTCCATTGGGGGCACCAAACTAAGTCTACCATACAAAGTCTCCTGGGTTTCTGACTTTCAGACGTGGCTGAATGATGGTGCTATTTATGGAAATGGGAGCATTCTAACAGAGTTGCTTCCATCTCCACTGGAAAAAAAAATCACTGCACTCTGTATGGATGATTATATTTCAAGTCTCTCCTCCTCAGAACTGCTTTCACTGATCCTTTATCCTGAATTAAATCCCTTTGTTACAGATTCTCAAGGTTCTCTTGGTCTCCCCTTTGATAATCATTCCACTGGGAAGCATTGCCTAAAGTTGCCTTCTCCATTAGATGTGAATTCCAGAAGCCTGGGTGCTGAATCTCAGTTGTTTCCTGAACTCCCCACCCCCAAAATTCAGCCCACCATCATAAGTTCTCCATCTTTGCTGAATTGAATTTCATCTCAATCTCTCTTCAAAATGGAGAGCCAACTGAACAAAGTACTGTATTTCTAAACCAAGACTGCTAAATGTGGGCCATTAAGAAAGCTAGCAAGGAACTGGGATAATACCTGATTACCTGATTTGCAGATGCTAAATAGATGTTATGTGTACATTGGCTGTAATATGCTGCACCTGCTGTTATCTGATGGAAAACAAATATAGAACAGGTGATGCCACCAATGCTATCTATTGTTCTAAACACCAATAATTCCACTGATGAATGAGGAAACACTGAAGCAGAGGTCATCAGCTTTTCTAGTCCTAAGTGGCTCAAGGGAGCCAGGCAAAATGCAGTACTCAAGGGTGCCATGGGCAAAAGTAAAAGAACAAAGGAAAAATATAAAGCCATTCTTTTTATATAAAATCATTTAATTTCTTTCTCTGGTAAAATACACTCAATCCAGATGCAGTGGATCAGGTGACCAGATTTTTTCAGGAGTCTTACTCCACCAGGAGCTGATTCCATCTGTGTCAAACCTGGCTCTGGTCACAGAACATTCACATCTTTAATTCCAAATACTGAATGTGATGTAAATGATGTAATCAATATCTAACACATGAGTATATAGTTACTTGGTGGTCACTGCACGAGGTATCAATAATGCAGGCTCAAAAAATTAGATGTATAGTAACTTGGCCCTTTCCTGAAAATAAACATATTAGGACACTAAGCTTACACCTTAAATAAATCCAAAATAAATACTAAGTAAGTGCTAGCTCCTGTGAGGAACATTGCATGCAGACAATGAACTCACATGTGTGGCCATTCGTAATACAAAGCCCTGGAATCCCAACAGTGCCTCCTCACAAAGCCAGTCCTGATGTGTAAGGATGTACATGAGAATAACACACAGCTTGGCCTGGCTGCTGGATTCCACGTTCCAGTGGGATTTGGAGTTCAAGCGTAATTTCTAATAGTTTCCAACAGAAAGCAGAGCAGTGGCATTTTCTTACTGGTCACTTCTCCCAAGCTGTGAAGCCTGGATCTGATCAAGGAAGTTCAGAAGTCTTCTGGTTTGAGTAGATGAACCCCAGGGCTGTTAACCTGGGGACACGGATTCCTTCAAGCTGCAGCGTCCTTTGTGATGGGAAGGGTTTCCTTCCTCCCCTCCTCACTGCTGATCACACAGTGCACAGAGCACCTTCATTCCATGAATGAGAGCTTCACTTTCTGCTTGAGCCTCAAGCCCTGTTTCTGAGCCCCACTCCCATCACATCTCCAGTCTGCCTTCGTGCTCACAGAAATAGTCTAGAGCTGCACGCCAGGTTCTGATCCAAGAATAAGACATACCTAAAGAGTTTATAAATGATAAAGAACCTTCCAAATGATGTAGGCAAGAGGAAAATGCTTATTTTACCACCATGCACACAACCCATCTAAAATGCAACCCAGGAAATTATAGTTTAACAATATTCTGGACAGTACCAAATAGATTAAACTATCCTTCAACCTAAAGCAAATACCATTCCCTTGAGGAAAACCAGATGTGAGTGTTGTAGTCTATTAGGTAATAAATAAAACAGTACCATCAGTGCTATAAAAACAGACAACAGACCTGACATTTAATGGAGTGAGTTAGCATTGCCTCTATTTAGTATTATCACAGATAACTCATCTCTGCCAGGAAATCCATAAAATGTGTGACTTTGCTATTCATGGCCATCTAGAACAGGGTCTTTTTACCTGTCAAATCAGTTTAATTATGGCCCATTTTCTAGCAGAGGTTGGGGTTGGGGAGAGGAGAGCTTTGATTTCCCTGTGTATGGGAAAACAACTTTCACAGCCTATTTGGCTCACAGGTACACTTTACAGTGTAAATCCCCTTGGTTACTCAGAGGGGATCAAGGAAGCTCCCCCACCCCAAACTAGGATAGACCCAGCTGGGTGATGAAATCTGGCCATCTCTGGAACTGCTCTCCCTCCCTACAGCTGAGCAGGTATCCCCTACCAGCCACCAAAGCCCCACTCTTCACCTCTGAACCCATCTCCTGACCCTGTAGGATGCCCACACGTTGAGTCATGCTAGACATGTCTGCCTAAATCATGGCTATGCATCTGAAAGAAAAATCTCTACTTTGGAAATTAGTTTTAGTGTAGACTCTCCTTCCAACAGGAACTTTTCTTCTATCCTGAAGAAAACACAGAATGTAGACTAGAGTCACATACTGACCCTTCCAGGTTCAGATTCATGATAAAATCTGGGCAGCTCAATCCTGGTAGCTCAACTCCACAGCAAGGCCCAGAACCACATAGTCCAGGTAACAACTTACCTCTTCCTTGTCACCAGTGGGAAGAGCTGCCTGCTTTTGTTCTGTGTACAGAATTGGTGTAGAGAGGTGTCCCGAGTGGATGCAGGACTGCCACAGAAAGGATGCTGGGTCCGGTGGTGGGGAGGGGCATCCTTGGGAGATTGTGCTTTACCAACATGGCTAGAATTACCTGAGAAATGGGAATGACCACACACTTCCTACTTGATAATCAGCCTACCATCTAGCTTTGCCACAACCAATTGTATGACTCAAGTCAACCATGCATTCTCTCTGGACCAATGTTCTCATTCCATAGCAGGCACTCAACAAATGTTGACTACATGAAAAAGCATCTCATATCACAAACTACAGGGAACTGGTTAAACAAAGTGACTGCTGGGGCCAAGGCCAGACCCCCAGAACCACAGAAAGTCTTTCCCCTCTACCTTGAGGCTTGAGCAAACAGCCCAGCTAGCTGGCAATGCCTCCTCTTAGGTCTGACCACCGTACCTCCGTGGGGTGAAGGGACTCAGCCCGTGTGTGATGCTGCAAAGGGAAATGACAAAAAGAACATTCTCTGGGTTCTATGATGGACTAGGGAAACTGCACTGATCAGATGAGAGTCAGCCTTGCATTTTACCTTTAACCCTGGCCCCTGCTTCCATGTGTCCATTGAACTGTTTCACTCAATAGCTCTTAATTTCTGTACCCTTTACAAGAGGGAGTATTAAGGAAGTAAAAGAAACTCAAATCAGGCTGTTTGCTAATGCTAGTAATGCTGAACAGAGATTAGGCAAATAGAAAACTGTGGACTACAACAGTTTACATTTCTCCACATTCCCCTCAGAAAATAGAAAGCCGAGTTGGGAGCATGTTCCAATGGCTGAATCCTGGGGGGAGATGATGACTCTGATGAAGTGAGAGGTATAATTCTTGGTGCACATGTTAAACCACCAATATGAAGCTGCTTTGGCTAAGCCTAGGAATGACTGGTTATTGAGACTTCACTGAAGAAGGAAGAAAACATGAATCTGCTCTGGGGTGCCCTGAACTATGTTCCCAGAGTCAGGGTAGGAGTGGAGCAGGGGGCTGAATCTAACGCTCTGCCGTTCAATCAGCTTAGATGGACTGTTCCTGGCCCCTGGAGCCAATCCCCAGGAAGGATTCTGTGATGATAAGTCTGGCTCCATGCTGAAGCGCCTCCAACTCTGCCCACCAAACAAAGCTAGCAAATTGTAAAATGTTCATCATTTCCTAATTTTGTGTTATAAAATGGAATTAGGAACATAAACAGTAACAAGTAGCAAAACCCCGAGCCTGCGTAGGACAAGCATCCTCTCAGCCACCTCTGCGTAGGCCAATAAGTTTGGAAAGTTTTTCACAGTTTTCAAGTTTCAGCGACTCTGCTTTCTGTTTCAATCGTTCATCTCTGTATAATCCTGCCAAATTGGTCAACTCCGACTCTGAAAGATAAAAGAGGTAACCAATTCATCAAGAGAGGTGAGCTCCTTTGTTTCATCTCAGTACTTCTGGAATCAAAGCTTCTTTTACTTTAATGTTTTTTCTTTCAATTAAATTTAAGAAACACTCATTTACTCAAGAAACACATATCGGGCAGCTACACCACACCAGGTGCTGAGGATTAAGGGACACTTGTGATCCTGGAGTCCCACAGTAACGGGCTCTATTACAAAAGCACCAGACTTAGTTCTTATCAATAGAACATTTGGCACCAGATTTAGGAAACCTGCACGTGTGCAGTAACAGGAGACTCTGTTTCAGGGCATTTCTGTGAATGGTATTCAGATGGCAGTTGGGAGTGAATGGAGTCCAATGGCCTGTTCCTGTCATCTGAAACAAAGATAGCTGCTTCACTCTTCCCCTGCCTCGCCGGACTGTAACTCATACACGCTGACTGACACACAGCCTACCTCTGCTGGGCATGCCCTCTCCAGAAGGCCAGGTTGCTGGTGGCTTTCTTCATCCCTTCACCACATGCAAGGTCCCTAATTCAAAGGCCAAAGGCAGCTGAGCTCTTTTAAAAGTGAAATCATCTGGATCCAGTGACCTCTGTCTCCTTGACGAAATGTATTTCATTTTCTCTTCGTGGTAGAGAAGGTCATTCTATTTTTAACCAGAATATAATCTCTGCTGTCTTCCCCAACTCAACAGTGGTTTGGCTGCCTCTATTTTTTACTCTTTTGTATGATTTCAGAGACATACTTAGGAAGTAACGCCTGAAAAGCACCTCCAGAGACGTGCTGTGTATTAACAGGATGGCGGGCTTGGAGGGGCTACGTGGCTTCTGAAAGCCTCTGACAGCAGGGAGCTACTCAATGTTTAAAGGGTCATACTTGTGAAAATGCTATTTTAATCATTCTGAAATATGTCTATCCATTCTTAATCATTTTACTGACAGATTTTGTTTTTCTTGGTGGAACGAGTGGCACCTGTCTGATTAATCAGCAAACTGCCTGGAAACAGGAATTAATACTTAGCCAGGAGGAATATTGGGCATTGGTTTCTGAATAAGTTTCCATCAACACAAAAACACTGGCATTTCTGCTCACAATGATTCTCTTTACACCAAGTAATGCCCAAAGTACAGATTAAGTGTATGACTCCAAGGTGAGGGGTGGGAATGCATGAAAACCCACCCTCTACAATGGAGGCTCAGAGCCTGGGCACTGGCCCAGCAGTCGCTTGGCAAGCAGCAGGTCTCCCAGGCTCCAGAACAATGTGCCCTCACTCCGTGGCGTGGGGCCTGCGGTGCCTGCCAGCCAGAGCTTGCCTTGGCACAGGCATCCTCGCAGGTGATGCAGCTTCATGGAGGATCATGTGCCTCACCCAAATGAAAGCCCTCTGCTCCTTCCTTCAGCCCAGAGTGCGGCTCTATTTCTCTGGCTTCTCTGGCATGTGGGAAACCTCTTCAGTAGGGCTCTGTGAAATCAGTCTATGCCTTTTGTCCTCTGGGGTCACAGTGACACCAGTATATACAGCACATTTTGTGGCTCTGCTTTTCCTTGAAATGATTTCCTTAGGTTTTGTTTACTGATCTTATCCAAATGTCTCATTGCCTGAAATCTCATTCCAGAAAACATTAAGGCTAGTGATTCTTACTATCTTCTACACTAACAATCACTGTAATAAGCTTATAAAAGAGAACTGCACATCCATGAATGCTTCTCACAACATCACTTGCTTTTCATAAAGTTCACTGAAACCAGGTTTCAATGCTCCAGAGGCTGAGACCCCCTGCTCCAGAGCAATGACCTTGTACAACGACAGTGTTGCAAGGAACCATGTCCCCATGACCACGCTTGGAGAAACCTCTCTCCAAACTGCCAGTGAATCATTTTGTACTTCAATGAACAAAAGGTCAAATCAATGAATATGTTACTTTTCACAAGTTCTGTTAATGTTCAATAACTTCTAAGAAAAAAGATCTTTGGCAGGAACAGGATCAAGAGAACAACATCTCTGCAAAATGTTTCCCTTGCCCTGAATGCCGGTATAATGGATGGACAGAGCACTGAGCCTTCAGGGTAAACTGACTCAGGCAAATTACCAACAGAGGCAAGTCTCAGAGCCTCTCCTAAAAACACTCTGCACAAGAACTCAGATTGGAGTCCTGACAGCTGGAAGACCCCAACAGATCCCAACCACTCTCAGGATCCAGGCCCATGAGACAGTGCAGCATCCAGTCTAGTCAGGCCAAGCAAGGAAGGACTGGACTCCACCAGGAGTCAGCCACTTACTACATGCCAGACACCATACTAAGTGTTACACTCATACCATCTTCTATAATCCATACAACTTTTCTGGGAGGAAGTACATTTTATCCCCATTTCAAAGCCTAAGCTCCTACCCACTCTACTACCCTGCTCCAGGGTGTGGAAAGAAGTTCTCCTCTGCCAGGCAGGGCTGGGATCTCAGTTCAGCTCACCCAGGTCAGGAGGCAGTTCCTGCCTGCTACTTTGGTCCATCCCAGCCCAGTGGCATGGCCACTTCCCCTGGCACCAGGCTTATTATCTAGATGCGTCTGTGAAGGAGTAAACAGGGCAATTAGTGTTCATAGTAAGGGATTACTCAGAAATTCACTCC
This sequence comes from Camelus ferus, assembly GCF_009834535.1. Lineage (NCBI taxonomy): Eukaryota > Metazoa > Chordata > Mammalia > Artiodactyla > Camelidae > Camelus > Camelus ferus. The sequence continues at coordinate 97,306,000 of NC_045698.1, forward strand.
AATGAACCATTCTAAGAGCAGAGAAAAGAAATTAACAAAGGATTTAAAAAGACAATGGTTAACTCTGCTAAAAACAGTTTCCATTCGGTATTTTGCCAAGAGTGAACTTTGTTCTCAAGTGGATTTATTTTTACAACCTCCAAGTGCTAAATTTAACCTTGTTGGCTGCACTTGCTGCTGGATCCGGAGGGCAGATGCTGCTTGTTCTCAAATGGCACTTGGGTTGTGGGGAGGCTTCAGACAGCCACCAACCTTAAATGCCAGAAATAGATTTTTAAGGGGTGTGTGCTGATAACCCGCAGTTTGGAACTTGCCGGTACATGCATCACGCTCACCCACTGGATCTGTTTATACCCGGAGAGTGCCAAAGCCCTGAAACTAGGCTTCATAAGGATGAGGACAAAAGCCTAGAAGTCACCTTACGTGTAATCCTTACCATGAGCTCTTTGCATAGTTCCAGCAGGTGTGTGTAAGTGTGTTTGAAGAATGTGAAATGCATATTTTAATTGATTTCTTGCAGAAAGCAACAAATTAAAAACCTCAGGGCCTAAAACGATGCTGACTTTTATGACTGTGCCCTTCACCTGATTTGGATCAAGGCCTTCACCTGATTATAATGCCTTTTAGTCCAAGGCCTTAATCTGGCTCCAAAACTCTTTCCTGATTTTTGAAACTTGTAAAACCTAGTTCAATAATGGGGGTAGGCTCTCTTTTGGCAGAGAGGAGGATATAGCTAAGTGGTTAGAGTACATGCTTAGTGCATGAGATCCTGGGTTCAATCCCCAGCACCGCCATTAAAGTAACTAAGTAAATAAACCTAATTACCCATCCCCCCAAAAAACAAAAACAAACAACCCCATAAACAATGCGGTAGGAACTCTGTTTTTTTTTTCCCCAATAAAAAATCAACTTCCTCCTCCTGCTGAATTCCCCCTTAGATCCCAGAGTCATTGCCCACAAAGCTCCTAATGCACCTGAGAGGTCAGCTGGGCTCTGCCCTACAGAAGCAGAGGGCAGAGACAAGGTCCCTCAGGGCCAGGGTTAGGACACTGGCCCTGCTCTCTGATTCTTAATGCTCAGCATTTTCAGTTTTCCAGTCCTTAGAATCTTCTTTTCAAAAGACATTTGTTGAGCACCTGTTCTGAAGCAAGGACAGTGCCAAGGGCCTGGGCCACAACATTAGTAAGACATGGTTCTTGTCCTCAGAGAGCCCAGAATCCAGCAGGGAGACTGTCATGTGGCTACAGAACACTAACACTGTGAGGGTGGTACTGTGTTAACAGGATGAGCAAAGTGCTTTAAAAACACAGAGGAAGGAGAGATTAACTAGGGGGTGGGGTTGATGGGTCAGTGAGGGCTTAGCAGCTCTATGACTGAAGATCTAAATTTATCAGACACTGTTAGATGTTTATAATACCCAGTAATAAGCTATGAGTTAAAAATGAGTTTGCTTTTTAAAAATTACCCAAGCCAAGTTTTATACGATAATTAACAGACGTATGTGTGTGATGTGTGTGGAATTCAAGTGGGATGAAAAGTAAGCCTGTTGGCTGAGAGACAGGGTTGCCCTTGCTACCAGCACTCCCCACTAACACTCACTGGAGTTGTAAGCCAAGTGGCAACACTGTCACCCCCACTGTCTCCAGAGAGAGAAACAGAGTGGAAGGCCTACTTCAGGGAGGGTCATTTTTGTTCTGTGTGGCCACAGCTACCTGGAGAGGAAGAGAAGGGGCACATTAACTCAATACCAACAACATATTAAACTGTTTAGGCTGGATCAGTTAGATTTCCCTCCAGGGAATGTGGAATTAAGAAACTTTGGACTAAACCAGCTAACTGTTTAAAGAGGGAGCTTGGGATGTACAAACGGGCCAATAACTGGTGGGGCTGGGGATGTTGGGAGAGTGACTAGGAGGGTAGCAACCAAAATAAACCATAGCAAATCAAGGTGGTGAAGGAAGAGAGCTTGAAGAAGCAAAGGAAAGCAGATGGCAGAGAGAGGAAAGAGGGCAGATAGGCAGAGAGAGGTAGAGACTAAGAGACAGACAGGCAGATAGGCAACTAGTGCTGCCTTGTTCCTAAGATTTCCAAGTTCTGGCCAAGTGTATACTGTCAATAATTTTTTTTTTTTGTAGTATCCTGAAAGGGCCTCTGTCCTCTCCCTGTTCATGTAAACAAGTGCAACTCAAACAAGGAGAGAGGAAGGATCAGGAAGCTGGGGATGCCTCAGGTTGGAAGCATGGCCATCAGCTAAAGCTCCTTTCAGAGCATCTTACTTTGTTGTTTTTCCTTCCAACAAGTGGTCTGGATGTAATCAATGTAATCCTTCTCTATCGTCTTCTCCAGGTCACGCAGAGATGCTCCTCTGTAGGCCTTGTCAAAGTTTTTATCCACAAAGTAAGGCACCTGTAGGTTCTGGGTTTCTCTAGAAATGGTGTAGCCCAAGGTCCTGAAACAAGGAGAGGGGTGCTCAGGTAAGCTTGTTACATTTGGCAGTATCACTCTCAGCACTGTCCTCACAGACATCATCACAATCACCCCTTCATAAGGCAGATGCAGATACCATTTTCTAATACATCTAACATTTATTATTTCCCAAGCAAAGCAGTAAGTGTAAGGTAATGATTGTCGATATTACATGAGCATGTTCAAACTAGATCCAGCCTCAACATATTTTACTTTATTCCCTTAAAGGATTTACCTCTCTCTCTATTTTTTTTTTTAATTTAAGGCAACCATTATGATGGTTTATTTTACATATACTGTGAAATTATTACTACAATAGGTTCTGCTAACATCCATCTTGTATGGATACCATAAAAAGAAAACAGAAAAGAATAAAGGAAAAATAATTTCTCCTTGTGATGAGAATTCTAAGAATTCACCCTCTGAACAACTTTCCTATCATTTCCTAGCATACAGCAGTGTTAACTATAGTTATCATGTTGTATATCCCTTGTACTTATTCATCTTATAACTGTTAGTTTTTAACTTTGACCACCTTCCTCTGATTCTCCCTCCCTCTCCCCTCCACCTTTGGTAACCACAAGTCTGATCTTCTCATCTCTTTTTCTATGAGTTTGGGGTTTTTTTGTTTTTTTGTTTTTTGTTTCCCAGATTATACATATAAGTGAGATCTTACAATATTTGTCTTTCTCTGTCTGACTTATTTCACTTAGGATAATGCCATCAATGTTGTCACAAATGGTAGGATTGCTTCATTTTTTATGGCTGGATAATATTCCCTTGAGTATACATACCACAACTTCTTCATCCATTCATCCACTGATGGACACTGAGGTTGTTTCCATGTCTTGGCTATCGTAAGTAATGCTGGTAGAACATGAGGGCGCAGATACCTGGATTCACCTCTCTTACATTGCTTTCTATGCTAAAAGTAGAATGCTGAATGCTTAAAAAAATAATTATATATTGTGTAGGACCTAGCATGGCACTTGGAATAGAGTAGGCTATTGGTAAATGCTAGTTGAATGAAATGATTGTTACAGTAAACTATTTACAAATAACCAGATAGCTCACAGCAACTTAGTTCCAATTTTTAGGACATGATAAAAAGTACTTCACACATAGCTGCTAGGTGAGAACTGCAAAAAAAAACTCAGATAAAAAGATTTCAGTGATACTTCCAGGCTAACTCTCTGTGGGTCTGAGATATCCAATGGTATCCGGTGCTCAGAAACAAACAAGTCTGGGTTAACTAAAGTCTAACCATAAGGAAGCATAGAAGGGAGCTCAAATTCAAGTTAAAGCAGAGTGAGAGTAATGTGCAAAATCCAAGCTGATTTTGTTCAGACTAGAAAAATTCCATCCTAAATGAGTTATATTTGACCTTCTCCCAGCCTTCTTTGATCTCTCGGCTTAGGGATCTTGCTGAATGTCTAAGAACATAGGCCATGACTGCTCTCATCTGCCTCTGGGAAGCTGTTAGCAGGGCAGGTTCCTGCCTGTCCCACTGGTTGACAAGAAAGGAGGTAGCAGTAGCCTATGGAGAAACATGGAAGTCAAGAAATAGAGGGAATCACAAGATATCTTTCCATTTCTTTGTATCATCTTCAATTTCCTTCATCAGTGTTTTACAGTTTTCAGAGTACAGGTAACTTCCTTCATTAAGTTTATTTCTAGGTATTTTGTTGTTTCTGATGCAATGTAAATGTTTATGCTAGTTATAAAATTCTGGTTTTTGAAGTGAAAAAAAAAAGTGAATGAAGGGCCGCAAAAGGCAAAATATCCTTCTTTTTTATGGTTGAGTTGTATTCTATTACATATATATGCTACATCTTCTGTATCCATTCACCTATTGATGTGCACTTAGGATGCTTCCATATCTTGGCAATTATAAATAATGTTGCTGTTAATAGCGGGGTGTATATATCTTTTTGAATTAATGTTTTTGTTTTTCTCGAATATATGCCCAAGAGTGGAATTCCTGGGCCATATGGTGGTTCTATTTTTTGGTTTTTGAGAAACCTCCATACTGCTTTCCACAGTGGCTGCACCAATTTACATTCCCACTAACAGTGTACAAGTCTCCACATCCTTGCCAACATTTGTTATTTGTGTTCTTTTTGATGATGGCCATTCTGACAGGTGTGAGATGATATCTCATTGTGATTTTGATTTCATTTCTCTGATATGAGTGATGCTGAGCAACTTTTCATGTTCCTGTTGGCCATCTGCATTTCCTCTTTTGTCTGTTCAGTTTTTCTGTGCATATTTTAAATGGCTTGGTTGGTTGGTTGGTTGCTTTTTAATTGAACTACAGTTGACTTAAAACATTGTATTAGTTTCTGGTGTACAGCATGGATGGACTTGGAGGGCATTATGCTAACTGAAATAAATCTGACAGAGAAAGACAAATATTGTAAGACATCACTTACATGTAGAGTCTAAAAAAATACAACAAACTAGTGAATATAACAGAAAAGAAACAGATCACAGATGTAGAGAAGGAACTAGTGGCTACCAGTGGGGAGAGGGAAAGGGAAGGGGCTGATGGAGGTGGAGGATTAAGGGGTACAAACTATCAGGTATAAAATAAGCTACAAGGATGTATTGTACAACATCGGGAATATAGGCAATATTTTCTAATAACTATAAATGGAGTATAACCTTTAAAAAATTGTGAATCACTATATTGTACACCTATAACATATAATATTGTATATCAACTATATTCCAATTTAAAAAATATGATATTGTAAAATAAATATATAAATAAATCTTAAAAAAAAAAAGAAATAGAGGTAATCAAGCCAGCATGACCTGATAGCAAACTCTCTCTGAGTTTCAGCTTTCCTCTGTACAAAATGAAGATACTGATCTAGAATGACAGTCTTCAGTCTATAGTGATCACCAACAAGAGCTCTTCCTGCCCCATGGACTCCACACGTGGAAACGTTTTTGTTTACTAAACTATAATAGTAACTAATGACTTATTTCTCATTGTTAAATTAAAAAAATAATCCAGGGATTCTCAAACCTTAGTATGGACCAGAATTATCTGGAGGGCTTGTTAACAACTCATATTGCTGGAATCAGAGTTTCTGATTCAATAGATATGGAGAGAAGACTAAGAGTCTGCATTTCTAATATGTTGCCAGTTAATGCTGATGATGTTGGTCTAGGGACCAAACTTTGAGAACTGAATTAAGTGAAGTAATTAATTGAAGAAATCTAAAAATTCCTATCAGACCTCATATTTTCCATGCAATACAAACTTTATAATGAATTTCTATATTTTCAGCAAAAGCAAAGAAATGAGATACTATGGCTTGACTATGTAGCCTTACTGTGAATAAATGTCCCATTCTTGCAATTTTTAAATTGGAAATATCACTGGATCCTAGTTACTCTGTTCTCAGATTCACAGGGGTCCAGCAATACTATCACAAGCTCAGTAAGGTCCTTTCTGACTCTAACATGGTGTGATAAGGATTTACTCTGAACCTAGAGTTATTCTATTACTCCTTCAGAAACCAGCTGTTGCTGTTCTGCAGCTGACCGAATGATGTCGCTGCAGAACAAAACAATCCATGGCCTGAGTGTACAGGAAACTGCCTACAGTATTTCTGAGTTTGTATTATTACTATCCAGCTGCTCCTTGAAACACAAAATCAGTGTTTTCTACAACAAAAGGTGAAATGAAATGTTAATAATGTACTAGCAAAACATTCAAGTCTTTCACCAGATTATTAAGAAGATTTATAAATATTTGACTTACGATTTATAGAATAGACTATATGGGGGATTAGCAGCTAGCAGCTGAGTAATGACAGATATAATCACAATCACCAGAACTGGAAGTAACTGAATAAATGCAGAATATGTAGTCTGAAAAAGAAAAAGTATTTGGTGTTAAGTGTTCATCAATATACAGTTTACTGAAAATAGGATTGTTTTTCCAAAGAAAATACACATTACCAATGCATTGCACATAGCCTGAGGCTTTTCTGGGAAGGCGTACTTTCTGCTGAGAAGTACCAGACAACTCTGTTCCATCTACTGAGAAGGCAGAAGGAGGCCCGCCCACAACCTGGATTGACACCCAGTAATCCTTCTGCAGCCTTCTTTTCTAAGAACAATGAAGCAGACACCCGTGGGTGAGTCTGCCCAGACTGTGACTCTCACAAGATCATGTCATATTATGTAACTCTGTCACCCTGGCCATACCTGAAAGGACTGTGGGGGCATCTAGGGAACATCTAATGGTAGCAGGGATAATCACATTCTCCCTCCTAAGAATCTGGGATGGAGATTCATCACCATTCACTGCTAGGCAGTCACTTGAAGAAAGGACACATACTCGGAGGCACTGTGGACTGGCCATTTGCAAGGGGAAGTAGAACAAGCCAGGCTGCTTAGAGAAGACAAAGCAGATGCAGAGAGGCAGGAAAACTGCAGACAGTCTGGCCCCAAGAGTCGTGGAGAGCACAGCTGTGGGGGTGCCTCACAGCACTGCAGTTCCTGGTTCCTGTCTGTCATGAGGCCCAACGTGCTTCCTGCCTTTGAGCTTCATGAGACTCCCTTGATCCCTTCCCTTAAACCCCCTTTAGTTTTGAATATTTTGAAAGGGCTTCCTATTCTCTGCAGTTAAGAAAACCTTGGTTAAGACAGCCCCACAGGGGAACAGATATTCTGGGACAGTTATCAAAGAATGGGAAGAGGGGTACCATTCTGGTCTATTTGGACCAATTACCCACCTCTTCTTACCATGCCTCTGCTTTCCTAAAGCACCTGTTAGCAACGTATCTCACAGTAAACTTCTAAAACCTGATAATACTCCATGACCAGCTCAGTACAAATGTTTATGGACAGCAGTTGTCCTGTCCCTTCCAGGTACCTGAGGTTTATCTTCTTCCTCTTCCTTCCGTGTCTGTGTCCTCTCATGTCGGTGCCGCCGGCGGTAATAGTGGGTGTCATCTGTCACGTTTGAAAACATATGAATATTTCCTGAAGAAAGAAGAACACTTAGTATGCGACAGGGCGAACACCCCTTCCTTGCTTTTTCCAAAGTCCTTGCTCCCAGTTAGGTTCTATATAGGTCAAGTATTCTCCCATTATACCCAATAGGAAAATAAGACAGTAGGTACGCCAAGTGAACCAGCAGGAAGTAGAATGTACTTAGCTCTCTTGCCTTGATTTAAATAGTCTTTTGTAACTAGTGAGTGAGAGAATCTCAAAAGAGCATTTGGGTCATGAATCCTGTCTGACATGCTCATGTCTGCCTCCTTGACCAGTATTAGATTATGTCACTAATATCTTTAATGGCAACTCATAAAATTCAGTTTACTTCCTAGGCATTTAATTTTCCCAACTTCCAACTTTCTGGGAGTACTTTTCTAACCTTTATCTTTATATGGTTGCTATTTTGATGATACAGGCATTTTGCTTCTAATTTATAAAGCACTTAAAAATATCTAATCCTCACAGCAGCCCTCTGAGGTTGGTATTATCAACCCCATTTTTCAGGTAAGGAAGTAGGATCAGAGGGACTAAGTGATTTGATCAAAATCATGCATAGCTGGAGACTGAAGACTTGCCTTAAATCTCAGCTCATCTGATTCCGAAGTCTTGCTGTTTCCACCATACCACAGTGCCTTTATTCAGATCCTCAAATAGATCCTCAAAGTATATACAACTTTTTAAATGATAATTTTGGAATACTAACCAGTAGGAAAATGTCCTCCAAAGAAGACATTGAATAGCTCTTCTGGAGTGATGTCAGCCTCGAAGTCCCTATAATAATTATAAGGTCTGGCTCGAGGAGCAGTGAAAGTCACCTGTTCATCTCCATATTCATCATAGCGGAGTCTCTTATCAGGATTGCTCAGAACTGCAAAGGCATTTCCTATCGCTGCAACAAAAACAAAAAGCAAGTGAGTACATAGTCTGCTGTAGCTGAGGGTGATCACAGTAGTAGCATGAAGAGCCCAAAGTTGACTGGTGCTAGACAAGTTCATAGTGGCCCAAGAAGAGGTGCTTTGGCCTAGAAAGTGCTTGGCCTTGAAATTTACCATGGTCTAGTCTGATAAGCCAGAAACAACTCTGGATTCAAGATGAACTAAGAACTACTGTTTTCAGTCATCAAAAATGTATTTTTATTTCACTTGAGAGCAACAATTTATGGCTGGAAACAGGTCATACATAAGTAGTGGTATTCTAACACGCAGTCACAATCTCCTGAACAAAACAGTCAGTAAAAATCCTCCTGATTGGCTAAAAGCAAAGTCCTTACTCATCAGTCTTATTTCAGCTTGCCTTAGAAAATGGTTTTTAGAAATTAAGAGATGTATCTCTAATGTCTCAAGGAGGGGTCAAAGACTGAATAGATTACATATGCTTACCATCACTTCTCCTCCCTATGCATAAATGTGCAAACTTTGTCCAATGTTATTTAAGCATACAATCAGTACAACCAATTGAAGAAATGTTGAAAAAAATCTTTTAAGACACCGGTGCCCCACTACCTTTAATTCAGTCAATGCTATCAGAAGCAGTCAGAAAGATCATTTTTTTATGATTGTCTAGCTAGGTATCTGGATTAAATGTTTGTAGCAATAAAACAGTTAAGCAGAAAAAAATAAAGAGAAAAACCTAAACAGAGCTGCTTAAATATTCACATCCCTTGAAATCTGGCAGATTCTCAGAGAAATGCCATTAGTCTGTGAAATATGATACATGAAGGTCTGAAGAGAATGTGGGTTATCTATTTGTTTCCTTGTAGAAAGTGTGGGGGGAACTGGATTCACAGTGGCACATTAACAAAGGTAGAGTGTCCTCTGAGGTAAATGCTGACTTTAAAAAATTTCTCAGATCTATCATTTTTTACTTTTTCCTTTGAAAAATTTTAAATCTACAGAAAAGTTGAAAAAATAGTACAATAAACACTTTTACCTATATTCATAGGGAATTGTTAGCATTTTATTTTCCTCAACTCTCTACACATACATACCTATGTATATGTTATTCTTTTTTTTTTTTGCTGAACCATTTGAAAGTAGGCTGCAGACATGACATTTTACCCCTAAATATTTCAGCATATATCTCCTAAGAAGAAAGTCATTCTAAGTCACAATACTATTACCACAGCTAAGAAAATTAACATCAATTTATAATCACCTAGTGAATCTGTGCAAGGTTCATGCATTGCATTTGGTTTCATATCCCTTTAATTTAATTTAGAATAGACTCCCCACCTTTTTTGCTTTTTATTATTTTGAAATTTTTTGAAGAGCAGGTCAGTGTTCTTTGTAGAATGTCCCATATTTTGATTGTTTCCTTTTTATTAGTTTCAGGTCAAACATTTTGGCAAGAATACTACATGGATGCTATACCACATAATGTTAGGTTGTTCTAATATTGGTGATACTAAGTTGGATCACTTAGTTAAAGTGGTGACAGCTAGTTATCTTTATTATAAAGGAATTTTCCCCCTTTGTAATCAGTAAGTATTCTGTGGGGTGATACTTTGACATTATGCGAATATTCTACTCAACAAACTATCACTCAAAGGTTATAGCATACACTGATAATCCCTGCTTGAATCAGTGACTTCCCTGGGGGTGAAGCTCTTAAGTAAGATTTTTATGTGTTAAATCCAAAATATTTTTTAAGAATATATTTCTTAACATATGGAAATCAATGGAAAAAATATTTGATCTATAACTAAGGTTTTGCTCTTTAATAAATGCTTTATAAAACTCTTTCTTTTGAACATATTAATAACAGAAGTTTCATGAACAAAGAGTTCCATGGTCAAAGAAGTTTGGAAATGCAATATAGGCTCTACTTGCAAGCGGCCACCAGCCTCTAAGTTCCACAAGAGGAATCATATCTGTTTTATTCACTGTGGCACCTGGCGCATAGATCATCAGTAAATATTTGCTGTTATCAATGAATGAATGGTTCCAGAAGGTATTATAAAGAAACCAAATATGTTTTCCAAAACAAATTAAGGTAAGTGAATGAAAACAGAAGAGAACTATACTGATAATCACTGTTTAAGAGGTGTAGCAGGAAAACAAAACAAAACACCCTGCTTGTGGCCTTATAAAACAATTTTAGGGGAGGCTGAAAACAACCTGCTGTGAACAAACACCACAAGAAGGGCAGAATTAAGCATCAGTTTAGGATCAGACCTTTGAAAGCATCTGTTGCTCCAGGAGCACAGTTCTTGTCAGGATGAAATTTCAGGGCAAGTTTTCGGTAAGCTTTCTTAAGTTCTTCATCACTGGCATTTCGTGAAACTCCCAGAATTTCATAGTAATTTCTGCATTTCTTGATTCTAAAAACACAAATCAGAAACACTTTTTGTATGTCTACAAAGGCCCCTTTTGTGCAATTAACTGCAGAAGAGTACGTCGATCCTCTCTCTAATCTCCCAAAACAAACCTAAAAGAAAACTGGTGAACACATTAATGAAACATTCAATTCATTAACAATGTCCTCCTCCCACTGAGTGAATAATTCCTTTCAAAATATTTTTTTACATCTGATATTTTATTCTTTCTATATTCTTGTAAGTGGATAGAATAAGTATCCTAATTCTTCTACTAAGGCCCAGGCTAAGGTCCTCAGAGTTGAACCACAGGATAGTAACGCCAAAAGAAATACCCTAACCACCCCCCCCTCTTTTTTTTTCCTTTTCCTCCCTCTCTATCCTTTTTTCTTTATGGTCATCTTTTGAAACTTTGTTTTAAAAAGTTAATATATTCGCATGGTGGAAGAAAAATATCCAGTAGTACTAAACTATATACAGTGAAAAATCTTCCTGCTTCCCCATTCCCTGTCCCCCAATTTCCTACTCCAAGGATAACCACTGTTAGAAATTTTCTGTGAATCCTATGTACAAAGAGAACACATGTATAGAGACCTCACCATTTTTTTCTTACCTAAATGGAAGCATATTACAATCATCCTTCTACATCTTGCTTTTTTTTAACTAACAATTTATCCTGGTGATTGATTCATGACTTATATGAGAAGCTTGTATATGAGAAGTATAGGGATAATAGTTTAGACCACCAGAGTGGCAGTTCTGAACTTTTTGATCTAAGTCTTTAATACTCTTTTTTTTAATTGCAGCATAGTTGATTTACAGTGTTGTGTTTGTTTCAGGTATACAGCAAAATGATTCAGTTACACACACACACACACACACACACACACACACAAATATACTTTTTCAGATTCTTTTCCATTATAGGTATTACAAGATATTGAATATAGTTCTCTGTGCTATACAGTAGGTCCTTGTTATTTTGTTGTTTATCTATTTTTTTATCTAGTACTGTGCATCTGTTAATCCTAAACTCCTAATTTATCCCCCCTCCTCTTTCCTCTTTGGTAACTATAAGTTTGTTTTCTATGCCTGTGAGTCTGTTTAAGAAGGCTTTTATACTCTTAAATATTACTGAAGACCCCAGAAAGGCTTTTGTTTATGTGAGTTATAGCTATCAATATTTACTATACTAGAAATGAAAACAAAAAATTTTAAACACAGGGTGATATAATTGCATGTCATATAGCCTTTCAAAAATTCCACTGTATAACCCTGAAGGAATGAGAGTGAAAAAGGCAAATAATGTATTTATATTATTATGAAAAGTTTTAAACTTGCACACCACCCCTGCTCTCCCAAAAGGATCTTTGGGATTTCCAAACTATACTTTGAGAATGGCTGGACTAGAGCATGAACTCTGGAGTCAAGATGCTTCGGATGGGATCTCATCTTGCTGTGCACTTACTTCTGTGCCTTAGTGTTATCTTCTGAAATAGGCTAATAAAGCACACCTGTATTTCACAGAACTGTTATGACTAAGTGAAGTATTCATTAAAATGCTTGATAGCATCTGACATGATGTAAATATTGGCTATTATTAAAAATCTACCACATTCTTTTTAAAAAGCTGAATATTATTGAATTTTATGGATGTATGTACATTCCCTACTGATGGGCATTTAAAGTATCTGCAGCTTTTTGCTACCACACAATTGAGTTAGGCAGGGAGAGGCCCAGAGCCTGCTGAGGAGTTCACAGCAAGTCAGTAATACCGGCTGGACTATAACGTCAGTCAGGGCCATTCCCTAAGAGCTGCCAGTGGGGATCATATGGCTCCCCACCCTAGCTTCCGATCCCTGCTTCCATGGTAGATACTCTCCTGCCTCTCTTTTTCATACATTTATATTTGTTTACTAACAGCTTCACTGAGATAAAATTCACATATCACAAAGTTCACTTTTTTAAAATTTTAAGATGAATAAAATTGTCATTAAGGCATTTTAGCAAAACTGTCATGCAGACAAATTCTGCACTCAGAATACCTGAATTAGAATTCCAGCTCTTTCACTAACTTTAACAAAGTTCACTTTTTTCCAAATTGAGGAATAGTTGATAGTTGACTCTTTTAAAATGTGTGATTCAGTGTTATGTTTTTTTTTTGTTGTTGTATATTCACAGAGTTGTGCACCCATCACTACTAATTCCAGAACATTTTCATCACCCCAAAAAGAAACCCCATACTCATTAGCAATCACTCCTCATCCCTCTGCTCCCCAAACCCTGGCAGTCACTAATTTTTCTGTCTCTATATATTTGCCTATTCTGGACATTTCATATAAAAAGAATTATATAATATCAGGCCTTTTGTGTTTGGTTTCTTGTACTAACACTATATTTTCAAGATTCATTCATGTTGCAGCATATATCAGTACTTCATTACTTTTTATTACCAAAAAATGTTCATTGTACAGATATTCCCCATTTTGTTTATCCAATTATCAGTTAATGGACATCTGGGTTGTTTCTATTTGGGGGCTCTTATGAAAAATGCTATATATGAACATTCATGTACAAGTTTTTGTCTGGAAGTATGTTTTTATTTCTCTTGGTATATATCTAGGAGTGGATGGCTATGTCATATGCTATGTCTAACCTTCTGAGGAACTCCCATACTGTTTTCCAAACTGGCTGCAGCATTTTTCATCCCTACCAGCAATATAGAAGGGCAATTTCTCCATGTCCTCACCAACACTTGTTATTGTCCATCTTTTTGATTATAGACATCTTAGTGAGTACGAGGTAGTATGGTATCTCATTCTGGTTTTGATTTGCATTCCTCTAATGACTAATGATATTGAGCAAACTCTTCGTATGCTTATTGGCCATTTGTATATCTTTGAAGGAATGCCAGTTCAGATTCTTTGTCCATTTTTCAATTGGTTTACTGTCATTTTATTGTTGAGTTGTAAGAGAATTTTGTATGTTTTAGATACAAATCCCTTATCAGATACATAATTTGAAAATATTTTCTCCCATTTTGTGGATTGATTTTTCACCTTCTTTATGGTATCTTTTGAAGTGCAAAAGTTTCTAATTTTGATGAAGTCCAATTTACCTATTTTTTCTTTTGTCATTTGTGCTTTGGGTGTCAACAAAAAATCATTACCTAATCCAACATCATGAAGAGTTACATTTATGTTTTCTTCTAAGAGTGTTACAGTTTTAGCTCTTGCATTTAGGTCTTACGTTAGGTCTTTGAATTAATTTTTGTGTTTGTGTGAGGAAGGGAACCAAGTTCATTCTTTTGCATGGGGATATCCTGTTGTTCCAACATTTGTTAAAGACTATCCTTCCCCCATTAAATTGTCTTGGCACACTTGTCAAAAATCAATTAACCATAAACATAAGGGTTTGTTTCTGGACTCTCAATTGTATACTATTGATCTACCTGTCTATTCTATGCTAGTGCACACTATCTTTATTACTGCAGCTTTGTATTAAGTTTTGAAATCGGAATGTGTGAGTCTTCAAACTTTGTCCTTCTTTTTCAAGACCGTTTTGATAACTAAAATCAGGAGTGAAATAGGGCATAGTTATTTTAGTATTCTCCTGATTTTATTTATTTTAGTATTCTCCTTTTCTTTGCTTGGTCGGTCTAGTTAAATGTTTGTCAATTTTGTTGATATTTTCAAAAATCAGTGGGAGAGGATATAGCTCAAGTGCTAAAGCACATGCTTAGGTCCTCGGTTCAATCCCTGGTACCCCCTCTAAAAATGAATAAATAAATATACACCCCCTCCACCTCCAAAAAACCTGATTTTTGGTTTTGTTGATTTTGTCTATTGTTTTTCTATCCTCTATTTCATTTATTTCCATGCCATATTATTTCCTTCATTCTGCTTCTTTGAATTTAGTTTGTTCTTCTTTTTCTATAGAATTAGGTTATTGATTTGAGATTTTTTTAAAAAATATAAACATTTACAGCATTTAAAGCTATAAATTTCCTTTTAAGCATTGCTTTAGCTGCATCTTATATGTTTTGGTATGTTGTGTTTTCATTTTAATCCATCTCAAAGTATTTTCTAATTTTCCTTGTGATGTCTTCTTTGACCTATTTGTTATTTAGGAATAATATGTTGCTTAATTGTCACATATTTGTGAATTTCCCAAATTTCTTTCTTTAAAAAAAAAATTTATTAATTTCATTGAGGGGGGAGGTAATTTGATTGATTGATTGATTGACTGAAATGGAGGTACTGGGGATTGAACCCAGGACCTCCTGCATCCTAAGCATGCACTCTAACCACTGAGCTATACCCTCCCCCTCTCCAAATTTCCTTCTGTTGTTAATTGCTAAGAACATACAATGTTTGATTATTTTATTTTATTTTATTTTATTTATTTTTTAGTTGAAGTATAGTCAGTTTACAATGTTGTGTCAATTTCTGGTGTACAACATAATGTTTCAGTCATACATATACATACATATATTCCTTTTCATATTCTTTTTCATTATAGGTTACTATAAGATATTGAATATAGTTCCCTGTGCTATACAGTACAAACTTGCTGTTTATCTATTTTATATATAATAGTCAGCATCTGCAAATATCAAACTCCCAATTTATCCGTTCCCACCCCCTTTCCCCCCGGTAACATTAAATTTGTTTTCTGTGTCTGTTAGTCTGTCTCTGTTCTGTAAATAAGTTCATTTGTATCTTTGCTTTCAGATTTCACATATAAGTGATATCATATGGTATTTTTCTTTCTCTTTCTGGCTTACTTCACTAAGAATGACAATCTTCAGGTCCATCCATGTTGCTGCAAATGGCAATATTTTATTCTTTTTTTGTGGTTGAGTAGTATTTCACTGTATAAATATACCACAACTTCTTTACCCAGTCATCTGTCAGTGGACATTTAGGCTGTTTCCATGTCTTGGTTATTGTAAATAGCGCTGCTATGAACACTGGGGTACATGTATGTTTTTGAATTAGAGTTCCCTCTGGATATATGCCCAGGAGTGGGATTGCTGGATCATATGGTAAATCTATTTTTAGTTTTTTAAAATATACTCTTTGTTTGTTTGTTTGGTTGGTTTTTTTGTGGGGGAGAAATTAGGTTTATTTATTTATTTTTTTAATATAGGTACTGGGGATTGAACCCGGACCTTGTGCATGTTAGGCATGCACTCTACCACTAAGCTATACCTTCCCCTCTATTTTTAGTTTTTTAAGGAATCTCTATACTATTTTCCATAATGGCTGCACCAAACTACATTCCCAACAACAGTGTAGAAGGGTTTCCTTTTCTCTACACCCTCTCCAGCATTTATCGTTCGTGGACTTTTGAATGATAGCCATTATAACTGGTGTGAGGTGATACCTCACTGCAGTTTTGACTGCATTTCTCTGATAATTAGTGATATTGAGCACTTTTTCATGTGCCTATTGGCCATTTGTATGTCTTCACTAGAGAATTGCTTGTTTAGGTCTACTGCCCATTTTTGGATTGGGCTGTTTGTTTTTTCGTTATTAAGCTGTATGAGTTATCTGTATATTCTGGAAATTAAGCCCTTGTTAGTTGCATCGTTTGCAAATATTTTCTCCCATTCCGTAGGTTGTTTTTTGTTTTGTTTATTGTTTCCTTTGCTGTGCAAAACTTATACATTAGGTCCCATTTGTTTGTTTTTGCTTTTATTTCTATTGCCTGGGTAGCCTGCTCTGGGAGGACATTGCTAAGATTTATGTCAGAGAATGTTTTGCCTATGTTCTTTTCCAGGAGATTTAAGATGTCCTGTGTTATGTTTAAGTCTTTAAGCCATTTTGAGCTTATTTTTGTGTATGGTGTGAGGAAGTGTTCTAACTTCGTTGATTGACATGCTATTGTCCAGCCTTCCCAACACCACTTGCTGCAGAGACTATCTTTTTTCCATGTATACTGCTGCCTCCTTTGTCGAAGATTAATAGTGCTTGATTTTAATCCTTTCAAATTTATTGAGTCATGTTTTATGGCCTAACATATGGTTTATCTTGGAGAGAATTCCATGCATACTTGAGAAGAATGTGTGTTCTGCTGTTTTGGGTAGAATGTTGTACAGATGTCTATTATGTCAAAATGGTTTTCCCTGTCTTTCTTACAACAGAAGCAGGGCAGTGACCTCAGATTATGCCCTAATATTCCACTTCCACCTAGCCTTGCCTCTGAGGCCAAGAAGCTATTGTGCTTCAGTAATAATAATAAAAAATAGTAATAGCGGTCAATCCTTACATAGCATATTGTCTGTGCCAGGCACTCTACATAAATTCTCTTATTTAATCCCACCACAGGCTCACCTTTGTACCCCAAGCAGCTGCTCTTCAGTATAAGTGGTGTTCCCTTCACCCTGCCAGGTCTGATTCCACTCATTCTCAGACTTCTTTTCCTTTTGTGCCTTCATGCAGTTACAGCAACCACAGGGGTCATGGCTTTCAGGAGGTCTGTCTTCTGGGTATTTGTTTCTTCTAACTGCATCGATGTAAGCTGCAAAGCAACAGCACAATGAGGCCTCGTGTTGACCTGCAAATCAACTTTACTACTGGCCTTAGCCAACTGGGAGGCTGCTTGTAGGCATGAGCAAGTGAGTGTGAGGGCCAGGCTACTGACGTCATCTGACTTTTAAGCATCCATACAAAGCTGAACAAACATCTTCCTTGAGAAAACAATACAGAAAATACACAGGCAACCATGAAGAACTTATAACGCCAGAAACATGAAGCATAATAATGTCCACCATACCTACAGTGGTCAGTGAGCAAGTGATCACGACAGAGCCAGTAAAGGGTTCAAGAGGTACCTGGCCAATACCTTGCCTTTACGGCAGCACAGGGGAAGCCTATTTCTTTGTGGTCCATGTTCAGAAGTGAATTGATTATAACACATTTTTTGTTGCAGTGTCTCCCACTACTAAGATTTACAGCAGAGTTGATGTCAACTTTTTAAACTCACAGTTATAGAATTAATACCTACAAGACATCTGGCTGGACAGATCAAGCAGATTTATGGGTAAGACTTACTCCTGACCACAAAGACGTTATAGTTTAAAGGGAGAGGTTTTAACTAATCACAATGCATGCAGAATGCAGAGGGTCACAGCAATCTAGTTAAGGAAGGCACAGTACTCCTGTCCTGTCTGGAGGATCTGGGAAGAACTTTAAAAACATCTTTCTCCTGCGTAACATCTCTTAGGGACTACCCACTGCTTCCTGTTCAGATTTCTTATCATGGGCCCAGCCTGCGGCTCCAGCCTCATCTCTCACCACAAGCTCCTTTGCAGTCTATGCTCTAGATCACACCAACTCCTTTCAGATCAGCAAAGCTTTCTCTTTTCTCTGTGTCTTTGCATATACTGTTCTTTCTGCCTGCAAAACCTCCTCTAAGTAGGCCTGGCTAACTCCAACGCATCCTTCATGTCACCATATGTAACACTTTCTCCACGAGGCACCCTCTGACACCCAGACTGTGTTGAGTGCCTTGTCAGTATGTTTCCCAAACATATGACCTTGCTGTGTAGCACAGGACTTATTGGCCGTTCTGTAATTGACTGCTTAGCTGCCAAACTCCTTCGGTAGACTGAGAGTTCTGTGGGATCAGAGACCCGTGTCTTCAAATCTCTGCTGCATGATCAGCATAATAAAGGGTACCCAATAGGTATTGGATCAGTACTCTTTGCCTGACTGTAGGATGGAAAAGGCCGGCCTATGCGTCCTGATGTTGGCTGCAGGGACAAGACCAAACTGAGGCCGAGGTTGAGGCGGCCCAGTTTGGAGGCGATGATAAGGACGCGGTAAACAAACTGCAGGAGACCGCACCACCATGCTAACCCTGGGGCGGGCGGGGCCTGCCCGCTGAGGGCCCTGGGCGGGGCACGGGCCGGGGCGGGGCTGGGGGCCGGAGGCAACAAGTCGTCACGGGTGACTCTGAGTACCGGGCAGGGTCCTCAGCTTGCGCCAGTACTCCTGGTTTCCGGATCCCGACCGCCTGCCCTGGGCTGTCCCCCACCTCTCCAGGAACCCTACTCAGGCCCAGCATCTTCTCATAGGCCTCCATCCTTCATCTTAGGCCCAGGATCTCAGCCCTTTCAGGAGCCGCCAGGAGCCGCATCCCAGATTTCTCTCTGACCCTGCCCTGTCCCACCCTCCGGTCAGGATCTGGTACCTTCCGTCCAACGCTCCCCGCTGCCCAGAGTCGCTGCCATATCGGTTCCCAGTCAGCAGATCTGGCGAGCCTCCCCCGCGTCCGAGGCTGAGAGAGAGAAGGGGCCAAAAAAAAAAAAAAAAAAAAAGAAAACAAAAAAAACCGCGGAGCATGCTGGTCATTGTAGTCCAAGCTATAGTATATGCGGGCCATTGGACTACAATTCCCGACAGGCGCCGCGCGAGGGGTCGCACAAGCGGTGGTGTAAAGGGGCGCGACCCTTGGAAAGAAGGCCTGTGGAAGTGTGTTGCTGACAGTTAACTGCTGCGCGACCAGCGGCTCACAGCCTGAAACTGGCAACAGGGGGCTGCGCTTTTCCTCATCTGTAGAGTGGAGATCGTAACTTCGGCCTCGCCTAACACTTGGGATGTTCAAGGAGGTGCTATCAGATCCTGCCTAGGAAAGATTTTGCAAACTACGGGCTAGAGGGTGAGAGTGTGACTATTTTTCTCCTCACGGGTGTCCTAATTAAATATATGCTGTTGCCTGTTCTGTGCAAACTGTATGCTTGGTCCTCGATGGGTTTTGGTGATGCCGAACCCTACCTTGGGAACTTAAGAGCCAAGAAAGTAGAAAAGTGAGATTTATGTGGTTAGAGGGCAACTCCTCTGTCATAGCTTCATTAGAGGGACCCATAGGAGTCAGAGGCAGAGAAAAAAGAAAGGTGCAAGTATTGGAGATGGCATTAGATCACCATGTATTTGATGTGCCTTATCCTTCATCTATCCTATTTTACTCCAAGGCCCATCCGAGACTTTCCCCCTCCCTTCCACCCCAATTATTTCCTTGGTCTTTCTCCTTTTCTAAAGGACCCAGCCCTAGGAAATTAGTAAAAAGGCAATGAAGAAATATTCCTACTTTTCCCCACTCAGATTTGCATGGAGCCTAGCAAAGAATAAAGGCAGTTCTTCATAGGTGGATGGGTAGTGTCCTTACTGACTCATCCCTGCTGGTGAGTTGAGATGGCCAAAAATCAGGTCCACAAAAGTGAAAAATGATCATGTACATCCCCAAACAAAAGTTACTTGGAATTCATTGAGACCTTACTCAGGAAAACCAAATCAATTATGTCAACTTTGATATTAATCGAAAGCTCCTTAGGTAGTTGGAGTGGGGTGGGAAGATGTACAGCTCTAGACACAAACTAAAATGGTAAAAGCCTTCAATGGTGTGCAGTTCCATCTGTCTCTGCAGTCATGACTCTGGGATATATGAGCATCATTGTGTTCACAGAAGACTGGGTCTTGAAGAAGCCACTTGTGCTCTGCAGACCAAAGGACCTGATAAGGGACATCCTTTAGGTGGTTGAGTATTAGGAGGAAGTTTATTTGGTTTTGAGAGGCTAGACAGACTGCTCTAGGTGGACAGGGGAAGGTGGGATATGTCTTGAAGTCTAGGGGCACAGAGCTACAGTCTGGGGGTACTCAGAGATGTCAGAGTACCATGAAGTTTGAGGTATCATCTGGTTGAGAGTAGGGGTGGTAGAGCACTATAGGGGATAATTGGATTGAGAAGGGGTACAGTGAATTATGGGGCTACTTAAGAGTAGAGACCAAGTGCAATAATGCTGGACAAGATTTGGGAAGCCAGGGCCTCTTGGAAATGTCTGGTACCTCAACAACCTTTCCCAACACCTCTAAAACCTCACTTCCTCCTTTTCTAGACAGCTCATTTACTACTAGATCAGTAAAAAGTGGTTTAGCATTGCACCCTTCTCAGATATTGCCATGCAAACTCATCCTCCAGCTCATTTACACCTCAATTAACACTTCTGGATGAATTTTTCTATGATTATCACCAGGACTATCTTAGAACTCCAAACCTCAACAGTTAGAACACTTCTGTGCCAGTTTTTGATTCAGCATGCCAACCACTCGACAAAAATAATTCCCACTGTCAAATTCAGTCTCTGTTTGGTAAAAGAGGGAACTGTTGGCCCAGAGAGTTCAGGATGGAGGTGCCAGGGGAAAGCAATCAGCAGGAAGAGCGAGAGCACCTGAGAAGGAAATAAGGGAAGAGAAATTGGCACTTCTCAAAGAGGAGGTAGGTGAAGAAAGAAGTTCAAAGAGGTGAGAAAGGACACCCACAAATCCAGGGGGAGACTGCTGAGCAGAACCACACAGTTCTTCCAGCAGATTCAAATAGAACTAAGTAGTGCTAGCCTGGCTTTGGGAAACTGTATGCAAGAATTAGGCCGGGGGGGGCCTGCAGTGGTTCTTCATCTGCTAAACCATTTTACCTAGAGCCAACCTCAGATTTCTATCAGTTTTCTCTACTTACTTTCAGGAAAACTTGTTGAACTGTAGTGAATTTTTGCTGGTGATACTGAGGTTTGCCGTGTATCCTATATGATTGATGTGCTGCCCCATCCAGTCCTGGAAGAAAGATACTGAGTAAATGATCCCTCTGTCCAACTGGGTCTGTGTGCCTGAGATGGTTTGTTGGTTGGCCTCCCATAGGATGGGAGAAGAAGTAAGAGAAGGACAAGCTACAGCAGCCACCCTACCCGAGCCACCTGTTCCTGCTTTGGGCATGTAGTCCTGTGTTAGAATAGGGAGGAAGTCATCTTGTAAATGGCCACCATCCTGTTGTCTAGACATCAGGGAAGAGATATGGTCTCAGGGAAGCTGCAGGGAGAAGCTATACTTGGATTTCCTGTCAGAGGTGGGTCTTGTATTTACATAAATAGTAGGATCTTCCAGCGGAGCCCCCTCTAATACAGTTTTCTGGAGAGAAGAGTTCAGCATTAACTGAATTCAACCTCAACCCCTTCCCAGAGTGTAGTTACTTGGCAACAGGAAAATCAACATGGTTAATGTGGTATTGCAATGTCAGTTTCAGGGTAAATACCTTTCAATCTCATATTAGTACCAGTTCGTCCCATCTCCCACGTATAAATACCTTAAGACTAACAGCTCATATTTGCAGGACATTGCCCAGAGTCAAGGGAAAGTTTGTGGCTTTATAATGGAGACTTCAACTGAGTTACCTAGAATGAAACCCATGTCTTTGACTTAATTAGTCCAGTATGATAAGCAGCTGAACTGAGTATCCATGGTAGTCCATAACAATAACAATTCAAACAGAATCCAGTACTTCTAGACATTGTTATGTCACCTGGAGTGTTCTATCCCAATGATGCATTTTTGTACTCAAACTGACTAGTAAGTCATGTGCTTTTTACAGTGTGCCTTAAATAAAATATATCTGACTTATTATTTTTTTAATGCTGTAGTATTGCTGTCATAGGTTGTACTCCAGGAAATAGACTTGGAGACTCTGAGATTTGCATGCTGAAGGTTTACTGGTGCTTCCGGGAGCAACAGCTGCAAAGAATAAAGGAAGCAAGATTAAGCAGAGGGAGAAATGAAAGCAAAGGTCCAGGTCTTCCTCTCCACCTCCACCCCCAACAATTAGTCATCAGCCAGCTCTGGGCCCTCAGCAGCCACAATCCCAGCAGCTGGGGGAACAAGGGTCTTGATCCTAAAGTGAGACTTGGGTGGTGGTACTCCACATTGTCTGCTATAATTGCCAACTAGTACTTCTAATTGCCAAGTGTCTCCACATTTACTATTCCATTTTACCTACCAAGTAGCTGTGAGGTAGACAGGGCCAGGGAGGGATCATTCTTCCCTTAATACACACTAACACACAGGAAAATTTAAGTCCAGAGAATGTAAAAGACTTGCCCCAAGATGCCCAAGACTTGTCTCTGGCTTCTACCCAGAGTGATCTCTACTCATAAGATTGTGTTCATTTTTTCTTATACCTGGAGTTTATCAAACTGTAGAATATAAGAACCAAAAAAAGATAAAGAAGGCCAAGTAGTCCAGTCACCTCACTCTAAAAATAAGAAAATAGACTCAGAGATGGGGATGATTTCACTAAAGTTAAGCTGTAAGTCTGTGGCAGAGCCTAGCCTTTTGACTGGATTTCCTGCACTCAAGAGCCAGTTTTCATGACCCCTGATGTGCTGAGCACAGTGTATCACATAGGAGCTACAGATGTGAGCAGTTTACAGACACTGCCCTAGAGGATTCTAGAATCCAGTAGGTTTCTTCAGGCCACGTGAATAGTTTCAGTGAGACATAGAGAGTAGAAATTTTTGTTCTACACTTTCTCTCACATATCACCTTGCAGAGTCTAAATTCGGGGGAAAAAATAGTATATTGTTGCTTCAGAATTCTGTGTTCTTCCTGTGTTCTAAACTGCCAACTGCCAGATGCTTCTTGAGCCTCATACAGATATACCCAGATGACTCTTCCACTGACCCTCCCCAACCAAGATTCATTTCCAAACCAGTGTCATGGTAGAGATTAGTAAGAAGACAGATAACTGCTTTCTTTTTCTTTCTAAATGACTTTACAGTATTTGTGACCCTTCATTCTGTTTCTCAGATATGAACTTCATAACTGTGTGTAGTAAATGGGATGGGTTTTGATTTACAAAGTTACAGATCAATCCTTGCTCCAAACCTTTTCAGTGCTATTCCCACAGCTAGGATGAAAGCGAGGCACGTCTGCCCGAGGGCAGGCAGAGGACATTAGTTCTCACAGTATCCAGCTCTCACCACCAGAGTTTCCTAGTCAGAATGTGTTGTGCCTCCTGTTCTCACTCTACAGATTTAACACTTCTTTACTGTGACAGTTGGTCACTGTTTACAACTTTTCTCTCCCCCTGTCGGAGTGGTTAATCAGTCACCTCATCCCTACTGAGCAAACCAGGTGAACTAAGGCAGACCTGACAAAAAGTTCTCTCCACCTCCCAGATTTCTCAGAGAGCTCCCCACAGGTGTAGAAACTTGTACACATGCCTTACCTCCAAAAGAAGCCCCCAGAGCTGCCAGAACATTCTGTTAAGAAATACCCAGGGGAAAGTAGACCTTAAAAGAAATTAGACTGCAGGCCAGAAAATAATTTTAATGCAAAGTAGAAGGGACCAATTCACTTTGTCATTTTCCTTGCTCTGGCTCTAAAGACTCCTTCCTGTGACTCTGAGAAGGTGGTAGGGGCAGGCTGTGCTTCTAGGGTGATTGTCCGTATGGGAAAGAGTCTCTCATACTGGCTGCTTGCTCCCAGATCTGGAGGAATGCTAGTGTCCTTTAGATCTGGGGGTAGATGTGAAACAATAAAATAATTTCTATTTGGTTCATGGCCTCTACCGATCCCATCGCTTTCCTCCTTAAGGTCACAGGGCAGCTGCATCATCCTCAGATTCATGGGGACCCATGATTGCTTTTAAAGAACCTGCAAAATAAATACATAATGAGGAAGGATGAAGTTATTGGGAGTGGTGGGGTAGGGAAGAGGAGAGAAGAGCCTGAGTCTGAAAGTATCTCCTTTTTGGTTAAGGAACTTGAGCCTGAAGGGAGGAGGAAGAGGAGGGGAACGAGAGGAAGGCATCAGGAAAAATACACCTTCTCTGCTGAGGCACATCCTTTGCTGTTATTCATGTTGATATTCTTCATGGAGATGAGGGTGATGCTGTCTTTCTCTCCGTTGGCTGTGGAGCAGCTGGCGTAGAAAGGGAACATGAGTTATAGAGAGGAGAAGTGGTAGGGCAATGGGGGTCAAGAGACTATTGAGGGTGTTGAAACTTCGATCTTTGTTTCTATAAACCTCTATTTTGGTGGTGGACTAAATGAAATGAGAATGTGCTTTGGATGAGGGTATAGCTCAAGTGGTAGAGTGCATGCTTAGCATGCATGAGGTCCTGGGTTCAATCGCTAGTACCTCCTCTATAATTAAACAAATAAACCTTAGACTTGTGTTCAAATCTTAGTTTTCCTACCTACTACCGTGTGATCTTGACCAAGATCTCTTGAGTCTTACTCTTTTTTTTTTATGTGTAAAATACAGTAATACCTGCCTTGAAGAATTGCTCTAAGCATCTGAGATATTATTACAAAATATCTACCATAGTGCTCGGCACATACAAGGTGTTCAATAAGTGATTCCTTAAATGAGTATCTTCTTATTTAAGGAGTAGATTAGAATCTGACTTCC
The DNA here is from genome assembly GCF_009834535.1 of Camelus ferus. Lineage (NCBI taxonomy): Eukaryota > Metazoa > Chordata > Mammalia > Artiodactyla > Camelidae > Camelus > Camelus ferus. Next base: position 97,331,041 of record NC_045698.1, read on the forward strand.
TACATTCTTCACAAAAGGGTTATAGAGACTTGGCCTTGGGGAAAGTGTTCCAGTCCCTCTCCCATCACCCAGCCATTTCTTTTTAGGTCTGCCCTGTCCTCCCGTCCTGCCTACCTCTAGTCCTGGCCTCGGTGAGGCTGTCAGGATTCTGTATGGGTGTGGGTGTGTGTGTGGAGAAGGCAGGAAGTGTGGGTCCTACTCTTGGAGTGGGGAATTAAGAGATCAGATGGGTGATTCTTCCCTTACACTTCTGACACTCTTACCTTTCAGAGAGCCCTGAACTTCCAGGTTTCTGGGGATCTGTAAAAATGCAAAGGCACAGATTGGAGGTCACAGGCTGTAACTCAGAGTCCCAATGTGCCCCTCAAAGCCCACACAAGTGGACCCTCCCTCTTCATCTAGTGGTGCTTATGTGCCATTCCTTCCCTCAACTCCGGGCTGGGTATCAGTCTCAGAATCTAGCCCTGCATCCTCCAGCAAAGAGAGGCAAAGGGGGGCCATGAGGATCAGGGCATGTACCTTCAGACTCCTTGTTCTTCTGACACTTAAACCTTAGACTGACCACACTGACCAGGACGATCACCACAACCACCAGGATGACAATGAAGCTGATGACACCTGAACAGGGAAAAGAATGGGGTGAAGGAGAGGCAGAGGAAGGGCAAAATGGGGAAACAGGAGTCCAATTCTCTTTTCCCAGCTAAGTGCTGTGTAGACAGGCTCTGGGAGCAAAGTGAATTGCCGTTTTCTGCTGAATGATTGAGCTTTCATCCAGCATTCCCTGGCCAGAGTGGGCTCCTGAGCCCTGAGCCATCCTCCCTTAAGAACACAAGACCTAGTAGAGCTCAGAAGAGCTGAATGGAGGCCCAGTGGAGATTTCTTTCTACCAGCATCTTCATCAACCAAACCCTCCTGGAACAAATGGATGAGATTTGAACTTGTGTTTCCGGACCCAGAGTCCAAGTCAGTTCAAGGGTGGGGTCCCCTGCCACGCCCACCTCCTCCTCCTCCTCACCAAATGCAGCCACAGTGAGCACTGTCTCTGACGTGGGGCTGGGCAGGATGGTCGAGTCGCCTGTCCTCAAACTCATGGTAGATGATTTGGGAGTAACATTGTGAAAAGTGTCTAAAGTAGAGTAGGGATGGTTGAGTCAGTGAAAGACCTGACACAGCCCACATGTCCCCTCCCACTTCTCCCAGGTAAAGGACTGCAGTGAGAACTGATGTCCTACAAAGACTTCCTCCAACCAGATCCCATGTGGATGGAGGTCAGGACTGGTTGATGTAGAATCACGTGACTAGCATTGTTGGTTGCTCATGTTCCCAGTTCCAGAGAACTCTAGAAAGTTCAGGATGCTTCCCTCATTATGCATTTCCCACCACGCCTGTGGGGCCCAGAGGAAAGGAATTTACACTGCAGAGATAGGGAGCCAGACCAGGCAAGGGAGAGCCATGTGTGTTTTGCCAAAGGTTGATGTGGGAGGAAAGAAGGGCACCGGATGTTTGTGCCCAGGCACTGATCTAACAAGCCAGCTGCCAGTTAATGGGCACAAGTTTCTGACCCTCATAAAACTGAGGTGTGATCGCCCATCTCATTGTAGTGTGGGCCTGATTGCTATTCCAATTCCTTATCCTCACCTCATCCCAAATAAGTCTGGAATTGTGAAAAAAAAAAAATCCCAGAGCCAAGGGTAGGATGAGAGAAAGGGTCAGGGGACTCTTCATTGTGAGCAAAGACGGGACATACCTCCGCTTGTGCTGCCTCTGCTGCTGTCGCCGCTTAGAACACCCGTGCCTGCACCATGCAACAGCAGGGCTCAGATGGAGGGTGTCCACCCCCTCCCAGATTTCTCCCATGCTGCTGGGTGAAGGCCAACCTGCCCTGAGAATCGTGTAGCCCTTTCTTAACCTTTTTTTGCCTCCCTTTCCATCATTTTGGTTCTACCCAACCTTACCCCTCCAAACTTTTATCAGTCCTGAGTCCAGGCTTCTTTTACCTTCATCGTGACCAGTTCCTGTCTCTACCCACCCACCCAAAACCACTTTCATTCTCTCCCAAACCAGGGTGCCACTGGTGTGGATTCTGACGCTCATGTGGGGCAGGACCTGGGCCTCTTGAAGGAGGAAAGATGGAACCCAGGCAGCTATGACCCAGTGTTTTCACCCCCAGCTCCAGGTACTCACCAAGTCCTGATGTGTGCTTCTGTGGCTGGGACCAAGTCAGGCCCAGCAAGGATGGGTAGTGACCAGCCATGGTGCTGGAACTCAGAGTCACGGGTTTACCGGCTAACACAGTCGTGGGGACCTGTGAGGACTTCTCTGGAGGAAGTACGCATGGCCTGCTTAGGGCCTCAGCCAGCATGTGCACAGGGAGGGCTCTTTAGTCCCAAATCTGCCTTCGGTTTCTCTGGCCTTTACTTTGGCAGTGCCCTCTACCTAGAATGTACCGTAACACCCTCCACCCCACAGTCTTCATCTGGTTGACTTATTTTTTGAGCCTCAGCTTCAGGGACCGCTCACTCTGGGGTGTCTGGCCCCTAAGTCTGAGGTAGCTGACATTACCTGGGCTCCCACAGCACCTTCTGCTTATGTTCATCATGGTCCCTCTCACCCTGCTCTGTAACTGTCAATGTGACATCCTATTTACTTGTCTGGTCCCCCACGAGTCTATTCTCTTTTAGTGCAGAAACTGTGTCTGCCTCCTCATTGGCCCCTCCCTGGATGGCATTTGCAGTCTGAGCGACAGAGTACCTGGGGTGCTGGCGCTGGGCAGAGGGCTTGAACTGTTGGGCTTTGTGGAAGGACTGTCTCCTGCAAGTAGAGGTGGAGGGGAGCTGAAGGTGGGGAAGGTTTGGTGACACCACTCTCCCTCAGCCACTGGAGAACCCTTGGGCTCCAAGCAGATCTAAAGGGCTGGGGAGGGAACTGGGCAAGGGACAGGGCTTGGCTCCTCAGCAACCACACACACTCACCTGCCTTAGGGGAAGTTGGCTCTAGGGTTAGATTTTGACTGTTGAGGTTTCCTGAAACAGATCATCTGAGACTGAGGGTCCGCTGCTCCTATTGCTCCGTCTCCCTGTCTTCTCTATAGCTGGTGTTTTCTAGTCTTTCTCCCTACCCCACCCCAACCCCCAACCATCCATCTCTCTCCCTATTCAAGGCATGTTAGAGACTAGTACAAAACTGACCTAGAGCTCTTTCCACTCTTCCTAAAGGCTAGAGTAGGTCCTGTGTGTTTTTGGTCTTACCCTGAGGGCTAGTTGTCGTGGGCAGGGAGTTGTGGCCTGAAAGAGAAAGCAAAATGTGTAGATTAGCTTGGTGAGCTTTCTGCCCAGCACATCCCCCAGAGAAGAACCCAGGCCTTTTGGCTTTCCCAGCCTCCCATGCTGGAAGGTGGACACACTTGGTAGAGGACTAAAGGATGTGACTCCAGCTCACAGTGCTGGCTTCCTTTGAGACTGTGACTCAATGGCACAATCACTACCACGTCATGGCTCAGTGTCACAGAGTCCTTTCCTGTCTCTTCAGTCCCATGTGGCTTTTATAACAACCTGACACAAGGTAGGGGGAAGGTTATTTCAAAGTAGTGATATTTCCAAGGACAGAGGGCCAGTGACCTGCCACGTTTCGACAAGGACCCAGGACTCCAGGTCTACAGGCTAGCGTTCTTGCTGCACTACCATCGAGCCATCTCTTTTCCCCTGTGAATACTGTTATCCTGCTCCTGCCCTAAGGGGAAGGGATGGAAAGATGTGGTGAATAAAATGGGGTTCAGGATTGGGGTTGGTATCTGGGCTATCTGCCCTCCTCCAGCTGAAAGGAATGGCCCACACAGGAAGCAAGTTCTGAGGCAGGAAATCTCTAGAATAAGCAACCAATTTACTCTAATAGATGAGGCTACTTCAGAAGTGGTCTTTGTTAACACAACATTGTAAACTGACTATACCTCAATAATAAAAATAAAAATATAAATAAATGATAAATTAATTAATTTTAAAAAAAGAAAAAGAAAAAGAAAAATGGTCATTGTTAGCCAAACCAGGGGAGCAGTCAATTACCAGGAGGCCTCAGTTGCAAACCTCATTAGCTTTCGAGTCTGCACTTGCGTATGCCTATAGGCCCCTAGGCAGATCCCTAGGCAGATGTGCGTGTGTGCTTGTGTCCCCTACATGTGTGGGACCTGAAAGGTCAGGTTGTGTTTGCTCATTTTCCACAATGAAATCATTCTTGAAACCTGTGAACAATGTGAAAGGAAAACAACGTGGGGAAGTGGAGCCGCCCCGCTGGGTTCCCGTCCTCTGCTCAGGCTGGGACTGCAGGCTCTGGCCTGGCCCTCCTGCTCCCAGCGCCTCATCATCAGGGAAGCACCAAGCCTGGGAGCCCAGCGCCTGGGTGAACAGAGGCAGCTGAGGGCCAGGGGCCCACCCAGCCTGGGGCAGCCTGCTGGTCTGTTTGTTTTCTTTAGCCACTGCCTTCCACCATAGGGCTATCGTTTGGATAGTGTGCAATTAATTGTTTCCAAGCCCAAGCTTGCTCAGAACCTGAGTCGCGTTTTTCCAGGTCACCATCACTCATAGCCCCATTCCGTCCTTGGGTGGGAGCGTTAAGAGGGGAGTTAAAACTTTTAGGTGCCCTAGCCTAGAGAGAACTCTTCTCAGCTGAAGATGAACACTCTCAATCTGAGGCATTTCCTAAAAAAGGTCTGTCAGTTATTGATCAAGCATATCTAAGGTACTATCTAAGCTCTATAATGTTATGACTTTAGATTTTAGTGGGAGGGCACAATTCACTGTCTTCCTGCATTTTTCTAGAAGCAAAACTAGTATCTCTGAAGGAGTTCCAAAGTCACAAGCTCCATGTCAGTAGCCTACTCTCTCTTTGTCTCCTGTCTCCCCTCCCACTACTGGAACGTTTTGTCAAGAGTAGATTCCTCTGTGAGTAGAGGAGAGACTTAGGGAGCACCTGTTTCTACAGGCCAGGGTGCCTCTGACCACTGAGCATGCATACAGTGGAAGAACACTGGCCACAGTGATTTCTTACTTTCCTGTCTCTCCTCCTTAATCCCTACCTCTTTATTCCCTTCCAGCCTCTCTCTTCCCCCTCTTCACCACCACCATACTGTTTTCCTCATCTGCTTAGTTTAGTCGTTAAAATCATGGATTTTGGAGTCTGACAGTCTTGAGCTCAGGTCCTGACTCTGTCACTTACTATCTGACCTGGGCCTCAGTTTTCTCTTCTTTAAAATGCAAGTGATTTTAGTACCTCATAAGTGTCTATGAAGATGAGAAAATGCATATAAAGCACAGTGCCTGACCGTTCATGCTTAAGAAATCCTGGACATTTTTATTTCTGCCCCCTTCTCTCAAATTCTCAGTTTCAAGTCTGCCCTGACTCCATGTCTCCACAGTCAAGTCCCTCTGTGGGCCTGGATGTCCTCAAAAGGATTCCTCAGTCCACCAAAATGAAAGTGAATGCTCTGAGATCTTGAGATGAGAGGTTAGGCACTCAAGGGTGACTATGGCTCAGGTAGAGTCACTCAGGGCATTCTTAGCCCTGGCGCTTGCCCTGAGACAGGACAGCGGGTAGGGAGGCTGGGAGAAGCCTAGGTTTGTAAAAATGCCCCCTCATGAGTCTCAGCTTCTAAATCTCTGCCATTTCTGTAGTTTCTACAACAGCCTAGTCCCCCAGTCCCAGATCACATGTGTGACTCTATCCTGAGGAGGTGGGGGGTGGTTTAGCAATAGGGATCAGAGTTTTACCCCCAGTACTTGGGCTTTTAGAGAGATGTCTGACCTCTCCAGGAGACAGAGCGTTCAGGTACTCAGGCCCTCTCACCCACTACCAAGAAAAGGCCATCTTCTCTCCCCATCCAAGCACTCTTAAACTCTCTTCTGCTGCTTTGAGCACATGCTCATAATCCTCCACAGAAGACCTGTGGAGGGTGAGGTGGGGGTGGGGATGGATGACCTAAGGGAAGTTACTGCCCTGTGAGTCACAGTCTCCTGGATTTCTCATGGCTCCCAGCAACTTCTCCCTAATTAGAGGACTCCTATGAGCTACTTCACAACTCGTCAGCTAGTAGAGCCCTATCTGAGAGGTGTTGTTCCCAAGTCTTCTACTCTGGGGGGTCATTTCATCTAGCCCCCTAGATAAAATGTGTACATCTTCTTTGGCAAATGGCTCTTTGTATTTAACCTGAGTCCCCCTTGCTGTGATTTGAGCTTAAAGTCAATATTTGGAAATCCCAGGTTTTTACTCCTCATACAAGAGAAGACAAAGATGACATGGAAAGCCCAAGGTACAGACAGTTTTGTGCTAGGACATCCTAGAAGGAGCTTTCTAGCCTCAATATACCAAGACAGTCACTTCCCACATTTCAGGAGATCTGCCTCTGTGGGGGCTCTAGTTCACCCCGAAGTTTTCCCACAAAAGTGTTTAACCATATCTGTATTTTACTCCTGCCTGGGAAGGACTGATTCTCAAGCCAACTGATCCCCTTCAAGAGAAGGCTCTGGAATTTCCCTCTGGGCAGCACAGCCCTGGATGGAAAGCCTGTGCGGTGGATGTCCTGACGGAGGGACAGGTGCCCAGGACTGCCAGCTGCGGGAGAGGAACTGCTGAAGGGTGGTGGCCGGTGGCTCTTACCTTGGAGCAGGAGGAAGCCCAGGATGGCCCAGCACAGCTGCGTTTCTCCGACACTCCCCATGTCAGCTGGGTCTGTGGCAGGCAGGCAGCCGCTGTGTGGAGGCTCTGTCCATAGTGGAGAAGAGAAAGGGAGTGCTGGGGCGGGGTGGGGGGTGGGGGCTGGCTCTCCAGGAGCTTCCTGTCAAAGAATGGAAGGAAACAGATTGGGACTGGCTCCAGGGGACGTACTCAGCCCAGCAGCCCAGTTGAAGATGTAAAAACAGCAGTGACTGTGCCCAGGCTCCTCATGGCCTGCGCTAGGGCCACTGTGGTCTCCTCCAGGGCTGTGTACAAAGGCCAGTGATGGCGACCTGGACCCATGCCCCCTCTCTTCCTGTCTGTGGGGTCCATTGGTTCCTCCACAGGCCAACTGGAGGCTTTCGAGGAGTGTAACTGCAATCCCTCCCCCTTCTTGTAGGTCCTGTTTCAGCGCATGATTAAGCCCTAAAGCTCAGCCCACAGCCGCCCATGCCCATGCTCTGTAGACTGAATTCTCCACATGCCTCGCCCTTCTCAGAGCTCCCAATGTAGATGGGACTTCCCAATATCTTTCAGGGAGGCCTTACAAATATTATTGTTCTTCTGAATAGAAAAACAAGAGGACCACATTCTTCTCCCCTCCAGGGGGGAGGTAATTAGGTTTATTATTATTATATTATTATTATTTTATTTTATTTTGTTTTATTTTATTTTATTTTTATAGAGGAGGTACTGGGGATTGACCTTATGCAAGCTAAGCATGAACTCTACCACTTGAGCTATACCCTCCCCTCAACAGGACCACATTCTAAGCATCCCTCCCTCAGCCCTCCCCTTACCACTGGGTCAGGGGTTCCCTGTGCTGCAGCAGCACCCTGACCTTAGCATTCTGCCAGCACTATCCCACGATACTCTCTCCCGCAGACACAGGTCAACATTATCACCTTTCTTCATTATCCCTACACCTGGCACAATGCCTGACATGTAACAGGTCCTCAGCACCTATCTGTTGAACTAAACTCAAAAGATTTAAGAGCAGAGAAATGTTATACACAGTCTTTTTAATATAATTGTTGTCATTGTTGTGGATTTCCTTCCAATCTATGCCTTCCAGTGACAATATGCATATTTATATGCAATCATTTATATGATTGGTGTCCTTTTCTCCCTTACTTTTTATTTTTAAAATAAAGATTTTATTTTGAAGCAATCACAAATCTACAGAAAATTTACAAGTACATAGAACTTTTTTCCCTGAGCCGTTTGAGAGTAAATTGCCAACAGAATGCCCCATCACCCCCAAATATTTTAGTGTATTTCCTACAAACAAGGACAGTCTCCTACATAATCACAATGTAGTCATAAACATTAGGAAATTGATACTGTTATATTAATACCATATAATTCTCAGATCCCACCCAAATTTTGACAGTTGCCCCAATGATGTACATTACAGCAAAAGGGTCAAGTCCAGAATTACTCATTGTGTCTCTTTAGTCTCCTTCAATCTGGAATAGTCTCTTAGTCTTCCCTATACTTTCTTGACCTTAACACTTTTAAAGGTTACTGTCCAGTTATTTTGTACAGTGTCCCTCATTTGTATTTGTCTGATGTTTCCTTGTGATTAGATTTAGCTCATGCATCTTTGGTGGGAATGTCACAGAAGCAGTGTTGTGTCCCTCTCTTTGCATCCAATCAACTGGTACACAATTTTTTTTCCATTAAACATTTTTTAAATTAATTTATTTTTTATTGAAATACAGTCACTTTACAATGTTGTGTCAACTTCTGGTGTACAGCATAATGTTTCAGTTATGCATATACATACATATATTCCTTTTCATATTCTTTTCCAATATAGGTTACTGCAAGATATTGAATATAGTTCCCTGTGCGATACAGTAGAAACTTGTTGTTTATCTATTTTATATTTGTTAGTTAGTATCTGTAAATCTCCAACTTCCAATTTATCCCTTCCCATCCTCTTCCCCCGCTGGTAACCAGAAGTTTGTCTTCTACGTCTATGAGTCTGTTTCTGTTTTGTAAGTAAGTTCATTTGTGTCAATTTTTTTAGATTCTACATATAAGTGATAATATATGGAATTTTTTTTCTCTTTCTGGCTTACTTCACTTGGAATGATGATCTCCAGGTCCATCCATGTTGCTGCAAATGGCATTATTTTATTCTTTTTATGACTGTGTAGTATTCCATTGTATAAATATACCACAACTTCTTTATCCAGTCATCTGTCAATGGACATTTAGGTTATTTTCATGTCTTGGCTATTGTAAATAGTGCTGCTATGAACATTGGGGTGCATGTGCCTTTTTGAATTAGAGTCCCCTCCAGATACATAGTGTATAATTTTGATTTGTTCTATTACCGAGGTATTCACTTGATCACTTCCTTAAAGTGTTGCCTACCAGTATATTAGTTTCCTGTGGCTGCATAACAAATTACTGTTGATAGTGACTTAAAACAACAGCAATTCATTCTCTCACAGTTCTGGAGACCAGAAGTCAAAGTCAAGGTTTAGCAAAGCCATACTCCCTCTAGGATAGAAACCATTCCTTGCCTCCTCCATCTTCTGGTGGTTGTTGGGCATTCCTTAGCATTCTTTGATTTGTAGCTGCATCACTTCAAATCTGTCTCTGCCTTCAAATTGCCTTCTCCTCTGTGTGTCTCTTCCAAGGACACTTGTCATTGAATCTAGTGCCCATTGGGATAATCCAGGATGACATCCTCATCCTAAGATCCTTAGTTTAGTTATACCTGCAAAGACCTTTTTTTCCAAGTAAGCTAACATTCACAGGTTCTGGGGATTAAAATATGGACATATCTTTTTGGAGGCCACCATTCATGATTATAGCCAGCTTTCTCCATTTTAGAGCTAGTCTTTTCCCCTTTGTAATTAATAAGTATTTTGTGGGGAGATACTTTGAAACTGTGTGAATATTACACATTAAAATCATCATTTATTATTTTGATGCTCAAATTGTCCCTTTTTTGGTCACCAGGAGCCCTTTCAAGCTGACTTCTGTATCCTTTCAACATGTCTCTATCATTCTTTGAGCACTTCCTTACTTTCTGGGATGATGAGGTGTTCCAAGTTCATCTTGTGTTTTATCTGCCCTGGCCCTGGAAGCTATTTTTCCAAGGAGCTCTAGTTCCTTTTAGTGGTAAATGGTATTTAGAAACAAGATCCAGGTAGTGCATGTGCTCATTGCTACTAGGAGGTAGCTTCTCCAAGGCCCTTCTCTGAAATCTGGCTTCCATTATCCCTACTGGATCACTCTTTTTGTAGTCAAGCTCCTGTGTCTGCCACCACCTTCACTTCACTTATGTCTTCCACCCCACACTCAGGCTCAGACCTTCCACGATGGGCCCTTCCCCCACCATATTGATGCCTTCCTCACCCCTTGTGGGCCCTGACATCCTGCTCTGGGCCACTGTGCCCCTACTCCATAGGCACATTGCCAACCTTCTTCTGCCTCACCTTTAGGACTGAATTATGCCAGAAGTAAGGGAAAGGAAGAGGAGAATTTCCCCTTATTTTCAAATCATAAGCATTTTCTGCTGGGTCTCAGTCTTCACAGTGATCGTTTTTTAACAGCAATGTATTTACTGTCTGTGATCAATTTAATCATCTCCCTGTTTTTGAACATTTAGGCTACTCTCGTGTTTCCTTTTATAACTGATACTGTCATGAGCAGCTACAGACCTATCACAGTGATGTTGTTATTGTTGTTTGCGCCATTCTAACAGGTGTGTACTTTTTCATTGTTTTTTTAACAGTTTTATTGAGATATAATTCACATATTGCTCTAGGCTAAAGGTTTGTGTTCCCTCAAAATTCATGTATTGAAGACTACAAACAGAAAACAAACTGTGGTTACTGAAGGGGAAGGGGGTAGGGGAAGGATAATTAGGAGTTTGGGATTAGCAGATACACACTACTATCTATAAAACAGATGAACAACAAGGGCCTACTGTATAGCACAGGGAACTATATTTAGTATCCTGTAATAAACCATAATGGAAAAGAGTATGAAAAAGAATATATATATGTATAGCTGAATCACTATGCTGTACACTATAAACTAACATGACATTGTAAGTCAACTATACTTCAAAAAAAATAATAGTATGTTGAAATCCTAACTCCCAAGTTAATGATACTAGGAGATAGGGCCTTTGGGAGAGAATTGGGTCACAAGGATAGAGCCTTCATGATTGGGTTAGTGCCGTTTTATAAAAGAGACCCCAGAGACCCCCCCAGCTTGCCCCTTTCACCATGTGAGGATAGTGAGAAAGCACCATCTGTGAACAAGAAGTAGGCTCTTGCCAGACACCACATCTGCTTGTCTTGGACTTCCCAATCTCCAGAACTGTGAAAAATAAATCTCTGTTGTTTATAAACCACTCAGTTTATGGTATTTTGGTATAGCTCAAATACACTAAAACACATACTATACAATTTGCCTATGTAAAGTGTACAATTCAGTGACTTTTAGTATATTCAGACTTGTGTAACCATCACCATAATCAACTTTAGAACATTCTCAGTACCCAACAAAGAAATACTTCACCCCTTACAAACCTACAGCTTTTCATAAGAAGACTGGAAGCAGGGTCTGGTTGAGATGGGTAGCCCTTGCTCTTGGCTTACCTCCAGTGAGCCAGAGCTTAAGATGAGCCCCAAAAGTCACCAGCTATCAGACCTTCCCTAATGTGGCAACCTCCCACTAGCCTGTGCAGAATGTCCACACAAACTCTCTCCTTCAGCTCCCTCTGCAGGCTCCTAACTTTAGCTTCCTTCAGTGGGGACAGAACATCCGAAGAAGGGCACTCCTTGCCTTCTTTAGACCAACAGGGCCACTTCCACCTCTCCTGGACAGCTGGAAAAGAGAAGTAACCCCAGAGTAGAGAACTGAGTTGGGGCCTTCAGCCTGGAGGCGTAATGGTAGGGAGGACCCCAGATTCTTTTCATGTTTGGTTCCCGTATAAAAACCTCAAAAGCCAGGGGTTTTCTTCTCTGTGAAATAAGAGAAGATATTTGCTGATTTTAGTCCCTTGAACCCATCTAAGAGGCTCCATGACAACAAAAAGCCAAAAAAGACAGAAGGAGTCAGTGAACACTCATCATGGTTCAGAAATGCCCTCACCACAGGTGAAGGATACTTGCTTACAAGTTTGCAGATCTAAGGACAGAACTGGGGTGGGAGATTCTTAGGTTCCAGTTCTATTCAGCCAATGTTTGTCCCCACCTGCTGCATAGTACCAGGCACTGTGATACTCTGGAACACAAAAATGTATTCCTTGATGGGGTTCATAGGCTAGGAAGAAAAATGAGCCCCCACACTTGTAACATTAGACAAAGCATGACAAACGTCAGGAGTGTGGTAAACACTACTGCTATAGGCTTTAAGGAAAAGAAAGCAAGCTACTTCAGTACAGTGGGCTGAGGAATATATTCCTGGAGGAGGTGATGCTTGAACTAAGCTGTTAAAAGATGGCTAAGGGTCAGATGGTGGGAATGGGGGAAGGGCACCTCGTGACAGTGAAGGTGAAGATGGAAAAATGGGAAAAGGCTGGGACAACAGTCTGGTCCCAGAAGTTTCCACCCCTTATCCTTTCAGAAGTCCTTTAGGACATAGATGCAGGATTCATGAGGGAAGAAAAGGGAAGAATTAGCAATCAGAAGGATCAGAAATTGGGCTTTTGGACCCAGGGACTGGAACCCCAGTGGTGGTGCCTGTGACAGCAATAGGACACATGTCTTGTGGAGGCAGGAGGCAAGCAGCAGTGACTGAAGCTCTGACTGTGGCAGAATCCAGACTCCCTCTGGCTGAGGTCTCAGTGGACCAAGGTGGGAGGTAGAGAATGACCAGAGCCTTTGATTACATTGGGAGAAGGACAGCCTCCTAGCTGGCTTCAAGGCCAGCCAGCCACTGGTCTCACTCACCCTGCAGGTCAGATCAGCCACCCAGTGACCAGGGGCTTAAGGAAGCTTGGAAGTCTGAGTGGGGTCCCTAAATGTCAGAGTGAGTAGCAGCTTGGCTGAGAGACAAGGAATCAGGGGTCTATATCTTGCCTCCTTGGATCAAATCACTGGGTAAGGGGAGTTCCTGGGAGGGGTCTCCTGGCCTACAGACTGGAATAGAGGGTGGTGCATGCACAGCAAGGGACAGAATCAGGGGTGGCTGGTCCCATGGAGTTAGTTGGGACCAAAAATTAGCCATTATAATCTGTCTCTAGAGAGAGGAGGGACTGGTGGGCACTTTTTGTGACTTGTATACATTAAAGCACACATTCTCAAATGAAGTTGCACACAAATACAGAGACATAACAGAATTATATTTGTAAAAAACCAAAGGAGGAAAAACCCAGAGAGAAAAGAATGCCTTGCATAGGAATGATAAACATAAAATTCAACACGATGGTTATCCCTAAGGTGAGAAGGAAAGGAGAGGTCACAGAGTGGGGGTTTTGTTTTATTTGTAATGTTTCAGTTCTGTTTTTGAAGTAAATGTGACAAATTATTGAGATGAACAGAGCTGGTGGTTGGGCCAGAGGGATTTAGTATATTATAGTCTACACTTTTCAGTGTGTTTGAGAAACTGCATTTAAAAAAATTGAAGCATAACTTCAGGAAATCAGTTGGGATGGAGAGCCGGCAAGTTCTGGTAGGGGGAGGGTTGGGGGAGGGCCCTGGCCACGTGTCTGGGATCTGGTGGAGGAGGGACAGGCTGGCAGGGCGTGTGAAAGGAGGCGCCGAGGAGTCAGATTAAAGCACTATCAGAGTTAAGGGCTGGGCCCAGGGTAGTCCAGATGTTCACGGAAGTGAAAGCACAGGGGAGAGCAGTGAGGGTGTGTGTGCAGAGGGTGTGTGCCCTGTAAACCCCATAGACGTGGCAGCTCCGGGTAGGGACCGAGCTGGGGTGGTAGGCTCTCCTTTGCCTGCTGGCCGCCAGTCCCCAGGGACCCTGCTGCCAGGCTGGACAATGCACCAGGTAGACTCTCGGCTCACCCTCTCCTGCCAGGCTGGTGTGACACCCCACAGAGGCCCCAAGCCTTTCACCAGCCTATGCTTCCCTTTTCCCCTATACATCCGGAGCTGCTTCCCCACCCCCTGCCCTGGGAGCTCTGTGGCCTGGGCCCCAGGGAGCCTCAGACTTTCAAGCAGGGGTGGGGAGATGGATATTAGGCTTTCCACGTGCCAAGGGACAGGTGTTGGGGATGAGATGGGGTGGACAGTGTGACTCGGGAATTAAAGGGAGTGAGTTTGACCTGGCCAGCCTTTCCTGGACCCCAGTTGCCTACCCATGGGATAGCCAGGCTGAGGGCTCGGGGGTAGGGGAGGGGCTCCACCCCAAAGTTATGCTCCTCAAGGCCAGCTGGGAAAGGGAAGACTAAGGAGATAGTTTCTTAAGCCTGTGACAATCTCGCCAGCTCTGGGGCTTATAGTTTGGAGGTTTGCTGCCTTAATGGCCATCCCCCCAGCCCCTACTTGATACTTAGCAGGGTAGAGATGGACAGAAGCAGGGATCATGACCCTCAGCTTTTGACAGAAGAACGCTGGGACCCTGAAAGTGGTAGAGGCTGGCATCTCTCCTCAGTCCTTCCTGGATGGAGCCAGGAATCCACACTGGCACTCCCTCCCCTCCAGGACCCTGAACCTTATCCTGAGGGAGAGGTTATGGGGTGAAGCATAGCTCTTGCCTTACCCCCAAGCCTCTGGGGTTCATGCCTCCTCTTCCTCTCTTCCTCCCCTCAGAGTACCACCACTCCTCCTACCATGTGTGTAAAGAGTAGTGGGAACCTAAGATGCAGAACACAGACTCCCTTTTCCAGGACTTTAAGGAACAACTACTCACTGCACCCTGGCCAGGATGTGGGACAGCACCCATAGTGTGCTAACATTCTTAACTCAGGGCGTAGGATCTATTTAAGAATTTTGCTGGAGACCTGGGAAGAGAGAGCAGTGGGAGGGGACTTGTGGGAAGGGCAAACTTTATATGCCAGACTGTAATGAAGCCCCTCTTTGTCCTTTTCTGAATGACTTTGTCTCCCTTTCTGTTTGTTTCCTCTGTCTTTGTCCCTCTATATCTGTCTTCTCTTCTGTCTGTTTTTCTCTCCCTTTCTCTTTGTATCTTTCTCTTTCTCTCTGTACCCCTCTGTCTTTTTCTTTTATTCTCTCTATTGGTATGTGTGTTTACCTCTGTATTTCTCTGTCTCTCTATTCTCTCTGTGTGTATCTTTACTCTCTCTCTACTTCTTGGTCTTTGTTCCTCTTTCTCTCTCTCCCTGAGGCTCTCTGTCTCTCTCTTGGTTCCCTTTGCGTGTCTGTCTGTCTCTATTTTGGTCTTTGTGTGCACATGCCCATGTCACCCTCTCCCTCTGTCGCTTCTCTCCCAGGCTGGCCACCATCCCTGGCTTTCTCCGGCTGTGAACAGCTCAGTGGGGCAGGAGCCCCATAGGCAGCTTCCGGCGGTGCTGGAGGGGGCTTGGGAACCACCGCAGGGAGTCGGGCTGCCCCTGCTCACCGTCATTGTCGCCGTCTTTGTCCTGTTGGCAGTCTGCATCATCGTGGCAGTCCACTTTGGACCAATGCTACACAAGGGCCATGCCACTCTCCCCACGGAGCCCCCATCCCCAAAGCCAGAAGGCGGCATCTACCTCACCCACTGGCGAGTGCTGGGCTCCCAGGACAGTCACGAAGGCACCCAAGAGGGACCTCCTGTCTCCGGCTCCTGCCCTGTGCCAGATGGGCCTAGATTCAGCATCGATGAAGTCACGTTTCTTTAGGAGGGAGACTTTGGAAAGTTGGCCTGACCTGGCTCAGAATGAGAAACTGGACAGAGAATTAGGGCAAGAGCAAATTGGGACCTAGGCATCGGAGCTTCAGAAGGGCGCACACAGACCCAGCTGGAGCTTCGCTTTCAACAGAATATTTATAGAGAAAGCCCTGATGTGGACAGGAGAAATAAAAGAGGCTTGAGGCCCTGACCAGAAACATGCTGTTCTGGGCATTCCCAGCGCCCAAGGCTACCCTTACAAAGCTAATTCCTCCTCTTTAGGAATCACCAGACCCCCGAACCTCTTTCTCTGAGTTCCTACTCCCTCCTCCACCCCTAACCTCCTCCCGTTTTTGGTGTAAAAGTGAGTCCAGCTTGGAAGATTCCACTACCCACCCTGCCCCTATGTAGGGATGTTAGAGGCTCCCAGTAGAGCACCATGGAGAGCCAAGGCAAAGAACCCAGGGGTCTGCCTTCTCTGGGACTCAGGAAAGGAAGGAAAATCTGTTGCCCTTCATCAACTGGGGGACATCCCATTGGCTTCCAGGGCTCAGGCTTTGCCAATTATTTCCAAAGCTCTTAAAAGCCTCAAGCACTAATTATATCTCTCCAAATTGTTTTTGAATGGTCCCCACTATCTTGGGGCAAGACTCTGTATTGCCTTCCCAGGATGGGATGGGGGTAATTGAGGGGCTCTCATTACCTCCCATTTTCCATGTGCATCAGTCTGCTGAAACCAGCCTAGAATTTACCCCAGGGCACTTCCCAGATCCAGAACCTTCTAGCTGGTGGGAAAACAGAAAAGGAAAAGGAGCTCCATGGGGCCTGTCTTGAGAAAGGAAGGATTGGAGAGAGGACCTGCAAAGGGAGGGGCATGAAGGTTGGGAAGGTGCAGGAGGCCAGGAAGGCAGAGCCGAGCCTCCCAGTGACTCTCTGGAAAAGTACCCATTTCCCTGACATCTTTGAACCTCACTTATGTGAAGCCAAGAACATACAGACAGACATTTATGGGGGGACTTCTGGGTGCTTTACACTGGGGAACACCTGAGGGCAACAAGTCAACCGTGGGGATTGCCCTCGGTGAGACCTCGGCACAGTCAAGGAGGCTGGGAAATAACAGAAGATGGAGAGGAACAGAGATGAGGATTGTAATGTGTGCAGAGGACTGGCTTGCCTCCTTTGGGACTGGTAAGAGGAAGCTATAATGCTAATAGCTGCTCCTTCTTATGGGCCTGCTATATGCTGGGCTCCAGGCTCATCCTGGACAAACAGATACTATACCATTCACTCCTCATAACAATCTTGGGAGGAGGAGCCACTGCTATCTCTATTTTATGATCGGGGATATCAAGACACCCAGGAGGACACAGGTACTAAATGGTGTAGTCAGAATTTGAACCTGGGGCTGTCAGACCTCACAGTCTGGGTACCAATTTGGGTGCTGGAAGGATGGGGAATGGTCATGTTGGGGAGACCCTTGATTCTGGGCTGGTTTCTGGGTGTGATGTTGGAGGATCCTCAGGCCTTAGGGGCAGAATTGCTGGCATAGTGGGGGAGAGGACCCCATGTCTCTGTCATCCTTGGGGGCAGTGGGTTCCTTCTGGCAAATGTGTGTCCGGGTGTGGAGTCTTTCTCCACAGTAATGCACTCAGAAATTCATACTGAGCATTTGTGACAAAAACAAAAGTTGGAGGGAGGAAATAAGCCCTGGGTGGAATTAATGGAACTGGCAGAAATGGGCCGTCTGGCCTCCCAGATGGGGGCAATTTTGCCACCACAGTGTTGTTGCAGTGGCCCAGTTCTGACAGTGATGGCATAAGGTATATGGCAGGTGGCTGGCTGTGTTATCCAAGGTCCCCAGGGTGTATCCCATCACCTCACACAAACTCTCATCCTCTGCTTATCCAGGGACTCTCATCCGGGATCATTTATTTAGTGGCCTGCTTCTTTGAGCAGCCCCTTGTCCAGGACATAACTGTGTACCCCTCATGGCATTTGTGTGCTGGCTCAGCCCGCCCCCCCAGTCTCCCAAGCCTCCCACTGGAGACAAGGTCACTAAAAGGGCAGTGGAGTGAGGGTTGCTGCCCAACTCTATGCCCTGTCCACTGGTTGACTCCATCTATAATGAATTGCTAGCCCCACCCCACCACCCTGTACTAGGATGAGGAGGGGTATAAGGAAGTGTGTCTGTGCAAGCAGATTTGGACATTGCAGATAATAAAGGCCAATTGCTTGTTTCAGTCAGAGTCTGACCAGAAAAAGATGGCATACTTCTGTAAGTAATCTGAGGAGTGTTTAAAAAGGGACCACTTAGAAAGGGCAGGTGTAAGGAAACCACTAGGGAGAGCAAGTGCTCCAGGATGAGTATCAGACAGGGGCCAGTACCACTGCCGGGCCTGAAGAGGCATGGGGAGGAGGCACTTAATGAGACCTGGAGATAAACAGGGCTACTGAAATGGTTCTCGAGCTGTAACTTTAGGTCTAGAGATGCAGAGCTCACAGTGACCTTGATACCAGCAGGGAGGGAGCTGGGGGCATAAATACCCTTACCCTCCTCTTCTCCTTCCCTCCCCCCACTAGGGCTCC
This sequence comes from Camelus ferus, assembly GCF_009834535.1. NCBI lineage: Eukaryota > Metazoa > Chordata > Mammalia > Artiodactyla > Camelidae > Camelus > Camelus ferus. The sequence goes on from NC_045698.1 coordinate 97,349,089, forward strand.
CCACTGATTGAACATGATCAGAAGCCAGAGGACCAGGGAGCCTGTTGATGCCATAGGGAGGCAGGGAGAAGTGGAGAGTAGGTCTGAGGGTCAAATGGAAGACACCTGGAACATCCCTTTTGTTTACTGGGCATTTAGAGCCTACAGAAAACTTCCAGATAGCTGTAGCCCTCACAACACCCCTGTGAGGTAGGTGAGGCATTTCATAGATGAGGACATTGAGGCCCAGAGAGGTTAAACAATTTGCCCAAGGTCACAGGATTCTTCTTGAGATGCCAAGTCCAGGGACCTTCTCTGAGAGGCCCCCTGTGGGAGGAAATGGCTCTGCTGGGCCTCCAGCTGCTGAAGAAATCCCCTAAACCAGAGTCTTGGGAATGGCTGGGGGCTCAGGCAAGGTAACCCTGGGCTTCAGAAGACATCTGTGCGGAGCGGGAGAGGCTGTTCCATGCCACTGATAAGGAGCTCAGGCTCTTGGGACAGCCTGGAAAAATTGGGCACCACTGAGGTCCCAGCGCTTCCCACAGTAACCTCCCTTTCCTCCTGACGAAGGTGCTGGATAATCTCCTGTGACAGGGAGAAGCTGCTTCCCTCTGCCGGTTCTGGAATAAGCATGGGGGAGGTAAGCGAGGGGGGTGAGAACCTTACACATTCTCCCTCTGACACACCCAGACAACTTGCTAGGCATCCTCCAGCCCTCCCTCTCCTCCACCTCCCTGCACCTTCTCCCCACCCCCAGCCATTAGGGCTAGAGTTTCATGAAAACCTAGAGCCTAGAAGTGATTTTAGAGATAAGAGAATTCCACCCTCTTGCTTTTAGAGGTGATGCTCAGACAGGGGCAGGGACCTGCCTGAGGTCACACAGCAAGGAAGTTGGCTCCTGGCCTGTGGCTCTTCTGCTTCTTCTGGGATCCCTAGATAAAGTGAGGGCCCCTAGAGCCCACCTCTTCACCCTCCACCCTCCACCCAGGACACATAGCCAAAGATCTTAGAAAGCAATCAAGTATCCCCTCTCCCAGAGGGAGAAGAGGCAGGGCTTGAATGCCTGGACCACTTGGGAAGGCCCAGGGCATGGTTCTGCCATATCTCTTTCTGACCCCCTGGGAGACCCCTGCGACCCCTGACTCTTCTCCAGCCTATCAACCCCTCACCCTGGTAGACAATGAGGCGGCAGTTGTTCTGAGACGCGGGGGCATCTGCCAGGATGTCTTCCAGCGTCCGGCAGAAAAGTTTGGCCTGCTCAAGACGATCCTCCCGGCTAAAGCCAGCTTGGCCATGCTGTGACATGGCAAACAGGGTCTGCAAGGGGGTGGCATACTCCAGGATACAGATGCCTGCCTGGAGGAGGTAAGAGGAAGACCAGACTCAACCAGGGACCAGGCAGATAGGCTCTGTACCCCAGTGCCACTGCTCAGTCTGTAGAGATGGAGTCCTGGGAGGTGGCCACCTGATGGAGGTCTGTGCTTTCTAGTTGGCCTTTGTCTCTGACACCCAACTCCTGAAATTAGGGCCAGGGCTGTGTTCAATTTACCCTTCCAAGATCCTCCTAAGATTCCCAGGGCAAGGCCCACTGAGCTAGGCTGTCAACTCCACCAGCTGGAAGTCAAGTCTGGGGACTGGACTCTGGAGTTCAACCCTGGCTGAGTTCCCCCCAACCCATGTGAAATCCTTCAGACATCCACATGGATGTCAGAATCCTCATAGCCTTCATCTAGGGCAGCTTTACTGTCAAGAACATGGTATACTCAGGTTGAAATAGTCCACTTTCTTGCTGGTTCTCTGAGTTTCAGTTTTCTCTTCTGTAAAGTCGGGATCATAACAGTCCCTACCCAGCAGGGTGGTACTGAGGATTCAATGAGGGGGTCAGATGAAGCACCGAGAACACAGTAAGTACTCAATAAGCGTTAATTATCATTATCATCAGAGCTCAATCTTGCCCAGCCCTGGGACCAACTGGAGAAACTGAGGCTCAGAGAAGGGCAGTGAATTTTTACCAGTGCTTGGCCAGGGCCCAGAATTCTGGTCTCTGGGCCTGATTCCTCCCAGCAGTACCCACTTGCCTGCATGCTCACCTGCTGCCCGTTCTCCAGAAGCTCATAGATGCTGTTGGTGTAAACCCGACCCTTGATGCCGGCACGGTCAGCACTTTGCTGAGGCAGCTCGTTCAGGAAGCGAATGTTGGGGTCAGCCACACTTAGGTCATCAGGCACCCCACAGTCCAACGGGAGGAGGATGTGCAGCCGGTGGCTCCCTGGGCCCCGGATCACGTTGTTGTGGAACCGGTTGTAAGTCTGGATCCGGGCCTGGAGCCCTGGGGTGGAAAGGCCCAAGAAGTCATTCCCACTAACCCTGTCTTCCACCCAGTCCAGGACAGAGGCCCAGGTCATCGGTTCCCTCAATGTGTGGGTGCAAGACAACCAAGGGGCCAATTCACTCGCGTTGCCAGGAGGCCAGGAGGGGCAGAATGTCTGGTAACCCTCCCACCTCTCCACCTACCCCCCTCACTTCCTCCCATCACTTGTCCTTTGTCCAGACTTCTGTCAGCCCCACGCCTTCCTACCACAGCCTTCAGGGCTCTGAGAGGAGGCAAAGCCCTAGGAGGTGACATTCCCAGCAACCCCAGGTACACTGATCTAGGCCTCTAGTGGAAGCCCTGGGATCAATGGGAGGCGGCAATAAGATATGGGAGAAACAGCCTTGGCTGGCAAGTCAGGGGAATGAGACATGACCCATGGGCTCCCAGTGGGGTAGTCAAGGGTCCACGCTCTAGACAGACCTGAGTTCAAATCCTGTCTCCTCTCATTAAACTGTGTGACTTTGGACAAGTCACTTTATCTCTCAGAACAGTGATTTTCTTATCTCTAAAACAGGCTTGATGATTATCCCTTCCTCACAGTGTGTGAATTAAAAGAGAAAATGCACATGAAGGGTACAAAGCATGAATATTTAAAAGAATTCATGGGTGACTTTGGACAAGTTACTTAATGGATCTAAGCCCAAAATTTCTTTCTATAAACCAGGTATCATAATAACCTTCACGCCTACAGGATTGCTTTGGGAATCAACTGATTTGTTAGACATGAAAATGCTTTCAAAAATACAGCGAGTTTTGGAAAGAGGTTGTATGTTTTACTGTCTGTCTTGCAGATCTGGAAATGGGGGCAGAGAGGATGGCCCACCTGGCAGGATCAGTCGCAGGTATCCAATATAGTATGACCAGGCCAGCCCATGGGCCACGTTGAAGTTCCTTGTTTCACAGAGCGCAGAGACCTCAGCCGGGGCCAGGCCCTGAAGATAGCGGGGTGGGGCTGGGGGCCTCCAGGAAGGACAACCAGAGCCCGCCTCCTCTAAGATTTCCCAACTTGCTGCCAGCTGGCTTCCTTTTCTGCCACTGCTGACCCCAGAACATCATAGGCCCCACCTCTAAACTAGTCCCACTTCCAGTACTGAGCTAAGACCAGATCACACTAGCCACGCCCTCCCCTTGAGGACCCTCCACCTCCCACTGTGTCATACCTGGAGGCCCAGAAGGATGTTTAGTGCCTGTGAGATGCCCAGGAGGGCAAACATCCAAGTGAAGGGCAGGCCAGTTGTGTTTGGGAGGGAGAAGTAGAAATAGCAGGACAGCAGCAGCAGGGCCCCGCAGCGGATGGGGCAGCCCAGGCAGGCCCGCACAGCCTTCCACGAACTGCCCTGGTACCTGCAGTTGACAGCCAAGGCCAGGATCCCAGCCCTCCTTAGCCACAGAGATTCAAGGAGGGGCAAGGCTGAGGGTTGAGGGAGTGAGACATGTTGGGTGCCTAATCGCCATGGGTAATGCTGGGAGTCACCTGGAGTGGACGTGGTATAGCTCCTCGGCCAGACTGCAGACCCCCTTGAACAACAGTCCCATCTGCTGGGAGGCCAGGTGGAACACCAGCCACTGGAGAGTGTAGTCTGGCAGCTCCCCCAGTCCCCATAGTACCACCAGGCAGGCACCTAGCAGGACTAAGGCTGCCTTCTGGGCTCTGTGACCCCTGGGCTGTGGGATGGATGGATGCAGGCTGGAGTGGAGCATCTGTGGGTACCAAGAAATCCACTGTTGTGCTCTCCTCACTCTCATACCGTTCCAGGACTGAGGTACTTCCCCTAGCTCTGTGTTTCCCTAGTGCCCAGCCATACCCAGAGCCTGGACTTGGAGACACCTCTAGTGGACAGACTGGGCATACATCATCCCAGAACTCACACCCAGCAGAGAATTGTTGAAAACAGAACTGATGGAGAAAGAAATGAAGGTGCCCCACATACACACCTCACCCAACCCCAGTGAGACAGCAAATGTGGTGAAGAAAGAAGACGAAGACTATCCCAGACCCAGACCTGAAAGTGTTCTGTGAGGTACTACCCACCAGGGGACCCTTGGGGCCCGGGGCTTCCATCTCCCCACAATCCACCCCAAGAAGGACCTTAGTCAGCAAAGCTGAAAACCACAGTGCAGAGGGTGGGGGCAGGGCACCTACCTCTCTGTCCGCAGGGACCTCAGCCTTGGAGCTCTGGCTGGGCAGCTCCTGATCTTACCTTCTGTATCCCAGACCACAGGTTGTTTCTAGAAGACGACAGGGAGAGAAGGCCCAGCACAATGGCCTCTCAGGGTGCAGCCTAAAAATGAAAGTTTAAAAACAATTGACGCTTTCTCCACAACCCTCTAGCCCTGGAATCTCACCAGACCACAGTTCAGAGTGCTAGCTGGGGAGGAGGTTATTTCCTGCCCCTCAGGGAGGGAGGAAGAACCCTCCTACCAAGGCCCTGGTGAGCCCCGCCCATGTCTGGGGGTGAGGGAGACAGCTTGAGAAGGCCCCCTTTCTGTTGCCCACTGCTACCCTCCAAACCAAGGGTTTCAGAAACTCCCTCACACCCCCTGCAGCCACAACCCTGAACATCAGCTTCTCCTCACGCCCCCACAACCAAACACACTCTAACACCCACGTGGGATTTCACGCACCCAGCTAAGCACGCACACTGCACCGTGCTGCCCCGCCTGATTGGTTTATTCTGATTTCCAGATGCAGATCTCCTTTTTCTGAAGACTGCAATATCAGGCCGGAGGCGGGGAAAATGAACAGTTATTTCCTGTAACAACAGCCTTTGAGTAAAAAGCTTTGTGCGAGCAGAAGGCCTGCAGAAGAGCGGGGTTTCTAGTTCTCCACAGGAAGTGGCAACGCTTGTTACTTCTCTGAGAGAATGTGGTGCTTCCAGCAAAAAAGGCAGTTGTGTGGATAATGATGATAATAATAATGTGCTTACCATGCTCCAGACGTTATGCCAAGTATTACATATATTGTTTCACTTAATCTAGGTAGGTCCAATACTATCCTCATTGTACAGATGGATAATCTGAGGCTCAGTGAGGTGAATTAACTTACCCCAGTCCCATGGCTAGTGAATGAAGGCATGGGGACATGAAGCCAGGTGGGTTGCTCCAAAGCCCAGCTAGTTCTGTGGCTTGATTTCCTGGAAAGGGGTGGGCTGCGGTGCCAGGATCAAGTTTCATGCCTGCATTTTTCCCTGGGGTGGGGTAGGGAGTGTCTCTGGCCGCTCCCTGGCAGACTGGTAAGATGATTGGATACGAGGAGAGGGCAGGCCTGGGAGTGGGACTGGGGTGGCAGCCACAGAGCAGCATGCATCCATTTGTGTCTGGGCCAGAGAGTCCTTGTCTAAACCCTTCCCCATGTCACAACCAGACACAAGGAGACACACCACGTTCGTGGATGCCACTGGCCTCTCAGAAGCAAGGAGGCTTCCTGAAAACGCTCTCATTTTTAAAAATAATTCACTAAAAATAAAGGGAATTCCCTGTACTTTCTCTCCCCTAATACTGGCGCACCAAGGGGCCCCCTCTGGTGGCAAGGGCTCAGCTGCCTCAAAACCAAAGAAAGTCAAGGTTGCCAAAGAAAAGGGCTGAGTAGAGTCCTCCTGGAGTGGGCAGCCCCACACCTGCCCCAAGGTCCCGCTGTGCCAAGCAGCCTCCAGCCTCCAGTGTCCTGCCCAGTGTCCAGCACCACCACCCCTGCCAGTTCCGCTGCTCCACACTGGTCATCATTTCCCCTGAACCTGGTCTTCATCTCTGCCCCCTTCTCCTGGAGGAGGACTATTTTATAGGTCAGGTTGGCATTATGCATCAGAAGCCTTAAAAAACACATAATCATAGACCTAGCAATCCACTTCTGGGACTCCTTCAGCAAGAAATAATCAGACAAGGCAACAAAGATGCCCATTTTTCAGATGTTTGTGACAGTGTTGTTTACACCAGAGAAAAACTGAAAACTAAATGTCTGACAATAGGAGACTGGTTACCTAAAATCGTGGTTCATCTTACCATAGAATTTTGGATAGCCACTAAAAATGATGATGTAATTTTGTATTTATTGACTTTTAAATATGCTTAATATATGTTTCTTATTGGAAAAAAGCAGAGTACAAAACAGTATAATTGTATTTTAAGGATTATACATTGCATGAAGAAAGATGTGGAAGGCTATATGATATAAGACAAAATGCTAACAATGATTACTCTGTATAGTGGAAATATGGGTGATTTTTAGGATATTTCCCCTCTTTGCTCATTATGTTTCCTACAGTTTCTTTTTGAGTTAACTGACCATGGATTTGTTGTTTGATACTTAGGGTATGCTGTGAAGAGAAAAAATCCTCACGTTGCCTCTGCTTTGGGGTCTCCTTGCCGTCTGCTGCCTGCTGCTGCTCTGGGCTCTTTTCCCTGAGTTTGAACCTGCTCTGAAGGAGACCTTGCAGGAGGCATGAGGGTCAGGTCATTCAGGAAGAGTAAAATGTGGTCTGATTGAGAGGAATGAGAGAGGCCAGGGAGGCAGGGAGGCCATCAGGAGGCTGGAGGGTTCGGGGCCAAGTCTGACTGCAGAGAAGTCCACTGAGGTAGCAGAGGCCTTACCGTCTAGGCCTTCAAATGCCAGGCCAGGATTTATGGCACACCTTTTGCACACGCAGTCCACACAGGTGTGTATTGACTTCCTGCTGTGTGTCAGGGACAGTGCTGGTGAAGGTGTCATGCCAGGCCCTGTGGTCATGACACCTACAGCTGGGCAGGGGCAATGGACACCGCATCACTGTACAAGTAATTAATTAACTGCAGAGATGCTGAGGGCTTCGAAGAATGCATTCCTATTGCTGTTCTGAGGGGAACCTAGGAAACCCAAGTCCAGATTTCCCTAAAGGAGTGACATTTAAGCTGAATTTGGCAGGACCAAGAGAGAGAAGTTGGGGAGGAATGTGATCTAGAACATTCGGCACACAAAAAGATCCTGGGGTGGGAAGGAGCTTGGCCTGTAGGGAGGAAACAGAAATGGCTGGTGTGGCTGGAGCATGTAAGCATGTTGGGGGCCTGCATTAGATTCCTAGGACGGCTGTGACAAAGGACCACACATTCGGTGGCTTAAAACGATAGACATTTATTCTCACAGTTTGGGGGGCCAGAAGTCTGAAATCAAGGTGTTCGTAGGCCCATGCATCCTCCGAAGCCTCTAGAGAAGGATCTTTCCTCACCTCTTCCACTTTCTGGCAGCCCCAGGCATTCCCTGGTTTGCTGTTGTACCGCTTCTGCCTCCATCATCACAGTGTGATCTTCTCTCTGCCTGTCTCTGTCTTCACATGGCATTTTCTCTTCTTGTAAGGATACCAGTCACATTGGATTAGGGCCCACCCTAATGACCTCATTTTAACTCAGTTGCTTCTGCAAAGAGACTGTCTCCAAACAAGGTCACATTTGCAGATACTAGGGGTTGGGACTTAAGCATATCTTTTGGAGGGACACAGTTCAAACCGTAACAGGGTCAGTGGTATAAGAAAGGGTACTCGAGAGTGGGTTTGAGGCTTGTGGGCTGTGGCCAGGTCCTCAGGGAATGGGGAGTGTCACAACAGCTGCACGGATGGAATTGTCTTCACCAGCTGTGCTATTGGGCAAGGTCTTTGAGGCTTTTCAGACTAATCATCCAGCATCCAAGGAGGAAGTTGAAGACCACAGAGGGAAGCTGGGCCCGAGTTTCAGATGACCCAGCTCATAGACTGCTGCTCTCAGGCCAATGTTGCTGAGTGCCAACACTCTGTTTCACAGCTAGCTGGCTTCAGGGGCATCCCCCTCACTTCCTGGTAACTGCTTCTTCCCTCCAGATAGCCCGGAAGTGCTGGTCTGGGATGGCTCTTGTTTCTATTTCCATCTCCATTTAGGCTTCCACGGGTCTTCCTGAAACTTATCATAGTGTTTCTGGGAGGAAAATAAACCCTAAGCACTTGTTCAGTGGACGTGGGCCTGGGACAGATCATGGATGGGATAGGAAAGCTTCCGGTATCTAAAGAGCCATGCTTTTGCCTCCACGATGTCTTTCATAGTTAAAGGTCCCTGATTTCCATGTATAAAGGTCCCTGAATCCTGCTAAGGCAGGGACATTTGGGGGATTTTAATATCAGCTTATCATGGTGCACCTGGGATCCAGTCTGGCCTCTGCCTTGCCTCGCTGTGTGACCTTAGCCCAGTTATTTAACTTCTTTGATAGTTTCCTAAAATAGGGATGGCAATACCTTTTATATCATAAAATTGCCAAGAGACTGAAAAAAATAATGTGCTTATAGAACTGACTTGTTTAAGTTCTCAGTAACTGTTAACTGTAATCACCACCACCATCATCATCATAACTTTCACAATCACACTCGTAGGGTTGCCAGCCTCTGTCATCTTGGCCTCTTCCACAAGTTCAAGTCACCTCTCCAGCAGACACAGAGACTGGATGTCCCATCCATGGGTGGTTCTGAATCTAACCCCAGCCACTTCCTTGTTTTCATTTTATTGCCCCCTCACAGAGATGACTAGTGTGGCATGGTCTTTCCTGGACAATAACCTAGTAGATGTGACAGGGAAAAAGGGGCTGGATGATGCATGATTAGGGATAGGGAAGTGCAACTGGTGGACCTACTGTATCTTTAAGGAGTAAATAATGGAACTACATTCTCCTAGAAGAGGGTATTCATCAGGATAGAGAGATCTACAGGTTTTTTTTAGTTTTTGATAACAGCCTTATTGAGATATAATTCACATACCATACGACTCACTTATTTAGTGCACAATTCAATAGTTTTTAGTAGATTCACATAGTTGTGCAACCATTACCACAATCAAATTTAGAACATTTTCATAACCTCAAAAAGAAATCCTATAGCCATCAGCCCCACCACACCCACAGGCAACCACTAATCTACTTTTTGTCTGTACAGATTTGCCTGTTCTGGACATTTCATGTAAATGGAATCATACAATATGTGATTATGTCTGTCTTGTGCTTTAGAGGTTCATCCATATTGTAGCAAGTATCAACATTTCATTCCTTTTTATTGCTGAATAATATTCCATTATGTAGATGTACCACATTTATATATCTATTAATTAATTGAAGACATTTAAGTTATTTCCACTTTTTGGCTATTGTGAAGAATGCTGCTGTGAACATTCATGTACAAGAGTTTATATGGACATATATTTGCATTTCTCTTGAGTATACATACCTAGGGGTGGGGTTGCTGTGTCACATGGTAACTCGATGTTTAAACTTTTGAAGAACCACCAGACTGTTTTCCAAAGTGCCTGCATGATGCTACATTACCACCAGCAATGTATGAGAGTTCTAATTATTTAGGCCGTAGCCAATGTTTGTTTATTTTCTGTCCTTTTGATTATAGCTGTCCTGGTGGGTGTGAAGTGGTATTTTATTGTGGTTCTTTTTTTTTTTTTTTCCTGGGTTGGGAGGTAATTAGGTTTATTTATTTTTAATGGAGGTACTGAGGATTGAATTTAGGGCCTCCTGCATGCTGAGCATGCTCTCTACCACTTGAGCTATACTCTCCCCTCTTACTGTGGTTCTGATTTGCATTTCCCTGATGACTAATGATGTTGAGTGATCCAAGAGAGAACCTCCTCTCAGAAAATAAATAGTAGGGAGGGTATAGCTCAAGTGGTAGCGTGCATGTTTAGCATACACAAGGTCCTGGGTTCAATCCCCAGTACCTCCTCCAAAAGTAAATAAATAAATAGACCTAGTTACCACCCCCCCAAAAAACAACAGCAAAAAAATTTAAATCAAGCATTACATAAAATAGTAATTAGCCATCATCTATACAAAGTAATTTTAGATTCTCATTTTGTTTATCATATTTGTAAATTTTTATTACAATGAATACATATTGCTTGTGTAATCAAAACTGAGAAAAAAAAGTTAATAAGAGAACAATGGAACTATCGCTCAATCTGAGGTTCATTCACTCAGCTGTGGGATCCCTAGGTGGGGCTACTCTGGCTTCTTAGCAGTTTGAATGAAGAATCCTTGAGGGCTTCAGAGGACCGTGAAGACGCTGAGTCCCCATCAAAAGCCTGCTGCCTTCCTGGGCTGTGTTCACAGGAATGGAGTACATTTCTGCATCAAGGAAGGTGACCTCATATTTCCCCCAAATGCCACATCACACCTAGGCATTGGACACTGGTGTCCAGAAGCCACTGAAGGGCCCAAAGTTGTCTTCTATTTGGGTCTCTTGTCTCACAGCCCTTTCCTCAGTTGTGCACTCCAACAAGACTGGGCCTTGTCAGCCCCCAGATACTCCATGCTCTCTTTCACGGCCTGTATAGCTCTTCCTGTCCCCTCTTCTGTCCCTCAAACACCCCATCCCTCCCCATGATGCTGCATTTTCCAATGAGTAGACTAAGGTCAGGGTACCAGCAAAGTCTCCCAGTTTTTGATAAAAATGTTGACATTTGAATGGCATCAAAGTTGCTCACCCTTTGCTTGACCACAAGGAGATCTCAGGAAGTCCTTCCAGGCCCCACGCTGGGTGAGGGCCTTGCCTCCTGCTCTATGGCTGCCCAGATCTCTCCTATTTGGCCTGTGCGAGCTTTATCATTACTGCTGGTTTGGTTGTTGGTTTCTTGCACAGACTACAAGCTATAGGAGGACAGGTTTCAACCTTGCTTGCTCTCCGCTGTGGCCCCAAGATCTGACACACAGTAAACACTCTGTACATAGACATGAATGATGAATAAACAAATAAACTCGGAAGACCTCAGTAATCTTTTCAAATATCTGAAGTGCTATATGGGGCAAAAGAACCTTCCTCTTTTTCCTTATGGAAGACAGAATGAGAACAAATCAAAGTGAATGTCAAATTTTGGTTCTAAATCAGGAAGGATCTGCTAATAATATAGGCTGCCTGTGGGATAGTGAGCTATGGTCACCAAAGGGTTTTACATGAAGCCTGGTGGGTTCTCCGTGAGGGATGGGCTATAAATAGAAATTCCAGACTGAACAAAGATTATGAGTTCCCAAGATCCCAAGCAAGCTGGGCTGATGAGGAAATCATGAAGGTGTCTTTCTGATGGGAGAGGGTCAAGGAGGTGGATTATTTTTTTCTGCTTGGGGAACTTGCTTCTGATTCAGGCTGAGTAAGCAGAGCTGGTTGGATTCACTTGTTCACACTTCCTCATCCTAGCCCATCTCTTTTTTTCCCTCAGCTCTGAGAGAGGCCCTGTGGCTGGCACTGGTGACATCTGGTGGCCAGTTAGATTAGGACAGAGGCAACCTCACCATCTAACTGTCCCGTCCATCTGGTTCATAGCTGTATTCCAGGGCCTAGTACAACGCTTGGCATAGAGGAGGCCCTCGCCTTTGAGGAATAAATGAATGGATGGATGGATGGATGAATAGACTGTAAAGAAGAGGAGGAAGAATAGATGCTGTCTCTCCAGGACTGGAGATTTAATCAACCTGAACTGTAGGAAAGGGCCAAGACAATTCATCTACTTAAAGATGAACAGGCAGAAGGGTCTCTGTTCTCTCTTTTGCCTCTCTTGTGCTTGTCCTGCGTCTTCGGAGCACTCGTGAGGTGGGAGAAGGGGCAATTTTGCTAAAAGGCTAAAGTTAATTAAAGCTGCTCCTGCACCTGAGCTAAAGTGTGCTCTGGAGCTATAAATAAAGACCCATAGGAAGTTCCTGAATTAGGCTTCTTTCAGGGAGAAGACACTGAGGCCCAGAGAGGGCAGGACTCTGCTTAAGGTCCCACAGCCAGACTGTAACAGGGCCAAGACTTCCAGCTCCAGTTCCTTAGTCAGATCAGAGTATTTGATCATCTAAGACAGAAACACAGAGGAAAGGAGGAGTTGATTTGGAGTCTAGAGGAACAATTGCAAGCACCTTAGCCTGCCAAGCTGTGCTTACCCGTCACCTTGTGACACCCCCCAGTACATGCCTTTCCTTCCAACTGAAGAAATGGGGCACCATCTGCCCCAAACTGAGTATTCATCACCTCCCAACTCCCCCAGTGCCCTCTTCTCAACTACTCTATAAAATCCATCCCTTCAACTGTATGCACGGGCTTAACCTCCCTGAGCCTTACTTTCCTGATCTGCAAAGGAATTGTTTGAGGTGTAAGGGAGGCTGCACATTAAGTGCTTAGAATAGTGTTTGACACATGGTAAGCATTCAAGAAGAATCATAGCTGCTATTATGGTTGCTATTTCATGATTAAAACCCAATTCAAATCCTTCCCACAACCTCCAACTAGATGGAGACATCCTTGAGGGCAGAGGGCAGAATACCTTGATTCTGTATCTAGAGAAGACCCAGGGCACAGTGGTGGTCTGTATTGACTCTAGAGGGCATCTGTTGTCTGGTTTCTTTTAGCACCTTCCCTATGGGCTGGGCAGGGGTTGGCCCTGCTGTCTGAGCCTGGCTTTCCAGCTTTCATTCCTTGAGGCTGTAATGAGTCACTTGTCTGGACTGGGCTTGGGATTTTTCTGATGGGTCAAAAAGCAGAGAGAGACAAAGTGCTGCTGGAGTACAAAGTTGCATCCCGGTTGCCCTGGATGGCACAGGGGGCACTCAGAACCCCCAGCAGAGGAGCAGGGATAGGTCTCAGAGAAGAAAGCTGGTATATAGGCACAGATTCTCCTTGGCATCCTTGGGACATGGATGTGCCCCTAAACCAGACTCCTGTGGGTAGTAGCTTGAGGGGAGCCAGAAGGACCCACTACCCCAGCCCCTAGTCACTCCCTCTCCTCCATCCTCAGGGCTGGCCAGGAGTGGATGTGGACTGAATTAAGAAAGAAGCAGTGGGGCCAAAGAAGTCGCCTGACTGGGGAGAGGAGGGGCAATGGGAGCATCCACAGGAACTGGTAGTGCGCTGGCTGTGAGACAAGGGAAAGGAGGCGGCCACAGGGCAAGGGAATGGATGGTGAAGAGCCAACACATGGTGAGAAAGTCAATGGAGTGTGAGGAACCCCTAAAACCAAGTTCCCCTGCTGAGGTTGTGATTAACCTCTATCCAAAACTTTATTCCCTTTCTTTATGTCCTGTCCCTGTTCCCATCTGGATTAAAGAGTATCAAAGAAAAGGGGTGACTGAAACTGAGCAGGACCTTGAGAGAGGCTTCCCAGGTACAAGCCCCTCTGTCCTCCACTTCTTGTTTGACCTTCCCTGACTTCCAAAGAGCAGGCTCAAGCAGTCAATGATTAGAACATTAAAGTCACAGTTCCTCCTGAAGGGATACAGATAACAATGTGAGTTGTTCTGCAGAAACCAAGACCCCACCGGGTGGAGGATGATGACTACATGCAGACCATAATACTCACTGACCATAAGCATGCAGACTCCAGACTGGTTGGAACCAGGAGGCTGATGACTGAGCTTCCCAAAACATCACCCTGCTACCTCACCACCAACCAATCAGGAAAATGTCCAGGAGCTGATGACACTCCCTGTGACCTCACCCCTAATATTGTCTTTAAAAAGCTCTTGCTTGAAAGCTACCTCAGGGAGTTCAGGTCTTTTGAGTACTAGCTGCCCAGTCCTCCTTGCTTGGTGCCCTGTAATTTTCTTCACTATAATCCTGTGTCAGTAGATTGGCTTTGCTATGCTCACAGCAAGCAGACCCTAATTCGATAACAAAGGGATCCAGTGTGGAATCCGAGGGAATCTGAGAGGTCAGACCATAGTGGGCATGCCTGTTGCCTGAGGACACAGGCGGGGCGGGGTTGGGGAGGTGGGGGGCGGAAGGTACTGCGTGTCAGACCCCAGAGTCAGGAGACAACCCCACACGCCGGTGCATGCTGAGTCCACAGTAAGACAGAGACCACCCGAAAGGCCCAGCCCTCAGTTGGGTCCATACCCTTCCTCCGTCCCTTTGGTGACCGGCCCCAGCGGCCGCCATTCCCAGCTTGCCTCTGGGCGGTCACCTCAAGGGGCTTGGTTGCTAAGTGCCCGACCTCCGCCAGATGGCACTGCTACGGGCATCTCCCTCGGCCCCGCCCGTCTCAGCGCCCCGAAGGGACCAGGAAGGCGCCCCGGGCCGTCGTCGGTTCCTGCTATAGCGCCGCTTGGGACTCACCTGCGTGCGCGGTCAGTTCTGGGGCCCCTGGCTGGCTGGCTCTGGCTCCCATCTCCGCGCTTTTACCCAAAGTCTGTGTTTTGCACGCTTCTCCCAAGAGCGCAGATCAGAGAACTGGGCATCATCCTTGAGAAGGCTTTCACCCTTACACTCACATCCAGGCGTTCATCGAATGTGGTGGTCCGTTCTGTCTCTGAACCATCTCCAGGACCCTTTCCTGACCCCTGCCCTCTCTCAGGCCCCATAGCATGACATTTAAAGGAATAGACTCCAGGAGCAACTCCTGGCTATGACTTCAGGAAACAATCTTCTCATGCTCTAGTTTCCCTTAAAATCAGAAGGGAATATTACCAGCTCATAAGATTGTTGGTAGGACTAAATGAAATAATCTATTTCATTACAAAGCCAGTGGCCAATAAATATCAGCTCTTTAACATTTTTCTTTGTGTTGCTGGAGTATGCTCACTGGCCCAAACTCTTCAGTGGCTTCTGTCTGCCCTCACGATCCAGTCCTAACTTTAGCTTGGCCTGCAAGGCCCTTTCAGTCTCATTTCCTATCACTTCGGATCTCTTCCTTCCCCATATCCTTTTTGGCTTTATCACAGACTCCTCTGTGCCTTGACCTGAATATCCTTTTCCCATTTTCCCTACCTGCTGAAACTCTCCTCACCATTTGAGACCCATCTCAAAAGCCTTCCTGTCACATCCCCAACAATGATTCCGAGGTTCTAAGATGCCAAAGCTGGCATTATTAGAAACAAAATGGAAAAGCTAAAGAATATGTCACAATTATAAATATGTTTGAACACTCTGATCTTAGTTTTAGGGACGAAAGTGGCCAGGGTGGTGATCGAACTGGGATATTAGAAGAGAAGAGGATGAGGGAGGAGAGAGGAAAAGAGCTTCCCCCATTCCTTACCCTACCAGGAGCCCAGACCCTGAGGAGGCTACCTCCCCATGAATCAGGTCAGGTCTTTGAACAGAATTGATTTACAGATTCTTGTAGGCAGGTACTGCACACTCATTTGAGCAGTTTTTCCAATTGTGGGAATAGGTACCACTTAATCACCTACCCATTGGCATCTGGTACCCTGAAAACCAGAGGCAAGCATGCATGAGGCCAGCCAGATCTGGAGCAATGTAGGCTGATGGAGGGTCTGAGCTGGAAACCTCTGTGGGGAATTGAGACCCTTATAAATAACCTGGTATGTCCATGCCTATGCCCCATGTCCTTCAGTCCCCCAACGAGGTCATCATATCCAAAGCCTCCACTCAACTGGGCCAACCCACGAAGGAGAGCACAGAATGTCAAACCCCTTCCCAACTATCTCAATCCTTCCCCAGTACATTACTAATACGTGTGCCAGACCTTGGGCTGGGCAGTGCTGGATAGATGAGGCAGATAGAACAATGTTATTCTTGCCCTCTTGGGACTCACAGTCTAGTGGGGGAGATGGATAAACCATGAGGACAAAATGTGACAAGTGCTGTGAGAGGATTAAGTGAATTAGGGGGCAGGCAATGCCGTGCAGTGGTTAGAGGTCTAGACTGGCATCTGATGATACTGTTAAAGTACTCAGTGCTACATATGACATGTAGGGAGTAATCAAAAAATATTTACCTGAAGCTATTTACCCAAGAGGCTATTGAAGTTGCAAAAGTCTAGTGTCCAGCTCATCCTGAAAGCTTTCTGTAGTCTCCCTCACAAATATGAACTACCCCTGTTATCTATCTCTGTAGCTGTCATTCACAGTGCCCCTGAGCCAAGAAGAGCTCCCTTCTCAGCTCACACATCACCTGGGTTCATCGCCTAAACAGAGAACAATGGAGGAGGGCAGGGGAAATGTCAGGAGGATAATGGGAGAGAGACAGGGGGAGGGGCTGAAACTGCTGGAGAAGGTAGTTCAGGCCCTTGGGGTGTCAAGAACACCAAGGAGCTCATTTGGTGGAGGAGGGCCCCTGGGAAACTTGTCTTGGGGTCTATTTGCATAAGAATAAAAGCATCAATTATCCATATCAAAGAATGAAAAGGGACTTCCAGCCCCGCCTTGGCGCTGCCAGGATTATGTCCTTTCCTCTCCAGATCATCCAAGACAAAACTGAGTATCAAAAAGGAGACCACAGAAGTGCTCGGGTCGTCTTTCTTGCTATTGCTTTTCTTTTGACTCAAATGTTGAGATCTGCTGAAGCTTCTTACTCTGGAATTTATTGGGCCATGGGGAGACAGGAATCCATCCGGAGGATAAATATAAAGCCAGTCAAAGGCATCAACTCCCCTCTCTACCCAAGTTTTGCCAGATATGGGCTTTTCTCCCTTCATTACAGGATTAATACATGCACATTAGCAAATAAATTAGAAAACACTGATAAACAAGAAGAAATATTTGATATAAGTTTTATCATTTTCCTAAAGAATATGAAAAGTTAAATAAAATATATTCTGAACATTTCTTCTGTCACTAAAACCTGCTGCACAATTTGTAATGGCTGTAGACTGTTGTGATGAAGAGGGGTGTGTGTGTGTGTGTCTGTGTGTGTGCGCGTGCGTGTGCGTGCATGCGAGCGCGTGACAAGTCTCCTATCATTTGATCATTAGGCTTGGAGATTGTTTCTGTTTATAAATAAGATTGAGAGGACCATCCTTATAACAAAGTCCTTGCTAGGCTCCTTGGTTATTTCAAGATACATTTCTAGACTTGGATTTGCTGGATCAAAGGGAGCATACTTTTGACTAAATTGCCAAAACATAGATGGGCCTATTTAGCATCAGATTTTAGAAGGCAAGTTATGAGATAAAGCTGCTGGGAATTGAAGAGAGGTGGGCAGGAGAAGTCAGCCTGGGTTTGCAGCTATTCCTAGGGAGCCCTGGGATGTAAAACAGCTAAGCAGCCATTGGGACAGTTAGGAACCCCACGCCAGCTTCCTTGCGTCCTGCTCCAGTTCCCCACCACCTAAGGCCTCCCCAAGGGATTCTTTAGTATGGGAAGGAAATTTATTTCTGGGGAGTAGGGGATTAGAGGACAAGATTGTCTCCATTTAAGGCTAGTGGTGCTAAACTGAAGATTTGAACCATTCTGCTCTTCCTCAGCATTTAATTTTAGGCATTGTGTTGAATGATCTATGTGCATTATCTAATTTGTTTCTCACCAAAGCCCAAGGAAGTAGGTGTCATCTTTATTCCCAATTTGTAGCCCTCTATTTATTTTTTTTTAATTTATTATTTACATATTTATTGGTAGGAGGGTAACTAGGATTATTTATTTATTTATTTATTTAGTGGAGGTACTGAGGATTGAACCCAGGGCCTCATGCATGCTAAGCATGTGCTCTATCATTGAGCTATATGCACCCCCTCTTTATTCCCAAATTGTGATAAGGAAATTGAGGCACAAAGAAGATAAGTGATTTGGCCAAGGCCATAGAGTTAGCATCCAGCAGAGCAAGAGCTCTGAAGATAGTATGCTTTTCTCCACCCTCAACCCTGATGGGTGGGCTGCTTGGGTTAGATCCAGACTTAATTACCCTGGAAGGCCTTGGCCATCTCCTAACCTTTTCTAGGAGCTGATCCTGAAATGAGGGAGACTTCCACAGAGCCCCTTCCAGGCCCTGGTGACCTTTGATCTTTAGGTGGGTTGACTTGCCCCAGAAAGGTTGAAGAGGTGGCTGGACAGGGAGGGACTAGGCAGTTAATCCATTTGTGATCCCAGGAGAGTTTAAATAATTGGAGGGAGACAATGATTGATGATGGGGGTATTGAAAATATCAGTGGATGGGCTGGACATGAGTGAGAGGCCTGGAAAAAATTCCTGGTAAGGGCAGGTCACAGGAAGTTGAAGCACCAGCAGGACGGAGAGGCTGAACAGGTAGAGGGAAGTGCAGCTGGCCTAGGGGTAGAGAGTACTGGTGTCAGAGTCTGGCAGGACTTTATGTGCCAGCCTGGCCCTTTTGTTGTCATCACTTTGAGCAGTTGAGGACCTTCCACCTTCTTTTCCTTGTCTGTAACAGTATCTTCTTCTCAGAATGGTTGTGAGGGATTTGGTACGTATTAAGCATTCAATTAATGCTAGCTATTATTATTATCAAGTGCTAAAGATATGGTCCTGTGTGTGTGTGTGTGTGTGTGTGTGTGTGTGTGTGTGTGTGTAAGTGCTCAGTAACATGAAACATTTGTTATATATTCCTAGGCCACCTCTGGAGGCCTGCGTATCCCCTCAGGGTGGGTTGAGGGATCAAAGGAGGCCAGAGAATCTGGAATGTGAAAGCCCCTCAGTAGGTTCCAAGTCTCGCTAACCAAGAAGGCCTTTATGATGATTATTAAGCCCTGGGCAGGGGCCCAAACTCGGCCCAATTGCCCACCGCCTCCTTCTCTGGAAGGGGTCAATAGTCCCCCTGGGGCCTTGGCAGGAGAAGTATAAAGATCCAGGCAGAACTAAGAGAAAACCACACACAGAAGCTGGGCCAGGTGAGAACGCTTCCCCCTCTCCCCAACCCACCAGAGAGCATCTAGGTCTTCAGATGTAGGTGTGGGCATAGAAAGAGTGGGTGGTGCCACCGTGAGCACACCCCCCTCACCCATCATGCCTCCTTCTCTCCCCTACAGAGTTTGACAGATTGTGCCTGGAACCAGGGGTAAAAAACAAGTTACAGAGAGTCTTAAAAATAACCTCCCCTCATTACAGAACTCAGGTGAATTAGCTGAACCAGCAGTAGAAGGAATTGAGATTAGACTGCAAGAAGGACTTTTTTTTACTTACTGACTGTAACGTCAAGTGAGCTACTTAGAGACAGGTTAGAAACCTTCCGTTGGAGAGCTATAAGAATAATAACAACTACCTGGTCAGGTGCCTGGTGTCTGGTACAGAAGCTCACCAAATTCTACAATCCTATTGGGTCAGTGCTATTAGTTTCCCCAGATGAAGAAACTGTGCTCAGAGCTGGGGAAGCCATTGATCCAATATTATTCAGTAAAGCAAACGGCCATGGGCAGAGCCTCCATCCAGTGGGCAGTTCTGCCTCTTGGACACCCACCTTCAAGGAGGGGCTGGATGAGCCTAATTTAGAGCCTCCCCCAATGCCGCTCAAGGATTCTTGTGTTTAATTTGTAGTGTCTGGTAACCATCATAAAGCCTGGCAGTATTTACAGTGGCCTGGTATTCATTCCCAAAGGGCAGTTTGGTTGCAGGGTCTGGTCTGCAAATGAGTGGCAAGATGAGGTCTGCAAGATGGGGGACAACAGGAAGAGCTGGCACAGAACAGACGCTTGCTCTGGGACTTTTGAACCATGAATGCTGGTGCAAAGGGAAGAGAGGCAACAATTGATTCCCCCAACTCACAGCGTTTGTGCCTGCTTTTCCTCTGCCTGGAAATGCAACCCCTCTTCACCCAGGCCTGGTTATGTCCTACCTATAACTCGGTTTTCAGTGAAAGACTGTCCCCTCCAAGACTCCTCCCCTGAACCGCACAGCCTAGATTAAGACCCCTCCTTTGTGCTACGCAGCTGCCTGTGCCTATCCCTACCAAAACCTCAGTTTTCGCATCTAGAAAACTGTTTTCTCATCTGCAAAATAAAAATAGTATCCACCCCATACAGTGGTTAGGAGAATTAAATGAGACAAAAGTTCCAAGTCAGGGATCAGTAAAAATGATGATTGTTTTGCTGTTGCTGTAGGGTTTATCCCATAGGATTATAATTTCTTATATATTTGTCTCAGAATTATAAATATGGTCCCACATCAAAACCAAAGTGAGATACTACTTCATATCTACTGGGATGGCTACCTAAAAAAAACAAAACTGATAATAAGCGTTGATGAAAATGTGGGGTAATTGGAATCCTCATACCTTGGGATGGAAATGTAAAATGGTGCAGCTCCTTTGGAAAACAGTTTGTCAGTCTCTCAAAATGCTAAACAGAATTTTCATATGACACAGCAATTCTACTCCTAGGTGTCTACCCAGGAGAAATGAAAACAAGTCCACACAAAGACTTGCATGTGAATGTTCATAGCAGCATTATTCACAACTGTCAAAAAGTGGAAAGAGCACTTGGGTTGTTTATCAGTCAACTGATGTTGATTATTAATTGCCAGGGGTTAGAGATATTGGGGTTATAGGAATCGGCACATGTAATAAAATGTTATTAAACTGTATACACATATTGTACCAACATCCTGGTTTTGATATTGGTACTATAATTATGTCATATGTAACTACTGGGAGAAACGGGATGAAGGACACCCTGGAACTTTATATACTATTTTGTTACTCCCTATGAATCTATAAATATTTCAAATAGCAAATAAATTTGAAATAGCATATTGATAGAACCTCAGATGTAGTATGTGTTCACTTATGTAAAAAATTTAAATATCTGCTATTATTTATTATTATCCTCATTTTATATTTGAGAAAACTGATGTCCAGGATAAAAGTTGATTGTCAAAGTCAGTCTGTATTCTTAACCTCTACGTCATACCATATGTATATTTATATATATAGTATTTACATTAAAAAGTTTGAACAGACGCGCAACATTTATTATGGTAGTTATTCCTGGGAAGGTAGAATTAAGGAAGGAGACTTTCATTTTCAGCTTTATAGGTTTCTGTGTTATTTAACAATCAACATGTTACTTTTATAATCAGACAAAAACAATAAAAGAAAATTTCATTTGAGAGGAGAAGGTAAAGCTAGTGAGGCACCTTCTCTTCCATTCTCTAATGATGGATCTGGGTTACCCCAGCCTATTATGATGTCCCCTTTCCCCCCTCCTATTTTGTATTCATCTCTTTCATCATTCTGCCTCCTTCCGGCTCACCCATCCCTCTAAATTTGTGCGGATCCTGAATTGTCCGTGGGGTTGGATGCAGAGGAAGGACACCATTCCTGTTGGTCTCCGGCCCCACCCCGCGAGAAAGCTGCAGCTGCCCCCGTGGCGACACCGGGGACAGGACGGAGCCGCAGGCTGTAGGGAGGGGCCAGCCTGTAGATGCTGCTTTCTCAGTCGCGGCTGACAATTTGCAAAACCAGCACCGCCTCTCAGGTCCCCCGTGCCTGTTTCCCATTGGCTAACTTTTACTGGAACAAGAACCTTTCCAAAGGAATGCTTCTAGGGCATCGGTAAAAATAGATGTTCAAAAAGTATGTTCACCGCCAAATCCCAATTCTTTTCCTGAGAGCAGTGTCAGTGTTAAAAGGTTATGAGACCATACATAGCGTTAAAGTTCGTCTGCTTTCTCCTTTAAACAAGGTCGTCTTCAAACAAAAGTTCAATTTCTCTCATGTAAACTAGAGAAAAATCAGCAATATCATGATCTGACCTGGGCACAATTTGACTGAAGCCTTTGGAATGCTCTTACCCACTGAAAGGGAGAGAAGGCAGCCAAAATGATCTTGAAATCAATGGAGTGATTTAAAGAGCCCCATAGAAGACAAACTTTTTTTATATTTGTTGTTGTTGTTTTTAATAACAAAAGCAAATCATGCTTATTATTTAAGAATGTAAACAGAGAGGAGTATTTAAAGAGAAAAGTGCAAGTACCTTCCCTCAGGGTTCCTCAGACAATTCCCCAAGGATAACTAAGTAACCATCAAGGTTAAAAATTTGGTGTTCATCTGTTTAGATCTTTTTCCATGCACATTCTAACACATATACACACAGACACATAGACACACAACTAGAGTTTCATGAAGATTAAAAAAACCCACACTTTTATTGGGGTATTACTTAGAATAGATTGTGCATATCTCAAGTGTAAATAGCTCCCTGAATTTTTACATATTGAGACTTTAATTTTAATCCATGAAAATGGAATTGTATCAGCCACATTTCAGGATTCTTTCTTTCCTTTCTTTCTTTCTTTCTTTCTTTCTTTCTTTCTTTCTTTCTTTCTTTCTTTCTTTCTTTCTTCTTTCTTTTCCTTTCTCTCTCTCTCTTTCTTTCTCTTTCTCTCTCTCTTTCTTTTGCCTCAACAATATTGTGATAGTTCTTCCACAGTGGGACATATGGATCTAACTCATTCTTTTCATGATGGCACAGTATTCTGTACTATGAATTACAGTACTCTAATTAACCTCTCCCAATTGAAGACTTGTTAGACTGTGTCCAATTTTTTGCTCTTACGCATTAATTAGATTTTAAAACTTTAAAACCTTTTTTTCTTTATATAAGAATAATACATGCTTAGTATAAAACAGTCAACATTTTAGAAATGTATGGCTTAGAAAGCAAAAGTCCTTCATAATCGTCTCTCAGAAACCAAATACAGATGTTACTCTCTGCCTATAGCACCCACATCACCTATATTGTGTAGTCTCTATACACTGTTGGGAAACTAATAGGGTTATACCGTATATCTCATTTGCCTCTGAAGCCACTGTCTTTGAATTCTGGATCCTTATCTCCTTCCTAGCAGTGAAGGGGCTGGGACCCTATAGATTGTGAGAACCACCAAATCCTCAGAAAGAGGGACTTTACTCAGCTGTCTCTGCTGCTCTGCCGCCCATTTGGCTTCAGGTCCTTGGACCCTCTGGTGCAATGGAGTGTAGGCTGATCCTGCAGGAAGCCATCCACCCTTTGCTGATGCACTCTCATCCTGGCCACAAGGTTCACAGAAAAAGCATTGGTTGAAGGCTCTGGGAACCCGAAACAGGGCACCAATCTCAGCTTGACAAGGAATGAACTTGTAGACTTCTCTCAAGGGAAAAAGTTTGCTTGGAACCAGTCTTTTATAATACTGCTTTTCTCAGAAAAATAATCATCATCGTAGCTAATATTTGATAAGCACTTCCTTCAGGCCAGGAACTTTATATATACCTTTTGCTATTCAATCTCACAATCCTGTGAAGATGCTAATATTATCCCCATTTTACAGATGAGAATAACCAAGTTTCCAGAGGTCAAGTAAGCTTGCATAAACTTCACACTAAAAGTAAATAGTAGAAGAGAGCTAGAACCCACTGACTGCAAAGCCCTGGTTCTAAACTACCGTGTCACTGGCCCACACTACCTCAGCACCCCTAATCTCAGTAGGGGAAGAAGCACAGATGCTCACAACCATCTCCTCCTTTTGGACTATTTCACCAGGAGGAAGAATGCATGTGCACAATGATATCTTCTCCAAGGGCAGAGTAGTGTTGGTATTTTCCCTTTCTACTAGATTTTGAACACCTCTACACTGGGTGTAAAATATAGTTCTGTGCATAAAATCTTGGAATGCCAGGGAGAGTTTTTGTTTGTTTTTAAGGGATCTGCTGTCTTACCCAACAAATTGTGAGTATAAAGAAGATTTTCTTTTTTTTAATATTTATTTATATAATTTTTAATACAATTTTTAGAAGTGACTTTTCATTTACAGTTACTACAAAATATTGGCTATCTTCCCCATGTTGTACAATACATCCTTGAGCCTATCTTAAACCCAGTAGTTTGTACCTTCCACTCTCCCACCTCTATACTGCCCCTCTGCACTCCCCACTGGTAACCACTAGTTTGTTCTCTGTTATCTGTGAGTCTGCTAAAGAAGGTTTTCTTGAGCTGCTCATTATTCAGTAAGTAATTTATTAATTCATTCAACAGCTGTCTTTGATATGCCAGGCACTGAGGATTAAAAGAGGAACAAAAGAGACAATATCTCTGCTCTCCAGAAGCTGACTGTCTATTGAGTGAGACAGTTGTTCAACAATTAAAATAAAGTGTGATCAATTTGTGATGGCAGGACTCTACTTTAAGGGCACCTGACCTAGGTTGGGGTGATTGGTCAGGAAAGCCCCCTGAAGGATGATTTTTAGGCAAAAACTAGGCTGCCAACAGATACAAAAAAGTGTTGTAGGAGTCAGGTGGCAAAATTAGTGTCATTTCTTTAGTTAGCAATTCTTATGAAGTAGGACATGAGCAATAGGGCCAGATTCCAACAATATAGTAAATGCTGGTAGGCAGGACACACTCTAAATCATATATAACAAGAGAGAGTGACTGTACAAAAGGAATGTAAAATTGAATACAGTTCTTTTGGTAAACCACTGGTCTGATTTTTGACCATGAAAAAAATAAGCTACTTCAAACTCACAAAGCCTAACTTTCCTAGGAAATAGTTTACCTCTAATAGCCTCTAATGGTGGTACTGTCTTAAAGAGTCTGGAATGTTTGGGGACATTCTTTTGTTTTAAATCTACAACTTAGAAACTATCACAAAAAGGGATCATACTGATGCAGCTAGAAAATCAATTCCTGTTTTACCTAATACTCCTCACTCAGTTCTTCTAATAAGACACAATGAACTCTCCAACGGGGTGGCTGAGATCCAAAAATAGGATTATTTGCACTGTACTCTACTCAGCCCACAGCAATCATCTGCCTATTTATATTAATGAGAGGGTCCTCCTTATTATTTAATCACTGCTATCAGTTCTGAAAACATCTTTGCCAAGGGGAAGCCTTTAAACACTATAAAGCTTGTAGCATTGGGTTAACCATCAAAAGGGGCGATCAAGCTTAAAGAATATGCAGTGTGCTCACAGTTTCAGTAGAACAATGGAAGATAAACTGAGGGCTCTAAGATCTATGTAGGGTGAGTGGGAAGAAAAATCACCCCAAGGAAAAATCTATTGTATAAGAAGATCTAAAAATTCTGCATACTTCTAAAATTTTTAATATTATTTTATTACATTTACATATAATAAAATGCTCAGTTCTTTAATGTTCAGTTCTGTGAGTTTTGACAATTTAATATATGTACCTGTCTACCCTCCACCCAAAAAAATATATAGACAAGGACCTACTGTATAGCACAGGGAACTATATTCAATTTCTTGTAATAACATATAATGGAAAAGAATCTGAAAAGAAAGTATACATATGCATGTATGTGTATAACTGACTCACTTTGCTATATACCTGAAATGAACATTGTAAATCAACTACACTTCAATAAAAAATTTAAAAAAGAAAACAATATATAGAACATTTCCATTATCCTAGAAAATTTCCTCAATCCCTTTCTTTTCTTCTTCTTCTTTTTTTTCTCTCTATTCCTTTCTTGTCAAATCACCTCCTCAACAGCACTTTTTTGACTTCAAACACCAAAAATTAGTTTGTCTGTTTCTGGACTTCATATAAGTGGAATTGTACTGTTCATATTCTTCTGTGTCTTTCTTCTTTTGCTTAACATAATCGTTTTGAGATTCATCCATGTGGTTGAATGTATCAGTAGTTCATCCTTTTTTTGTTATTGTGGAATTCCATTGTATGACTATGTCATAATTTATTATCCCAGTCTCCTATTGATGGACATTTGGGCTGTCTCCACTTTTGGGCTATATATGAATGAGGCTGTTATGAACATTTGTGTACAAGTCTTTTTGTGGACATGTATTTTCATTTTTCTTGAATAAGTACTTAAGAGTAGAATTGCTGGATCATACAGTAGATGTATGTTTAATTTTATAAGAAATTACCAAACAGTTCTCCAAACTGGTTGTACCATTTTACACTCTCCCTGCAATGTATGAGAGTTGCAGTTGCTGTACTTTGTTGTCACCACGTGTTGTTGTCACTGTTTTTGATTTTTGCCATTCCAGTGGGTGTGAAATGGTATCTCACTATGATTTTAATTTGCATTTCCCCGATGGCCTATAAATTCCAAAGTATTTGAAAATAACCCTTGGTCAAAGAATATATCACAAGAGGAATTAGAAACTACTTTAAACTGAATGAAAATGAAAACGAAACATAACAAAATTGTAAGATACAGCAAAAACAGTATGCTTTAAATACTTTATTAGAAAGTCCTTATATCAGAAAAAATGAAAAGTGTAAAATTGGTTATCTAAGCTCTTACTTTAAGAATCTAGAAAAAGAACAAATTATATCCAAAATAAAAAGAAGAAAATAATAAATACAAGAGTAGAAATCAATAAAATAGAAAGTGGACAAACAATAGAGGAAATATAAGGTCAAAAGCTGGTTCTTTGGAGAGATTAATAAAATTAATAAATCCCTAGCAAGACTAATTAAGAAAAAAATGGAGAAAACACATATAACCAACATCAGGCATACAAAAAGGGATACCATTATAGATGCTACAGATAGAGGAAAAATAAGATATTATGAGTAACTTTATTCTAATAAATTAGACAACATAAATGAAATAGACAAATTCCTTGAAAAATACAACTTATCACAATGGACACAAGAAGAAAAAATAAAAATCAAAACAGCCTCATACTTATGAAGGAAATTGAATATATTATCAAAATCTTTCTGCAAAGAAAACTCCAGGGCCAGATGGCTTCACTGGTGAATTCTATCAAATATTTATTTAAGGGAAAAAAAATCTACACAAACTCTTTCAGAACACAGAGGAGGGAACTCTTTCCAATTTATTTCATGAAGCCAGAATAACCTTGATATGAAAACTTGACAAAGATATTTCAAGAAAAGAAAATTATAAACCCCTATCCCTTGTGAACACAGATGCAAAAATTTGATTACTCTTTGATATAGCAATTTCATTTATAGGAATTTATTCAAAAAATCCTTCTTAGAGTTGTACAAATATTAACTACATGATATTCACTCTGGCAATATTTTTAATGGTAAAAATTGGAAACAACTTAAATGTCCCCTAAAATGTGAATAGTTAATTATGTAGGGTATATTTATATGATAGACTATGTAGCCATTAAAATATGGGAGAAATATGTATTGACACAGGCAGATTCACCATGTATTATTTTAAAAGTAAATTACCAAAAATTTTCAGGTGCTCTCACCACACACGAAAAAGTGAGAGATGGATATATTACTTTTCTTGACTGTAATAATCATATCACTGTGTTCACATATATCAAATCACCATGTTATACACCTTACATACATTTTTTTTTGAAAGATAGATTACCAAGTAGTATTATGGCATGATCCTACATTTTCAAAGAAAAATATATACTTATATGTAAGGGAAAAAGATGTAAGGATATGAACCAAATGTCAAAAATGGTTAAACATTGGATGATGAGAGTATGGTTGACTTTTTCTTTTGTGTATATATATATATATTTTTTTTTACTGAAATATAGTCAGTTTACAATGTGTCAATTTCTGGTGTAGAGTATAATGCTTCAGTCATATATGAGCATACATATACTCATTTTCATATTCTTTTTCACCATAGGTTACTATGAGATATTGAATATAGTTCCCTGTGCTATACAGTATGAACTTATTGTTTATCTATTTTATATATATTAGTTAGTATCTGCCAATCTTGAACTCCCAGTTTATCCCTTCCCATCCGCTTCCCCCCTTGGTAACCATAAGTTTGTTTTCTATGTCTGTGAGTCTGTTCCTGTTTTGTAAATAAGTTCACTTGTCTTTTTTTTAGATTCCACATGTAAGTGATAGCATATGGTATTTTTCTTTCTCTTTCTGGCTTACTTCACTTAGAATAACAATCTCCAGGTCCATCCATGTTGCTGCAAATGGCATTATTTTATTATTTGTTATGGCTGAGTAGTTTTCCATTATATAAATATACCACAGCTTCTTTATCCAGTCATTGTTGATGGACATTTAGGTTGTTTCCAATGTCTTGGCTATTGTAAATAGCACTGCTATGAACTTTAGGGTGCATGTATCTTTTTGAATTAAGGTTCCCTCTGGATATATGCCCAGAAAGTGGGATAGTTGGATCATATGGTGAGTCTATTTTTAGTCTTTTGAGGAATCTCCATATTGTTTTCTGGTTAAATTTTCTTTCCTTCCTTTTGCTTATCTGAATTTCTTGCAACAAATATATACTGCTTTGTAAGACAAAGAAATTAACGTTGAAGAAAAAAAAGTTTTAATCTGACCAATGGGCACTTTCATACTTCTCTCATCACAGTTCTTATGAAGTAAAGGTTTAGGGCTGTGGAATCTTATGTGTCACCTCCAACCTAAAACATACACACCCTGGCAACCGGATACAGCGTTTCCCTCCTTTGACTTTGACACACTGGTTGCGTGGTTGCCCAACCTATTGGTCCAACCTCTGCTCAGTAGGTGAGGCCGTACTAGTTTTGCGGCTGACCTATTGGGTGACTTTCGTCAAGATCCTTTCCTTAGGGGCTCCAGTTTCTCCTCTCTTAATTCAGGAGTTAGAATCGATGATCTTCAAGGCCCCTTCCATACAGAGGAAAAAACACAGATTTAGAATCAGAAAACCTTGGGGTGAACTTGATAATGTAGGTTATCACTTCCCAGGAAAATATTCCTTACTATTCTTCCATGTGTCTCCAGCCAGATAAAAAGCATCTCCCAGCCTTGGCCTTATAAAACCAATGAGCCTTTTATCTCACTGGTTCTGGTGCAGGGCTCGACACTGAGTAGTTGCTTAGTGAAATAGCTTTTTGCCTCTATCGTTTAAAAACAACCCCGGATTAGATTTTCTAGGCTTGCTTCTGATGGTGATCTGAACCACAAAGTTGGTTTTAATTACTAGAGTACACACCGTGCAAGTTTTTTTCTGAGGTAATTGGCACATTGCTTGTTTGTAACAATTCAACAAGCAGAGCACCTCTTCTATGACTGACACGCTAGTGGCTGAGAGACATTCAAGTTGTCGTCCACCTGGGCCTTGGTCAAAAAGACCATCTCAGGGCTGCCTGTGGCCTGCTTTGAGTATGCACGTTCCTGCAGGTGCCCAGGTTGCTACCACGCGGCTTCCACAGATGAATTTGAAAGACTCTCGACTTCAGCTAAGTGCCAGCTTTGGCAATGCGGAGATGCGTGACCTTGGACAAGTCCTTTCCTCCTTCAAGAACGTTGCAATGGACCTAAGTGCTCTTCCAGGGCACTATGCTATGGAGACGGCCAAGTTATAGGAAAACATTCGCCTTTAAACGTTTATTGATCTCAGATAACACGCGTACGGGGGACCACAGGAAAGTGACTCAAGATCGCAGCGCTCAAGCCTCCACGAGACCCGCCACAGTTCTCGCGAGATCTACTCGTAGAGCTTCGAGGCGTCATCCTCTCGGCGGCCGAGGCGGAGGCGGCGGCGGCGACGGCGACGGCGACGGCGCGTAAGATACTCACAGGGGCGGCCCGTATCCCTCCGCCGCCGGCGCGGCCCTGCCCTCCCTACCCTGGCCCGCCAATCCCGGCTCTCCCGACCTGCCCCTCGGCCTGGGCCCACCCCGCACTCCGGCGGCCCCACCCCGGCGGCGCCGCCCGCCCGCGCGTTCCTCCGTCCACCTGCAGCAGGCAGTCCCTCTGGCTGTCCGACCTAGAGGCGCCGGCCGAGCCCCAGGCCTGGGCTCTTGCTCCCCGGCGGAGGGATCCGCGGTGGCTGAGGAGGCGGCGCTGAGCCTAAGAGGAAGGGGCAGCTACGGCGGCGGTGGTGGCGGTGGCGGTGGCGGCTCGGGCGGCACCGCATAAAGGGGCCGCCGCCGGGTGATGCGGTGACCACTGCGGCAGGCTCAGGAGCCAAGTGGGCCCCGGCCCTCAGTCGGTCCCGTCGGATCCGCTCTCCGAACTCTCCATCTTCTCCGGCCGATCCGCTATCACCGAGGCGGCCTCGTGCCCCCTCGCCCCTTCCCCGTCCCTCCCCTGTCCCCGTCCCCGCCCCGGGGGCCGCCGCCACCCGTCTCCCACGATGGCTCTGAAGAGAATCCATAAGGTAAGCGGCCAGAGGTCGGCTGTGGGTTCGGGCTGCTGGGCGGGTCAGCTGAGCAGGCTGCGGCCTGCACTTCCCGCCGTCGCCTGCGCCGGGCTAGTAGCCTTTTCGGACCTGGCTGCCGGCGATGGCCTGGCCCGGCGGCCTTCACACCTTACTCCCAGTGATGGCGCCGGTGGAGGCCCCGGCGCGCCGCCCGCGCTTAGGTCGGGGGTGCGCTCGCCAGCTCGGCGTTCCTTCTCGGCCTCCTTTCTGGGCCCCGTGTGGTATGGAGTCCCAGGGCCTCTCCCTGGCCTGGGACTGCTGCGCTAGAGGGCCATTGTCCGGCTGTGCCAGGAGGGGGGGCTGGGGCTGGGGCGTTGGGCGGCACCATCGACGGAGGTCGAAAGGGCTTGCCCCATCACTGCCCGTCCCACCCCACCCCCGGTACCCCTAGCAGCCCAGACTCCTTTCACAGAACATCTGAGCTTGAGGTGCGTATCTCAGGCAGACGGAGAAAGCCTTTTTGTCCAATTCTGAAGTCTTTCTTTTGAGTTCACTTGCCCCTTAGCGGCCGCATACTAAGATCCACTATACTCGTCCAGAAACTGTGAGAGTAGGAAGTTCAGAAGGAAAGAAAAGGAAAAAAAAAAAAAACCCAAAATACGACTTTTATGAGGGAAGGAGCGAACTAGAGGGAGAAGCGTTTTATTCCTTAAGGTTGTCAAATGCAGTCAGAAACTAACAAGTTTGTCGGAATGGATTTAATAGAAAAGGTGTTAAATTGTCAAGGGGTAAAGGTAGAAACCTGAACATTGAAATCCACTGGAGAGAATGACACAAAGTTTCCTTTTGCAGTCTTCACAAATGGATTTTAACGCTTAAATTAGGTGATATGTTCGGGGAGATCCTTTTAATTTAGAAGAGGTTTTGCTTGGTATTTCCGTTAGACAGGATTTCTTTACCCTTTAACATGAGGGTTATTCGTTTAGTTGTTTTTACGGAGGTTTTCCTAACACTGCTTCTAGAGTATGGGCTTGGCTTAAAGTTTAGGGGTTTTTTCCCCCTTCCTTCTAATACTGTAATCTCTTAGTGCCTCTCACTGTCAGGTTTCTTTCTTAGAGGTGAGGAAGTGCCACTGGTGATTTTTGTTTGGTATTTCACTTGGCTACTTGGAGAGGCTGTATTAAACCTATAGCCACTTAGTAAGAAGTAGATCGTGGGATTATCCATCCTGAAGGATGGGATGGAGATGCAGGGGGAAGAGAACCAATTTTCACCTTGCCTTAAACTCAGCGAAAATGCAGATTTGGACAGTTTAAACACCTCAGCTCAGCATTTGGTCCTCATTTCATTCATTATCAAAGATCTTTAATGTGGAATTAATCCCAGTGGTTACTGTAAATTAGGTTATTTCCTCACCAACTTCTTTTTACTTTGATTTCTATCAAATGAAGAAGGACAGACTTTAGACAGAGTAAATCTTGTACTAAAATGAAGCAGGTCATTTGTTAAAAGAAGCTTGAACTTTAAGCAAAGGTGTCTTAACCATTTAAGGGGTGGGAACACACTGGGGAAAGGTCATCCAAGTAAATACATATATATGCATATTTAAGGCTTTAAGGAGTTACTGGGTTTTTAAAGACTCATTGAGAAGTTATGAATTTGAGATTATATGGTAGAAGATTGTGCTCTTATTTTTAAAACCTTAAGGAGAGTAGGTATAATGTATGATAATTTACAGATCAAGAAACGTAGCCTTTAATCTCTACTCTGATTTATATGTGTGTTATGGAGGTTTTTTCAGAGAAGGAAATAGCACTCAAAACACACTTTGTAATCTTGTAATACACTTGCCCCCAATAATATGATTTCTTTTGAGTTACTACATATTCTCTAGATTTTCTCTAAAAGATGCCCTTATAAAATTAAAAAAAAATTTTATTTTTGGGGGAGGTAATTAGGTTTGTTTATTTTTAAATGGAAGTCCTGGGGATTGAACCGAGGACCTCGTGCATACTAAGCACGTGCTCTACCACTAAGCTACACCCTCCCCACTTGATGCCCTTATAAAGATTTTAATAAGGAAAATCAAATGTAGAGCAAATAATAATTTGAACTTTTAAAACTCAGTATTAACCTTTCTTACCTAGTTTATAACCTGAAGTCCTCATCAGAGTATGGCTCAACCTCTGAAACTTCTAGGGATTAGAAAAATAAAATTTATTTTTGGTATACGTACTAGTCAGTAAGATTGTGAAAAGAAAATGGAGATGGAGATTTTTTTTTTTTTTGCAAACTTTTTGTACAACACCAGTTTTAAATTGAATGCAAACTTACCTACATATGGATAAGACCAGTCCTCTCTCACCCTCAGCTCTAGTAATGTATCTGTAATGGATCTCCAAAAGACAGTCTTATCTTATATAATTGGTCTTGGTCTCGAACCTTCCCAGTTACCAATCTCTGAAAAAATAGTTCTGCTTAAATGCCTCTCAACTTCAGATATCATGAACTACTCCATCTGGGTTCTAATAAAATTTTTCTAAGAGCAAATATTTGACATGTGGCATATTTAGGAATTCATTGTATTGTTTCTTTGACAGGATTTTAAAGGACTGTGAATCTGATAGTCCTTTAAATTCCATGTCTTTTTTGGGAAGATCTTTTGATGCACTTTATTTTGATAAATACTTTAAGGTCACCTGACTTTACTTTAACAGAGTGTACCAAAGAGGTTTCATTTTGAACATCCAGTATAGTTCTGTGCAGGGATAGGGACCCTTTGGGATTGTTTGTATCTACATCAAATGGCCCCAGGCGTCTATATTTTGAAATTTTCTGCTAACATTATAGGTTTTCAGCTTTGATTTTGATGCTTTGAGTGTCTGCTTCTAGCAGCACCACCCCCAGCCCTTTTCCAGTTGGCTGCATCTCATCTGTTGTGGGCTGGGAAACCAGATCACTGAGCTTATTAAAATTATGTCTAAAATAAGATCCAGTAGGCTCTGAGTGAAGAGGGCTTCATGTGTTCTGTGAACTGTGTGGTCTCTTTGACTGATCAGACCTTTTTTACTTGTTTCCTGTTTTGCTTCTTTACTTCTGTTATACAGATGCAAGAGGCTTTTTGGTGCTCTTAGAGTGCCATAATACTGAATGAAATACAAAGTTAATTTCTTTATTTTGAGGAAGAGTCAGAGGCTGAATATCTTGATTCTTTGAGAAGGTGAAGACAGACAAAAGTCAGGATATTAAAAGCTCTTAACAATAATAGTGCCTTATACATTTTAATGGTGTCCTGCTGGTTATAGTTAACATTTAGTATAATAGCTTTAATGCCAGGGTCACCACTTGAGTTACTGTATTTCTGTGGTTAAAGATTCTTAAGGCCCCTGAAAAGACCAGTCAGTCAGTAAATAGATAATTTTCATTAAAATAAAGATTTCAAACTCTGATGGCTGTAAAGGCCAGGCAGATGACCAAAGTGAGCGAAGATAATTGGAGGAAACTAGAAATTGCATGTGCTATTAGAGGAGGGCAGCTGCTGTTCAGCTCCCTCCAAATTTTGCTGCTGCCAGAATCTGTGCCCAAAGTTGCCAGATCTTCCTTTTTTTTTTTTTTTTTTAAAGAGGAAGCCACAAATCCAGATTTTTGGCAGCCAATTCAAATTAAAAACAACAAAACCAAAAGACATGACCACATTTTTTGTTAGTTTGGTAGGCACCAGTTTGATACGTGAATTAAAAATAACAAAGATTGAGGTTTTGGTTGCTTGAGTAAGTAACCAGGATTGTAAGGATTAAATCATTTAAACCATACTTTGTCTTTTTAAATGTTTCATAGTATTGCTTTGTGTAGTTGGGCATGATTAAGTAGTTTTTTTGTAAACTTCTAATTAACTTATTTGGTGAGGTTTTGTATGGTTATGTGTCAGACGTAGGGAAAGCTAATTTAGTAGATACATTGATCCCACGGTAGAAGTTTGCATCTTATACTTAACTTTATTATGATCTGTTTCATGTTATGAATCATCTTTCTGTAGACTACAGACTTTCAACATGTCTAAGATTGGGAGTTACCAAAGAATAAAAGATTATTTTAAAATACTGTACTGTAAGTGTGATACCATATATTACATTAATATTATCAGAGGTAAGGATCGAGTGAACTCCAGTCAAAATGGTGAAACAAATTAGCACATAGTCTTGTGGAATATTCAGAACTTTAATGTAATAAACGGTTGACAGAAGACAACTGAATTAGTTTTATCTTGGAAAGCAGACATACCTTCTTACTCCAAGAGATAAGCTTCTTGAAATCTCTGGGAAGGTTTTTTTTCTTTCTTTAGAAAATGAGTATTTGCTTTACAAAGGTTCATTGATTGAGAAACTTTTTTTGGCTCTTCTGGGTTGCTATTTAAATGTAATTTGAACTGCCATCATTAACTAAATAAATCTAGATTTTCTTTAAGGTCTCCCAGTATGTATGACTGTACCATTGACTGACAAAGAGGAATTTTGACAAAGTCCAATTCTGGATATTTTAGTCCAGAGAGAGAAGGCTGCTAAAATCTCCAAGGCAGTTCCCAGGATAGGAATACCTGACTCATGCCTGATGCTGCCAGCAACCTCTGCAGCTTCATTCCAGAAATGCAGGAGCACGCTTGTTTTTTCCATAGAAATAAAGTTTTGGTGTTTAGGTTCCCAGGCTAACCTTAAACATCATACTAAACTATGACATAGGAAAATAAAAGTGCCATTTGTTCTTTTGTCTACAAAGTCAAGTGAGATTTCAGATAATAGAATCATAAAATGTTAGCAGTGCATCACATCTCGGAGCTGCTGTCTGAAGAGACCATGTGACTTAGTGGGGATTGATCAAGCACCTGAATTTCTTGATGGTACCCAGTCTGTTTTCTGGCAGGTCTTGTACTCTTGTATAGTTGTTAGATATGTAAATCAAGAGGATGCAATTTTCTCTTTTGTTCAAACAATTGGGTATTTAAATTATGTCCTAGAACCAGAAGATCTTTTCCTCAACATCTCGTTTTATTGTTGGAGAGATGTCTATGAACTCCCTTAAAACTGTGCAGATTTTAGAGGGGTGGGAATAGCTCAGTGGTAGAGTGCATGCTTAGCATGCACAGGGTCCTGGATTCAATCTCCTGTACCTTCATTAAAATAAAAAAAAACTATGCAAATTTTGGATGTTCTGTCCCTATATCTTTCCTCAGAGTCAAATGGATTTTTAAATCTTGCCAAAAGATTAAGAATCACTGTCCTACCTCCTTAAACACTGTTGTAATCTCAGTAGGTGACCCAGTTACCTATTCCATAGAGAAAATAGAAATCTTACCCATGAATTCTTTCAAATTTCCTGGAGGCCTTTCAAAGCAAAAATGAAAAACCAAACCCCACAGCTATCATCTTTAGAGTACTCACTGTGTATCAAAACTACTGAATCTTCTGAATAACCCTATGAGAATTCTGTTCTCCCCAGGTTAGATGAGAAAATGGAGACTTGGAGAAGTAAACAAACTTGCCTATGATTATATGGCTATGATAGGAATAGCCAGAATTCAGATGCATGCAGTCTTGACTGTGGAGCCAGACATTGCTTCAAATATACTTTAGTCGTTGCTTTTCCCTCTTGTCACTGAAGAAGCTATAATTTTCCCTTTGTCAAACTAACTTTTGCTTTTCATCCTATTCTTTCTTTCTGCCAGCTCCTTGCTTACTAGTAATTGTCCCTGATCTCCTA
Source organism: Camelus ferus (assembly GCF_009834535.1). Classification (NCBI taxonomy): domain Eukaryota; kingdom Metazoa; phylum Chordata; class Mammalia; order Artiodactyla; family Camelidae; genus Camelus; species Camelus ferus. The sequence continues at coordinate 97,384,908 of NC_045698.1, forward strand.
GTTCCAGTCTCTTCTCAGACTCCCTTCAGCATCCAAACTGATCCAAGACTTCCCCTGATCCTAATAAAAAGCCCCAAAACTTTTAAACTCTCCTCCCCAACTAAAGCTAATTCCTTCCTCTTCTTTATCCTTCCCATCTCTGGTATTTCAGTGCTAAAATTCTTGACAGAATATCCTATTCACTGTGGGACTGATCAGTAAGGCAGTAAGATCACCGATGATTACTTAATTGCCAAATTCAATGGATACCTTAGTTTTTATTTAACTTTTGTAACAGTTAATGTGATTATTACTCACTTGCCTTAGCTTCTGATAAACTCTCCTTCCCTGTATCTAGTATTTCCTATCTTTATTAGAACACTTTTCAAACTAGTATTATTGATGAATACAAACAAGAGTTACAAAATAATGCACACTTGGATTAAAACTGACAGCACGGGGCAGGGAGGGGAGGGTATAGCTCAGTGCTAGAGTGCATGCTTAGCATGCACAAGGTCCTGGGTTCAATCCCCAGTACCTCCATTAAAAATAAATTAAACAAATCTAATCCCCCTCTCCCCCCCAGAATTGACAGCACAAATGGCCCACATAAATTAATAAACATAAATAATCAAAATTTAGTATCACAAACATAATATTAGGAAAATTACTTAAAAACAAAATATATTAAGGTGAAGCATTCATCGTCATTTTCCTGTAAAGTAACAAACACTTAAAGAATATTATTTTAGCAAAAAGGATTCTCATCAGGTGCTGCCTTAGATGTGTTACTCTATATTGTTCCCATTATAGTATAATGCAAAAATTTGTTTCAAACAGGTGCATTGCAGCAAAAGAGAATACAAAAAGCGTATTTTGCAATATTCATGCAGTTAGTCTATTACCAACATTATTAATTGTCTCATGGACAGATAGATCACTTAATTTAAAAAAAGTTGTCTATGCTTTGCTCATGTTCAAAAATAATCTGATTTAGGGAGCTTAAGAATCAAAAGACTTTCACTGACAGATGACTGGATAAAGAAGATGTGTGTGTATGTACACACACAGACAGACAGACACAGACATACACATACATGACAGAATACTACTCAGCCATAAAAAATAATAAAATAATGCCATTTGTACAACATGGATGGATCTGAAGATCATAATCTTGAAGATTGTCATTCTAAGTGAAGTAACCCCTTTAAAAAGAGAAAGAAAAATACCATATGATATTGCTTATATGTGGAATCTGAAAAAAAAAAATGGGCACAAATGAACTTATTTGCAAAACAGAAACAGACTCACAAACTTAGAGAACAGACTCATGGTTACCAGGGGGTAATGGGGATTGGAAATGAAAATTGGGAGTTTGAAATTTGCACCTCTGGGGGAGTGATGGAAATGTTAGGTATCTTGATTGTGGTGGTGGTTTCGTAGGTATATACCACTATCAAAATTCATCAGATTGTACATCTGAAATATGGATAGTTTGCTGTACAGAAATTATACCACAGTAAGTTGTTCTTAAAATTTGAAAAATATCGAAGAACTTCGCTTTTCATTTAAAACTTACGTATTTTAGCTCTAAGTCTGTTGGGAATGCACTAGTATATTAGAAATACTTAGCACATAGTAAGCTTTGATTAAATAACTTCTCAAATATATATTGAATTATGATAAGAAACAGGATAGATCATTGAAGTCAAATAGATAATACCCATGGTTAAATGCTGTTTGTGTATCAGAGTATGGCCATAATTTGCTTTGTGGTGTGTAAGCTTTTTTGAGGCAAATTATTGCTTTAAATTTGTGGAAATATGTAGTATTTCTTTAAAATATGTACTAAAAATAGATAAAATTTAGGATAAAAATAGTACTATATTTTTCTAATACTTATTAGTATCATGAGAAATACTACTATAATTGAAACAGTTCTGATTGATCTTTCTCAGAATTATTTTTCTAGTCTTTGTACTTTTCCTTATACAGACTATGTCTTCTCACCCAACCTCCTCCTTCTTCTGAATTCTTTATTCATCCTTGAGATCCAACAGAAACTGATTCTCTGTGAAGCATACCCCAGGCATGCAGACAGTAGGGTTCTGCTATAGAACTATTTCTTAGTATGTAGACATGATTGATTATTACCCTCTTTAGACTGAGCTCTCCTGGGCAAAGTCCGTGTCTTATTTGTTATGTTTCCAGCACCTTATGCATATTAGGCATTCAGTTTTTGCCAGCAACATTTAGCACATGCCAAGAGCAAATGGTAGGGTAGAAAAAAATGGTAGGATTTTGGACCAACATGTTTACTGAGTGTATTCTAACCCTATGGCCTTAGGCAAGTTACTTCACTGATTTTCTTTGTCTTGGTTTCCTTATCTATAGAATGGGGATAGTGTCACATACCCTACCCCTCTGGGGGGGGATGAGTAGAAAGAAAATACGGACCACATAGAAGATAGTTTTTAATATTACCACTGTGGCTTAGCTGCCCAGTAATGTTGACCCATGGAACTGGTAGAATCTTGAAATCTTAGGTGTTGCTGCTAAGTGTCAGTTTAGCATTCCACTTCATTGCTGCCCCAACCAAGAAAAGAAAAGAGGAAAAAACAAACACCCTGATGTTGTAAAAGTAATGTTTTACAATATTCCTAAATGGAAAAAGGGACTGAATTCTAAGTTTTTTCTTCAGCAAACTTCAAACTATTGTTTTTGTCTGTTTAGTTTTTTAGTGGGGGAAGGCAGTTAGGTTTATTTTTATTTTATTTATTTATTCATTTAATGGAGGTACTAAGGATTGAACCTAGGATCTCGTGCATGCTAAGCATGCATTCTACTACTGAGCTATACCCTCCCCCCAGACTATTGTTATCTTAATATTTTTCCAATACTTGTGATATTTTTATAAGCCTTTAAGTAAAAACAATTCTCTTAACATTATCTTATAATAGAAATATCTGCTGTTGCCCTTTGAACATGTCCCTCCATCACTTGTAGAGCATCATCCAATATATGTGCTAGGACTTCTTTGCCAACTTTTTAAGGGTGTGTAACAGATAAAAAATTTGAAATCAAAGTTGAATTTTACAGAAGCCACAATGATATCAGTTTGAAAATAGGGTTCTTAAAATAATAGTATATTAATGACAGTGAGTGATTTTCTTTGATTAAATGTCCTCTTATTTATGCTATCCATATTAGTTTCATAGTGCTGCTGTAATAAATTACCAAAAACAAAGTGGCTTATAACAATAAATCTATTATTTCACAATTCTGGAGTTAAAAGTCCAGCAGGGCCATACTCCCGCTGGAGATATATGGGAGAATCCTTCCTTGCCTCTTCCAGCTTCTGGTAACAGCATTCCTCGGTTTCCTTAGTTTGTGGCCTTATCACTTCACTTTTTGTCTTCATATTCACACTATCTTCTGTGTGTGTATGTCTTTTATCTCTTATAAGGACACTTGCTTTTATATTTAGGGCCCACCCAGGTAGTCCAGGATGTTCTTATCTCAAGGTCCTTAATTTAATTATATTTATATTTACAAAGATTCTTTTTCCAAATAAGATAACATTTATAGGTCCCAGAAATTAAGATGTGCCACATATCATTTTGAGGACTGTTAAACCCAATATACCATCTAATCCCCAAATTCTAATAAAGTGACTGCTGTAATTGCCTGTGGGATTTTATGATTTTGTTTTTTAATTTTCTAAAATTTTGAAACAGTCTCAAACCTACAGGACAGTTGCAAATACAAAACTTAGAACATCCTTTTCTTTAAACATTTCAGAGTAGATTGTCAATATGATAACTCATGAACCCCAAATACTTTAACGTGTATTTCTTCCAAACATGGGCATTCTGCTACATAATCACAATATCAAAATTAGGCAATTCCCGTTGAGATACTACTGTCATCTAATTCTCAGATCCCATTTAAGTTTTGCCAGTTGTTCCAATAATGTCCTTTATAGGAAGGGATCCAGTCCAGTTATTCATTGCATTTAGTTATCTATCTTTAGTCTCCGTCAGTTCCTCAGTCTTTTCTTTGCTTCATGACCTTGATGCTTTTTTTTTAAATTAAAATATAGTTGATTTATGGCTTTGACACTTTTAAAGATTACAGTACAGTTATTTTGCAGAATGTCCCTCAGTATGGGTTTTTCGGGTATTTCACAGTGATTAGATTTAGGTCATACATCTTTGGTAGGAATGTCACAGAAGCAATGCTGTGTCCATCTCTGTCCTATCAAGTAGTGCATGATTTTGGTTGGATTCTTTTCATTACATCCTGTCAGGTGGTATGCAGTTTCTTTTTTTTTTTAAATTGAAGTATAGTTGATTTACAATGTTGTGTTAGTTTCTGGTGTATAACATAGTGATTCAGTTATATATATATATATGTGTGTGTGTATATACATATATATATGTATGTATATACACACACACACACATATATACTTCATATTTTTTTCCATTATCAGTTATTATATACAAGCTTTGAATATAGTTCCCCGTGCTGTATTTTGTAGTAGGACCTTACTGTTTATCTGTTCCATATATAGTATTTGTATCTGCTGATCTCAAACTCCTAATTTATTCCCTGTACCTTTCCCCTTTGGTAACCATAAGTTTGTTTTCTGTCTGTGAGTCTGTTTTTGTTTTGTAAATAAGTTCATGTGTGTCATGTTTTTAGATTCCATGTATAAGTAGTATCATACGATATTTGTCTTTCTCCGTCTGACTTAGTTTGCTTAGTATGATAATCTCTGGGTCTATCCATGTTGTTATACATGGCATTATTTCATTGTTTTTTGTGGCTGAATAGTATTCCTGTGTGTGTGTGTGTGTCCACAACTTCTTTATCCATTCATCTGCTAATGGACGTTTAGGTTGCTTCCATGTCTGCAATTTCAGTTTGACCCATTACTGAGAATTTTTACTTCTGTCACTTGATTAAGGTAATAGCTGCGAGGGTTTCCTACTATAGAGTTGCTCTTTTCCCCTTCATAATGAATAAGTAATTTGTTGGGAGACACTTTGAAAATATGTACTTACCCTGTTTGTATTATATATCTATTGCTGCATAAGAAAATACCCTAAAACTTAGCTGCTTAAAACAATAAACTTTATCACATAGTTTCTGAAGATCAGGAATCTGAGAATGACTTAGAGTGGGGTAGTTCTGGCTCAGGATCTCTTTTGAGGTTACAGCAAAGCTGTGGCTGAGGGCTGCAGTTCTCTGAAGGCTAGAGGATCCCCTTCAAGTTCATTCCCATGGTTGCTGGCAGATCTCAGTTCTTCATGGGTTGTTGGACTAAGGGACTTATTTCCTCCCCATGTGGGTCTCTATATAGGGCTACCTGAGTGTGCTTTAGACATAGCAACTGGCTTCCCTCAGAGTGATCTGAGAGATAGAGCAACCAAACGAAAGTCCATAGTACCTTATAATCTAATCTCAGAAATGACATACCATCACTTCTGCCATATTCTTTTGGCCTCACAGACTAACTACCCCTTGTACAATGTGGGAAAGAGGACTACACAAGGGTGAGAGTACTAGAATTCAAGGTTCATTGGGAGCCAAGTTGGAGTCTGGGTACCACACTGTTACTCAAAAATTTTAATTTATTTTAAAATTTATATTTGTATGGACTCATGATTTCCTGTTTTATTCATGTGAGTTATAGTAGTTTATTATTATTCGTTTTAATTCTCAAATTGTCCCCGACATGCTTTTTCCCCCAGGATTTGAGCTGTTCTTTAAGTTCTGGCACAAAAAGGTGTTTCCTGCTTTTTCTTCTACTTTCCCTGCTCTAGCCCTGTAATCACCTATTTTTCCAAGGTTCTTTTGTGTTTTTTAGCGGTAAGTGGTATTTAGAAACCAAGATCTGGTTGCTAGGTATGCTTATTGCTCTAAGAGTCTCAGTCTTTCCAGGCTTTCTCAGTATAACCAGTGGTAGCTAGGGAATATGTGTATGTATAGATATGTACACGTACATACGTATATTTACTTTTCTCTATATATCAGAAATCATGAGTTCACACTCTAATTTCAGTCCACTACCATAGGGTTTACTCTGTATTTCTTCTTTCAGTATTGATACTCTTTTTTGACAGTGAAAGTTCTCTGTTAATATATTCACTCATTTGATCAGATCTCCTGTGTATATAATCAACTTCCCATTGCTGTGGCACATCTGCATAGATATCATTCTTTCCTCTCCTCTCCCTTGGAGTGCCCTTCTTAACTCTGTCCTGACTTGGACATCTTGTTTTGAGTCATGCCCATCCCCATGTGGATTTCCTTACCATTTTTAAAAACAAATTGAAATATAGGACTTACTTGACATAAATATTTAGATAAAAGCTACTTAATATAATAGTGCAAGCCGTTACTTAAAACCAGTATAGGAAGTTCAGTCTAGTGATTGTGAGTGACCACGTAGTACTTTTCCCAGTTAGGGAATGTGGCATTTTCTTTAGCACATCTTGGGAAAATACTAAAACCATACTCTAAGTTTAATGCTGTTATTCTGAGACAATTTTGATAATTCTAGTAACCTGTAGAAACTAGTCTCCATTCTTAGAAATAATTGGAAACAACCATAATTAAAAGACCTGAAACTTATCTTTTATTATGAAATACTTTATGTATAGAGAAAGTTTTAGACACTGATATGACCAGCACCTAGGTATTTACTACCTGGCTTAAGATTCAGACCTACCTAGTTTAACTTTAGTGTTAAAGTTTAGTAAGAAGCCGTGGCTTGTCTTCATAATTTAAGAGCTTGGCGTCTTTGCATATTTAGAAATATTCATGTTTTGATAGGGGTACATTGTTGTAAGTGATGGGGAGTTACTTGTGAAACCTCCCCTACTTTACTTATTGTGTCAAGGCGATAATATATCAGCACTGAGTTTAGTAGAAGTCCAGATTCTGGTCTGTTGAAAGGTTATTTGTACTTTAAGCATTATGCTTCACTTTTGTTGATTAGAAATACTGAAATCCACTTTGAAGTTATTGAGCTTACCTGGAGAATATCATACATGTTTGTGAGCTCTTTTTAAAATTGTGAATTGCCATGATACTTATATCTATTTCAAAGTTGATATGAAACCATTTCATACATGTTTAAAACACTGATTATAAATTGGTTTAAAATAAAAATTTAAATTCCTTTCAAAAAAGAAATAGTTATACCTTTTATTTTCATCACTGTAGGACAGATCTCTAATAAATAAAATTTTGTTTAACTTAGAGTAGCAATCCCAAAGCATGCTTATGCAGTAATTTTTTAAGTCTTATTTTAGTTCCTCTATTGTTGAACCTATAACTTCATGTAGAAATTAAATTGTATGAGGTCACGTGCAATATTAATACAAGGTTAAGAAGATTGTTCAGAATTTGGAGGAAGAGCTTAAAGCTAATAGCGTATTGGCATTTGGATTGTAAACATGACTTGATCTAATCTCAAAGGCTGGGGTAAGACCACCAGTATGGATGATACTCTACTTTTATAGTCAGTATTTTTATTATCTTCTAGCTTCCAGTATTGCTGTTAAGTCCCAAACTATTCTGATCCTATATATGTGACCAGTTTCCTTTCTGGAAGCTTATAGGTTTTCTTTGTCCCCAATTTTGTGAAATTTCATGATGGATTTGATGATGTAGGTTAGTTTTCATTTACTTTGCTCAAAATTCAATTGGTTTTTTCAAGCCAGAAGTTCACATCTTGAAGTTTTGAGAAATTGTCTTGAATCCTTTTGTTCATGGTTTCATTAACTTCATTATCTCTGTTTTCCCTTTATTGAAACTGTTATTAGATGTTGGACTTCCTGAGCTGGTCCCTGGTTGTTGTCCCCCTGCCCCTTTGCTACCTATATGGATTTGCTTATTCTGGACATTTCATATAAATGGAATCATACAATACATGGCCGTTTTGTGTCTGGGTTCTTTTTGTTTAGGCGTGGTGTTTTCAGGGTTTATCCAAGTTGTAGTATGTATCAGTACTTAATTCCTTTTTATGGCTGAATAATACTCCATTGTATGAATATATCATTTTCTTTTTCCATTCATTGGTTGATGGGCATTTGGGTTGTTTCCATTTTTTATCTATCAAGAAGAATAGTGCTATGAACATTTATTTTCAAATTTTTGTGTGAACATATGTTTTCATTCCTCTCAGATATATTCCTAGGAGTGGAATTGCTGAGTTGTGTGGTAATTTATGTTTACCTTTTTCAAAACCATCGGACAGTTTTCCAAACTGACTACACTGTTTTATGTTCCCACCAGGAATGTATGAGGTTTCCTAGTTTCTCCACATGCTCACCAACACTTGTTATTTTATTATACTTCTCCTAGTAGGTGACAAGTGAGATATTATTGTGGTTCTGATTTACATTTCTCTAATGACTGATGTTGAACATCTCCACATGCGCATTGGACCATATGTATATTCTCTTTGGAGAAATGTGTATTTGCCCATTTTCAAATTGGGTTGTGTTTTTATTGTTGAGCTATAAGAATTCTTTTATATTTTGGATAACAAACTGTTATCATATATGTGATTTCAAAATTTTTCTCCCATTTTGTAGGTTTGCCTTTTTTCTTTTTTTAATGTATGTATTAAAGTTTTAAATTTTGATGGAGTCCAGTTTGTCTAATTTTTCTTTTGTTGCTTGTGTTTTGTGTATCATATCTAAGAAACCATTACTAATCCAAGGATGCACAGATTTACACTTAAGTTTCCTTTTAAGAGTTTTATAGTTTCAACTCTTAAATTTAGGTCTTTGGTCTATTTTTTTTCCCACTTCTTTTATTGTTGTAAAATACATATAACAAAATTGGCCATTTTAAAATATACAGTTCAGTGGTATTAAGTACATTCATATTGTGCAACCGTTGGTACTGTCCATCTCCAGAACTCAAAACTGAAAAGTCCATAACCCATTAAACAATGACTCCTCACCTTTCTCCCTAGCCGTTAAACCACTGTTGTACTTTCTGTCTCTGTTTCTTTTGTTTTTGTTTTTGTTTTTGGTTTTTTTAGTAAGTTTTTTTGGGGGGGAGTTGTGATTTTATTTATTTAATGGAGGTATTGGGGATTGAACCCAGGACCTCGTGCATGCTAAGCATGCCCTTTACCACTGAGCTATACCCTCCCTCCCTCCCTGCTCTGCCTCTGGTTTTGACTAGGTTCCTCATATAAGTAGAATCATAACAGTATTTATCTTTTTGTGACTGATTTATTTCACCGAGCACAGTGTCCTCAAGGTTCATCCATTTTGTCAGAATTTTCTTCCTTTTGAAGGCTGTTTACTGTTCCGTTTTGTGTATGTACCATATTTGCTTATCCATTCATCAGCTGTTGGACACTTGGATTGTTTACACATTTTAGCTATCCTGAATAATTCTGCTATCAGCATAGGTATATCTTTCAAGACCCTGCTTTCAGTTATTTGGGGTGTATACCTAGAAGTAGAATTGCTAGCTCATATGGTAATTTTATTTTTAATTTTTGAGGACTTGCCATAGTGTTTTCCATAGTTGGCTATACCATTTTACATTTCTCCCACCAGTGCACAAGGGTTCTAATTTCTCCACATCTTCATCAGGACTTATTATTTTCTGGCTTTTTTGTTTGTTTGTTTCTGGATAGTAACTATCCTGATGGGACTGAGATGATGGGCTTTGATCTATTTTAAGTTAATTTTTGTGTATGATGTAAGATGGGAGTCTAAATTCATCTTTTGCATGTGAATATACAGTTGTCCTAGCATCATTTATTGAAAAGATTATTTTTTTCCACATTGAATTGTTTTGGCAACAGTGTCAAAAACCAATTGGCCAGTTTTATAAATGGAAAGTAACCTTTAAAAATTGTATAAAATTAAAAAATTTTTTTAAAATTTCATTTTGTAGTTGTTTAACATTGTTTACGTTAAATGAAGAATATGCTTTGGCCACATCTGTGGTCCATCAGGTTGTCAGAATGGAAAAGTAAAAGCTTGGACCATTGATTCAGTGTTTTGTTTTCTGAGAAAAAATAAAACAAAATAAAACAAAACAGTTGGCCATAGACGTATAGATTTATTTCTGGACTCTCAATTCTGTTCTGTTGATCTATATATCTGTTCTTATGTCAGTACCATACTGTTGAATACTGTAGCTTTGTATTAAGTTTTGAAATCACAAAGTGTGAATCCTTCAACTTTTTCTTTCCCAAGATTGTTTTGACTTTTGGGGTCCCTTACATTCCCGTATGAATTTTAGGTTATGTTTGTCATTCCTGTTTTTGTTTTTCGGGTTTTTTTTAAAGGCAGTTAGAATTTTGATGGAGATTGTATGGAATCTGTATTTCTTTTCTATTTCCTATCTTTGTCTTTTTATCTACTTTTTGAAAGAGTTTCTCATTCTCAGAGTGTTTGCTTACTTGTTTAAGAATTTTGTTCTTGTTTCGTAGACGCAAAAGCTTCTCTGAGGTTTAAGGATATTCATGATAGCTTTTCTTTTGTTTTGACCTTTTCTTCTTCCTGCATGGTCTTTTTTCTCCACATTGTTTTTGGTCTTTATCTTTCATATTGAAGATGGCCAATTCCTTCATTGTCAGTTGTTTATCCTTATTTTAGAAGGCCATTAAAAAGCTGATTAAAGGGTATGAGCAAATGGGGGTGAGGTTTGGCAACTGTGGAAGCCAACTTACGGTTTGCTGTCAGGGCTATTTCTCTGGATGAACCACTAATGTCAGTGAATTGTATAGCTCTTTATCTTGTGCAGATTTTCTAGAGAAGGGTCTTTTAATCTCCTGCCTGGTACTGGCCAGTGTTCCAGTGTTCTCAGAAGTACTTGGAACAAAGTGTGTATGTAAATGTTCACTTAACCTTCCTAGTTTCCGTACATCATCCATGCCATTGGCTGTGGTTTAGTGTCTCTCAGTCTTGAACCTTCTGTTTTATCCTCTCCAGAGAACAAACCTCTGGCCTAGTTTGCTTGGGTGGAGCGAACATTCACTGGAAGTCAAAGAATTGATCTAGATATCACTTCTAGTTTCAAGCTTTAATGTTTTATCTTTATTAGTTTTGAGATTTATATCCATAAACAACACGTATTATTTTGAATGTTTTCAAAATTACATAGATGTTATACAAATGTATACATTTTAAACAACATGCATTTTCAATGAATACAGGTATACCAACCAATATATGTTAAAATTTATTACCCTTATACTAGACATTTGTTCCCAAGGTTTTGCTACTACAGATACTGAAGCATCAACATCCCCATACATGTCTCTTGGTGCACATAGGTGAGAATTTCTCTTTATAGTCAGTAGAATTGTTTGGTTATAAAACATAGACCTTTTTATTTTTGTGAGATAATGTCAAATTGTTTTCCAAAAGTTTTAGACACCCAACTAAAGGATATGAGAGTTTCTAATTAACTTTTTTCTTTAGAAATTTTCATTGTTATGAATATAACATACTATATAAAAATGCGTAAAACAGATGTCTAATAAACTTCAGTGAAATTTTCAAACATCAAAACACTGAGTATTCTATAACAAATTTCAGGTACCCCATCACCCAACATTTTATGTTAATTCTCTGTTACCTTTTCCATCCTTACTGTATTATTTTGAAACCAATCCCAAATATCATTTTATCTGTAAATAATTAAGACTGTATTACTGAGAGATAATGTAGTGGTTCTTACTTTGGGGTGGATTTGCCCACCAGGGGACATTTGACATTGTAAATATTTTTAGTTGTCACTGCTGGGAGGCTACTGGTTGCTACTGGCATCTAGTAGGTAGAGACTAGGGAACTACTGAACAGCCTACAATGCATAGGACAGCCCCCAACAACAAAGAATTATCCCACCCCAAATGTCAATTATTTATTGGATTGAGAAATCCTGAGACAATGACTCTTAAAAAGTCACACATACAGTATAATTATCATATCTAAAAATATGAGTAAGTTCTTGGTATCAAATGTTCAGTCATTTAAATTTTTTTCTCTTTCAGATGAGGTTTTCTTCTTTATATTTGATTTGTTTGAATCTACATAGTATAAACAAAGTCAACTAATTGCATTTGGTTGACATCTTTTAAGTCTTTTTTATTATGTAGTTATCCCTTTTTTTCTTATACTTTATGTTGGATGAAATGGGCCCCAAGTCCTGTTTGGTGTCCCACATTTTCTACATACTACTGATTGTATACTCATCTCCTTAATCAGATTTGCAAGCAGGTCTCCTGTTTTCAGTCCTACTTCCAGGAGTTGCTTGTGTTATCACCTTCTGAGCCTTTGTAAATTTGGTTCCTTCTTGAGTTTTTCTCATGAATTAAGATTCACCTTCTTGGGACTGCTAAATCACTATCACTCATCAGTCTGCTTTCTAGCTACAAAAATGTTGTTGCTGTTGTCCCCTTTCCTGTTCTTTGTTATTTGTGAGTTTAAGCCTTGAAAAAAACCTGATGACTCTTATTTTAGTAGAATTTTGGGAGAGAGTAAATTACATGTTCAATCTGTCACTTTGCTTGGAAGTCTGATATACTTTCAGTGATTCTTCCTATATATATTTCGAAACACATGCTGTTGTATTGTATGAAAATTTATATTTCTAGAAATTGTAACTCTAAAAGAACAGGTACTTTAAAGGTCATAAAATACAGATCCCCTGTGGATCTTATTATCTTTGCATAATTAGAGTATTGGACATATACATAGTTTTTAAATAGTTCATGATTTTCTCCTAGATCAATATGTAACCTTTAAAAATGACTGCAGTCTTAAATTTAGCTAAAGTGATGAGCTTATTGTCTACCGCATTTGAGGTTTTAGGTAAATATACCTGCTAAGATTACATACTGTTTGGTGTTGTAAAGGACCCTAGGATATCAAATCTGAAAGGATTTGGATCACTTGAAATAAACTCCTTTTATCATGACTTCTCCCTCTTAACAGTATTTTTACTTCTGGGCCAGTAGCTTTCAATAACAGAGTAAATTTTTTTGGTTTTTTATTTTTTGTTTATTTGGTTTTTGTTTTGTTTTGTTTAATTATTTAGCAGAATTAGACATTTGTTATTGTTTTGCTGAGAATCTGCTGTGGTGACAGTTGTTGGAAGGATCTATTATTGAGTCCTGCTGTCTTTAGAGACTATATAATGGTATTTATCCGTTAGCTTTGCTATATAACAGACTACTACAAAACTTTAAACAACAGTGATTTATTACTTCTCTGGATCATCTGGATTGACTATGAAGTTTTACTTCTTGTGTTATCAGCCAGGGTTATTCCTGTGGCTGTATCAGCTGGCATCAGGGTTAGAGGGTCCAAGAAGACCTCCTCTCCTCCATGTCTGGGGCCTTGATGCTAACTATTAGCTGGAATGTACACGCTTGCCCCCCAAATGGCCTTTCCAGCAAGATAACCTGGACCTTCTATGTGGTGGCCCAGAGCTCTGAAAGAGCAAGAAGGAAAGATGTCAGGCCTCTAAAAACTAGATTTGCTTTATTTTATTTTTTTCAGTCAAGCAAAGTGCAAGGCCAGCCTGGATTCAAGGGGAAGGGAAATAGACTACTTCTTGATAAAAGGAGTGGTATGTTCTTACAGGGAGGGGAGAAATTATTGGCAGCCATGTTTGGAGATTATTTACTGCAGGGGAGATTGTAGTAAGCATTGTCTTAATAACGTGTTTACTTCTTGGATGAGGTTATGTGTTATCAATTTAATTCTATAGTAGAATTTTGCTTCTTTAGATTTGTTAAAAACAATTTTAATGGTTGGGTAATACTAACTTAACATTTTTTCCAAATGTTAATTCAGAAAAGTATTTCTGAGGATTTGTTTGGCCTATCAATAGGAGGAAGGAAGAATGGAAGAGTAGAGGGGAAGGGAAAGACTTTGGGGGTGTGAAACCTAAAAATGTGATTGTTTTGAGAAGTATAGCTAGTTACTTGGGGCCTGGTCTTTTCCTGTCAAAATAACTTTCCAAGTTGCTTTGTTTATTTATTTTTTCTTTTTTCTCCTCAACTTTATTGAGATATAATTGACATATAGCATTGTGTAAATTTAAGTTATACAGTATTGATTTGATACACTTACATATTGCAGAATGATTACCACCATAGTGTTGGCTAACACCTCCATCGTGTCCCATAAGTATTCTCTTTTTTTGTGGTGGAAACATTTTGAGATCTACTCTCTTAGCAAGTTTTAAGTATGTAATACAGTGTTAATAACTATAATCACCATGTTGTACATTAGCTCCTCAGAACTTACTCATCTAATGCTGGAAATTTGCATTCTGACCAACATCACCACCCCCGCCCCTTTGCTTTGTTTAGCCTAGTGCTGGGAGATTAAGGAAAAGAAATTAAAAGATAGGATGTAAATGTTCCAAAAAACCATACATGTACTGGGATTAAACTGTTTCTTTCTTGTAGCATTAAAATGTAATTACTGGGCTCTTTGAGTTTTTACCTTTTATTTTTTAACTTTTTCCTATAAGACTTTAAAAGCCTGAAGATCAGGGAGGTGGCTCTCTTCTTGGTTGCCTGTCTGTTCTGAAAAGTATTGGATAAAATTGAGTCATAGAAAGAAAGAATTTTATACTATGGTCTTGCTCTTATTGAGACTCTCACATAGCTCATGGTCTTGATAACATACATGAGGCTAACTAGCCTATGCTTTTTTTTCTTTAAACTTGATTCAGAATGTTTTCATACTTTTCCTATTATCATACCAAAGAACAGTTTCTCTGCTTGCCACCTCCTCTTTGTTAATCTCAAAAGTGCTCTCAAAATCGTCAAGTAGCACCACTATAATGATTATATGGGTTAAACATTCCCTGTGGGTTAATTGGTCAGATCTGCCATATTAAAACTGCTTAGGAGCTTGCTTTGTTCTTAATATCAGGAAGTATAAAATGTTTTTGAAACATACAATACTCAGTACCAAACCTTTCTCCAGCCTAACTATGGACTTGAATTTTTTGTCTGGCCTTCCCCCAACCCTTGCTGCAAATAAAATGGAAATCCTTTTAGAGTGTGAATTTCATCATAGGAAAATAGAATCTCTTCATTTGTCTTGCTCTTATGGTACTCTAATATCTTTCCCCAAGACAATAGTAAATGTTTCTATTACTGTGTAGAAGATGCTTAATTATATGGCATCTCAAGTGATTTCAATGTGGACAAAGAGCTCCTATCTCTAAGCTTACATAAAGTGAACTTTGAAAAGACGTTTCTTCAGATGTACCCATTCACACTTTTAATACTGTTTAGTGTCTTGTTTTGGAGGTTGAACTGTTCCAGGGAGATGTAAAAATCTTTCCTATCAGTTGGTGTTTTGAATAGTTGTTCTAAAATATAATCCCAGGCTTGTGAAATGGTTCTGACCTTTTTTTTTTTTTTTACTTGAATTATATTTTCTGTGCTTTGATTCATCACATGAGACAGCTTTGCAAGTATATCACATAGTAAAATTTAACAGCTTACTTGACTATTGGTCACCCATCTTACAGAGATTGTCAGTCTGTAGGAAGACTGATTTAACTATGGACAGATTCATTATTTTGAACCCCTTAGGATAGTTTTGGAGAACTTGCAAAACAGAAACTGACTGTGCTTTGAAAGGGTGAAGAGTAAAGTCTATGAGAAGTATTATTTTTAAGTTTCAAGGGTATATAGTTCTAGGTGAACAGTTTTTATATATTTTAAAATAGAGTACCAAAACTTAACCATACCCTACTGAAATAAAAATAGTATGTATGGGTCTCTTAGGGGGTAGGGGCATAGTTTTACAGGGTATAATGGGAAATAAGATATCATTTTTTATCTCTTTTTGAGGTCTACATTGTCCTGCCACTTTAAGTAGCACAGAAGCACACCAAGATAATGATATTATCATTCATTTATGTCCCCATCTTCTCAAGCTTGGGAACTATAGTACATGGTGAGTAGTGCTGTAGAAGAGTTCTTTAGGTTTCTAGTTTGCTATGTAGTTGTTAATTGAGGTGGAATCAGCTGGTGTACATCCTGATTATTCAAATACCAGGAAGGGAGCTCTTTTCTTAGCATTTCTTAGCATTCAGTATTTTCTTCAGAGCTTTGTGAGTGGTGGAATCTTCTGGCATAGATGCCCCACCATCTGTCTATTAGCACATTGACTCTTCCTATCTACCTGGCTATGTGCTACCTTCATTTTGGAAACAGTGTTGAGGAACATTGACCATGACTTCAGTAATTGAAAGGAGAGGTAATTTTAGATCCTGACAGAGACCCTGTGTGGAGTCTAATTTGCCCTGGCAACTTAGCTACCATTGATCATCAGCACCAGGAGTTGTTAGGAAGGAACAGCTGTTTGACTGTTTTGCTTTTGGTACCCATGTGTACCTCCCTAATATTTTTGTTCCCAGTCTTCTAGAAAAGTTGCGATTTTCTTATACTAACTCCATTACTGAGTCGTCTGCTTTGGCAAAATTCTAAACTTGTTCTTTGTTAGATATATGATCCCATGGCTGCAGTGTCAGAATATTACTGCCTTTCCAAGTGCCTTAATTCATTGACTCTAAGATGCTGTCAATTGAAAGATATGCTCTGAAGAAAGAAAAGCTGTTTCCAGTTAAGCTGGCATGCCATTGATTGTAATATGCAGTTTGATTTCAGGTATATTAAAATATTATTTTACAATCAATGGAAGATGTTATCTTTCTCTAGGTACTTAAAATTAGTCTGTAATTGAACTATCTGTTCTTCAGCAGATGTTTACTGGGCACTCCCCATGGACCAGGGACTGTGCTGGAGGTCAGGTCCCTATTTGTCATTGGGTCAAGAGACATTAAATAATCACACATACAATATAAACCATGCTGAGGTGGTAAGGCAACTTCCATTTTCCCATCATAGTACTTAACAGGAAATAGAATGGAAATGGGAGAGAAGGGCTTCTTGGAAACCTGTCTCTAAGGACAACATTTAAGAGAAGCCTAAATGTGCATGGGGGCAGAGGAGTGTATACTGTTTGAGTCTTGGACTGGTTGAAATTTCAAAATGAATTAATTAAGAAAAAAAGTTTTGAAATGAGTAAATGGTAGTTCATATAGGTAAAATAAGGTCTAAGAAAGATTCTTGACCTTCAATAATGAACAAAGAATATTGTTTTTAATTAGAACATGTCCATCAAAGTGGTTGCTACTGAAGTGCTTCAAGAAACAACTTGTTTCTGATATTATCTGGTCTCACCCCAAAATACTTACTCCATTCAAGTTTAGTAATTAAATCTCAATATACTCTGTTAGTATAGACTAACTTTCTCCTTCCTGACACTAAAGGTGATTAGGCTGAATTAGACTGGACTTCCCCTTGGAAGTTATTTATGTGCTTTTGTTTATCATCTCATTTATAAGTGTTTGAACACCAATTCTGCTTTATTCTGTGCTAGGCATTCATCTGCTTATTCAAACATTTGAATGTCTCTTGTGTTCCATTCTGGGAAAAGGATTAAATTATGTGATATACCTTGTCTCTTCCTCAAGGAGTTTTAAATTAATCATTAAAGAGGTATAGGTAAGAGTATACAGAAGTTAACTTTTGATAGTTGTGGATTAAAAAATTGACCATGAACTATTACTATACAGTACCATGTATGGTACTAGATTTGTACAGTACAGTTAATGAACAATTAGTTGCTTGGAGAAAGAAGAATGTCCCAGGGGAATAAAAAAGACTTTTTTTCATCCTGATAAGGCAGTTAACAGTAATCCTTTTAATTGGAGGTGTTCAGTGTTGATATGTTTTAAAATCATTACTGTGCTATTGTGAAGATAGATAAAAGTAAACTGGGACTTTGCCTTTTTAAAGTAATTTTTAACCTCAGTTTCATAATTGGATTAATTATATGCATTGTCAGAATTTCATATTGATTTCTCCTTTTTGAAACTTTAAATGTGCCAAGCAAATTTGAATGCCTTATAATGAAATTATAGTTTATTTTATGGAAATATCTTACAAATCTGAACTTAGTATATTTTTTTGAGGAACAAGAGCCCAGTTTTTAATTTAATCATTTCTTGCATTTGAAGTACTCCTCGATGACATCTTTTGCCTGAGACTCTTTGCCATAGTCCCTAACCACCACACAACTGCAGCCAACCACTTTACAGGCTTTTCCCTCTCTGTCAATTTCCCAGAGACCTACCCATTCCCCTAGTTTCTTGTTGTCATCAACCTTAATCAGGTTGATTTGGTGCTCAGCACAAAGGGCCTCCACCAACTTGACATACATAGGCTCATCACAGTTGGATGCAAGCACACAAAGATGGGCTTGGCGCTTGTCTAAAGCTTTGGCAGCTTCATGAATTCCGCGTGCTAGGCCATAGTGGATGAGGGCGGTCTTCAGCACCTCTTGCAGAGCATGAATTCACAAATTTTTATTTAAAACTTCTTTCATATAGTTGAGTTTTCCCACTTGCTGAATAGTGATAGACCTCATTATACTCTGACTTCCTGATTCCAATCCCCAATGCCCCCTCCTCCTTGCCCCTTTATTAGAGTGTAGCCCTGGTTACATAATTAAGGTCAATAATGAGTCTAAAGAAAGAATTTCTTTAAAATTTTGTAACTTTTTGAATTCCTTAAACTTAGGGTAATCAAACTTTCCTTTATTACACAGAGTTTTACTTCATAA
Organism: Camelus ferus; assembly: GCF_009834535.1. NCBI lineage: Eukaryota > Metazoa > Chordata > Mammalia > Artiodactyla > Camelidae > Camelus > Camelus ferus. Next base: position 97,403,606 of record NC_045698.1, read on the forward strand.
GTACAGTAAGATACCTTGCTTAGCTTTTAGGTTGTGATGTGAATAGTATAAGCTTTCAGTATTTAAATTTTATAGTACAGCAGATAGGATTGTATAAATGATAAATTTTGCTAGTATCATTATACAGCATACCATTTCCCTTTTAAAAGATACGTGCTTCATGGGAAAAATGTCTTTTCCTCTTTTTTATCTAGAAAACCTGTTTTAAGGCCAGAAACACATCAGTTATATGTTTGATCAGTATTGGAAACTATCAACATTGTCCCGCAGATAGCACTTGTAAGGATTTCCTGAAACTTGATAAAAGTGATTTTAAAAAGCAGGGGAGGATATAGCTCAAGTGGCAGAGTGCATGCTTGGCATGCACGGGATCCTGGGTTCAGCCCCTAGTACCTCCTCTAAAAATAACTAACTAAATAAACAAATAAACAAACCTGGTTATCCCCTCCAAACAACAACAAAAATTTTTTTAATTAAAAAAATCCCTGTCTCTGAAAATTAATAGAAACATATAATCTGCCTTGGAAAGGGAATTCATGTTGTAGTATCTATATCTGAAAAGCTACTCATACATGAGCTTTCTCTTGTTATAAACATTCTCTTAAAACACTTTGAGCATAACATTATGAATATATTTAATACCACTGAACTGTTCACTGAAAAATGGATGAGATGGATGAAGATTTTCTCCCAAGTATTTTTGTGGTTATTTTGGTTTTGTTCTATCCAGAGTAATAAAACACAGCAAAATAGAGGAAAAAAAGGATAAGATGGTAAACTTTGTGTTATGTGTATTTTACCACAATAAAAAAAACTAACAACACTGAAGTAATTCATAGTCCAGATTGGGGAGACAAGGTGTAGATGAGAGAAATAACTTTAGGACAGTTTTAGCCATGTTGTATAGATTTCTCTATGTCATACTTAAAAGTCTTTTATTCTAAAACACTAATATTTCTTTGTCTGGGATAAAAAATGTTCTTGGTTCCTTCAGACTTATTTCTGACTTTACCACAAACATTTTGTAAGAATAAAACTTTGAATGAGGAATGTGGCATTGAAAGAATGGGCTAAGGAAAGAAGCAAAGCCTGGTTTTGTGTCCAAACAGTAGTGTTTTCTTTATGCCAGACTTCTTTAGAACTTTGAATATTCTTATAAGGATGTGGATTATAACATTTCCCAAACTTACTTGACCCCTAAACTTATGACCAAACCATGCTGTTTTAGTTATTTAACTTCCTTGTTTTATAGATGTGAAAGCTCTGATCTGGAGAAGTTGAATGACTTGCTTAAAGTTACCTAAGAGCAGAAAAATGAGAAAACATCAAAGGATGTGAGACTTGGGAAAACTGAATTCTGCCTATTACCCCTGCTGATATCAGCAAGAACGTAAACAGGTTATAGAATAACCACTGTAATCCTTACAGAAACTTATTTTCATTAACGTAATTACACATGAGATGGTTAGTTTCCAATATGTGCAGTGTAAAAATCTCCGTGCAGTTTTTGATAGGACCAATTATTAAAGTAAACTTAGAAAATAGCCATCTATTAAACATTGTGAAGAAAACTCCTCTGTAATAATTGAAACATCTCAGTTTAATAGTGAATAAGTTGTGTGAAACATTAACTGTAGAGTTGATGATAAAATTATAATTAAAAAAGTGTTCCCCTCAAGCACCAACACATTTTCTGATGATACCAAATAAACTTATATCCCAGATTTCTGTAGCAGCTGATGATGATGATGAAAGTCGTCTTGGACATTTAATGATTGTCGGCAAGAAATGTACTGCTGAAGTGGACTTAAAGAAGGATTACTGAATGGTAATGAATGAAAGTTCAGAAGGAGGATAGTGTCTGTTAGGTTCATCTCCGTGTTCTCGGACGTTGGCAGATGGATTGACCTCCTGGTTAAGCATGTTCTTGGGAATAATTTTCCCTTCTCTAGGCAGTGATCAGGTTTGCAAGTTCCAGTGTGCTGAACAATACACATATTTTTGCCTGTGTGTATGGATTGAGGGAATAATTTTAAAAAACCTGTATACGTAATAAAAGGCATGTGTGCGTGATTAAAAAGGGGTTGAGGAGACTTGTTAGTTAAGTTGAAGTGTTTATCTAGAAAAATTCACGTGTATGGGAGTATTTACCAAAACATTGTAATAGTGAAAAATAGGAGTTAAATTAAATGTCCATCGACTAAAGAAAGGAAATGATATGGTTTAGACATCTAGTAGCAAAATAAACAGCAGTAAAAAGGAATAAACTAAATCTTCATAGAAAAATATCTTAATATATTGAAGGGAAAGCAAAGTATAGAATACATACCATATGATACTTTTAAAAACAAGATAACGAGACTACATTGTTTATGGACACATAGAAAAGTATAAAAGAATGCAGGAGATTGATAAACACTAAATTCAGGATAATCTTTACTCTGGAGAGGATAAATAGAAGATTTCTTAAAGATCCAGAGTTGATATGGTGATGTTTAGATTGGGAAAAACTTGATGGTAGGTTTGTGGTGGGTATTTTGTGTACTTTCAGTTGACTTGAATTTTTTAAAGGAAGTACAGACTTCAATCTCGAATAAGGTTACCACTTCTGCTTATACTCACTTCAGGGGAAGATGGATATTGATACATGTTTCCATCAGTTTGTCTGTCTTTAAAATAGAAGGCAACATTATTAAGAGAGAAATGGAAAATATTTGAGAATAACAAGGGATTAAGTCTATCAGTGCCAGATGATTTGAGATTCTGTAATTTGATGTTAAAAATTATAATGTCTCTTTCAAACTCAAACTTAAGATAACTATGAGTTACTAATATTTCCTGAGTTTTAAGAATTTGTAATTTTAAATACTCTAGCAGTTACTTTCAAATATTAGCTTCAAGTGTTATGTTGGACACATAAATTAACATTTCTTTTGCAACCGTAGTAAGATAGGAGTAGGGTTGGGAGAATGCAGTACTATGGTAATGACAGACTGCTTCCCTTCATTGTGTCTTGAAAATGTGAAACATACCTTGTCCTTTTAAGTCTCACCCCTTTCTTGATTTCTTCGTCTTGTGCTACCATTTTACCCTTCACTTTCCCTTCCCTTTTAGTCTTGCTGGTGGTGAGTTTTTGAACCTTGCCTTTTGTCTCTGATGCTTAATTTGTCAAACATAAAGGCAGTGAAGATTTAGTGTCCATCATGATTTTCTGGGGGGCTTATTAAAATGCATATTGTTGGACTACACTTCAGAGTTTCTGTTTCAGTAGGTCTGGTTGGAGCCTGAGAATTTGCATTTCTAAGTTTTCTTGTGATAATGATGCTACTCTGCCAGGATCTCATTTTTGCGAGCTACTATTAGTTTAGCTATTACTTCTTTGCAGTTCAGACATCTTAAAGGAGGGATCAGTTTAATTTCCTGGGTAACATAGATTCTCAGACTTTCTAACTTGTACATTTCTAATATTTTTAGATTCAGACTAAAAAAGCATTATATAGTAGATCATGTATAGTAGAACACTATGTCCTTACTCTAATTACTAATAACATATTTTCCTTGGATTAGATACTTTGTATCTTATTTTCTTATAAAATTGAGAATTGGTTTAGACTATCTTTTTTGACATTGAAATTATGGTTATATGAATCATAATCCCTGCTTAAATCTTACCTTATCCTGATTATTACCACCAAAGATCCTTGATTTGTATAGCAGTATTTAGAACTATTAAAACTAGGAGGCAGTTTTCTGTGAAATTAACAATAATTTCTCATTTTCCATCTTGTTCCTTTCACCTTATGCCATAGAGTAAAGACCAAAATGGTGAAACAGATCTGTGTTCTATGCTATCTATATTTTGCTTCATAATTGTTAAGACTGGGAAAAGAGGGTTTTTAAAAAATTGCTAATAGTAGCATTAACTTTTACCAACTAATGGCCTAATTGAGGGCTTAAAGATACAGTGAAAGGGAAATCTACATATCCCTTGCAGGACCCCCTCCCCCCAGAGTTAGGAAGTTTCCTTTCTTTTTGCTGTAGTGCTATGATACAGAAATACCTGAGGCTCAGATGTTTTAGTGTTCTGTTTTCTTTAATAGTGGTCTATTTTAAAGAAGGGCTAATCCTTTGTAGAGTAGATATTCTGAAGGAGTAATGTAAAGCATTATTATTACCCCTGTGTATCTCTTCATTGTAAATCATAATCCAGAGCCAAAAAACATAGTAGTTGGAAATGTATTTAAGTTCATAGTCAGTTAAACCTTATTTGAAAATAATTAAATTAATTTGGTATAGGGTTTTGGGGCTGTTTGAACTAAGATGAGAAACACTTAGGAAAGTTACAGAGAATCAATATTATTTATAACCCTTAATCTTTGAAAATATTAGTTCTGCTATATACCTAGAAACAAAGGGAGTATACAGCATCAAAGAAAAAATTTTAACTTGAGAGCTATTTAGTAAAATGCATAGTTGCTCCCAAAATAAGACCTTTGTTTTAATATTTTTTTAGATTCCAAGAAAAGTTAGAATATAAAATCTTCTAGAAATTGAAGGTTCTCTACCTTAACTGTCAAAGTTCCTCCTCCCTCTTTTTTTCTAAATTTAATTATATATACTTTATTTCTCTAGTCCTCTTTCTACAGAAAAGATGATTTTCTATAAACAGAAAAATCCCGTGGTTTGGGGTTTTGTCCTAGCTTGTCAATCCCATAAATATGTAATTTACTATATGATATATGAGACAAATGTGAGTACTATTTCTTTTAGAATGAAAAGTCAAAGATATTAATGTATAGGTATAAAGCCACATGATAAAACCAACTGTTAAACAAAAAGCAGCCTGATCTATATTAGGGTGCTCTGCTCAAGTGATCTTTCTAGATCAGTTCCTTTATTAAATTCTGAGATTCAGCTTTAATTTTAATCTTAATTCAGAGACATCAAATTTTGTAGCTTCTGTAGTTTATTCAGTCTAATTGGATTTTCACCATTTTGATAACCCTTCAGTTGGCCACAACTTTTAATAGTTATTTTAATCCAAATTTATAGTAAGAACTGGTAATATATTTTTCAAATAGGCGATAAATACACTTGTTAAAAGGTATAAAGGGAATACAAACAGTTCCCATTCTCACCTCCAAAGCAAGCTTTCCTTCCTGAAGGTAAACACTGTTGACTAGTCTCTTTTGTATTCTTCAGAGATATTTTATGCATATACAAAGATGAATGGGTATATATACTTTTTTAATAAACAACTTTTAAGATATATATTATATACAGTAAAACTCAACAATTTTAAATATACAGTTTGAGTTTTAATAAATGCATACACAGTTATGCAGTCCCTACCAAATCATCATATAGAATATTTCCATAACCCCCGGTATTTTCCTCATGTGTCTTTGTAGTCAGTCTCCTTCAACTCCCTCTAGCCCTTAAAACTGCTGATCTGCTTTCTGTTACTATAAATTTGCCTTTTCTAGAATGTCATATCAATGGAATCATACAGAGTGTAGTGTTTTCATTTCTGACTTCTTTCACTTAGCATTATGCTTTTGACATTCATCTATATGAGTGCCTTGAGGCACAGAAGTGTAATGAGTGTAAATTGTCTGTAATCGTAAGTTTAGGTTAAGGTTTTTTAAATTATATCATACTGGCTCATGAAGTGGACTGATGGATTTTTTTTTTAATGGCTTAAATTTTTTTCCTTTCAGTTTTGTTGAGATAGAATTGATTTACAACACTGTAAGTTTACAGTGTACATCATAATGATTTGACTTACATATATCATGAAGTAATTACTATAAGTTTAGTGAACATCATCTCATATAGATACAAAATAAAAGGAAAAGAAAAATTTTTTTCTTGTGATGAGGACTCTTAGGATTTACTCTCTTAACAACTTTCATGTGTAACATACAGCAGTGTTAATTATGTTTATCGTGTTGTACATTACATCCCTAGTACTTATTTATCTTATAAGTGGAAATTTGTGCCTTCTGACTGCCTTCATCCAGTTCCCCCTCACCCTCCCTCTGATAACCACAAATCTGATCTCTTTTTCTATCTGTTTGTTTTTGAAGTATAGTTCACATGCAATACTTTGTTAGCTCCTAGTGTACAACATAGTTGTTTGATATTTCTATACATTACAAAATGATCACCACCTGATCAATGTTGTATTCAGCTTAGGTAAGTCTTACCTCTTGATGTTAAACCTTGGTGTCAGCATGGAAGAAGGTGATTTAATTTGAAAGGAGCTAAGTATTTAAAAGATAAATCACAATTAAAAATCCATTTAATGAACATGGCAGAACTTCAGAATAGCTTGTTCAACTCAAATTATATTTTAACAACAACCTATTGCTATATTAGTCAAAAAAGTAGATTAACTTTTGTGTTTCACATCAAGCAAGTGGTCTTAGTTATACTGACCTGTATTACAAACATTTGGGAATGGGAACTGTACAATAGGTTTTTCCCCCTTGAAATGGACAAGGAATCTCTGTTTTAGAGAAATACAGAATACCAAAATTGAGATATGCTAGAAAGTGAATATTGTTAAATCTTTATCTCTGTATCTTGTAATAACTTTTAATGATAAAGAATATGAAAACAAATATATGTATATATATGCATGACTGGGACATTATGCTGTACACCAGAAATTGACATGTTGTAACTGACTGTACTTCAATTAAAAAAAAAATCTTTATCTCAATCCTGGCACTTTTGAAAAACAAAAGAAAACTTTATTTCTGTATTTTATGCTTTGTCCTCCAACTATAAAACAGAATAATTGGTGTACCCAAATGACTAGCTGAGTAAGTTAACTTAGAAGAAGGGGCTTATAGGAATAGCTGTGTGCTGCAAGTTACATTTATGTAAAAAAGTGTATTTATGTAACTCATTAATAAGATTTGAATAGTTTTTATTATATCTGTAAAATACTGAATTTTACTGTTTTTACTGTGGTAGTTTTAAAATACAATTAAAACTAGTTCTTCCTTGGAGCTTGTTTTTATCTCAAGTACCAAGCCAAGGGGAAAGGGAATATAGTATGATTTCCTGCTTTGTGGTTTTTCAGGCATCCCCACCCAATAACAAATCTCAAGTTTGTGGCTCTTATATTAAAATAGCTAAGAAGCTGACATCTGTTTGTAGAACATTACTCCAAGTACATGTCTCTCATTATAAAAACTTACGATGGGTTGTATTCAGCCAGCCTTTGTTATATATCCTTTTTTAAGTTTTTTCTACTAACTTTGGAGCCCCAGTAGTAGATAAGAGCTGAAAACATACCACATCTGGTCAGATGGTCCCATACATGTATGATTTTAAGAGCTTGTCTCAAGTGTAACCTAACACTTTTGAGGTGCAAAAACTCGCCATAGATCTGTTTTGAAAATTAGTAAGTGAATTTTTAAATTTAAAACAGTTTTTGTTGTTCTTTAGTACATAAACATGTTTACTTTCCTTATATTTATCCACTAAACTCTGAACAAAGCAAAAATGACCCACTTTTTTAAATATACATTTGCATTCAAGAATCCCAAATACTTCAAAGATTTCACCAGTCTACCCCTCTCCGAAGGAGTGCTCCTAAAAGAGCTTTATTGGTGGGACAGAGAATATTGGTAACAGTGACAATTTTATTAATGGATAAAAGTTACACTTATATTGAATACATGTCTTTCTTTTCTCCTTCTTAAGGAATTGAATGATCTGGCACGGGACCCCCCAGCACAGTGTTCAGCAGGTCCCGTTGGAGATGATAGTAAGTATCTCAAAGGACTGATAGAGTAAAACATAAAACATTATAACAGTCTGTCTCTGGGGAACTCTGGGACTGATAAATATACATCCCTTAAGATTATTTTGTGTGAAGAGATAATTCTACTCTAGGATAAAGAGTTGGTGTTTACCCTTACTTGCCTATGAAAGGTGTGGTTTTATGTATATCCCATCATCTTCTGTACTGTTTATTACATTTTGAACCTCTTCTGTGAAACATTGTATGTGTAGTTGTCCTGGCTGCTTCCTACCTATCCTTCATCCTTTCTGGGTATTTTCCTGGGGCAAAATATTCAAGCTGTTACCTATAACAAGCTATTTTTCTTTAAGTAAGTTAACACTAAGGATGATAGGGGTGTGTGGGTGTGTGGGTCTGTGTCTCTCTGTCTCTCTGTCTTTCTGTTGGCTCATACTTGTGAAGACAGGTACAATTTGTTTATCTTTAATGTCCAATTTATCTCCCTAATCCTGTCTAAAATAATTCATTAGATCTTATCATACATGTTGGATAATAATTTTCCTTTTGTTTTTCTTTGTCTCAGCTCAGCCTTTTCCCCTTATGTCATCATCTAACCTTTTTAAAATGGAGGATATTTGAATAAGACTGTGTTTTATGACACACAACTAATTCACACATAAAAATGCAACATTTAGCAAATAGGGAAAAAATGAGCTTGGAAACATTTGTGTAAGAGGAGTATATAGATTAAGACAAAAAATAAATAAATACGAGGTTATATTAGCTTATGTGTAAAATTTTTTCCAGACTTTTTAAAAGAGTGTTGGTTTTGGTTTGCTAAATAAGAATTAAAGCAAAGCCCTTTTACGAGGATTGCTTTATAGATAAAACAGATAGATGTTATAAATTATAAGACTAAGTACATGTGATGAAAAATCCCATTTACATTATTATGTTCAGACATGTGCAGTATGAGTAACTATAGTATTTGATAGGACAGGCCAAGTACTTAAACACACATTATCTCATTTAGGCCTCACAATTTTTTTAGGTGAGTGGAATAGAAGTTGTAAACTATTTTAGAGAAGAATCTAGTGAAAGGCTTTTGGAGGTTCCCAAAGGGGACTCATTCTCAGATTTTCTGATTCTAGCTTTATCATTCCATGGTATCATATAGTCCATCTGTGTCAGTGTAATCTTTCAATTGAAAAAGTGTTTTTATTTCAGGTAAATTCCTCAAAGTAGAGAGTGGCTGATTTTTGATTTAAAATATTTGAAGTCTGGTGTTTAGATTTCATTTTTGAAGTTCTATAGTCTGCTAAATAACTTGCCTTTGCTTTGCTCCTACTACAGTTAGTACTATCACATTCCTTTCTCAGATAGAAAACTGGTTACCCTGGAAAGTTAACCTCCCCCAAGGCATAAACAATAAGAGAAAAAAAATAGGTAAATTAGACTTCATGAAAATTTAAAATTTAGGTGCTGAAAATGATAGCATTAAGAAAGTAAAAAGACACACATAATGAGAGAAAAATTTTGCAAACCATATATCTGATGAGGAATATTTATCCAAAGTATATTTAAAAACTGTATCTGAATAGTATAAAGATAAATAACCTAATTTTAAAATGAACAAAGGCTCTGAATAGACATTTCTCCAAAGAAGATATGCAAATGACCAATAAGCACATGGAAAGATGTTCAGTATCACTAGTCATCAGGGAGATGCATATCAAAACCATAATGAGATACAACTTTATACCTACTAGAATGGCTAGAAACAAAAAATCAAGTAATAAGTGTTGATGAGGATGTGGAGAAATTTGAACCTGCAGATATTGCTGGTAGGAATGTAAGATGGTACAGCCAGTTTGGAAAACAGTCTGACAGTTCCCCAAAAAATTAAACATAGAATTACCATATGAGTCAGTGAGTTCAGTTCTAGGTGTATATCCAAGAGAAATGAAAACATATCCATACAAAAACTCACGCATCAATGTTCATAGAAGCATTATTTATAATAGCCAAAAAGTGAAAACAACATCAAATGCCCACCAACTGATGAAGGGATAAATAGGATGTGGTATACCCATACATTGGAAAATTATTTGGCAATAAAAAGGAATGAAATATTCATGTATACTACAAGAATGAGCCTTAAAAACATTACGCTGAAGGGAGAGGGTATAGCTCAGTGGCAGAGCGCATGCTTAGCATGCACAAGATCCTGGGTTCAATCCCCAGTACCTCCATTAAAAAAATAAGTAAGCCTAATTACCTCCCCCACAAAAACCAAAAACAAACAAACAAACAAACATTACACTGAGTGAGAGAAGCCAAATACAAAAGACCACATATTGTATGATTCCATTTATAATGAACTATCCAGAATAGTCAAATCCATAGAGACAGAAAATAGATAATGGTTGCATAGGACTGGAGATTGGGTGTAATGGGTGTAATGGATATGGTGTTTCTTTTTGGAGTGATAAAGATGTTCTAAAATTGATTGTGGTGATAATTGCCCAACTCTGAATATACAAAACATCATTGAATTATGTTTTCATTGGATGAATTGTATGTTATGTTGGATTATCTCTCAATAAAGTTGTTTAAAATAATAATAATAATAACTCTTCCCTTAACTCTGTACTTTCCAGTTCAGCTTTCAGTGTCTTGTCTCACATTGCTAAACTATCAACAGTACCTACCTTCTAAAAGAAAATAAGGAAAAACTCCTTAGGGACAGAATAACTTCCTTACATTTAGTCATCTAGATACTGTTTGCTGATGTTATACTTTAAAATTTGTGTTAGTGTTTGAGAACATTTGAGGATGAATTACCATCAAAAAGTGTTGTCTCCTTGAACTACATTAGGATAAAACAGTGTAATTGGATAGCTAAATGCCCTTTCATCATCTTACTTTTGTTTTAAGGAGATGAAATTTAATCTTAGGAGGAAGAGAGAAACTGTTGGCCAAAGTGAAACTTTCTGAGCTCCTTTTGACTATCCTAGCTCTCAGATCTTCAGCACTACATGTTATTGATATTTAGTGTAAGAATAAAGTGGGAGACTTATGCTTTATTTTTAAATATGCAGATTTTAATGTGCCGTTTAATTTTTTCCCACTTTTCCGCAAAGATGTGGCAAGCAGGAAGAAGGGTACTTCCTGAAAGGAGAAGTAAGCTGAAAATTTATTGGTTATATAATCTGCTTGGTTTTCTTTTATTTTGAACACTTGCTGAATGTGACTCTTAAGAGATCTGTACTTGAATTTCAAATGTAGTTCTCTTGAAAGACTCAAACTGTATACAGAACTTTGTATAATCTCAAACTATAACAGATATTCTCATTATTCTTTTTAACCTCAGAGCTTCATCCTAAAGAGTAATCATTGAGCTGTGAACTTGACATTTAAAGTCTCAAAAGAGATTGTAGCTTTCTGAAGTGAGTGTAGCTTCGGTTTGTATAATTTGGTTTGAGAGCGTCAAACGCAAAGTGGTTAGTGGGAGCTTTTTTCTTTTGTTTTTGTACTATGAAGACTTTTAAATTGGTACCATGAATTTTTATTTTTAATAGCTCCTAAGATTGATCCTTAAATGAAAGGTTTTTAGAATAGATGTTTATATAAACTATAGCAGTATTTTACGCTTATGGCCAAACATTTTACCCAGTAAGTATTTCTGGAGTTAGTTCTACTTGGAACCTGTAGTGATTGAACTATTTACAAAACCACTTGTAGTTTGAGACAAATGAGGTATTCGCTGACTACCTTCTTTTCCCCTCCTTTTTTTTTTTTTTTTTTTTTTTAATATTTCCACTTAAAAAATCTAGAAGTCTAAGAGAGTTCCAGAGGGAGACCTAAGTCAAGTGATTCCAATAGACAGTCTTATATTTAAGCTGTGTGGCAGAATACACAATTAAGATTTACATGATAAGTCTTCAAATGGCTTTTGTTAGTTAAATCAATCTTAATGTGTTTTAATTTTGTCTTTGCCTTTTGTTGGCATTGTACATTCTAGATCATTTTAACAAGAGGCATAAACTAGACAGTTTCACATAGAGGCAATCGGAAGGAATTTATGGATTTGGACTGATAACCCAGTAGATTTTCATGACTCCTTAGTCTTCTTATTTCCTCCCTGTGTCAGGAGTCTGTTGGTTTGGGAGGAGGGTATAGCTTAGTGGTAGAATGTATGCCTAGCATGCATGAGGTCCTGGGTTCAATCCCCAGTGCTTCCATTAAAAAAATAAAAAAACAAACTTAATTACCTCCCTCTTCCTCCCAAAAACAAAATAAACAAAAAGAATTTTTTAAAAAACAAAACAAAACAAAACAAGCTGAAGGCTCACCTTGCAAGTGAGCCATCCTCTTTTGAAAAAAAAAAAAAAAGTCAGCTGGTTTGGGTTGCTCACATAAAATACCAGTGACAACTTCCTTTTAGTTTGCCCAGATCCTAGTGTGAATGTTAAGTGCTAAGTAGCTTGCTTAAAAGTGAAAACTCTGGCTTTTTTTTTTAACACCTTTATTATCGTATGATTCCTGTACAGTAAACTACACATATTTCAGATACACAGTTTGATGAATTTTGATAGATGTATACTCCAGTGAAACCACCACCGCAATCAAGGATAGCTAATATTTCCATCACTCCCCAAAAGGTGGAGATTTTGAATTCCCAGTTTATCCCTTCCCACTCCCCTTCCCCCCCCCAATAACTATAAGTTTGTTCTCTATGTCTGTGAGTCTGTTTCTGTTTCATAGATAGGTTCATTTGTGTCGGGTATTTTTTGGATTCCACATATAAGTGATATCATATGATATTTTTTTTTTCTCTTTCTGACTTACTTCACTTAGAATGACAGTCTCCAGGTCCATCCATGTTGCTGCAAATGGCATTGTTTTATTCTTTTTAATGGCTGAATAGTATTCCATTTTATTTATATACATGCACATACACACATACCACATCTTCTTTATCCAGTTATCTGTTGATGGATATTTGGGTTCTTTCCGTGTCTTGGCTATTGTAAATAGTGCTGCTGTGAACATTGGGGTATGTATGTCTTTTTTAATTGTATTTTCCTCCGGATATATGCCCAGGAATGGGATTGCTGGATCATATGGTAAGTCTATTTTTGGTGTTTTGAGGAATCTCCATACTGTCCTCCATAGTGGCTGCACTAATTTATATTCCCACCAACAATGTAGGAGGGTTCAGTTTTCTCCACACCGTTTCCAGCATTTATCGTTTGTGGGCTTTTTATTGATGGCCATTCTGATTGGTGTGAGGTGATATCCCATTGTAGTTTTGATTTGCATTTCTCTAACAATGAGTGGTGTTGAGCATTTTTTCATGTGCTTGTTGGCCATCTGGACGTCTTCTTTGGAGAAATATCTGTTTAGGTCTTCTTCCCATTTTTTTATAGTGTTGTTTATTTTGTTGATATTAAGCTGTGTAAGCTATTTGTATATTTTGAAAATTGGTCCTTTGTTGGTTGCCTTATATGCAAATATTTTCTTGCATTCTATAGGTTGTCTTTTTGTTTTGTTGATGATATCCTTAGCTGTGTAAAAGCTTTTAAGAAAACTGGCTTTTTTATCTTTGTGCTGTACTTAGTTTCACCACCTTCAGAATGGAACAAGCATCATTTTTTGCATTTTGAAGAGATTCCCTTATTAAACAAGTTTATAATTTATTGAGATTATCCCTAGAGTTTGTATTCAAGCTTGGGGCTTTCTGCTGATGGTTTATTCATTGAGACACCAGTAATTCCAAAGACCTACACATGAGAACTCGTGGAAATTTCTTCTCAGTGTAGAAACTGGTATTTCCTAATTTGAGTATTATATACTTTGAGTTTACTGATTTGCTCTATACCAGTATTATAAAAGGAGTATATTATATACATGTTGGGGAAATTAAAGTGTTGAATCTTGTGGTTCTTTTTTACCCTTTGAGGTAAGGAAATGCATGTTTAAAAGTGGAACTTTGTACCTTGTCAAGAATTTTGTCTCCCTGACATGAATTTTCAAGATGTTTTAGCCCAAATACTTTCTTTTGTTGAGCTCCTCATCAATGTTCTGTACCTTGCCTAAGTCATTTTTGTTTTTTCTGTTCAGACTCAAACTTGATTCAGATTCCTTATCCTGCCCAAGACTCATCATACTGCTTATAAATGAACTGAGATTAGATATGAAATGATATGTTATTATGGTGTAGGTACACTATGGATATTGCTTCATGATGATTTTTTGTTCTTTTTCAGTGTTCCATTGGCAAGCTACAATAATGGGGCCAGTAAGTATTCAGATTAATTACAGAATAAATAGTTTATGTAATTCACTCATTTTAATCCCACTTTTCTTGTTATCAACAGAATGACAGTCCCTATCAGGGTGGAGTATTTTTCTTGACAATTCATTTCCCAACAGATTACCCCTTCAAACCACCTAAGGTAATTGGAATATAGCACTTGTTTTTTGTCTGCTTTCTATAATACTAATAAACTAGTTTACAAAAAGTTTTTTCCTTTTTTGATAGGTTGCATTTACAACAAGAATTTATCATCCAAATATTAACAGTAATGGCAGCATTTGTCTTGATATTCTACGGTCACAGTGGTCTCCAGCACTAACTATTTCAAAAGGTAATGGAATGGGTATTTGATATCAAAATAAAGCAACTGTGTTTTTTGTCTTTTTAAGATTTTTTTTTTTGAAAAGATTACTCATATTCTTTTTAAGGGGAGGTAGCAGTCCCCCTTATTCTTGAATAGACCTTAAAACCATTGGAGAGAGTTGGATTTTCAAGCATAGATATTCCTTGGTATTGTGACTTGTTCTGTTCATTGTGCTTGCTCTTGAAGCATAGGTTGGAATATGATTGCTTGGTATGAATGTTTTTTCAGAGTATAATTAAAAAGTAGAAGACAAGTAATGTCTCTTCCAACCTTGAGATCCATGATTGGAAGGAATATATAATGTTTCAGAATAGGAAATAATATCTTTTTAGAGGAATGCTTCTGCTATAAACATAGACATTAGTTTCTTGAAGAATGAATATTCAGACTCTAAGGTTTCACCAGCTCTTTTTGTCTTCTTTTTATATTAAACACTTTTTTTTAAGTAACCCTTTTAAGTAACTTTTTTTATCAGTAACCCTTTTTTAAAAATTGAAGTGTAGTTGATTTACAGTGTGTTAATTTCTGGTGTATAGCATAGTGATTCATTTATGTGTGTGTGTGTGTGTATGTGTATGTGTATGTATTTATTCCTTTTCATATTCTTTTTCATTATATGCCATTACACGATTTTGAATATGGTTCCCTTTGTCACCAGGGAAGAGTTTCCTCAAAAGAGTTTTCTATCAGGAACAAATTCATCCTCAAGATAATCAATTTAATATAAATTTTTATTTGGATATCTTTAATCTTTGGTGTATTGTCCTATGTGTATATATTTTTGAAAATTTGTAGAGAAAGTTTCTAACTTTGTAATGAAAGATCCAGTAGTTCTTCTAAATAAGAGCTAATTATATGAGTAGATTGGGGATTTTTTTTTTATATCCCTAAACTGAACATTGTCTTATTTGTTGATTTGAAATTGTCCATCTCCTCAACGTCATACCCAAATGAAGTCACAAGTAGGTTAAATGTTATCAGAATACAAATGTAAGAAACAAACTGCAAAAATGATAATGGGCTAATACATTTAACAGATATGAAGAACATATATAAATTATTGAGAGGAAAAACCAAGATCCCAATATATGAATGGACAAGAAGAAACAAAATAATCAAGGAAGTGAAAAAATTTTAAGTTCATATTCTTTACCTTTTTAATTAACAAAGATCTTTTAAAAAGAAAACTAAAATGTCAGTGAAGTACTTTGAAATGAGTGCTTTTGTATACTACAGATAGAAGTATGTATTTGTATAGTCCAGTCTGTTAGTATGTATTAAAAAGAGTTAATCATTCATCTCCTTTGACCCAGTAATTCTAGTTTCATTCATTTGTGCCAAGAAAACAATTCCAAATGTTTAAAAAAAAAAAAAAAGAAACTTTATGTGCAAGTGAATTTGTGACAGCATTATTTCTGAAAATTAGAAATTACATATTGGTGCAACAGAGGAAGAAGTTCTAGCACATGCATTCAAAAGAATATTGATCCTTACAAATACTGTGGAAAATTGTTTGAAAAAAGGAGAAAAGAGATAAAATGTTATACACCGTAACTTGAGTTGTATAGAAAGTTTGTTAAATAGGTAGGAAGAACTAGTTTGGGTATTTGGGTGGTGAAATTGGTGTATAAAAATATTTTTATTTTCTACTTTATTATTTCTTTAATGTATACATTTATACAGGAGACAAAATAGTTTCTTAATAAAGAATACAAATTCTGGATTCCACTGCCTGTATTAGGTTCTCAGCTCTCTTATTGAATGAGACTTGAGACAAATTAGCTTCTGTATTCCTCTGTTTTCATCTGTAGGATAGGGATGATAAAAACTACTTCATCATTATTATGAAGACTAAAAAGCAGAAACACATAGTTAACTGTTTCCTGTAAGCACCCAGATAACTAGGATGAAGTCACTACTGTAAAAAGTATTGGGTATTTGTCAAGTTATTACTATGATAAGACTTGTATACTCCTGCAAATTAATTTTATTTGGTTTTGGTTTTGGGTTTTTGTGCTATATAAATTTTTTGAAGGAAAAAAACTCTGGAGTTAAACTCTGAGGCAAAATGCAAACAAAAATCAGAGGACCACATTTTTAAAAATTGTGACTGAAACAGTTTTACAGATAAGTGGCCCTTTTCTTTTTGTAGGCCTCCTTGCAAATCAAGGGCTACTTGTGAAAGTGTTCATATGCCTGTTGTTGTGATTTCCTGGCCTGGTTGCTCTTCTTTCACCAAGTAGCAGTGGAAATATAAATCTAGATATAAATGAGGCCAAGAGAGGTGGGACTCTGTGTGTGTGTGTGTGTGTGTGTTGTGGGGGTAGGGGGTAGATCTAAATAGGTGAAATTGTTACTACAGCTTTTTTTTTTTCTTCCCCTTCTGTGCCTGATGTGCATTTTTCAGTTATTCTAAATCATACGAGCTGTTAGTTTATTTGATTTATTTATTCTATCTGGATAGCTATCTTTTAAGATACCTGCAGTAACATTTTGTTGAATTTGGTTGTATCAACATACCTAGGTTTAATGTTTTAAAGACTCTTGTAAATTGATGTATGGGCAAGCAGTTCTGTGAAAGGCCTGAATCCTCTGTGTGTGTTAATTATCCCTTTGATGTAGTCTGTTTTCGAGGGCAATAATTTGGACTGAAATCCCCTCCACTTTGAGTACATATAGGTAAGAGATCTAAATATACAGAAAACTTAAAGGAAGCAGATAAGTGTACCATAAAACCACTTGATTATATATTTTTAGAATCCAAAGTGACCATAGGTTATGACACTAATGAAAATGGATATGTACTGATGAAGAATGTACATATATATATATATATATATGAAAATTTAGTCACTTCAGTGAAGTCTATGTAAGCTGTAGAAATAGAAGTTATTCTCTTTATAGAGAAAGACAGTATATAGTACATTATAAGCCAAAATCAATTTTCTACAAAGTGAAGGAACTAAATAGTGTACTAAGAATCTTTTACCAGGTCCAACCAGATACCATCCTACCTTCCTTTCCTGGAAGGAAAATGATGAAAGTTATTTCTTTAAAATTTATCTTTTTAAATTTAGCCTTATTGAAATAGTTGTAAGAGTAAGCAAAAGGGAATTTATAACAAATACTAATATGGTAGTATGTCAAATTTTAGGTTGAAAAATCAGTTGTGATCCTGCCAACTTGATAGGCCAGACAAGTTTCTTATTTCTATAGTCAATAATTTTATGAACATTCAAAAATCTATAACTCCCTGTTGTCATTTCCAGGAAATACATGAAATCTTTCCTAATTGCTGTTAGAATGTTCTGTGCTTGAAGAGGGCATCAGGTGATACACCTGACAATGGGAAGAGAAGATGTTCTGGGAATGCCACCTGCCAGAATTGTGGGCAACAGGAATGAAGAGTCAGAAAACATCTTTCTTGATGTTTTTTACTTTCCATATACTCTTAAGGCAAGGAAATAGCTTTTTTGTTAAAAACTGAATGATAAAGGGCGTGTAAAATTTCTTCGCCTCTCAGAAGCCCTTAATCTCTGTAGGATAGATTTGATAGGAAAATGAATAAATCCTTTTCCTGTGGAGTTTGATGTTTTGGGAGTAAAGTGGGCTCTGAATCATTGTCTCTTGCTATAGAACATTAGAAGTAAGATAGCTGAGTTCTGTCAGCATCAGACTAGAAAGATTGGAATTTATTTTAGTATGTCAGGGGCCACTGGACTTAATGTAATTAGTGGCTTTGGCCTCCTCTTTGCTTTCAATAAGGAATACATAAATTAACAGATTTGAACAGAGGAAATTGTACTGTTGCGATTTGTCTGCTACATTCCGGATTGTCACTGAAGAAATAGCTTAGATAAGATTCTAAATTGTTATTGACAGTAATTTGAGACTTTAGTTAGACATGTGTTGTATCCTCTGTAATATGTGTGGCCACCCTCATTTGGAAGCAAGTACTGGCCTTTATGTTCTTAGACTAAATTGTTTTCAACTAAAAATAAAACAAATTCATTACATCTGAATATAGTACCTGCCATTGAGAAAGCAGTGATTGTTGGATTTCTTAGTTGTCATTTCTGAATAAGAGCATTCAGTAGTGTGGTTGTCTTTGGAATTCTGAAAGCCATTTATCTCTAAACATGGGCATCTAAAAATTGAACTTTGGGGTATGAAAAGTGTTATTGGTCTAGAATTTGGAAAACCTGGATTCAACTTCGGAAGACCATTCCATTTTGGAAGACCTTCTAATTCCACTTACTAACCAGGGGCATTGGGCAAGATACTTCACCAGCTTGGGCCAGCTTTCTTAGGAGTTCAAGCACAGAGAAGTCTTAGAGTCTTTGTTGATTACTGTTACTATAAAATTAGGTAGAGCTTACAAAGCTGCTCGGCACTACAACATAAATAGATTTTTAAAATTTTCTTTTGTGTTGCCATTTCATGTTTCTTTCAACCTTTTTTGCTTTTATCCTCTACTAAAGGATACGTTTTTTTTCATTCTAGTACTCTTGTCCATCTGTTCTCTGTTGTGTGATCCCAATCCAGATGATCCTTTAGTGCCTGAGATTGCTCGGATCTACAAAACAGATAGAGAAAAGTAAGTATTGTCTCCAGACAGAAGAGTATCTGTGGTAGGGTGGAGATGTTTGTATTTCAGCGCTTTCTTAACTAAGGGCTGAGTATGGGCCAGATACTTAAAATGAAGTCCTAATATACTCCCTCAGGGACAGAGAAGAGGAGTATTTGCATCAAGTATTGCTAGATGGTATCAAGTAGATGATTTTAACTCTAATTGTTTCATATGACTTCTACTGTCTAGAAAAACTTTTCTACAATGTATTTTCCCATGGCTTTATGTCTTCTGCTTGGCTTTTGACATATACAAAACATTGTGCATCAAGAGCCTGTTTGTCTTAGGTAGGTATTTGTAAATAAACGGGAAAAGGGAATTGACTTTTCAACCATTTGGAATAATCTAAAAAAGAAGGTGAATAAACACAGCAAGGCATGAAAGCTCCAAATTTCCTTTAAAACAAAACTTGAGGTATAATTTACATATTTTACAATTGTATTGTGAATTATTAAAGAGTGGTCAGGATATCAAAAGAGATAGTAACTGAAAGTGTTGTAACCTTTTTTGTCTTGTGTATTATTCAGTAAGATTATAGGAGGAAACAGATGGGAGATAGTAATTTTCTGAAGTTAAAATATGAAGGATTAGAGAATTATTTGAATTATTGGATTAGAGAGGTGTATAGATAGTATATTTTAATGGAGCTCCGCTGGGAATGGGAGATTCTAACAGCAGTTGGTTCTTAGTTTAGTTTTGTCTGTGTTTAGGTCTGAATAGTATCTATAGCTATGTATTTTTGGCTGAATTCAGAAAAAATTAGATCATGCTTTTTTCTATTTGTGAATTTATTCACCATTCTTTTTGATTAGGAAGCTATTTTGTCCAATATCTAGAATTATGAGGCTTTTCCCCAGGACATTGTGGTAGTAATGTTCAGCAGAACATTTTTAAATCAAAGAACTAGAGAGCCTTTTGCCCTACTTATTTTACTGCTGAAATATTCTTCTGGAGCAATAAACCCATTCATTTTAGCAACCTAAATTGTTAAAATAAGTTCTGCCAGCACTATTTGTTTTATTGATACAGGGGAAAGTATTATGTCAATTTAATCATTATTATATGATTTCAAGAACCTTTTAATGTAGAATTATATAGTATTTATTGTACTCCAAATAATAAATCAAGGGTTGAAGATCTTGTCTTAGAAATTTGTCAATCAAGTATAGACAAAGGGTATGCCAGCAAATGCTAAAATTTAATCGAAATCCTCTGTTAGAAGCAGTTACAGGACATTTTCCACTGTCATTGAATAAACATTTATTAGAAATTTGAAGTAGATAGATGGCCTAGCTTGAATGTACTATAAGTTATTCCCCTCAAGTTACTAGATGGGATAACAAATGAAATCTGTTGCTTTCTAACTGACTCCTCACCTGTGTTAAGCCAAGCTTCTCTTTGTGTGTACAGGTACAACAGAATAGCTCGGGAATGGACTCAGAAGTATGCGATGTAATTAAAGAAATTATTGGATAACCTCTACAAATAAAGATAGGGGAACTCTGAAAGAGAAAGTCCTTTTGATTTCCATTTGACTGCTTTCTATGAGCCCACGCCTCATCTTCCCCCGTGCACATGTTTACCTGATACAGCAGTGCTGCGTGTTGTACATACTTGGAACAACAAACTAGAAATACTGTACTTCTGTACCAACATTGCCTCCTAGCAGAGAAGTGTGTGTGTGACAAGCCAGTTCTCCAGGCATAACCTAGGTGTGAGATTTAAAGCTTCCCGTATTGACTTAAATTTGGATAACGGCAAGGTGAAGGGGTGGTGGGTATGGTGTGTGCTTGAAAGGGGAAGAAAAGCTCCACTGACCTGTAGGAGATTGTTTTTTAAGTGGAATCCTATTAAACTCAAAACAGTTATGAAAAGCAAGGCGAAGAACATGAAGCTGTTTCTGTATTCATTTTATTCCGAAGGACCTACGTCTTAGGTGAAAGTTATGACCAACCAGATTAAACTCTACCCACATCCTGTATTTTAAGGTCTAAGTTTAACTGGTCAACATTTAAATGGATTGGAGCTATTAGTATGTGAAGTGTGATGGGCTTTGTTCCCAACTCTTTTACATCTCCCCACCCTTCATCCTTCAGCCCCTCTTTCTCTCTTCCATATTCTTTGGTTTGTATGTGGTTTCTCAGTTAATACATAGCTAATAGCTCTTATTTTTCTTATGTTTTTAACTGCTTAGGTCTATCTGGATGTAAGGGTGAAAATTCATTTGATGGAAATACTTGTGTATATTTAAAGACCCAATTGCTCCTCTGGAGCTTGTACGTTCAAGAATGATTAATCTGTGTAATAAACTGATTACTACAGTCATTACATATAATTTTGTGTGAATAGGCTTTTTGATTTTAAGAACTTTGTCTAGCTGAGATTAATGGTGCAATCCCCCCCCCCGAAATGTTTTCATTTATAGTGGTTGCATTTCAAAATCACAAAACAGTTCCAGTTTACATAGCAAAAAGGATATCTTGAAAGTAATCTTACTGAACAGGGTAAGGGCATAAGCTTAAAAGCATTTTCATGAAACTTTTATGTGCAGTATTCCAGGAACATGACTGTTAAACTAAAAAGAAATTTGCTTTATTATTGAAACTAAGCTACATTTCACCAAAACCTTGTGACATTCCTTTGGTGCATAGGACAAAAAACAAAAGCATTGATTGCTATTTGGTAAGTTAAGCTTCTGTGATTGTGATTGTAAAAGAGCAACATTGACCAAACCCGGGAAACATGAGCACAATCTTGTATTGGAGAGTCTACATAATTACTTTGCACTAACATTGCAGGATGTTCATCCAGTTTTAAATTGTACTGTATGTGGCTTTTTGAAGTCTTCCCTTGACTCTAGTAAAATGTAGTTTGAAACTTGTAAACAACTGTGTTTGCCAGAACATCAATCGTGTGAACTAGGCAAGTTACCTTTTTTCCCTCCTTCTCCTAATCTACTTGTAAACCAGGCCAGCCTGAAAGGCATGGCTGATGCTCTCTAGCCATCAGGTTGTTTCAAATGCACCTTAACACTCTTGCACAAAACTTGAGGAATAAACGTCCGCTTCTTTTGGTTTTAAACTTGTCTTATCTGTCAGTGTCACTACTCATCTCAGAACTAAAGTGTGATACCTGAAACCTCTTAAAGTGCTGCATTTTAGCTGCTGGCTACTTTGGTTAGCATTTCTAGCATCCTTGACCTTGCAAAGAAGATTTGACTGTTAATAGTTGTGGGGAAAGGAGTTAGAATTGAGATCTAACCTAAAATTACCCCGCATTCTCAGTGTCATGGGTAAGTGGGAATTCATCAGTTTTGACTGTTGACCATGAGTTAGTTGCTCAGATCCTGAAAGCCCCATTCTTTGCCATCTTAGAGAACAACTAGCTCATAACCATTTATTAGATCATAATGTAGATATTTTCACAAGAGTGCTCTTAAGTATCTTTAAGTGCTAAGTAAAAGTCATTATCCTGGTGTGCAGGTGTCAAATGAAAGGGTTTGGCTGGTGACAAACAATATTAGGCCCTTGAATGCAGTTTGGTCTTGCTCATTTGAATATGGAGCATATTTGGTTCAGTCTGCGTACATATGCCTTGGCCAGAATGAATGCTTAGTGAGGGAGGCCACCTTCCCCACTCTCAAAAAAAGTGTGTCACTCAGGATGGTTCTCATCTGGGATCACATCGCTTTTTACAGGAGTATCCCTGGCTTGATCACATGTGAAAGCTTGTTTGCAGTAACCTTGATTATCTTGGTGAGGCAGTGGTTACAAGGAAAGTCAAGTGTATGGGTTCCCTTTGTTTTGCTGCTTAATAACATGGAGTACTTGATTAAGTTACAGTTGCAGTCTCTTTTGGTAAAAACTACATGATTTTGGATATGTGCACACTCTGTTGTGGGTCAAAGGTAGCATTGTCTCACTGGTTTCTATACATTGGCTAGTACAAAGGCTTGGAAAAGGAGGACTGTTGGGGTGGGGAACAGCTGGGAGGTCTGTAGAGAGAAGGGTAAGGTGGTGGTCAGAGAGAGGGGCCCATGTTCTCAGCACCTAGCAATTGAGGCATTCTGTTTCCACTTCCAATTGCTACAGTACTCCACTTTTTGAGTCATTCCTCGTTGCCTCAACAAGTTATTTTGAGCCCTTGGTAGGTTGTCAGGAGAAATGAATTATTTCTAAACTGCAGTTGGAATGCCTATAAACTGTCCTTTGTCTGCAGTTAAGGTGAAACTGTGGCTTTTGTCTCAGTCTGTTGTACCATACCCTTAACCTTCAGTGTCTAGGTTTTAATAGAAGAACTTTCTTCAGTTCCTAGGTCTTCTGAATTATGAACACATCTTGCCTTCCTTCCTGCTCAGGAATAACCATATTTATTACCCTTGCAGAAAATTTTTACAGTGTTAGGGACCCATCTCCTTTTGATTCTCTTTATTTTCAAGTGATGGGTTATTTTGGTGGGTGTGATGTTATATAAAAGAAAGCAGATTTTTCTTGTGATTTAATGTTGGAAAACATAAATGCTGACTCAGCATATATTCACATAAAACTTTTTCCCTCACGTTCACAACTCAACAGATTGATAAATCCAAAGGAGCTGTTAACAATCACTAAATGAAGCATACTGTATTTTATTTCAACAGTTTATTCCAGCCTATTTTGTTTTTTATACTTTAAAACATCTTCGTTAGGTTGTTTGATGAGATAGATCCACAGGAAGACTGAAGTGCTTAAGGTCATTCCAGCTTTCAGCTAGTCAGGTTTGTCATGTGGTGGCTCCCAAACATAGAGCTTTGTGTTGAAGAGCCTCTTGGGAGTCTGACTGGGGCCAGGAGCCTGGAGAAGGGTTAGGAAAGCAGATTTTAAATAATAAAATAACTGTGAACTGGCAAACTATTAGAGTATACATTCATATCCATCCAAGAAGAGAAAATAGACTTACTTTGAGACACTTCTGGAGCCTATTCCCTATTTAATTTTTTCTTATGTTGTGCATATATGTTGAAGAAACGTGGCTCTGAGTTCTCTGTATTCCACAAAAGCCTTCCTTAAAAGCCTTTTCCTAACCTTAGCCCCAGCTGGTGTAAGTGGTTGGTATTCAGGTCCTGTGATTGTTTCTAGGCCAGTTCCTGAGATGGGCTTAGAAAGAATGAAAACTGGCATGGGATCACCTTGTCAGGGTGATGCTGAAACAAATACGTTCTCCCATTGTTGCCATATTTTACCTTAGCCAATATAAGTAGGAAAGTTCAAAGATTGGGACTAACTAAAGCCTTTAAGACCTTTGGCCTCAAGTGACTGAATGTATGTAGCACAATCACCAGCCAGCTTTGCCCTTTCTCAGTGACTGCTCCTGGGCCAGTTAAGGAAGAGGCATTTTTGTAACAGATGATTACTTTTCATCTTTGAGTTTTTTGTGGAGCTGCACCTTAACCAGATCTGCCTCTTATCAAATGAAGAACTATGTGAATATCTTAGCCCCAGGACAACAGCTTAATAGTTTTCAGTTGAGTGGGGGTTTTGTTTTTAAACTCCTGTGTGAGTTACTGGTAGAATGCCCTTTTCCAGGGCTGGAACTCCTGATTGCCCTACAGTGTACTCTGAAAGCAAATGGTTGATCACGTTTGGAAAGGCCAAAAAGAAGCTACTGTGTGCCCAGGCCAGGTCTCCCGTGACTGCCATCCAGAGAAGAGCAGCACCAGCCTTGGTGAATGTGTTATCTTCCTTTTCAGACTTCTAAAGATGAGTGAGGAGTGATAGCAGCCATTTTCCCCGGTACCTCACTCTGTGCCCTAAGCCACTTGTTCTCCTGTATGAACTTCTTCCTAAGTACTTCAAAATCTTGACTCTTAAAGGGTACTCCCCTGCCCTGAATTGTAGGGCCTCTAGAGAATGAGAGTGAGTCGGGAGGGTTTGGCCAGCTTTCTCACCTTTGAAGTTTTCCATAGGAAATAAGGGTAGCTTTGGAAGCTCCAAAACTGCTTCTTAGTCCTTCGGACTTGGAGCTTTCTAGATACAGTTCCTAAATACAACCTGACGTTTGGCCTCCAGAGCCACCTCAGGGTGAGGGATGTTCTATGCTTCAGATAGTTGGCAAAATCTAGGCTACCCTACCTGACGGGTATCTGGAGCTTCCCCCAGCTAATTAAGGGACAATGCTGGTTAGGTCCTTCTGGGCAGTCTCCCCCTACCTCTAGTCCACAACGCTGCTGTCTTTGAAAGGTGTGGCTGCTTGCAAGGTGTTGCATTAAGTGTTGAGGGAGGCTAGCCTTGTTTTAGGGGGCACCCAGGACTTCCAGTGCTGCAGTGTAACAGAGGGAACCAGGGGAACAAAG
The DNA here is from genome assembly GCF_009834535.1 of Camelus ferus. Taxonomy (NCBI): domain Eukaryota; kingdom Metazoa; phylum Chordata; class Mammalia; order Artiodactyla; family Camelidae; genus Camelus; species Camelus ferus. Next base: position 97,429,012 of record NC_045698.1, read on the forward strand.
TCTCAAACCTTCCAGGAAGTTGGGGTTTTTGGAAGGATGGTTCCAGATCATCTAAGCCTGGCCCTCCTCTGGAGGGGACAAAGAGAGGGCATAACACAAGGAGTGAGGTGAGGTTCTTGTGCATTGTAACAGGTTGTGGGCAGATACTGTTTCCATGATTGTGAGTTTAACCTCTAAGCTGGATAGATAGGGCACTTCCTTTTGAAGTTTTATGTAAATTTTGGGGAGGGAGGCAGAATTCCTTGGTGATTTCTCCTCTGACACACTGTGTCCCTGGGTTCATCCTTGCTTATCTTGCTCCCTGCCACCCACTGACATAGATGACAGATAGGTTCAAGTTTCTATGCCCACAGATGAAAGAGGTGACTGAAGTGCATTTGCTTGGGTAGAGTGAGCTGGCTTCTTGATGGATGCTAGTGCCTGAGTGGCCAGCAGAGGGCAGTGGTGATCTATAGCTGTAACGACCATGAGGTGGGTGGTCAGTAATTCTGCTTGGACAGAACCTGGGAGGGGCTTTTGTTGCTGTGGGGAGGCCTGTTTGGGCTTGGCTTTGTTTACAGTTTAGACAGAATTGACTGGATGGCTCAGTGCCTAGCTCAGTCAGGCTCCCTCATAGACTTAATCACAGTGAAGGAACAGGTTAGTGTCCTAGCCCAAGGCCTGCCAGAAATGTCAGGCCACCAAGCTCCCTTTCCTCCTCCCCATTGGTATAGTACCCATATGTCTGTGTGTAGACAGATTAGTAGGGACCAGACCAGGGCCTGGTTCATGTGGACAAGGGGATCTCATATTTCTGGCAACTCTGGTGCCTACTGTTGCCTTTCCCTAAAGGCAGGTCGTTCCTGCGACTCCAGCCAACGAACCCTGTCTCATTTGCCTGCATATCTACTCTGGGCAGCTGAGATGTGGCTTTTCATACCTAAAGGTTAGGAGCCTAGAGAGGAAGAACAGAGCTGGGGGCTGGTGATAGGGCATAGGAAATGTTCTTCTCTTATCTTTTTCAATCTTATCTTGTGTTTTGGGGCCCCAGACTCCCCACTCTTCCAGCCCAACAGCTGGGAGCCTCTAGGGCCACTACCCGGAAGCCAGCTGCCTCTTCTTGGGGAATTCTCTGAAATTTCAGTCTTGGCCATCTGGGTATGTGAATATCTCCAGATTTGCTGAGCCAGCCAAGTGGTGCACCCCAGGCATAGCTGTGAGAATTAACTGCCACTACCCCCAGATGGGGAAAACTACCTAGGGCCTGTTGGTGCATGGAACCTAGGCTTCAACCTGCCCAGAGACTCTTAAGAGCAGCAGAGAGAGGAGTCCTGGGGGCTCCCCAAGTCCTGCTCTAGTTACTAACTGTATAAGGAATTTTGCACCCAAAGGTTGAGTTGGGAGACCTGAGGGCCCCTTCTGGAGTATGAAGCTCTGAGCCTAAGAAAGTCCCTGGAATAAGGAGGGAAGCCTTGGGTCTAGCCTGGCTAGAGGAGTAGGGGCTGTCTTCAGGGAGAACTGTCTTCTTACCAAGCCAGACTCAGGCAGTAGAGTCAGGGCTTAGGCAGCCCAGAGTAAGGCCAGCAGTCTGGCCCCCAGAATGCCTTGCTTTCTCTCAGGCCTCCCCCTGGGGCTGGTTATCTGGCTGTAGCAGGAGGAATGTGTGCTCTGAGTGGGGAAGGCGGGGGGTGGGTCAGGGTCAGGGCGGAAACCTGGGAATGTGGACTCCCTGCCTGCCCCTGTCCCTGTTTGGAGGGAGGGAGCCATGGAGAATGTGGCTGACAGGCCCCAGGCGTGGGAGAGTATAAGCCTGCCTGTGTGTGTGAGTATGTGCGGGAGGGGGCTGCCTATGTGTGCAGGAACTTGTGAGAGTGTGAGAGAATTGTGAGCATGAACATTCCTTAGTGTTTATGCATATGGGTGTGAGCCTAAGCTGTGTAGCCTTTGAGGAACAGAAGTAAGATCTGGATTTGAATCACAAGTCTGTGACTTTTCAGTTGTATATTCTTGAGCAATTAATTTATCTCTCCTTTGCTTGGTTTTCTCATCTAGAAAATGGGCACTTGGCCCCCAGCCTGGCCTATAGGCAATACTTGGTGGAAAGTGGCCTTATCAAATTAAAGTGTTGTGGCTGTGGATGCTTATGGATTCAGGGAAGTAGGCATGAACAGTGGGACATCTTTCCTGGTCTCCTGTACAAGCCAGAGGATTTCTCAAGCTACTAGGACACCCAGGGACTTAGTGGCCTGTGGCTTACATATCCACTTGCAAATCCTACAAGAATGTGCCTACAAACAATGGGTAGGCATTTAGATGGAACATGCCTTACCAGCCTGTGTGTTCTTGCCCAGGGTTTGTGTCCCTCTGCTTCTCTCTGGGGTACAAAAGAGGAGCCTAACTACCCTTTCTGGTGAATAAAAGCCTGGAAGGGTATGATAGGAAGAGCTGCCTCCAGCCCCTGGGAGTGGAGGTGATGTGGAAGGACTTCCCCCAGCTGTTTCCCAGCCCTACGTGAAGGATGAGGGTAAGGGATGAGACATGGGTGATTGTAGCACTCCCCACAGCCCAGGATCCTAGCCCATTCTAGGTCACAGGTCAGTTAGTGGTCCTACAGCTCTTAAAGAACGCAGCTGTGGGGGGGGCTGTGCACACACACATGAGGTCCAGAAAGGGGGGAGGTATTGGAATCTTGGCTCAGTAGGCAGGACTTGGGATCCAAGCACAGAGAGGTTGGAAAATTAAGTCATTGTTACACAGCCAGGCAAAACTAGGGAATGTTGGAAGTCTTTCCAGGTGGAACCTTTAGGGGGAGCTCACTGGCTGCAAGGGATTCCTGGAAGCGCCTGGGAGGGCCCAAGCCTTAATTGGAGGAAGTGAGAGCTACAGCCTAGCTGGCCCTACACTGGGAACCACAGGAGTCGCCCAAAAGGGTGTGTTGAAGGAATGAGGGATCTTAGCCTTGTTCCCACACATGTACCCCTGGGAAGAGGAGGGATGTTTGAGATCAGGGGCAGCCCTGTTTCCTGCTTTAGATTTGGGATAAGGAGGGCTTTTTCTGAGGGACCTGGAACTGATGCCTCAGTTTCTGTACATGAAATGGAGAAATGGAGAGAGAGACTGGTTAGGGATACTTACCTGGGAGGTTCTGGGACCCTGTTGTGACTGATCACTGCTGGGTGGGAGGTGCTTTGTGTTCTACAACTTTGTGAGAGTGGCAGGAAATGGAGCCAGTAGCTATGGACTAGTTGAGATGCACCTGGTGAGAGATTGGGGGTGGTTTCCCCACCAAAGTCCCAGAGTGTGTATGGCCTGTGTGGCTGTGTCCTAGGGGAGGTGATATGTGAGGTCACTGTGTGAGAAAGTGCAGCAGTGTGAGTTGTTTGTGACACTTGGAGTCTCTCAGATGTGTGTAATGACAGAACTAGTTTTGCTAGTGGGATGAATCAGGTTCTTGGAGAGGAATGGACCTATCTGGAGAGAGTGATGCTACTATGGAGTTACAATCATTATATTGGTATGACTTAACTGGTATACCTACATTAAAAATGATCCCAGTACCCTCTGTTTTGAGTGCTTACCATGTGCCTGGCCCTGTGCTAAGTGCCTAACCTGCAGTAGCTCATTTAGTTCTGTCAGAACCCAAAGAGTTAATGCTGGTTTGCCTGTGCCACAGTGTTTGTTCCATGTTATATTCATTCATGTTGGGGGATGTGATATGCTGCATTTGTGTTAGTTGCTGAAGTGCAACTTGTGGCAGTGTGGTGCCCTGTTGTATACTTGGGATCTCTATCCTGTTGTGTTGCCAATATGGGGCACCATTGTGTTCCATAGTGTAAGACCCAGTTTGACAGTGTTCTGTGAGGTGATGGTGATGATGTATAATTTGGCCGTGTGATTTTTTTGCTTTGTTGTGCAGCCAGAGTATGTAACTCAGTTCTGTTGTGTAGTTGAGACCAGCTAGTGGGATGTTATGACTCACTGTGTATTGGTGATGTCGTGGGTTTCTAGTGTAGGATCATCGGTTGTGGTGGTATGAACTAGTTGTGTGATAGTGTGAAGGGTTGTATTGTTATGTCTGTGATCCTACTGTGTGTGTCCGTGGGAACCGTCTGTTTGACCCCTTGACCTCGTTGTGTCATACTTATGTCAGAGACCGATGTGGTGTGCTGTAAGTCCGTGTGGTGAGTGTGCCTCCTTGGTGGGGACGGTGGCCCATCCCAGTCTGCATTGTGTGTCTTTGTGACCCACTGTGCTGCTGTGCCCCTTTGCGGGTCTATGTGTTGTTTGACCTCAGCCGCGGATGCCCCCACCTCTGCCGGCCCTGCTGCCCCTCCCCCGTGCCTCCCGCCCTCGCCTTGCAACGATCGATCGCCATTGATTGTCCCTGACGAGCTGCTCCACTTTCTAGCCAATGTCAGGAGGGGGGATCTCCGCCGCCCTGGCGGTGTCATTTCCACACACTCCCTGGGCTGCCGCCAGTGCGGGCGCCGCCAAGAGCTGGCCTGGATCGCCCGGAGCACGGACCGGACCGCCCACATCGCGCCAGGACGCCCGACGGCGAGGCCAGACCCCTGCCTGACCGGCCTACGGCCCTGCACCCAGGCCCCCCTTCCCCGGGTGGGTGGATGTTGTTGCTACACGAGTTTGAGCTGGCCCCGGTGAAGGGGGTGGCCACAGTTGGTGCGCCAGAGCGCCTGGGTGGGGGCGTAGGGGGCCGTTTCCGGCGGGCGGAGGCGCCTGCAGGCCAACTTTGCCGTGGCCCAAACAGATGCTAATGATTTTCCGGGAGGCGCCGGTTATCTCTGGCCCCAGCCAGCCAGTGTTCGGGCCTGGCCAGGCACAGACACTTCCCCACCACTCCCCTCACCCCTGTAACCCCTGCCAAATGACCACCTGGCCCCGAGTGGACAGTGGGGGTGGCAGCCTGCCCCGGGTTCCCCAGAACTCTGGCTGCAAGGGAAAATTTACTACTGTCCATCCAAGATGTTGCTGTTTCTTCTTCTGAGCCCCTTCCCAAAGCCCACCCCCGAATCCGAACAAGGGAAACTGAGGCTCAGAGAAGCCCAACCTAAGGTCATGCTGACCCAGTGCTTGCTGGGCAGAGTCAGCCTCCCTCTTTTAAGGCCGCCCTGTTGGGGACTCACAACCTCCCTGGTCCCCCATTGCCCAGGGGCCAGAGCCAGTTTCCAGGCTCCGGGGTGGAAGTGCTGACGTGGCTTTGGGCAGCTGTCTGGGGCCTGGAAGCAGGGCAGATGTCACAGAGCCCGGGGGAGGAGGCGGCTTCATGGGGAGGGCGGGCAGGGCCTCTAGCCTGGTGAGACACGCCTCCTCCCCCTGGGCCTGGCAGTGTCTGGGGCTGGGGCACAGCCACTGGCCAGGCTGACTTGCCTCCAAGTCTGCTCCTCTTTGTGGCTGCTGACAAGTGCTTTAACCTCTCTGGGCCTCTTTCTTCCCTGTCAGAGCAGAATAACAGCACCTGCTTTGGACGGGTGTGAGCCTCAGATGAAAGCAGAGGTGCTGCTTTCACCTCTGCTGGACACACTGTTCCTGCTGGACACGTGTCAGCTATTATTACTGTTTTTGCAAGTGGGAATTTGGTGTGTCCAAAAGCAAAACTGAGTGCTGAGAGCACCATCTCGCTTCACAGGTCATTCTAGCCAGCCTCCTGCCTTGGTGCCCTTGGCCCTCTGTATTTCTCATGCCTGTCTAGCTTTGTTTCTTCTCATTGAAGTGTCAGCCCCCCTCAGCTCTGCCTGCTGCCAGGCTACCCCCACCCCCTCTTATCGGTGTGGTTCCCTCCTATCTGGCCGCCACATTGGGTCCCTCGAGCAGCACAGCCCCCTGGGAACAGCGATCGATGGGGCGGAACAGCCTCCCTGACAGATGGACCCACGGAGGCTGGGTTGTTTCAGCAGAGCTCCCTAGGAAACCAGAGACAGGAGCTGAGCCACCATGGCTGCCTCATAAATAGAAATGGGAGGGGGCGGAGAGATGAGGAGGAGGCCAGAGCTTCCATCCGGTCTGGGCCAACCCTCTGGGCATGGGCCTGGAAGGGCTGGGCAGCCCCGAGCCTTATTATAGGCCCAGAATCCTCTTGTGGGGAGAGCTCTGTAGAGCTTGCTTGGTAGGTAGGATGTGTCTGAGTCCCCCTCATGGACTTTGCTGGGGCCCCCCACCCACCATGGGCACTTTTTCTAATAAGTCCAGAGGCTGGTGGGTGGGTAGGTGGGCGGGCAGGTGGCTTACCACATTCCTAGGGCCACAAGGGGCCTCTGAAGCCAGAATGACAGAAGGATCTTTTCAGCCTGTGGGGGTGGGAGATGATGAGCCTTGGCCCCTGTGTGTGTATATCTGTTTGGAAGATGCCTCCTATCTCCCACCTGGCTCCCAGATTAGTTGGGGAGTTCTTCCCAAGGTTTCTCAACCTTAGCACTATTGATATTTTGGGCCATTTAATTCTTTGTCCCTGTGCATTGTAAGATGCTTAGCAGCATCCCTGGTCTCTGCCTATTAGATGATAGTAGTAGCAGTTGTGACAAGGAAAAATGTCTCCAGGCGTTGCTCAGTGTCCCCTGGGAGGCAAAATCAGCCCAAGTTGAGAACCACTAGTCTAACCTCAGGATCAACCCCCTGGGTTGGAAGGGGTGGCTAGGACCCCATGGGAATGCCAAGCAGTCTCTTCAGTAGTAGAAAGGGAAGTTTCCAAAACAGTTCTGTCCCCAGCTGTCTCAGGCGCAAGAGGGTGGGAGACACCCTCCTTCCCCATGGCCCCAACTGTTAGGTTGGAGGGAACCGTGCTTGCCTGAGATGGTAGGGCTTTTGGCGTCATTGCTCAGCTGCACCAGGCATGGTGCCAATACCTTACTGCTGAGACTACATAGCATGGGGGTGGGGGGAGTGGGTGGGGTCTTGGGGGTACGCAGACTGCCTGAGCCAGCTTGAAATGGGGGGAGCCAGCATGGATGATTAACCTCCTCCCTTTCCTTGGTGCCCTGGCAACGTCTATGTTGCCTCCCTCTAGGACAATGTTGGCCTGGGGTTGAGTTTGGCAGGTCTCAGAGCCAGTGGGGGCTACTGCCTGGAGTAGGAGAAGGATTGTGGACACAAGTCCAGCAGCCCAGCCAGCTGACAGCTGGGCCACCTGAGTGCCCAGCTCTCCCTCCAGGAAGGGGAGGGAAGAAGATACTATAGGCTGACTAAATGGTGACTGAGTCCCCCAGCCCACAAGCCTTTGAGCCAGAGGATTGGAGATGGGGTTCCCTCTGGAGTTATCTTCCACTTCCTGCTCAAGCAGGCAGGCAGGCAGGCAAGGGAAAGTTTTCTGGTGCGCAGTCTCAACTGCTGGGAAGTCCCTACTTATGTCTAACCTACTTCCTCTCCTTTAGCATCCGCCCTGTCTTGGCCTGCATGCTCTGGCCCCAGCAGAGTCAGGACCCAACATTTCAGGTTCTCTGGCCAGGGTGTACCCTTATATGAGGGACGAGAACCCTCATCCATGGGGGAATTTTCAGTCAGAATACAGGTCAGTGGGTCCTTGTGTGAAGGGATGATGGTGCCTAAGTGGGCACAGCTAGGGGATGGAGAGGGGCATTGGTGCCAGCTGACAGACCAAGACCTACAGAGAGCAGGGTTGCCCCAAGACATACTGTACCTAGCACCAGCCTAGGGGGTCCCAGGGTGGGAAGGAGGAAGTGGCTGGGAGGTGGGCGGTGGCTTTGTAACCAGAGATGGGCCAAGCAGTTTGAGGCGGCAGCTTGGGGCTGGGGTTTAAAATAGTGCCTCGGCCTGGCCAGGATCGGGTTCCCGTCACCCACAAGGCAGTGTGGCCACCAGCATCCGGCTCGGGTTTCTTGCCTTTGCTGATGGTTTGATGGAGGAAGATGCTACCCACTGCAGATGGGCATAAGAAAAGGGGTCCAGGCACCGCCACTCCAGTCCCCTGATCAGGCTATGGCCTGTCTCTCTCCTCCACACCTTCCCCCATAAGACAGATTGCCCCAGCCACATCCCCATGTCCCTCCTATTCAGTAAATATTTAACACCAACCGAGGGCCAGGCACTTGACAAAGCTTGGAGATGAGTAAAGCCTTGACCCTATCCCAGGCCCAGGAGTCCTGGTCTCCAAGAGGACACAGAACGGGGAAAGTGATAAGTATTCAGCAGAGACCCTCCACTGATGTCCTAACCCCACCCTGAAAGTCCTAGGCATGGGGAAGGCAAGGGGCAGAAAGACCCCCACAGGCTGCAAAGAGGAGTGTTAAACCTCAAATAAGCCTTCCAATAAAGATGTGGCTACAATGGGGAGAGGAGAATGTCCTCTCAAAAGCTAGTTATCATCTGTGAAAACTCCCCAGGGTGATTCATTTCCCCACATTCCCTGGCCTGCCCCTTCCCCCAAGGCCAAGCCCTCAAAACAGATCTGAGAGCGCATTCTGGTCCTTCTGTGTTCAAGTAGGGTGGCCACTTCCTCAGGCCAACCTAAGCAATAGGGGAAGGGGTGATGGGATATGAAGTGGAGTATCCCCTCTTTAGTTTTTCAAAGGAAGTAGGTAGTTCTAGTCCTGCCATGCCATTATGATGTTGGAAAGTGAGAATAAATAATCAATAAAAAGTTCTGTCTAACCATAATCCCTCTGCTCCACTCTCCCTTGCTAGAGAGCCTCTGGGCCCCTAGGGGCAATGACAACCTTTGGGCAGTGGCTCTTAGGGCTTGGCAGGTAGAATTTCTCCCCACTTTCCCCTCCTTCCCCAGCCATAGGTCTGAGTGGGAGGAGGTGACACAGACGTCCAAGCCAGCGCACGGCCAGGTCTCTTCTCTCTAACTGGAGCAATGGCCAGAGCTCATATATATCTAAAAAAGCGTCTTGTATATCTTAATGATTTCTCAACAGCCTCTGATTGAAGCATGCTCAATTTAGCTGTGCCGTAAGTAACTTTTTATACTTCCTTGGGGAATCATTTCACTTATGAATCTTTTCTGAATCTGCAATCTCGATTAAAAGTTGATTTTTTTTTTTTTTTTTTTTTTTGTCTCCATCGCCTCAGCTTCGGAGATGCCTCCCTAGCGAAAAGGGTGGTAGCACCATCAATCTTCCCTCATTAGCCTGTCTGGGGCAGGAGAATTCTTCCTGAGAGGTGGAGGGAGCAGCAGCCAAGCTTCCCCTGTGGTAGCACCAAGGGCTACATGACCTGAGGGGGAGCTGCCCTGGAGGAGGGGCTCACAGAGGTGGTGGGGGCATTGCCAGTCTCCTGCCTACACTCTCCCTTACTTGCCTCATGTCAGCCCCTACACAACAGTGTTACACTTGGGGGATTGTCCAGCCTATTCTGCCTTTAGGGTGTCTCCTCACACGCAGCTTAGGAATTTGAGAAGGAGACAGAGAACCCTTCAAGGGTTCATTCAGCTTGAGAGCACAAAACTGGTTCAAATCCTGGCCCTGCTCCTGTACAGCTGCCACAGCCTGGGTAAGTCACTTCTCCTCTCAGAGCCTCAGTTTCCTTATTTGCAAAATGATGTGATTGCTAAATAGATTACCAAGCTGGTAAAGGGTTTAGCACAATGACTCCCGAAAGGCAACCTTTATTATTTCCCTTGAAGGACCCCAGTACCAAGAAGCAGGGTTGGAACAATGCTGAGGGTCCTATCCCAATTCTGAACAATATCAAATAATTTTCCTTAAACCATTCATTATCTAGTCCTGGTGACACCCCTTCAGGTGAAGTGGGTGGGACTGGCATAGTTATCTCCCTGAGAATTAAGGTCTGGTAGGGTTGGGATTTGCCCAGGGGCTGCCCCAGGAGGCCCACCCTTAGCTCCTGACTCTCCCCTAATAGGCAAAGGTCAGGGCTACAGTAGTAAGGCTGGAGGGCGGACTAGGGTGAGAAGCTCTGAACTTACAGAAAAGGGCCTTCCCCACAGAGGCTCTCTCCACTGTACCCCCCACCCCTGCACCTCCCTCCTGATAGTTGGGGGAGGGATTAGTCCAGGTGCTGGGACTTCTGGCTCTGACCCCTAACCTCTGACTTCTGGCTTGGGGTGGGCTTTCTAAGTGCCAGATCATGACTGGGGGTGGGGCTGAGGGGACCCAGCAGCAGAAGCTGCTCTGGGAGTTAACGATTTACGAGAGGCCCCTTCCTGAGGCCTCCCTCCTCACAGGCACGGCAAGGCAAGCAACCCGTGACTGCCCTGACTACCCAGGCGGCTAGACACAGAACCAGTCCCGCCAGTTCAAAGAGCAGTTCATCCTGGGCTTACCCCGAGGCAACTGCCTGAGCACCCCATTCTCTGGAGTCTGAAGAGGAAGGCACAGTAGGGGTTGGTAGATGGGGTCTGGTCTGAGGAGAGAGGCTGGGTCCTGTTTTCTAAAGTCTCTGTGAGGGGTATTTAAGACCCTGCTCTCCCTTCTGAGGCCAGATCAGGGAGGGGAGGCTGAGCCCCACCACTCCACCTCCAGCAAGTTTTCTCTGTATCCCTCCACCCTAGCCTGTAGATCTTGGGCACTTTCAGGCCAGGCAGGGCTCCCGTCCCTCTGGGCCTGGTCTGGGGCCTCCCGGTTTAGGATGCTGTGGCACCGCCTCCCCCAAAGCCCCATTCAGTTATCTCCAGGCTCCTCCCTCTTCCTGACCCTGGGGGTCTTGGAGCCACAGCTTTGGCCTCTGGGAGCACACAGTCCCACTTCCCTAGGAGAGACATTTGAACCATGATTGTGTCTAGAGAAGTCAAGAGTTAATGTCAGGGGCATGACACCCCCTAAGCTGTCCCACTCCCTTTCCCCCTCCACATATGAGCTGAGTTCCCTGTGCCTGGCCAAGAATGGGGCTGTCTGGTTGTCTCTGGCATGTATATAGCTGTGCCTGGTCAAAGGGAAATACAAAGTTTAAGTGTGTGTGTTGGCCTCCTCTCTGCTCCCTCCCACCTCACCCCAGAGTCATTTTGTTCTGGAACTGGAGTCCCCCTTATGCCCTCCTCCCCTCCCCCCTGTTTACACTGCTCAGGGCCAGGCTAGGCCACCAAAATGACTTCTTAGGGATGGGCGGACCTTGGCCTCCTAAGAAACAGACCTGGCTTTTCTGAAATTTCCCTGTAGTTTCACAGTTTTCTTGTCCCTTCAGAGGCCATGGGGGGAGGGGTGGGACCTAAGGACCAATTGTCAGTATGTGAGCACTGAGACCCCAAAGGCCTGGACCTATATCAGGGCAATTAAGCTTCTCTCTTCCCCTGCCCACATTTGCACCCCTAGGCCTGCTCTGGGATTTAGGCTGAGTTCACAGACCTATGTGACCCCACTGAAGACTATCCTGCACCCTGCCCTGAGGTAGGGCTCCAAATGCCCCAGCTCCCATTCTCTGTGATACAGGTGATGGAACTGCGGCCTCAGGAGAGGGTAGACGTTAGGCCAGACTCTGGATTTGCCATCTTTATTGGAAACCCTAACTCCTCCACTCCTCTCCATGCAGCCATTCCCAGTCATTGGATGTTAATCAATGACTGACATTAGCTGATAAATGGTAGTTGTGGAAAAGGTAAATTCCCTCAGACAGGGCAAAGATTTAAATCCTGGTTTTGCTACTTTGCAACATTAAGCAACCAGAGTCTGAGGATTAATAAGCATATTCACAGAAAGCAATTAGTGTGGTGCCAGACACATAGTAAGTGCTCACAAAGATGCTGGCTACAATCATCACTGCAGTACCTACTCAGTCCTAGGCTTCAGGCAGGTAGGAGACTCTCCCTTACCCGCAAAGAATTTTTCTGGGTGGTGGTAGTGAGGGGACAGGGAGACAGATGATGGACAAATAAAAACTATTTGTGTGCAGTGTGGTCACTGTGGCCATAGGAGGGGACAGAAGAGGGGCCCCAAAGCCAGACAAGAGTACAATGCTCTAAAAAAAGGCACCTGGCCAAGGGAGCTAGGAAGACTGAAAGATAGTTCATGACCTACTGTCAAAAGAGGGCAACAATATCTGCCAAAATGTGGTAGCTTTTTCTAATTTGCACAAAGTCTGTTTTGGTGGCTTTGTAGATATGGGCCAAACTGAGGGAGGGAGTGGAAGAGAAGGTTCCCAGTGGAGTGATACATGCTCTTGGTCTTTAGTATTTCATGAGGTGAGCTTGATTAAGGCCCTTCTGGGCAGAGGGGACAGTGCATGCAAAGCCATAGACACTTGAAGGGGAGTTTTGAGGTGTCTGAGGGGACCACCAGTGTTGGGTGGTGTTGGTCGGGGGGGCTTAGGAATGCAGAGAGAAATAGGACCAGTTAGGGAAGCCAGGCCAAGTCAGGGAAGGGGCTTGAGCTAAGCCCTGTGGACTCTGAGGAATCACTACAGGATGTGAAACAGGTGAACCCCCGGCAGGTCTGTATATGAGAAGCCTCACTAGGATAGAAAATCTCAGGAGTTAGGAAAACAACTTTGGTGCCAGTTTCACTTCAGTTTCCCCATCTGAAAAATGGGATGATACTACTACTGGGGCTGATGTAAGGATTAAATGAGATAAGGTACCTTAACTGTTTAGCTCAATACCCTGCTCAGGGTAAGGGCTTTGTAAATGCCAGCCATGGATATTATGAGCAGGAGCCAGGGTACTGGCCTCTACCCTCATTCCTACCCAGAAGACAGGGCAGGTGGGTGCAGGGCTCCGTCTCCCCCAAGGGTATGAGAGATTTATGGAACTTACACCTGAATCTAAGTTGATTGAATAACAATGTGAAACTCAAATTCTCCTTTTTGGAGGGAATAGTGAACCAGGATTCCTTTGCTTCTTGTGGAAGGGGTTGGGGTTGGAGGCTCACATCCCCCAAGGCTAGAGACCTTCTGCCCAATCCTTCCTGGGTGTCTTGTTGCACTTGTTATGGTGGAGAGCTCTGTATGGATGGTTTGCACAAGACATTTCCTGCTCATGTTGCATTTTCTCTGCGGACCATTGTGCCACTCTCCTCTCTGGTTCCCACCTGGAGTGGATAGGTGAGGGTCTCCAGTTCTTAATTTCCAGGAGAAGAGAAAGACTCCAATAGCCACCCTCTAAACTAGGTCAGGCATATGCCAACACCCCTTCCCTGAGAAAGTCACCACTGGGATCCCCTGACTCATCTCCATCATAGCCTGTAGCCCCTTGGCTTTTGCACGCCTGAGTCAGGGAAGGGAGCCGAGGTCTCCAAAAAAAAGTGGTAATTATCAGTAATTCCCTAAGGTGGAACTATTAATACTTCCTCTCCACACCCCCCTCCCCAGCCATGAATCTCAGCATGAAGCTTTTTCTAGGTATACAGGGCCTGACTCTGCACTCACCCTAGGGTTTGGCAGCCCTGTAGGACTGAGTTTCATTTTGGGGATCCTAATCATCTGAGGCCTAATGCTGACTCCTGGGGAACAGATCCCCCTTCACAGTCTGGGTGGGCCTCAGCTTCCCCAGAAAAGGTAGATGGTGGTAAGCTAAGTGGAGATGCTGAAGCATCTAGGCCTGGGACCCCGCTTCCTTTTTCCTTGTATGGTCAGTGCCCAACACAGTGCCAGACACTTAGGGTGGGGCCCAGAATATCTCTCTTTAAGTAGTTTAGGGGTGATAATCTGGAGGTGTTCACTTGTCCTAAAATTGTGTTCCCAGAGCAAGTACCTTGCTTTACTCACTCAGTATCTTTGTTCGGAGTGGCCTTGGGGAAGGTTGCTAGAGAAAAGAAGAGAGGCTAAGGGCCTCCCCTAGGGAGCCATCATTGGTACATAGTTAAGGGAGGACACTTCTCAGCATTTGTGGAAGGAAGGTAGGGGGTGTCCACTAGAGAGTCATTCCCTGTGTGGCCTGGGAGGCCAGGGGTGAGGGGAGTGGGGAAGTAGAGAGACAACACATTCCAGGTGAACTTTCCCCTCTGACACCTCCCTCACATCCCTATCCCCTGGCTGGGTCAAGGTCCCAAAGCCAAACTTAGAAGGCTTGTAGGGTGGGTGCCAGGGGCTGCTTCCAGGAGACCCAGGCCCTCCACCACACAAGCAGGTCGCACAGAGAAGGAGAGGAAGTAGCGAGGTGGGAGCTGGTTTCACTTCTTCCACTGCGACCACTCCTGTGGCTGGAGGCACCCTGGTCGCCACCGCAGTTAACTCCCTGTTATCTGGGCCCCAATCGGTCCCAGGCTGTAACATTTAATCCTAGGCAGACTTCCCCAACCGACCTCCCCGTCTCCGGCTAGGGTCTCTGGTCTGGGAGCTGTTTTCTCTCTCGTAGGGGAAGCACAACCCACTCTCACGAATAACAAAATCGGAGAAACTTTCTGCTTTGGGATTTTCTGCAGTTTGGGATTATATGAGTGAGCCCACAGCTTGCTCTCTGGGTCCCTGAAGCGGTGAGAAGACATCTGCAGCCCTAGGATTAGCCCAAACTGGGCAGATGGAGGGGGCATTGAGTGACGGGGAGGATATGCAGGCCCAAATCTGTACCCACTGGGCTTTTGTTCTCTCTTTCAGTCAGTGTATATAGAGCGTTGCTCTGTGCTAAGAACTATTTCAGGCTCGGAGTTCACAGGCCACGGTCTCGGGACACCACAATGTAGTCGCCTGAGCTCCAGGACACAGGACTTGGGTGCCCCAAGACCGTGGTGTAGGAAACAAAATGTCCTTTCACGGATCAGTTTCCGCATCTGTGGAATGGGGACAGGGACCGCTGCACACTCCCCCCACCCCCCATTTTTCCCTGGGAACTAGAGCCCACTGAGTACGGGGAAAGCGCTCTGGGAAGGGTGGAGTCTTTGAACAAGCTTCAGGCTCCAAGAGTTCTTGGCTAGGAGTTCCCGGCCCTACGCACACCTGAGCTGAGGGGCGCGGCCAAACCCTCCCTACTGGTTCTCATAGCTTCGCGGCCGGCTGAAGAGAGGGGCCAGAGGGATGGCGGATTTCCCCGTAAGGTGGGTCTCCAAGCCTATGCACTCCTCACAAAACACGAGGTGTTTTTTTGTTTTGTTTTGTTTTGTTTTTTTTGTAAAGTTGCGGGAATAGAGGTGAAGACGGTGAGCGCTGGGGAGCTGAGCCTGGGCCGACCTCGTCGGAGTGCGGGGAGCTCGAGGCGCAGTGGCTGCGGCTCCGGCCTCAGAGCCTGCGGCGTCCAAGTGGCCAGAACAGCGTTGGAGGGAGGCGGAGGAAGGAGGGAGGGGAGCCGAGGTGGTTGTAGAGGAGGGGGGGGGCGGGAGGAGGAAGCGTTGAGTCCGGTCCGGGTTTTGCCGGCAGCCCCCGGGCAGCGTTCAGAGCTCCTGCCCGGGCGGGCGCGCGGCGGCGGCGGCAGAGGCGGCGGAGCCTGAGCGGGGATGTAGAGGCGGCGGCACTGGCGGCAGCAGAGGCGGCGGCGGCGGTGGCGAGACCAGGCGCCCAAGCTGAGCGAGAAGAGCTGCCGAACCTTGTTCTCCGAAGCCGGGCCCCGCGTCCCAGCCCTGCCCAGCCCGCGCCCAGCCATGCGCGCCGCCTGCTGAGTCCGGGCGCCTCACGCTGCGCCCTCCGCCAGCCGCGCCGCGCTCCGCTCGGGGGTGATTAGTTGCTTTTTGTTGTTTTTTAATTTGGGCCGCGGGGAGGGGGAGGAGGGGCAGGTGCTGCAGGCTCCCCCCTCCTCCCCGCCTCCGGCCAACCGCGGCGGCGTGACTCCGGCTCCGGACCCGGGCACGGCGGGCAGCTCGGCTGGAGCGGAGCGCACCGCGGCGGCGGTGCCCAGAGCGGAGCGCAGCTCCCCGCCCCGCCCCTCCCCCTCGCCCTCGCGGCGGCGGCGGCAGTGGCGGCTCGGACGACTCAGAGAGCCGGTAGGTGTCGGGCCACGGCCCTCCCCCGACCCCCCCGGAGGCCGGCCCCCTCCCCTTCCCCGCCTACCTCCCTCTCCTCCCCCGGGGCCCGGTGCGCGGCCGGGGCCGGAGTTCGCTGCAAGTCGGCGGAAAGTTTGGCGGCGCGGGCTCCCCCGAAGTTCAGGTGCGGAGAGCCAGGGACGGGAAAGGAGGGGTCCGTGTTTGGGTGGGGCGGGGGGCGCCCGTAACCAGAGTCCCGGAGTCCCGGAGGCTGGGAGCCCTAGCTCCGGTGATCGTTCAGTGGCCTCTGCTATACTCAAGCCTCCCCAAGCCGCAGTCAGCTCGGTCGCAGATCACTGAGTTCAGACAAAAAGAGGGGTTTTAGGGTCGGGAACGGAGGCTTGGGCGCCGTTGATTGGGGCCGGGGCTCTCCTGCGGGGTACCGTCCCCTCCCCAAGTACTCGAGCTTGAGGGTGCAGGGGCGGCTGGACCCCGGGTCCTCACCTCTCGGCGTTGGGCGGGCGCTCCGCCTGCGGGGGCGGCTGATTGGAGATCTCCGGCGCGCACTCCCCCCAGCAGACCCCATTCGCAGCCCTGTGTTTTGGGGGCGATGATAATTGCTCGTAAGGCCCGGGAGCACGCGTGGCTGAGCCTCCGCCTTCACTTAGCGAGGTCGACGGCCACTTCTACATTTACCCTCCGGCTCCTCACTCCCGCTGCCCGCGGGGTGCCTGGCGGGCTGATCAAGTTTGACCCTTTTTTTCCCGTCAAGTATCACTCCCCCCACCACCATCACTCCTCCCCGCCGCCTCTGTGTCTCCCTTCCGCCCCAGCCTTGGGGAGTCTTCCAGGCTGTCTCCCAAGCCCCGCGTGGCCAAGCAGCATGCAAAGCCAGGAGGGAGAATGGGGGTGTTCCTCTAGCTGCGGAGCTGTGGGAGGCGGGTGTTCCAGACGCCTGCCTCGCTGCTCTGGCCCCAAATTTACCCGTGAAGTTCAGCCCCGAGCCCCCCTCCCCTTTACTTCCCCAGAGCGAGGGGCTGAACCGCCGCGAGAATGTGTTAATTTTCTTGCTGGGGGAAGTTGTCCTCGTCCGGAATGGGCTGCTTTCCGGCGGGGAGCGCGGGGTGCGCCTTGCTTTGTTTATTTGTACGATCAACAAAGTGAGTGACCCCAGTTTTTAAACGGGGGGCCGCCTCCAAGACCTGTCAGAAGAGCTGAAGCGCCCAATGAGGGAGCAAGATCGCTTTTCTTCCCCCGACAGGAATTAGAAGGGGTGCGCGGAGTTGGGCTGGTGCCATGGGCTGCAAGGAGGCACCAGCATATTTGGGGGGTTCTGTAGGGACTCATCTGGAAAGACTCGTTCCCTCTTCTGTCCTGCGATGGGAGTCTAAAGGGTTGGCAGCCGCGCCCTGCTCTGCCCCCTGGACCTTGGGTGGTCTGAGTCGCGTCTTCGGATTGAAGGGGTTGAAGAGGGGGGGTTCTGGCTAGACAGCCTCTTGACCTCCGCCTTTCCCTGCGCCGAGGGCGCTGTTCGGAGTCCTTGATTTTGTGGTGGGCGCAGGGCCACCTCCTCCCACCCCCACCCCTGCGTTTGCGCAGGAAGCGCTGAGGAGGGGGCGTGTGCGATCGTTCGGCCCTCGCCACTGCCGGAGCCGCCCCAGGGCGGCCGGCAAACAGAGTCCCTTTTAAGTTTTCCGCTGGGGCCGCCTGGCGGGGGCTGCGTGCGCGGTCGCTGCGGACTTGTTTGGAGCGCTAGTTGAACGCCCGGCGCCACCTCAGCTGCCCTGGCCCGCGGGGGCGGGGGTGGCTGTCCATGCAACTGAAAGCATTTAGACGTTTTTAGGGGGGTGTACTGCCTTAAGGTTGCCTTAATCCCTCTCCAGAAAGACCCCCGTACGCTGGGTGCCAGCCGTCATAGAAAACCCAGGAACTGAGACCCTAAGCCTCCTCCCCAAACCCCTTTTTGAGAGCGATGCAGGGAGACTGAGGCCAGCGCTACCTACTACTGCGTAGTGTTGATTTAGCAGTTTCCCTGGATGAGACTCAAGCAAGAGCTGGGGGAGGGGGGGTAGTGGCCCGCTCTGCAGCTGTCACCCCCTTCCCAGAACGGAAATTGTTCTCTCCTTGGGGAGGAGGGAGAGGGGGTGATTTTTGCCCTGGGAAGGGGTGGGAACAGCTGAGGGAGGTTGGCCTCTGAGTTCTCAGTCAGCCCTGGGGATATTGGTAGAAGCCCACCGCCCCACGCTCCCCATCTCCACCTCCAATCCTGGCAGGAGCTGGGACTCTCCCAGGGAAGCAGGAGCCAGCCTTGCACCTCCCTCTCCCATACCACCTCCCTTTCCAAGGTGGGGGCAGAGGTTCCTGAGCAGAAGACCCTTGGCTGACTGGCTGGCTGTTGGCGCCTTATTTATGTGTGTATTTGGGCCCGGCTGTTTTCCCGGCTCAGCAGGTGACCCTGGCTGGGGCCTCCTATCTCTCCGCCGACAGAGCCTGTTGACTTACCCGTGGGCCAGCGGCCTCGTCTTTATCACGTGAGGCCTGGAATGTCCACCCGGGAGGGCTGGGCTGGGTGGGGGAAGGGAAGGGGAAGGGAGGATTCTGCATCCAGGGCCCAGGCCAGCCCAGGCCTATATTCTATGAGTTCCGACTATGACCCCCAACTCTTACTCCCTCTTTCCAGCTTTTTGTCTACCTTCTACCCATTTGGCAAGTGTCAGACTGAGGCTCATAGGAGTATGGAAGGCAGGGTTTCATCTGGATAAAGAATCAAGTCTCTGGGAATTAAATACCCCACCCTCTTTGGGGACCCCCACCTAGTTATTTATGGGAAGGTTGGAAAGAAGATGGGGGTCTCTCTGAAAGGGAGGTGTGTTGGGCTGGGCTGAAGTCAGCTGACTTTCCAGGGTGCAGGATAGGGTGGAGGAATAAGGGGATACTGATGACCCAGACCCAGGCCTTCTTTCCTGGGGCCCCTGTCTGGTGGGGTGACCATGAAGTCAGCACTACCTCTCCAAGCAGTGCTATGAAGCGTGCCTTAATTGGCCAAGTATGGGGTGGGGCTTGCTTATTATTGCCCACTCTTCGTGTGTAATTCACTTATTCATTCATTGGCCCAGTGTGTATTGAGCACCTACTGTGTGTCAAGCCTCACTCTTCTGGGAATACCAAAGTGAATCACTATGACTCTGCCCCTGCTCTGGAGGCAGGCCCAGAGTAGAAGCTCCGCCCTCTTTCCCCACCCACTGGGGCTTTGAATGGGGTTTTCCCATTTTTTTTTTTCCTGGGGCTCTCCCTCTCTTACCCCCACCATCTGGTCCCATCCTATCCTATGTGTGTGGTTGTATGGGTGTGCTTGTGTGTGTGTGAAGTGTCCTTGATTAAGTGTATTAATAGTTAAACTCTCACTCATAGCTGGAACTCACCAGACCACAAAAAGCCTCCCCAGTTACTCACGCGCTACTGCTCAACAAGAATATCCCACTCAAGTTTTTTTTTTTTTTTTTTTTTTTTTTTTTGCTTTCTCTTACTTCCCCCTTTATTCCCCCCAACTCTGAGCCCACCTCCCAGGCTGCGGGCAATGAGAAAGGACTGCCCCCTCAAAGACCCAGGAATCTCCAACCATTCCACCTGCCCGCTAAAGCCAAAGACAGTGTCAGCTGCTAGATGAGGCTATCTGGGTCTAGTCTGTTGGTATGGGATGTGGGAATCTGGGTGGTGTGTGTATGCTAATGACTCAAGACATGTATCTGTAACTCTGTCGAATGTGTGTCTGTCTTGGGGTGTGGGAGTCTGAGCATGTGTATGTTTGTGAATCAGAACGTGTGTCTATGGATGTAGGAGCTGTGTGTGTCTGCACTGCATATGTCCATGTGTGTTTGTGAACCTGAAAGTATATATCTGAAAATTGAATATGTCCCTGTGACTCTAGGAATGTGTATATTCTGAGTTGTGTGTGCTTAGAATTTTGGAGAATGTATATTCATAATGTGTGTATATTTGTGTGTTTTGTATACACTTGTAAATCTGGAAGTGTCTTACTCCCTGAGTGGTGTATCTGAATTGGGAAAGTGTGTGTGACTCTGGGAGGGGGCATTATCTGAGCTGTGTGGGCAGTGGTCTGTGTCTGTCTTTGGTGTCTAGTGTCTGTGTTCCTTTCTCTTTCTGTATCTCTGTCTGCCAGTTTGTCTTTCTGAGTCTCTCTCTCCCTTGTTGAGGCTCAGTGTGTGTGTGTGTGTGTGTGTGTGTGTGTCTGTGTGTGGTTGAACCTCTCCCACCCGGTCCTTCCCCTCCCCTGCCCTCCCTGGCAGTAACTGGGCAGCCTCCCCGTCTGCCTGCCTGCTGGGAGTTTTGGAAGCCGTGGAGGGAGACAGGCTGGGGCCGGGGTGACAGCGCGTATCCACGGCGATGGCAGCCTGTGATTACGGGAATAAAAGGATTTTAAGGTCATGGGTGTATTTTTTTGTTTTGTTTTGTGTTTTCCCCTCTGGTGGAGCCACTGGCACATAGGGCCAGAGCTGTGTGTCTGCAGGTTGGGAGTCTGTCCCCACAGAAGTGAACATGGATCTGTGGGGCTTTCCTGGGAGCATGAACACGTGTGTGCATGCATGAGCAGAGCCTGTGAGAGCGTGTGTTCCTGTCTGCCTGCTTCCCATGGGAGAGTCCACAGGGCTGTTCCCTGGGGGAGAACTCTCAGGAAAACTTCTTGCTTCTGGGTGTTACATGGAGCTGGAATCCTGCAGTCCTGTGTGTGCTGAAGAGCAGTCTGGCCCCAATCCTTGTCTACCTGTTGTCCCCCACCCCCACACCAGTAGGGTGTCTATGGACAGAGATGTGTAGACCCCATCACCTGGGCCAGGCCACATCTTGGGGTGTCAGTGCCCCTGGCCCTGCTCCAGCCCCTGTAATTGCATTCTGCCGCCTAATCCCCCGCCAGCTCAATTAGATCGCAAATTCTTCTTCATTTCCTGCCTCTGATGCTGGCCTCCCTCTGGGCTCACAGGGCCTGGGAGGGAGGGAGGGGATCTTGCCCCCCTTCCGCCAGCACTGGGGGCTCTGAGTGTGGAAGGTGATTAGTTCCTGGCACACTGGCCCTGGGTTGCCAGGGGCCAAAAGGACAGGGCTCTGCTGACCCTTTTTGGACCAGCCTCAGTGTCCCCATGCTAGGGGAAGAGGCTTGTGTTATCTGGTGCATGGTCTCTTGATAGACTAGGCAGATCACTCTGGCCAGGCCCCTAGGCAGTGCCCTCACTCTAGGCCCCGACAGGCTCTGCCCATCTGTTCCTAGAGAAGTTGCTGGTCACCCCCTGGCAATCTTTTCCTACTGTCTTTTCCAGGAACCAATAGGATCGCTGAGTTCCCCTCTGCTGGGTCCTCGTAACCCCCTCCCTTGACCTCACCCAGACGAGTATATTTGACCACTGACTCTGGAGTCAGACCTGGCTCCAAATCCTGGCCATTTCACTGTCTAGCTGGATGTATGACCTTTGGTCAATATGTATTCTTTCTATGATCCTCAGTTTCCTTATTCCTGAATGGAATAGTAAGAGTGCCTGCTTTACAAGGTCATTTTCAGATGTGCAGTGTCCAGCACTAGTGGCTAGCCCACAGTCATCATTCAACAAAAGTTGGCATTTATGGTGATGAGGACCTCATATCCCTCAGTGAAAAGGAAGAAAAGAACATGTGGCTCATATTTAGCATTTCTGTCTCCATTCCGCTAATTACCAGGTGTGTGATCTTGGGTACATCACTTTGCCTCTCTGGGTTTCTCTTCCCCATCTGTAAAATGGGACCACTAATGGGCCTGACCTCACATGGTTATCTGCATGCAGATGCTTGGCCCTGGCCGCCAACCTGCAGGTATTACTTGCCCTCTTATTTTTTTCCTCACACCAAGCCTGATGGGACTGGATGGGGCTGGTAAAGACTCAGGCTCAGGCACAGGGGTACTGGCCAAGGTCATGACACTGATTATGGGGCCTGGGTGTGGTGGGAGAGCTAGAGGATGACCTGCTGTCTTGCTTACCAGTTTACTCGCTGGCTCAGCTGAGCTATGAGGCATGGCCTTCCCTCCCTGCTGGTCTGTGTGGAAAGTGGTGGCTTGGCTGATTTTTTTTCTGTAAAGAGGAAGCTGGATGTCTACTCCCTCCTTCCCCAGGAGGCGCCTGTGGCAGCGGCTGTGCTGACAGGCCTCCTGGCCTTACTAAGGTGGCTGGCAGCTCTGGAAGGCCTGCTGCACACAGATCAGCCAGAGGGAAGAGGGAACCGCAAAGGTCCCTTGCCATCACTAATCCCTACGGCCCCTCCCATCCTCTGCTGTCGGCTGTAAGGATGGAAAGACAGAAAGCAGCCACAGCAGGAGAGCTGGGGGGGGCTGGCCCTGCTGGAGGTGGTGGAGAGGAACAGGCACTGGTGGAGGGGGGCCCTCCTTCAGGGTCCCTGTATCTCCCTAGTTAGTCTCCTTACTTCTATGACCTCTGTCACTCATTGGCCTAGGCTTTTTAATATTTCATGGCCTTTGGAGCCAGCCCCTTGCCCTAGCCTACAGGGCCCCCTTTGTCTGCCTGCTGCCCCCCACCCCGCATCCCTGTCACTGAATTGCTGAATTACTGACCCTGAGGCTGCCTCTGCCCTTCCCCCAACTGTCCCTGACACCGTGACACCGTCTCTGTCCCTCCTGACCTGCCTCCCCGACACCTCTGCCGGTCACACCCTCTTCTCCTGCGCATTCTCCCCCCTTCTCTGACATCTCTGACGGTCTCCCTGCCCTTTCCCTCCATTTTCCTCTTTTGTTGGCCTCCTCCTTCCCAGCAGAACAGAAACCGCAGCAACTGGTGCGCCTGTCTGGTACCCCCCCTCCCTGGTCCACCCCTTCCTGCCCCCTCCCCCTAGCTGTGCTGGCCGTGAGAGCTGGTTTTATTTATTTTTCTGTTTGTTTGGGAAGAGGGCAGTGGCAGTTCTGGGCCCTGGCTGCTGCGCTCTGACTAGAGCAGCGGGCAGGCGGGCCGTGCTGGCCTCCCAGGAATGTGGCCGGGACGCCCCGCGCTATATTTACTTCCCTCCAGCTGCTGGCCCGAGCAGGGCAGAGCCAGGCCTGCCCGGTGGCCCCGGGGGAGCCCTGTACCCACCCTCCCCCATCTAGCAGACCCCACATGGCCCTTGGGCCCACTGTTCCCTCCCTTCCCCATGACCTCCTCTGACCTCAGATTTGCCCGGCCTGCCAGAAGGAACGCTTGTGTGCGGTGCCAGCACAGGCATAATGTGCGGGTGCTAGGGCCCAATTCGTGTGGGGCAGCACCTGGCAGCCCACACCCCCACCCAGGGGCCTAGCCTAGGCCTGTAATCTGGTGGCCAGAACTATGCAAAGCATCTTTCTGGGCCTCTCCCCACTGGGCCTGGTCCTTGCTCTTGCCACAGTCCCCTCAGCTCTGCTGTGATCACTGGCGGGGGCAGGCTGGGCTAGGGTGGGGGGCCTAAGCCGGCATAAGCAACTGTGTTCCCTGAACGGCTGCCCCACTTCCCACATAAATGCTGGACCTCCCAGGTTTCCTCGTCAGACACACATATATGTGCATAGCTAAGTGCTTACATATACATGTGCAGCACACATGAACACATGTTGGATTGTACCTTCCTTGGAGGCAGGGCCATGCCTCCTGTCATTGAGTCTCTCATTCATCAGATGCTTATGGGAGTTTTTGAGCTGCTTCTAGCTTTGCAATGGGATATGGCTGTCATTCCTTCCTGTACCCCCAGTACCTGGCACCAGCCTAGTGTTTGAAGAGCTTTAGCTGCTGCCCTAATCAACTGCTGTCCCCCATTATTACTATAATAATAATATGTTGGAAGAATGGTAATAACAATGGCTATCTCATCCTAAGCCCTTAGTGGGTTTTCTAGCCTTCACATCCTTTAATCCTTCCAGTAGATCAGTGATTTGGGTGCAGTTAGTGTCCTCATATACACATGAGGAAACTGAGGCTGGAGGGTTTGTGACTTGCCATTGACGAGTGAGATTGGGAGCCCTTGACTGGCTGTGAACAACATGAGGACAGCCATAGTTGGTCTGCCTGTGGTGGTCAACACTGCTTGGCATGCAGCAGGCACTTTAAATGCCTGCTGGTTACAGGCCTTGCTCTCTTTCCTTCTTGAGGCCCCCCACACCCCTGGCAAGGGGCCTGGCTTGTAGTGGGAAGATGGGCTAATTGGCTAGTGGGTGAGTGAAAGAATGAATTAATAAATGACCAGGTGATTGGCTGTGGAAATGAGGGCTCTCAAGGGACCCTGGAATGGGGAATGTGCTTGTGTGGTGATCAGACTGGTCTGTGGAGATCCACTGGCCCTGTAGAGGATTCTGGGAAGTGATGTAGTGGGCAGGGCTGAGAGATAGATACAACCAGAAACCAGTAGGCTGCTGAGGCTGAGCCCTTGGGATAGGTCATGTCTTTTCCCTGGACCTCAGTTTTTCTATCTATCAGATGGACTTGGGAGCCTTTGGTTTGGCTGGCTGCCAGGTGGCCTGAGCTGGGGCTGGCCTGGGAGCCTGAGAGGTGAGGGGATTGTGATGGGAAGGAAGAAGCAGTGGGTGGTGAAGACAGGAAGATGAAGCGTGGAGCTTGGCTTGGAACTTGAGAAGCAAGGAGACCAGCCCTGACCTGATGCCTGTCCTGCCTCTGAGCTGCAGGGTGGGGGTGCAGGCTCACAAAACTCCTAGCTACTCACTTTTGTTGCTGAGGGCTGGGCTTCCTGACAGCTGCAGTGTCAGTAGCTGTGTGTGCCATGAGGTGGTGGCCTGTCCTTCAGGACTAGATCGGCTCTATCCCCGGGCCCATAGGGCTCCCCGCAAGCCCAGCTTGTATTGACCCTGATGGGAGAGCCCAGCCTCTCTTCTGCCTGACCCACCTCTCCCAAAGCTGGGTGGGAAATTGGTTAGCTGAGCCCAGAGCAGCAGGTAGCAGTGGGCTTGGCCCCCTTTCTTCTGGGCAGTGTCTGGTCTTGGTGGCCTGGAATTTTTAGTCTAGAATCATAGAATGCTTGGAGCTGAGGGATTCTTGCCAGGATTCTTGTTGTGCTGGGATTCTGGAATCACAGAACCATGGATTTTACTACTGGAAAGAAGCATGAATGGTCATGTTTCAATCTTGTTTGATTCTGAGGACATTGAGGATCTGAGGGGAGGGGTTTCTCTGTGGTGTCTTGAAGCAACAGGAGTACATACCTTAGACAGAAACCCAGTTCTGCCTCTGGTCTACCCCCCTTTGGAGAGCTAGCTGGCTTGGGGAGTGGGCTGTGCGGGCCCAGCCAGGCAGCAAGGTGATGCGGCTGGCCTGCAGGCACAGGAGGGGTCCTTGCTGTGGTGCCCGCCCGCCCGCTGCCCACGCTTCCCCAGGCACCAGTGTGAGCAGGAAATGCAGGCTGTTGCTTCCAGCGACAGCCGGCAGGGCCGGGCGGCTTCCCAGCTCCCCCTCTGATTCACGGCCGCCTGTAGCTTCCCCCTCCCCTGGGGGCCTCAGCAGCCCCATCTGTGCAATGGGGAGAGGAGGCTCTACCCCACGGTCTAGCATCACAAAGACAATACATGTGAGATTCTTTTCAAGACCACCGTTCCACTGTGGGAGAATTGGGCCAGTAGTTCTGAATAACCAGCTGGGCATTTGGACCCAGAGCACTGAGAAATTCTGCTTGGAGTTGCCCTAATGCCTCCAGTAGCCTGGGAGGGCTGAACTGGTTCCTGGGGCAGAAAGTGGTAAATGACAGAGAAGGGCCCTGCAATCAGAGTCTCCTTCAGGAAGAGCCCTGGATGGGAGGCCTAGCTCGCTGGGCTCTCTCTTGACCTCAGGACACCCATCTGCACAGTGGAGGGTGTCATTCCATGAGGTCATTCATTCATTGTCTGCTGTGTGCCTGGGTATGTGCTGGATACTGGGGATGCTGAGGCCAGTGATGGAGTGGTGGGGAGAGGAGGGGGGTCCTTGACTGTAGGATAGGAGTATGATTTGGCTGAAGGGGTGACTCTGGGAGAAGGAATGAGGGTGGATGTGGGGGGGGGGAGATAAGGAGCCGGCCAGCGAGGAAGTGTTTCCTCGACTGGTCTCCTGGGAGGCAGGCGAGGCAAGCAGGAAGGAGGGTTGTTGGGGGCAAACAAGGCCCCCACCAGCTATCTGAGGGGAGATGTCCCAGGCCTGACAGCTGGGCGGGTGTGTCCCTCACACTGCAGGAGGGCTGGAACACCCCACCACCACCACCAAGCTCTGGGGCTAGGCCTGTGATAGGGGGCCAGGGCTGCCAGGAGGGGCCGGGCCATAGTCCAGATTTCAAAGCCTTCCCCAAGGACTACATGGTGCCCTCCGTCCTGTCCTGAGCTGCTGCCGCGGGGGTGGCAGATGCTGTTTCATCGGCTGAGGCGAGTGGGAGGCCTCCGGAAGGCCCTCCTGGGAGGTTCCGGGGGGCAGCGGGGGTGTCGGCAGCTGCTGCCCAGCCAGGACTTGCTCACAGTGACCTCCCAGGTCCCTCAGTCCCCCAGGCCTGGGAGCCGGGGTTGGTGCTTCGGAATTGAGACTGGTTCCTCCTGCCTTTGCTCCCCCCACTGCCCACCAAGCTTCTTGGCTCTGGCCCCCCTCCCATCCCTGGCTGCGCCTGCAGAGCCCCCCGGGGAAGGCAGGGGAGGAGGCGCAGCGGGCTCAGAACAGCGGGTGCCCGTGCAGCCAAGTATTTGCTCGAGCTGTCAGAGACAGACAGGCATGTGGGGAATTTGGTGCGTGTGGGGCTGGGGGAAGCAGCCGGGTGGGCAGGCAGGCAGGAGGAGGGAAGCTGGAGCTGCCTCCCCCGCCTGTTGAACCCTGCAGAGACCTTCATTCTCCCCAGCCCTGACCGGAAGGTGCATCCAGCTTCCTCCCTGTACCAGTTCAGGAGGAGAGTGGCTGATGGGACCCTGTGGGACCCTGGCTGACAATGTGGAAGGGGTGCCCTGTTGAGGGCCAGATCCTGGGAGAGGCTGTCTGGTGGACTGTGGAGACAGGCAGGAATCCGGGTTGTGCCCAACTGTGGCCTCCAGGAAATAGCAGCTGTCATGCTCCCGCCTCCCCCCCAACCCCAAGCCTGGCACAACTTGTTTCCTGGCCAGGGTCCGGCTGGGGCAGATTGGAGGAGCCTGGTATTGCCCAGCTTGGGCAAGGAACAGGCAGGATGCAGGGGGCCATGTTTATAAGCCTAAAGGTACTTGGGGTGCTGGGGAGAACTTCCCCCAGCCATTCTTTGTGAAGCAGGTTGTCGTCATTTTGGAGAAGGGGACCTCAACCCCTGTCTCCCTGGACGAAGACCCCAATTTAGTCATCTTTATTGTCTTGTCTCCAATAGTGCCTGTTAGGCAGGTCAGGGCCTAGAGCTGAGTAATACTTGATGTTTCATTGCTAAGAGCCCAGAGAGGGGGATACACTGGACCAAGGTCACACAGTGGGCTCCCCAGCCTTCTCCTCATGTAGGTGGGGGTCAATGGGAAGAGGCGAACGTTGGGGATTTGCTGTGGTGGGGGGATTATATTTAATCAGTCCAGCAGAGCCAGGGGGCCCTTGGGAACAGCTGTTGGTAGGGGGGTAGACAGAGGCCTGGAGCTGCATTTAGTCTGGACAGAAATATCCTCCCCCCACCCACCCACCCACTGGCTGGTCGGCCAGGCTGCGGGCTTGTCCCCTGAGGGGCAGCTTGCCTGGGCCTGGCGGCCGGCGGGACAGGCAAGATGACCCGATAGGCTTTTCCCAGCTCAGGTTTCGATGAAACAGGAACCGGAGCCGCAGCCTTGGCTGTGGGGGCCAAGGTGGCCGGAGCCTCGGGGGCCAGGGCAGCCTACCCCTGCTCCCCCCCTTCTTCCCATGATGCAGCCTCCCCTTCTGAGAGGACTGGGGAAGCAGCAGGTTATTTATCAAGCTGGCCTCCCTGCCGCGTCTGCCCGCGCCTTCCCTCCACCCCCCACCTCTTGCGCTGGCGGCCATGAGCCCAGCAGAGCAGGGTGAGCTGGGCGGGCTGGCGGCGGGATGAGCTCAGGAGACGTGAGTCACCCCATCCCCAGCAGCCCCACGGGGCCCTGCGGCCTGGCAGGCAGAGCGTACTCACGCACTCCCCACGCGGCACACCCAGAGGCACACACTTGGGACAGACAGTCAGCACACGTCGTTCCACACGACCAACACTCCCAGCTGACACGCATGGCCCAGACCCCGCCAGGAACACACTCACTGTCACACTCACAGCCCCAGCCTCTGGCGTGCACGCATGCACACACGCACGCACTGGCACACAGATAGGCAAATGGACATACTCAGTCACACGTGGGCGTGCTGTGCCCCTGGGACCCCATACACGGATCCAATAAGGCAGTTGTATGTCTGCTCCATCCTGTCACAGGCTCAGGCAGCCGTCCTCCGGCCACAGCTCACACCCAGATGAGCCATAGAGTTGGGCCAGGAGCCCTGACCTCACAGAACCTGGTATGAGCACACGCACCCTTGCAACGTGGTTGGGGCTCCGCTCACCCCAGTGCCCCCTACATAGGCTCACACAAAGGAGGCCCACCCCTCGGCTGTGTAGGGAAGCTGCATTCTGCAAGGTGGGCATGGGAAGGGAGACATTTTCCAGGTTGGGGGTCGATGGGGGAGAGATGCAGAGGCGCTAGGAAGAGCAGAGGCTGGAGAAGGAAAGTCGTGGAGAATCGATTTTCCTAGGAGTGCCAAGTGGCCAGCTGCTCCCTCAACTCAGGGGGCTGGGTCCTTGGGAGACTGGGGGTGCCAGAGACTGGGGAGGAAAGAGACTCCCTTGATCTAATGGCTGTGCTCCAGGAGTCTGTCTGCTTGCCCTCCCTGCTCACCCTGCAGCCACTTCCCTCTGTCCTCTTGGTTCCCAAGCTCCTATTATCCCCTCTGCCTTGGAGCAAGCATCCTGAGACTTAGAATTTATACATAGCCCCTGGTTCTTAGTCCTTGGCCTGCAGAATGGGTACAGAGCTACCCTGAGTACAAGGAAGGGCTGGGCTGCTGGGTTAGAAGGGTGCCCTCAGGGAGCTTCTATGCTTCTGCCCATTGGGGCTGAGGCCTGCCTTCCCTGGATTGGGCAGAATTGGGGGCATACCTATTTTTCATATACTGACAAATACACTGTTTTTCAGATGAGAGGGTTGAGTTTGATAGGGATGGCTTCATGGTTATGAAGGGCTTTGGACACAGTCGCCTAAAACCCAGACTACAGATCACTCTGGGCCCACAGGATTGAGCCACTCTAGCAGGGGTCAAGGAGCAGGTGGCTGTAAAGACTTAGGCCCAGGCTGGGTCCCACCTCCTAGCCACAGAAGTCTCCCCACATAAAGGCCTGGGCAGTGGTTGGGGAGAGGAGAGGGGCCCAGGCATCCTGGGGGAAAACAAACAGCAGTGGCCAGTCAAGAGGACTAGAACTCTGGAGCCACGGACTCTAGAGCTGGACAGGCCTGGGCTCCAAATCTGGCTTGGTCACTGCCTGCTGTGTAATTATAAGCCAGTCTGCCCACCTCTCTGACCTCACTTTTGCCACCTATAAAATGGATATGACCCTTATCTCTGACTTAAAGCTGCAGGACCTGAAGTAGATAGTGGGGTGTGGTTCTCACCATGTCACACTTGGATCTCCAGGTGAGTCCAGCCCTCCCCTCCATCTGTCTGCTCCCCCAAAGCTGACATTTTCCTGGGAGTGGTACCCCACAACAAGGACTACTTAATTAGAATGCCTTAGATTTGGCCTTCTCTAGGGTTGTTCTTAGATGGGAATGCTGGGGTGTGGGAGTGAAGAAGCTGAGCTTGGGGCCACAGTGGGGTGGGTTGGGAATGGATTGGACCTAGGGCAGAGGAACCCAGGGTCCATGGGCAGACATTCTTGGGGTCTTCACAGTTTGGGTGGAAACAGAGAGAACCAACCATGATTCCAAGACTTTTACTGTCCCCTACCCACCAACAGGCAGCAAGGCCACAAGTTAGATTCAAGCAGAGACTTCCAGGTGGCAAATGTGGCCTTTGCAGGGTGGGGAAGGGCTTGGTACACACCTGTGTGAAAATGCTTATTGAGACTGTGGAAGATGGAAGAGGCGCTGACATAGAGCAGGCAGGGTGAGGGGGGCCAGGGAGGCAGGAGGAAAGATTGGCAGGAAGTGTAGGTAGGTACTTCCTGTGGCCAGAAGAGGAAGTACAAGACTCGACAGCTGAGTGCTGCCCTCCTTGTAGCCTTCAGACCCCTACCATATGCTCACCTCCCCATGTTCCTGCAGGTAAAAGGACAGGGTGGGCATGCTCTGTTTGGGGCTGGGGAAACTGAGGCATAAGGGATTGGCCGAGGCTCAAAGGAAACAGTGGCAGAACTGGGGCCACATCGTAGGTTACCCAGCCCTCCTGGCTTGAGCTATCCTTGACGCTCATTCTAGTGCTGGCTGACGATGACAGTAAAAATAACAGCACAGCTCTCATTTACTGAGCGTCTGTGCATGCTGGCCCTGCACTGAGAACTTTGCATACGTCCTGGTGGGGGTGGGGCTGTCACCACAGGCATTTTACAGGCCAGGGAATGGGCTCAGTAAGTGCAAGCCGCTTGTCTGAGATCACCTAGGCTGGAGGCTGCAGAGTAGGAGAGGAACCCTGATGCCATCGCCCATTTGGACCCTTTCATGGCCTGAACCTTTGCTTCTGGGGGGCTCCTACCATCTCCCATTATCACACACTATGAGTAATGTTCCTAGTTGGGCCAGTCCCCTCCCCACCTACGCCCAGCCCTATGTCTGTCCTGGGGCCCTCTGTTATCTTGGATCCAAGGAGAATTGGGATTGCTGACCCTTTTAAGTCTGGGGAGGGTGAGCCCTGTTGGCCTTGGCTTCTGCAGGGACGTGATTCACTGGGAGTAGGGGAGGAGTTGGGGTGCCCCAGGGAGCAGATTGTTTCTCCTTAGGGTTGGGGAGATCTCCTTGCAGAGAAGTTTTGGGAAAGTCAATGGCTAAGCTTGAGGGAGCTGCCTAGGGGCCTGGTCAGGGTCACACACCTTTCCCAACTTCAACTCCACCTTCCTGGGGACTCCTTTCCCCTCTCTGGGGAGCCCTGCACGGAGTAGTTAAGAAAGTACCCTTGAGCTGGAAATACCTTCCTCTTCTGTGTACAGGGGCAGCCACAGTGACCATCCCTAACCCCTGATCAGTGTGCTGGTTAGCCAAAGAGGGCACCAAGCACAGCGTGGCCCTGGGTCAGGGCTCACTAAAGGTCAGAGTCGTGTTTAATTTGCTAGAAGTTGGTGGCTGGCCTTAAATGGAGGAGCAGAATCTATGGGGCCCTGTGCTGTGTGGCAAGTCACTTCCCCTTTCTGGTCTCAGTTTCTACATCTGTAAAATGACTGAGAGTCTGCACTGCATATTATGAGGCAGAGGTAAGTCACAGTCAGACCAACACACTCACATGCCTGTAGTTGGTCCCCAGGTCCCCCAGACCTCATGCCAGCATGGGATCCAGGGGTACCAAGGTGGGCTTCTGGGGGGCTCCTACTTATCTCCCATAATCAAACACCTGAATTTTACTCTCACCTCCATCATACACAACTTGGGTGACTTTAGCCAATCACTAACCCACTCAGCTCTGAGCCTCAGTGTTCTTATCTGTGAAACGGGAAGACCATGGTGCTGTCCCCTTTGGGCTCCCATGAGAATAAAACAAGATGGTGTGGACAGAGCACCTGGCAGAGACTCGGATCATTGATGGTGACAGTGGAGCCCCACCCCCACCAGCTGTCCTCCTGGTTGCTGCCCCCCAACCCCCAGCCTTGGTCTCAGGGATTCTGGGAAGGAGACAGTGCCAGTCTGCTGGCTCAGCCGGCTTGGCCACTGACCTTCAGAGCACCCAGGCTGTCAAGGCCGCTTGACTGCCTGCCGGGCAGGCAGTGGGGAGCGCCAGCCAGCTCCTTGCCTGACGCTGCCCGCCCCTGCTCGCACTCTCCTCTCGGCGCCTGTGTGTGAGCTAATTAATCTCAGCCCCTTTGGGAAATTAGAATGCCACAGCCGCAGCCTCCTCAGCCTCGCAGTGCCTGTGCTGCTACTCGGTCCTGCCAAGACCCACTGTGGTTTGGGGACACAAGGTGGGGGATGGGGGCAGCAGGATGAACTAGGCAGGTATGAGTCTCCCTGAACCCTCCACCTCCTAGATGAGGGGGCTCTGGCTTCTCAACCCCCTCCCCTCCTATTCAGCATCCATAAGGATGCCAGACAGTTGCCCTGCTGGGGTGAAACCCAACCCCCAGTGCCTCTCTGACCTGGTCCTGAGGCCAGTATGGTCACATTCCATCTCATTGCAGGGTCTTCTTGCCTGCCCAGCTCGGGCTGATGGAGACAGATGTAATTATGGAATTTTGCTTGGGAAGTTAATTTGAAAAAGTTAATTAATTGGCGGTTCCAGAGGTGGCAGGCTCCACGCCCAGCCAGTCCTACTGACGTCAGTGCTGACCCGCCTGAGACATGCAGCTCTCTGGGCAGGCTGGGGAAAGAGACCCCAGTGACCTGGCTGGGCAGCCCTAACAGGCTGAAGGGCAAAGGGCAGACCAGTGTCCTGGCTCAGAGTGGTTACCTGGGAAGGGTGTGTCACCTGGACCTGCTAAGATGAACTCAGCATCTTGAGAACTCATCCACTTTTCTGTATGTTCAACAAGCCATTGTCAAGCTTCTACTATACATTGGCCCCAGTGTCTTGAGTGCCCCCAGCCAACATAGACCACTGAATGTTTTGTCTAGTTCTTCCGAATCCCTTTTCTCAAGAAGAACCTCTAAACCTCTAAACCTATTCCCATTTCCCTATTTTCCATTGTGTTCAAGGGACATTATTGGGTTCGTTGTGCAGATGAAGCAACTGAGGCTCAGAGGCTGGACTTGCCGTAGGTCATTCAGCTATATTCTCCAGCAGGATGGAGTAGAGGGTATATAAAGTTAGGCTTCTTCTCAACGGATGGACACTTCCATAAGCAGCCCCCACCCAAGGGTGGTGATAG
Source organism: Camelus ferus (assembly GCF_009834535.1). Classification (NCBI taxonomy): domain Eukaryota; kingdom Metazoa; phylum Chordata; class Mammalia; order Artiodactyla; family Camelidae; genus Camelus; species Camelus ferus. The sequence goes on from NC_045698.1 coordinate 97,461,765, forward strand.
GAGCCTTTAAGTTGACTGTACCCCAGAGAGGGGGCAAGAGAACATGGCCAACCCCTTCCATCCTCACACAGTTGTGCCTCCTCCTTTACCTCCCCAGGTATTTGTTGTACCCTGTGTTTGCATATAGGGACTTCCTCCACCCCCTCACCCATTCCTCAGGATGACCCAGCTGGGCTGAGGCAGGAGGCCCCATATCCTATGGATCCCTGGGGTATGTAGGGACCCCCTACTACCTCCTGGGCTCCCCTGCAGAGTTTCTGACCACAACAGCCTGACCAAGCTCTGGTGTCTGCAGGAATGTGGACTCGGTACAGTCTTTGTCTAGAGAGAGGAAGGGTCAGGACTGGGGCAAGAGGTGGCCAGGCCTGGGACAGATCAGGGATACTGACCCACAGGAGGCCAGCAAGGTGAGGAACATGGGCTTTCAAAAGGTTTGGGCCTGGGCTCCCCTAAGCTCTGTGGCCTCAGGTGAGTCCCTTAGCTTCTCTGAGCCTCATTTTCCTTATGTGGGAAACAGGTGATCATATATGCCACTCAGAGGGCTGTGGTTGAGACACAGAGCTCTAAGTATAACCACTTGAAGCATCTGGCTTTGGCACCAGACTTACTGCACTGCCTATTGGAGGCCTGCTGGGTGGGAGAGCAGGGAGTTGATGGGACAGTTCAGGTGCCAGGGCTTCAGAAGGCCAGATTTTTGGAGGGGAACCTGGTGCATGTGGTTGTGACAGGAGCTGGAGGACACAAGAGCCAACAGCAAGCGGCCCAGAGCCTTGGGGCCTCTAGGGGGAGTCAGTCCATACAGCATCTACTCCTGGATTTGTTTAGTGTGTTTCCTTACCTCCAGGATGTCCCCAAGGACCAAGGGGCCCTGTGGTTAATTGTATAGGCTTCACCTCTCATAGCTGTCCAGAATAAAAGTGACTGTCATTAGCAGGCAGAGCTGGGCATTTTGCATCCCATATCACTCTGATGTAGTGTGTAATTCTGGGTTTCTTCAAGGTCTGATCTCTAGTCTTGTGCTTAAATGGGCCACACACATTCCCTGAGCATCCTATTGGACTGGATATGGGCTTGAAGGGGAGAAGCTTCCTCTGCCCACCTTACCTCCAAGAAGCCCTTCCTGGTACCACCCTCCAGCAGGCCACTGGCTGAGCGTTCAGTGTTTTCTGCGCAGACTCTATTAAACCCTTCTGTGTGTATGTCAGTCCATGTTCCCCTCTAGCCTGGGAGCTCTCTGAGGGTGGGGTCCATGACATCTCTCTGATCCCATGACTGGTGGTCATAGGGCTTCTGCTTTCCTGTTTTGCAGATGGGCCAATTAAGGCCCTAGGAGGACATTGCTCAGCCAGGGTCACACAGCCTTTTGAGGGGCAGATGTAACCTGGCCCAGATGGGTGTCAGGCCACTGGTCCCCTCTTGGGTCTTCTGCAGGCCTCAGGACCTCCCCAGACTTCCTTGGGACCTGCAGCTCCTAACTCAACCTGGCAGGAAGTGTCCTGGCGTCCAGCCGTGAGGCCCACGCTCTGAGCTTGGGGCGTGAGGAATTCTGACATCCGAGTGTCAGAGGGCAGACCTTAATTTCTCTAAGATTCAGTTTCTTTATCTGTAAAGTGAGGATCCTGGTGCCTCTTCCTGGTAGTGCTTGGGGATGTAGCGTGGGTGGCTAAGAGAGAAGTTCTTAGCGCCATGCCTGAAACTTAGTAGGAACTCCTTCTTAAGTGTTACCATCTTTATTATTACTATTGACACTGTTATTTTGTTATCATTACATTATTATTCACCTTCCCAGGGCCCCAGCAGCTGAGGTGGCTCTGGGCCTGGATGCAGAGCTCTGGTCTGCGAAGTTGTAGTTCCTAATTAGTGCCCCAAGGAGAAGGCCTGGGTTTTTATTTTTGCTGGAGGACCCCACCTGCCCAAGGCTTCCCCAGGCTCTGTCATCAACTGGGCTAAGGCTGCAGCCCCCTCTCTAGCCACAGGTAGGGGGCCTGGCTCCAGGTGGAAGCCTCCCCAAATTTCCTCTGCTACTCCCTCTGCCTCCCAGACCTCCAGGGCCATGAATCATTTATGAGGCAAAAATGAAACCAATTAAGGACAAACTTTGAAAGCCTCTAATTGCTGCGCCTGGTGGCACCGAGGAATGAGGGGAGGCAGGCCTGTTCGGTGTGGAATCTCCTTGGCCCGGGCCTTCCCAGGCCGCCTGTACCACCGGGTCTCAGGGCACCGCGGCCTCCCGGCTCCCTGCCGCCTCCCGGCCGCGGACGTGCCTGCGCCGCTCCGGCTGCTGTGTCTGCCGCCCCGGCGCCTGCCCGCACGGGTCCCCTCCCCACGCCGCCCGCTCCAGGCCCGAGGTGATGGCGGCTGTTCCTGCCGATCTGGGGCCTGTGCCCCAGAGCTGGCCGTCTTTTCTCGGGGCAGGGGCCAGCCCTGCTGGCCTAGCTAAACCAGATGAGCCCAGGACACCCTGTCCCTGAACTGAGAGGCTAGTTGTCCCCTCGCCCCCCAATCCTTGGATTCCATGCGTGGGTACCTGCTGGGAGGTGCGGGGATAGCTGCCTTGAGCGTCCCATTCAGTCTTAGAGAGAGAGCTGCCCATCCCAGCAGGAGAGGAGGAGGTTAGAGGGATGACAGATGAGACAGGGAAGCTGGAAGGATACAGGGGAAGGGATGGGGCTGAATTCCTAAGGTGTTGCGTTGATGCAGCGGGGTCCCACTTCCTCTCAGCTTTGCCACAAACGGTGACCTTATACAGATTCCTTAGCCTCAATTTCCCCACTTGTAAACTATCAGGATAGACCAGCTTTCTCTTGGATTTGGGATCTGAGGAGCTGGGCTTTACATGTCCCTACCCCCACCCTCTCTTGGGGGCTGCTGAGGGGGTGGATGTCAGGGTCTGGAGTATGGACCCAGCAGGGCCTGCCTCACTGCCCGGAGCCCTGGGCACCCGTGACCAGCCTGCTCACCGTGCTGAGGGACAGGCAGGCCCTGGGCACTCAGGCACGTTGTTTGCTGAAACCGAATTTCTGTGCTTGTGTTTTTCCATAATTATATTAGCAGGTGGGATTTTTCCTCAGGGAAGCGGTGGGAGGGGGAGCGCCATGGCAGTGTCCCCACCCGCTCTGAGCGTGAGCTCACACTCAGCTCTGCCTGCCTGCCGTAATGATTTTTTAATTATGCAGCCAGTGCTCGGAATTGCTAATCTGCCTCCAGCCCAGCATCCCCTCCTGCAGCTCACACCCCAACCCCTCACTAGTGTCCCCACAGTGGTGATGCCCAGCCTGACACCCATTGCTGTGCCTGAGACCACCACCACAGTGGCAGAGAGGGGAGGCCAGGGAGGGCCACAAGGGCACCTCTCCTCCATCTGCAAGTGACCGAACTTCGTTGGGTTGGGGGAGCTTGTGGCTTGCGCCCTCCAGGACAACTGTGGCTCTGAAAGTGGACAGAGGAGTAATCAGTGACCCCAAGGACACACACACACAAGTCTGATCTTTGTCTCTGTCACACCCATACTCACACTTTGCTTCTCTTACCACACACTCAGCGTCACAGCTCCACAAGCACAATAGCACGCTCTGTGTGTTTCTCACACACGTTGCCACACCTGAGAGCCAGGTTGCCCTCAGGAGACCCCATTGCTACCTCCCATGCCCTGCAGTAGTCCTGACCCCACTCTCTTGCCTCGCACCCTCCCATCCCACCCCCACTGCCTAACTGGGATGCACTCTGAGGGCTCCCCACTCCCACCTGGTGGGGTGGCTGCCTGTGGCTGGGGCCTGCCTGAACCTCCATCGACCCAGCCTGGGAGTGGGGGTGTGTTCTGCAGCACTGTGGCGGCGGCTCCTCTCCAGGCGCCCAGCTGTGGCATCTGTCAAGGTCAGATAGCGACTCCGGAACCAGCCGGCTCGGCCCCATGGCCCCTCTCGCCTCATTATTTTTGTGTTCCGGGGCTGCGGCGACACCTCCCTCCCTCCTCAGCCTCCCGCCTCTTGCCTGCCTCCCCCACACCTCTGCAGGGAGGGCCTGCGGTCTGGGGGCTTTTGTTTTCCAGTTTTTTCCACGCTCAGGCCAGGCAGGAGGGTAGATGCTGGCCAGAGCTGTTGGGTCTTGAACAGCAGACAAGGCAGGTGCCTCCCTCGTGGTTGGGACAGGTTCTTGGCTAGCAGAATCCTGGATTGGTTTCTCAGGGGCACAAACTGAACCTGGGCGGAGCTGAGCCTTCACCACAGCCCAAGTGTACCTGTGGGCTTCCTGTTTCCATAGGGGCCCCAAAACCTGGCATCAGTTCCTGCCTGCACCATCCCCATCCCAGGTGGGCCCCAGACTCACATCCCAGAACCCCTCAGGCCTGGATAAAATTCACAGTGAGCTCACATGGGCATACACACTGGCGTACATGTGGCAAAGGTGTGTTGACACTCACAGGCCAGAAGATCCCACAAACATCCAGCCACCATGTAAATCACTATACTTGTACACACGCACACATTCGGTCATATGCAGACATCCACAATGTGTATCGCACACACTCCACTTGTACACATGGGGAAGTCCCACAAAGACCTCCACTCCACTGGTGTATAAGCCCATGTGTACATCAGTGCTCAAACCCACAGAGAGTGACAACTGAGTCTGTGTACACACACACACACACACACACACACACACACACACGAACATACAGCATGCACAGGTGTCTAACACACCTCCCATCCCATGTGGACACATGCAGATGCACTTGTCCCTGGTGCCGCTCCTCACGACACATACTCCAACCTGAGCTCTTTCCCTGGGGCCCGGTGTTCCTTGAGCGGTAACAACACGCAAGGAGCTCTTGTCCTCTGAAATGCTGAAGTGAGCTTGAGGCCTCCCCTTTGATGCACACTGTGTCCAGGGAGCCCCTGGAAAATAGGAAATGGTGGTTGACAGATGGACTGCCCTCCCCACCTGGCCAGCCTCCATGGATGTCCACCACCCTGGGCCCAAGGGCACTGAGATGAAGTGGGGTGGGCGGTTCCAGGAGGTCACGATGGGTTTGGTGGCTGCTGGCAGCGAGGGCAGGCTTTGGGTGGTGGCCTCTCAGGCTTTGTCTCTGAGTCCCTCTGCCTACCTTCAAGCCCCTCAGGGTCTCTGGGGTAGTCCTGGCCATCTACTCAGTTCCTCCTCCAGCTGTGGACTGCTGTGACTGCCCCTGAGAGGGGGAGGTAGCTGGAGGTTTAGCAGTGGCAGGGCCCCCACCCCCCAGGAAACTCAAAACCCTGGGCCAGCCGCGGGTGGCGGGTTGGGGCAGGCACAAAGAGGGCCTCTGTGCAGCCCGGCTGGGCTGCCCACAGGATTCTGGGGGAGGAGGCAGGAGCCGGTTTCCGTCCCATTCTGCTTCCTGCGGAGGCCGCCGGAATGCCCGGAGCTCTGGCCCAGCCTGGCCCGTCCGGCCCACCCGCAGCCCCTTCCCTTGTCTTTTCCTGGGCCTTAGGGTACAGCTGCAGACTTCTCTGCAACGGTATCCCCAGAGCCTGAGAACCACCCCCCAGGACCCACGGGAAACCTAGGAGGTTCCCCAAGGCTGAGAGCTGAACTGGACCTGATCCTCCAGCCAAAATCCCTCCTTCCATGTGCCTCAGAGCCCTTGGCCGGTGTTGGAGAGCCAGGCTCTGGAGTCACAGAGACCTGGTTTCAAATCCTGACTCTGCCACCTATTGACCTTGTGACCTTGTACAGTAGACTTTACTTCCCTGAGCCTCATCCATTGGTGCTACTGCTAGTAAACAGTTACAGAGATCTCAGCTAGAAGATGCATGTGAAATGCTTAGCACAATACCTAACAGAGAGTGAGTGCCCATTATTAGGGTCTGCTATTATCATGTCCTCTGGGGAGACAGGAATGGGAGGGGATTGGATGTTCTTGGCTCCAATAAGCCTCACATCATCTGGGGCTTGTGCCCAACCCTGTGGCCTGCTCAGAACCCTTCGCTCCAGGCCTCACTTTACCAATCTGAAAGTCACAGTGGGCTGATTCAGGCCCCTGGGGCCTTCCTCCTGGGATTTAGAGGGTGGGAGGGGGTCACTCTCTGGAGCCTATTTTCTGTGTCTCTCTACCTCCTTCCCCATGGGCCCCTCTGGGCTTATGACTCCAGCAGTTTGGGGTGAGGAGCAAGAACTGTTCTCCATTTTACAGATAGGAACAGAGCCTCTGTGTGGGGGAAGGTGTCAAAGTCAACAAGAGGGGACAGGGTGGAGCCACAAGCCTGACCTTTGGACTCCAGTCCCCCGACCAGTCCTATTGATACTTGCACTGCCTCCCCACCCCATTCCTTGGCCCCAGGTATCTCTGAGCTGCCCTTTCCTGGCTTGTCCTGGTGAAGACCACCAGGAGGGAAGTCTTAAGTGTGTAGGCTCTGACCCCAGGTTGTTGTCAGCTCAAATGTCACCACTTAAGTCTAAGATCGGGGGGCTCCCAAACACAGAGGCCATCATTTTCTCCAGATCACAACTGCTTATCAAATTGCCTGCTCTAAATGGGGCAGTAATAGTACTTCAGAAGGTGGGTGTGAGGATTCAATGAGACAAGGCGTGTACAGTGTCTAGCACATAGGAAGGCTGCCATACATGTTAGCTGTTATTCTCATGGTGCCATGTTGCAGCTGGGGAGACTGGCTCAGAGGCCATATGCCAAGGTCACACAGCAAGGAAGGGCCCTCCTGATCCTTTGACTTTTCCAAGGAAGGAACCTGGCCCAAAGGAAGTACCTGTTGAGGAAGGCCTTATCTTTATTTGAGGTATCCCAGGCTCTGTATCTCATTCCCTGGATCCCCAGGTCAGGGCATAGCTCCTGCCTGAGGCCTCAGTGTTCTTGTCCGTGAAATGGGCTGATCCCCTCCTCTAGGTGCTTTCGGGAGCTCAGTAAGGATGAACAGAGTCCCCTGTATTTCTGGGTTTTCTCAGCAGCATGCTTCTGTCCTCAGACGAGGGGGCTGAGCCTGTGCTGAGAAGAGGGGCATAAGAGGTCAGAGGATGTGGAGTCAGGGAAAGAGGATTGCAGACCCACAGCCCAGTTCAGTCCTTGGCAGTCAGTTTTGGGGTGTTACTCTTAAAGAGACCCTAGTGGTATTGAGGGCATGTCCCACCCCAGGCCGTCTGCTGGGTGCTAACAGTGGTCAATGTGTCCTTGTATGTGTGTGTCCATCCATAGCTGGATATGTGCCCTGTGCTCTCCAGCAGGACCTGCATTTCTCCTAGCCTCCAAGACCAGTGTCCCCGTGTGTGTCTTCTTGGGCCTGAGTGGGGCTTTTTTTCCCTTTGGAAACTCCCCAGGCTGAATCATGGAAATCAGAGATGGAAACCCCCCCACACACACACCCAATTGCTCAGCTCAGTTCAACCACCGTAGCCTGTGGTCTCCCCTCCCCGTCACCACTGGCCAGCCCACCATCAGTCAGTCTGTCCATCTTGCCTCCCTTGGAGTCTAAGGAGACCAGCCCATCAAGATGGGTGGAGGGGTATGAGGGGGTATAGCAGGGATGGCAGGAATGTGCATGGAAGTGTGGGGAAGGGTGCGATGAGCCAGGGTGTGCAAGTCTGCAACCCTGCCTGGCTAGACAATGCAGGCTCTGCTGTGCGGGGGCCTTGGGGCTTGAAGGCCCTGAGGAAATGCTGCCTCCTCCAGGATGGCAGGCGGGATGACTGGGAGGCTGCTGCAGCGGAGTAGGAGGGGGGTGGTGCCTTGCTCAAACTCTGTCCTTGATTTATTGGTGATGGTTGCACAGTTCTGTAAATTTACTACAAATTAGTGAAATCTACACTGAGAAATGGATGAATTTTATAGTATGTAAACTATACCTCAATAAAGCTTTTTTTTAAAAAATCCTGCATTTGGCCTCAAGGTCCTGCCACCCTCATAGCCACACCTCGCACCATTTCCCCATTTCTTAGGAACACTTTCAGACTTGTGTCCCCCTTGGTAATCTCTCTTCATCCTAAACTCACAGGCTAAGCAGCCCCTTCCTCCAGCAAGGCCCCCATGACCCACTCGGTCCCTTTCCTGCTCTCTCGTTTCACATTGGTTGGTGTAACCATCGGCCCAGCTCACGTGTACTCCTCCAGGGCAGTGCCGGGTCTGTATCCTCCGCTCTCTCCCCAGGACCACAGGGCAGGGGTCCGCTATTGAGTAGGCAGTGCAGGCTGTGTGCAACCTAACATCTAGAACATCTCACCATGGGCCACTTGTGTGCATGTCTAATGCAGACAGCAGGGACCCACCCCACAGTGCCCGCCTGCCTCCACCCCATTGCTGTGTAGCCTGAAGGCTCAGGACAGAGCCCTGCTGGGGATGAATCCTGGTTCCCCTGGCACTGAGGGAGGAGTGAGGGCACTGCCATCACCTCTGGTGACCTCATTGCCAGCTGGCATTATGATGTCATTGGCCCTGCATTCCGGGTTCCTGCCTGGGTTTCTCCAAGTCCCCCAGGTGGGGACACTCCCTGGGGTCTGTGACAGCTCACCCCCTGACCACTAAAGGTGATGGCATGGTAACAACCCTGGGGGTGGGGGTGGGGGCAGCCTCAGGGTAGCTGGGCCACATTACCCTGGGCTAATCTGTCAGTTGCCCACATAGAACAAAGGCGGTCAGAGTAGGGTGACTAACACTTGGGCTCTGGGTTCAAGCTCTACCCCTGCTGGGCACCTGCTGCTTAACCTTGGCTTCACAGCTTGAACCTCACTGAGCCTCAATTTCTTCATCTCTGAAATTGGTTAATAGTTGCTATTTCCCTAATTACTAGGAGGAGTCAAGGAGGGAGAAAAGACATGTAAAGCCTAGAGTACAGGGCCTGGGACACAGTAGGTGCTCAACAAATGCTAGCTGATAGGGCTGGATAGTTAAGGGAACCTGAGTGTTGCTTGGTGAGAGCTGGCTAGGGAGGGGCAGGGTCCATGCTTTCTGGGACTGGCCGGGACCTGGGATTAGAGGCAGGGGTGGCCCCACTGTCAGGAAAGGGCTCCAGCTTTGACTGTCCCTCGCTTCCCAGCTGAGCCAGTAAACTTGAGCCCACAGGAGGTGGGGCCCCACAGCCCAGCCCTGAGGCCAGGAACCCACTGACCCCTCTTCCCAGGCCTTGGGCTGGAGTGGGCTGGGGCTCCAAACAAGGTGGGTCTCGTCTGGTCTACCCCTGCCTTTGCCTCTGCCTCCCTCTCCCGTGGGCAGGTCCAGCTCACTGCCTTCTCTTGGTCCCCAGGTCTGGACTCTCCTCAGAGCTCTGTTTCCTTGTCTCTTAGACCCTCAAGTCTCTGAGCTGGGTTAGGGGCCCTGAGTCTCTGAGCCCAGTCACCCCAGTCTCTGCTCCCCATGATGCTCTGTTCTCTAACCTTGACCCTTTGCCCTGTCCTCTCCCAGTCCCCTTTTCTCTGACCCACTCCTGGAGTCCTCTGTCTCATAATCCTCTATCCCTACCACCTGTCTCTATTCTTCTGGCCCCATGTCCCCCTCTGCTCCCCAGCTCTCCATGACTGGTTCCCCTCTCACCCCCCCCCCCGCCCCCGCCCCCTGAGCTCTGTCCCCGCCCGTCAGCCCCTGGTCCCAGCTCCCGGCCGGCCCGGCTCCTGCATGGACAAAGGGGTCCTTTGTGGGCTGACCGCGGCTGGCGGGGCGGCGGGGCGCTGGCTCCGCATTGCTGATGAAACGGAGCCCTTTGTTGTCCCTCCTCAGGCGCAGTATTTCTTTTTGGGGGCTGGATGCGTTCCTGGCAGGGCCGATGATGGATGCGCCCGCCGCCCGCTCGCCCGCCAGCTTTCCCTCCCGCTCATTCCCGCTCCGCTTCAACGCAGCCCCAGCTCCTCCCCTGCCGCCTGGGCACTGTCAGGCCCTTTCTGGCCTGGGAGGGGTTGCTGTGTGCCCTATAGTAGAAGGCTGGGGCCTGGGAGAAGGTCTTCTCTTATGTCTTCCCCTTCCATGAGTAGAGCACACAGGCCCTGTGGTCATGGTCCACTGGGACCAAGGCATCAGCCTTTCCCTGGGTCTGAAAGAGAAGAGGAGCCAGGTACAAGGGCAGATTTGGAACAGGCTTGGTTGAGGGCCAGGCTTTGGGCCTGGATGTTGTTTTCTGCCCACTCTAAGATTTGAGGACAGAGTTACCCCGTGTACTAGTCCCCCTTGTGTACCCCCCACCTTCAGTTTCTGTGGCTGACAAACCAGTGTTCTGCCTGCAGCACCTGTTCAATGACATATCACGTCCTCTGGTCCTGAGCTCAGCATGTCCTGGGACCTGGTGGTCTAGGGGCCGGTAGCCCCCGAGGAAGGACAGAAGAATGAAAGATCAGAGAGATTCAAAGAGGGGGGCCAGAGATGAAGAGAACATGAGGTTTGGTCCCCAGCAAGAGAGACTCAGGTTGGAGACAAAAGCAGAGAGACTTAGCCACAGCACCAGCCCTGAACACAGGCAGGCCCGGCTGTGTCGGAGGGAGCTGACTTCTAATTGACCTGCCCGCCCCACACGCAGAGCCAGATCCTGGAGCCTGGAGGAGGGAGGGAGGGAGTAGAGCAAGAGCAGCGTTAATGCAGCTATCGATTTCTGCCACCAGCCAGCAGGCCGCAGAGGCGGGGTACCCACAGAGGGGCTAGGACGCAGACTGCTCCCCTCCCCACCTCTCCAGCCCGCGGGCGCCTGCCTTCTCCTGTCTGCTCCCCTCACCCTGTGTCTAGGGCTGGTCGGGCTGTGGTCCAGGGCAGGGAGTTGAGCTCGGAGGGGCAAGGACTAGATGAGTTGACTTGGGATGATGATTTCCAGCCCTGATCTCACTGGCCCTGGTACCCAGCACCTCATCCGGGCCATTGATGCCTGGAGGGGTCCTGATCTCTGAGGTCAGGGGCCCAAGAGCCAGCCTGGGCTTGCACCTTAGGAGGTAGAATGGGGTACAGCTTTCCTGGGGCATATGTGGCCCTCTTGCTCTTACTACGACTTTGACCTCCATGATACCCCCATTCTGGACACCCTGCCTGGCCCTCCTGGGTTTGTTCTGGTGGAATCTGCCAGCTTGCCCAGCTCTTCCTTACCACCATCTGCCTTCACTAGAAAGGAGCTTAGGTGGGCTAGTGCCTGCTTTGGAGGGGCAGGGATTGTCTGGCTGGCTACTGCTGTCTGCTATTCACCTCATCCTGGAGATAGCGCATTTCCCTCGCCTGCACTCGCTCCTCCTCACGGCCACTCCCTAGCAGTCCTGGGCCAGGGGCCTTGCCTGCACTGGACCTTGATTTCTCCTTCTGTAAGTGCACAGGGTTGGACTAGATGACCTCCCAGGACAGCCGGAGTCCTGTGACTAGGGGATGGTGGGGTTGCCTGGGGACAAAGATGCAGTGTGTGCCGCCCCCAAGCCCAGGGCGGGACTGGCCCAGCCAGATGTGCGCCTCCCCCTCAAGTCGCCAGCTGCTCGGGCTGGGCCCTGTCCTCCCGCCCCTCTCCTGGGGGTTGCTGGCCTGCGGCAGGCAGACACTAGAGAGGCAGGGCTGATGAGGAAACTACCACTCCGCTCCATCTGGAACAGTTCCTTCCAGAGTTCCTGGCCAAGGAGCCTGGTTGCTCACATGCCTTAGTCCTGGGGCCTGAGCAGAGCAGGCTCTGTCCTAGGAAGGGGCTCCGCAGACACGTGGATGGACCTGAAGAACAGGCTCCGTTTCCTGGAGGGTCACACCTGCTCTCAGTCCTCTCACACAAGCCAGAGGTCCCTCCTGCCCACAGTCCAGTCCTGCTCTCTAGGCTCTCACTGGGACCTCCATCCAGACCCATCTGGGAGCTAGGTCAGAGCACAGCAGTGATGCCTGAGTCGAGACAAGAGTGGGTTCTGAGGTTTAAGAGAGAGAAGGGTGTGCCATTGTGTGCACAGGCATGTCCCCCACTCCTCCCCTCTGGCACAGTGCTGCCTGCCCTCTAGCAGGAGGATACATGCTCCTTGAAGTAAGCGTTCTGTGCTCTATTTGGCAAACTGTTAAACAAAGTCAGTTTCCTTTATCTGCAGGACTTGCCAGAGCCTTGAGATAATTGATGTGTATTAAGAATCTCAGACAGCATCCAGGGGCAGCTTCCCAGGCTTTTTGATCTACACCTCCCAGTCCTTCAGAGACTGTTCCCACCCCGCTTCATAGTTGGGTCAGTGAACAATCAGGAAGCAGAGGGTGACTCTGTAACCCTCCAAGGTTAATCAAGCTCTCCAGCTCTCTCCTGCCCCCAGCACAGACTCTAGCAGGGCAGAGGGAGACCCAGCTGAGCCTCTGCCACACTACTTGGTGGCTGTGTATCCATGGGCTAGTCCATTCTTCTCCCAAATCTTTTCTTCATCTATAAAACAGGTTATTACTAGCTACAGCTTTGTAGGGTTCTGTGAGTCTTAAGTGAGATCATACAAATTAGGAATTCCTAACTATGGTTGGCATTTCGTAAATGCCTAGCCAGGATGTGATATTGTGGTGGTGATGGTGGCGGTGGTGGAGGGGGTGTCTGCTGCCCTGACCCTGTATCCTCTTGCCCTGACAGAGTGAAGACACTGCCACGTGGACATCTGACCATGTACCTGCCCTGAGCAGCAAGGCCTACCAGGTGTTTCTGTCGTGGGCAGCAGGGCCAAGTGCTCATCTGTGGACCCCCCGCAGTTGGCAGGCTCCCCCAACAGTGGGGTCTGGGCCTCGGCCCCACCATGTCGAGCCTCGGCAGTGGCCCCCAGGACACCAGCAGCAGTAGCAGCAGCAACACCAGTGGCAGCAGTGGCAGTGGCCCAAAGGCTGGAGTGGCAGACAAGAGTGCGGCGGCAGCCGCGGCTGCGCCCACCTCGGTGGCGGATGATGCACCACCCCCCGAGCGTCGGAACAAGAGCGGCATCATCAGCGAACCCCTCAACAAGAGCCTGCGCCGCTCCCGCCCTCTCTCCCACTACTCTTCCTTTGGGGGCAGTGGTGGCAGTGGTGGTGGCAGCATGATGGGCGGGGAGTCTACCGAAAAGGCTGCTGCGGCTGCAGCCGCTGCCTCCCTGTTGGCCAATGGGCATGACCTGGCAGCAGCCATGGCTGTGGACAAAAGCAACCCTACCTCAAAGCACAAAAGTGGTGCTGTGGCCAGCCTGCTGAGCAAGGCAGAGCGGGCCACGGAGCTGGCAGCCGAGGGACAGCTGACGCTGCAGCAGTTCGCGCAGTCCACGGAGATGCTGAAGCGCGTGGTGCAGGAGCACCTACCGCTGATGAGCGAGGCGGGCGCCGGCCTGCCTGACATGGAGGCCGTGGCGGGTGCCGAAGCCCTCAACGGCCAGTCCGACTTCCCCTACCTGGGCGCCTTCCCCATCAACCCAGGCCTCTTCATCATGACCCCGGCGGGCGTGTTCCTGGCTGAGAGTGCGCTGCACATGGCTGGCCTGGCCGAGTACCCCATGCAGGGAGAGCTGGCCTCCGCCATCAGCTCGGGCAAGAAGAAGCGGAAACGCTGTGGCATGTGTGCGCCCTGCCGGCGGCGCATCAACTGCGAGCAGTGCAGCAGTTGTAGGAACCGAAAGACTGGCCATCAGATTTGCAAATTCAGAAAATGTGAGGAACTCAAAAAGAAGCCTTCCGCTGCTCTGGAGGTAACGGCGCCTTAGAGGGAGGTGTGTGGGCTCTTGCGTCTGTCTGGCAGTCCAAACCCACTCCTGCCCCTATTCCCACCTTTCCTGCCTGGGCAAGTGTCTGGGGGATGCCCAGCCCATCTCTGGGCTCTGGGGTTTTAGGGCAGGCTCCAAGACACTAGTTCACTGCCCCACAAGTCAGAGCCACATCCTGCGATAGATGCCCTCAGGTTGTTTTGAACCTAGGCAAGCATGAAATTCCAGGCAGAGGCCTAGCATTCTCTCCAGGCCTCGGGATTCTGAACCCATCCTGGAGTTCTAGGTCAGGTATTGAGATTCCCACACAGGTCCTAAGTCTTTGACTTTCAGACATGTCCTAAAGCTTCCAGTCCCTGACCCAAGATTCCGGGACTCTCCTCTGCACCATTTGAGGGGTTCTGTCTGGTAGACCCTGTGGCTTTGAGGGGTTAGCCCCTCATTTGCCCCTTCAGAGCCCACCCTTTACCCCCGAGGCCACCCAAGGATACAGCAGCTCCAGTGCTGACTGCCCTGCTCTGAGGGCTGGAAGAACCCTAGCTCTAGGCACCTAGTTAACAAATTTGGGGTGCCTTGGGACCCTAAGGTCAGTCTGGCTGCATACTTAATAGCCAGGGGTCCTGTGGGCCTGGAACTAGGGGGTGGCTTGAGCCTGGGGAATGGGCAAGCCCTGTCCACTATGGGATTGGCTTTGAGAAGGCAGAAGGGTTCCCATGCTATTTTCTCACCACCCTTGTGGCAGGGCCTGTCCCCATGCCCTCAGCCATGACACCTTGCTGTGGTGTCAGGCCCGGGGACAAAAGCATCTTTTCAGCCTGCTGACCCTGCCCTGTCCCCGCCCCTCTGTGAGTGGGCTTGACGCAGATGTTCAGAATGGTTATAAAACAGTGGTATTCCAGCTGTGGCTAGCCCCCCACCCCAAGCCCCAAACATCATGTATCTGCTCTCCTGTCCAGAGAACACACTTGTGTGCACACAAAGGCACCTGCTCTCATCTAGTGTAGAGACAGATACACACACACACACACACATACATCCTGCCCAGTACCCAGTCTTATTATAGACGCAGCTCTTAAAACACAGCAAGCATCCTTCCTTCCCACCACAGCTCCAGACACACTACACACTGTATCATAGCTCAAGGCACACACCTTGTATGTGTCCAGTGCACACGCGTACACACTCATTTGACAGAAACGTGACTGTAACTCTCAGATGTACCACAGTCGCCTGGCGCTTAAGGCTTTTGGACCAGGGAAAGGAGTCCTCCTGTCTGGATGGAGTGTTTCTGGGCACAGTGGCTCAGGAGGCCTCCAGGTGCTCCAGGCCCTCCAGTGGCCCAGCGGGTCAGGCTCCTCCTCTGGCCTGGCCAGGATGGCAGGAGCTCCACGGGGTGGCCGCTTTTACTCCATGCCCATCCCTCCGCCATGAGGCCATCCACGGGGGAACGTCTTTGCACCAGGCCCAGCCGGACCCTGACTGAACTCTCTCCTTGTTTTTGTCTCCCGCCCCCGCCAGAAGGTGATGCTTCCGACGGGAGCCGCCTTCCGGTGGTTTCAGTGACGGCGGCGGGAACCCAAAGCTGCCCTCTCCGTGCAATGTCACTGCTCGTGTGGTCTCCGGCAAGGGATTCGGGCGAAGACAAACGGATGCACCCGTCTTTAGAACCAAAAATATTCTCACAGATTTCATTCCTGTTTTTATATATATATTTTTTGTTGTCGTTTTAACATCTCCACGTCCCCAGTATAAAAAGAAAAAGAAAAGAAAAAAAATTTAACTGCTTTTTCGGAAGAACAACAAAAAAAAGAGGTAAAGACGAATCTATAAAGTACCGAGACTTCCTGGGCAGAGAATGGACAATCAGTTTCCTTCCTGTGTCGATGTTGATGTTGTCTGTGCAGGAGATGCAGTTTTTGTGTAGAGAATGTAAATTTTCTGTAACCTTTTGAAATCTAGTTACTAATAAGCACTACTGTAATTTAGCACAGTTTAACTCCACCCTCATTTAAACTTCCTTTAATTCTTTCCGACCATGAAATAGTGCATAGTTTGCCTGGAGAATCCACTCACGTTTATAAAGAGAATGTTGATGGCGCTGTGTCGAAGCCCCTGTGTATCCATCCACGCGTGTGGAGCTGCCGCGAGGAGCTCGCAGAGCGGGAGGGAGCAGCCCACTCACCCTCCCCGGGGTGGGGTGGAGGGGCAGGCCAGCCATGCCGCACCCACGGTCCCCAGAATGGGATCCCCCACCCCAACAGTGATGATTTTGCGAAAATGAAAGTTCTGTCGTTTATCCATTGAGATCTGGGGAGCCCATGTCTCAATATTTCTGAACCTGGCTACTTTCCTTAGAGAAAATAAGTCCTTTTTTTCTGGCCTTGCTGCTGGTAACAGAAGAAAGGGCTTCTTTGCGTGGCCCCATGCCGGTGGGGGTGGGTGCCCAGGGGCCCCCTGAGGCCTGGGCCCCCTTGCCCATGGCCAGCTTCCTGCTGATGAACATGCTGTTTGTATTGTTTTAGGAAACCAGGCTGTTTTGTGAATAAAACGAATGCATGTTTGTGTCACGAAGCACCACTGGCTTCTTGCTCTCCGGTTCTCGGGCCTGGCTTGGGGGCTGTTGCTGGGCGGGTTTGCTGGGACCACCTTGGAAAGGAAAAAGGATGGCCCAGGGACATTTAGAGTGGGGATCTCATGGAATGTGAGGCCCTCTGGATCCAGAAGCAGGGCAAGCAGGAGCAGCCAGCCTGGCCGACAGGATGGAAATTCTGTTAATCTGGAAGTGGCTGGTACTGGAGCACCTCGCCTGCCTGATTGTACCCACTACCTCAGGATCTGGACCTCCAGGGACCTTCACTCACCTGGTGCTACCTTCTCTGTTTACCTAAAGTCATCAAGCCTGATCAGTGCAAAGCAGCCAGCGGTACTAGAGGTGGGGCCTGAGCTGCCTGTCAGGTTCTTATTTCTTTCTTCTCAGTTGCAGGGATCTAGTGCTCCCCAGCCACTGAGGTGATTCCCCAGGGATTGGCTTTAGCCCAGGTTCATGGGGACTTGGCTGTTCCTGGCACACACACAGACACCCCCCACCATCCCCATATTACTCCCTTCCAGGCTGCTGTACTAGGGCCTAGAGGTGTCCCTGACTTTGGCTCTTGTGTGACTGTCCCCACCCCCCAGGAAGTTTGTTGGCCTAAGGTTGTCTGGGACCTCCAGGGCCAGATGTCTGGGGAAATCACCACACAGCCACATGGTCTAGTCCAGGGCAGCCTGAACAGGAAGGGGTGGCAGCTGCATGCCCCACCCCTGGACATCACAGAGGCCGGCCTGCAGGATGAGGCCTGTCATCCGCTTGACCATTTCCTCTATCCAGCTGCTCAGAGCCTTGTTGAGATGGAGCTAGACTTGAGGAAGGACTTACCGACGATGTTGGGGTCTGGCTTCAGGTGGGTAAGGGCTTTGGGGATGAGGGAAGGGGCGACTTCTGAAGCTGAGTGGGCAGTGAGGTGGGGGAAACGGGCTATCTCTGCCATTGTTCCGGGGAGGAGAAAAAGCAGCCATGTTGGGCAGGGGCTCTGACCCTCAACCCCTTCCCGGGTGTCGCAAGCTCCCTTCGAGCACCAGGAGCTCAGCAGCCTGGCCTGGCACAGCGGGGGCAGGCGGGGGCGGTGGGAGGCAGCTTTCAACTTCATCTCTGCCTGGGAAAAATTCCCTTTCATGTGGCTGCCTGTGATCTCTCCAGGCGGCTCTGCCGAAGGAGGGGGCGTCCAGCGGGGAGCAGGGGGAGGTGTTGCCGCCTGGGGCACCCTCGCCCCCTGCACAACGCAGACCGTGGCACCTCCAGAACCTTTTGGAGGTGGGGAGGGTCCTCCCTGGGGAGTAGGGGCGGGAAGCCTGTCCGGCAGGGGGCACCTGGGCAGGAGGCCTCTGCCTGCCCCCCGCCTGGCTGCTGGCAGCACACAGGCCGCAGATGGCCTCGGCCAGCCTTCGTTGGCATGCCTACAGGTGTGGGGTGGACGGCTCTGGTGCCAGCCCCAAGGGGGGGATGCTGTGACTCAGCCGGCTTGTACCCTCTCGTGTGCCAACCCGCAGTCCAGCCATGGCTCCTGGGCCCACCCCTCAACACAGGAGCCCTAAGCTTGTAGCCCCTCGCCTCTGCCAACTCTGGCTTCTCATGCTCCATTTTGTGGAAGTGGTAGTCCAGCCCCTCTGTCTGGAGGAGGCCCGGGCAGGGGTGGGGATAGCTGTGAGGCTAAACACATGATGAGACCTCAGTTACCTCATCTGGGAAACGGGGACAGTAAGAGTCTCTCTGCCGTGAAGTTGCCTGAGGATGAGATGAGATCACTCTAGGGAAGGGCCTGGCTCCTCGTAAGTACTCAGTCAATGGCAGCTGGCGCTGCTATTTTAAAACTATTATTCACCTACATCTCACCAAGATGCACCCCACCTTCCACCCAGGGTGTGTGTCCTCCCTAAAGCCCCAGCCTCCCCACATCTCATCTCTCCACAGGGTGGCCTAGCTGCTGCCCCAGTGCTGGGCAGGCCCTGCTCCGGCATGTCCGTCTCTGCCTGTTTCTGTCTGGCTCTCTGTCTTGATGGTCCCTGCTGGTCTCTGGCTCTCTTTTCCGTGTCTCTGTCTGTGTCTTGTCATCTCCAGTCTCTGAGTCTCTACGTGTCTCCTGTGTCTCTACGTCTCTGTACCTCTCTGTATCTCTTACCTCTGTCTTTCTGTTGCAGGCTCACCCCTGCTGCTCTCCGTCTGACTGAGAAGTACTTAGAGACAGGCTTCCCTGTGGAGTTGTATGTCCAATTCCCCTCCCTGGGGGTGCCCTCAGCTCCCCTCTGCTACAGTTGGGAGCTTGACCTCCTGGTGACCCGGGTCTTCACCTCAAGCACCCCGTCCCCCAACCTGGGTGGCAGGGTATGGTTGGAGAGGCTGGGAGTGAGTGCACATGGGGCTGGAGACAAACCCAGCCTCCTTGTAGCTCTGTGTGTGTGTGTGAGAGAGAGAGAGAGGGAGAGAGAGATGCTTCAAGGCCTTGACAACTGTGTAAGGCCTTGTGCAGCCATGTGGCTCTGTGTGACACTGTGACATTATTAAAATGGGTCTGCGACTGTGAGGTAGACTGATGTGAGACCTCATGTCAGCAGCCCCACACTTTGGGGACATTCTGTGACATTGCATATATAATCCTGTGACATTGTTCAATCCTGTAATAGACCCAGCCTGATACTAGGTTGTACAACTGAATGTGTGACACTGGATATGCAACACTGATATTGTATGGCATGCATGACCCTGTGACAAGACACTGGGTGGTTCTCTGTGGTTTGTGTTGTGTCTGTGTGACCATTGTGGGTGTGGCCTTGAGACTGATATCAGGGATTCTGTGTGAATGTGACGCTGGCTTGTGACCATGCTGTGACCTTGTGACGTTGCCTTTATAACCCTGGGTGTGTGCTCGTGACATTGTGTGTCAGTGTGCACCTGTGATCCCCTTGGTGATGCTGACATCATGCACCATGTGTTTGTCTGCAGCATTTCCTAGGTCTTTGCCCTGACAGCCGTGCAACTCTGTGGACAGAGTGAGGGCTCTGGCAGCCCCTCTTACCCCCAACCTGCCCCTGAGGCCCAGTCTAGGTTGGGGAGCTGGCTTGGGGGCAGCAGGCATGGTTCCCACGGCCGCCACAGCCCCTCTCCCAGCCCCACCACCGCCGGCTTCAGCGCCACAGAATATCCTGGCAACCCCAGCTTCTTTGTTCTCTGTGGCCGCCAAAGGCTTCTCCCCACCCTAGCCTGCCGAGCGCCTGCCAAGCACCCTCTCCCCCACCGACGGCAGTGGGGTTTGTTCTGACCTAGTCCCTTGCTGCCCTTATCCCCCAACTCAAACTGGGGCCCCTGTTGCATGCCTCCAAGCCTGATTCAACATTCCACACTGGGCCTTGGACCCCCTGCTATGAGCTTACTGTGGTCATGTTGTGCAGGAAGAAGGAAGCAGGACAGCCCCTGTGGTGTATTGGGTGATTGTAGGCCAAGAACTGGGCCCTGTATGGGTACTTCCCCACGGCGCAAGGCTAGTTGGAGGCTGTCTTCAGCCTGGGATGATTTCCATTTGTTAAGTATATTTGCTCCCTTGGCTCCAGAAAGTCATCGGGATAGGGATTATCTGTTTTACAGGTGACAAACTGAAGCCCAAGAGTCACATGTGACATGCCCAAGTCACAGAGCAAGATGGTAGTAAGGCACTGATTAGAACCTGGGCTCCTGGCTGTCAGACCCTTGCACTAGCCTGCTTTGGGGAGACAGGCCCCCTGCATGGATGGGAAAGAGGGCCTGGGAGTCTGAATCTGGACATATTAGTCCTCTCTTCGTGGTCACTGTGTGTCAAAGCCACATTCTGCATGTGTGTGTGTGTTTGTACATGTGCCTTTGTGGATGACCTTGGCCAAATGCCCTTGCCTCTCTGTTCCCAGGAAAAAAGGGCAGAATAACCAGGGATTGTAGGGTGGGACACTTGGCAGGGTGCTTTGCAGAGCAACAAGGTCACCTCACAGCAACAAAACACATAGTACTTACAACAAGCACATGGCGTTGGTGGCCCAGGGGCAGATTCTGTCTTGGGGCCCCAGCCTCTATTCCCAGGTTCAGCCCAGCTCTGTGCTGTCACAAAGAAGGAGGTAGTGATGGCTGCATGACTCTGCTGCAGTCAAGGCTGCTTAGGCCTGACCTGATTGCAGCACCGGCTCCCACTCCCTCCCAGGTGCCAGAGATGGATGGATGGAGGTCACTGTGCAGCCAGCCCTGGCCCCCCACTGCCCACCCGCAGCTCTTTGCTGACAGGCACTGCTGACAACAGCCAAGGCGGGGGAGGGACAGCAGCCACCAGCATGTTAATAACACAGATCTTGGCCCAGGCACCCTGTAGGCAGGTAATCGGCACAGAGAGGCTCAGCTGCCCCCAAGCTCACACAGCCCTGCAGAGAGTCCTGTCCCTAGTGGTCCACAGCTCCCCTGAGGGCCCCTTGAGGGCTCTTCCTGCCACACTGAGTTGAGAATGGCTGGGGAAGATAGAGAAGGGATGGGAGGGTCCCACGAGGCCACCGACCCAGCTGCCAGAGCGGACACTTTCATCTCTCTTCGCCTGTCGACCTGCCATCCCTCAGTGGCATTAAATTCCCCTCCTGCCAGAGAACAAGGGCTGCCTCAGATTCCAGGCAGCAGGGCATGAAGATGGGGTGGGTCCAGGGGAGGAGAGCCGGGTCCTGCAGGGCTCCAGGCCTGGGCTGGGGGTAGGGCTGGGGCTGGGGGCTCTGGTGGCCAGCGACCCCAGCCCTGTCCACATGCAGGACTGCTTCCTGTTGCCTTCTCTCTCCCTGACTGATGCCTCCCTCCCTTTTCAGGTGGTGCCTCCTACAAGAGCTTTCTTAACCTCTACAAGCCAGGTCTAGTGTCCCAGTGCCACCCCCATCACTGCCAATCACTCTGGGTGACACCACCTGGCTTCAGGGCTGCGGTTTGCAGCTCAGCAAGGGCGGCACTGGCACCAGAAAACCTCTGTGGGCTGAATAAACACATCTCCTCTTTCTGGACATTTTTTTCCTCTCGTGTGTTTCCAATTCTAATTGGAGTACTGTCCACAGGTGAGGGGAAACTTACTAGAAAGAGCCCCCTTTCCCCAGCCCCCTAAAACCTCCATATTCTGCCTCTATCCTTGGTTAGAGGTGCTAACAGTATCCCCCACCTCACAAGACATAGAGCTTGTTGCCCGTGTGCCAGGCATTGGGCCATCCATTGCACTTTCCAGCTTTCTTAATCCTTACAACCCTGTGAGGATGGCATTGATTTGTTATCCCCTTTTATAGATCAGGAAGCTGAGGTTCAGAGAGGTAGAGGTAGAGGGACATACAAGGTCACACAGTCAAGTTTCTCTGTTTTTAGAAGCTGACA
Source organism: Camelus ferus (assembly GCF_009834535.1). Taxonomy (NCBI): domain Eukaryota; kingdom Metazoa; phylum Chordata; class Mammalia; order Artiodactyla; family Camelidae; genus Camelus; species Camelus ferus. Next base: position 97,483,318 of record NC_045698.1, read on the forward strand.
TTAAACACCTGGTTATGCCTCAGGCTTTGGCTGGAAGAGACCCCCCTACACACCCAGTCCCTATCCCACATGCTGCCTGTGGTCCTGCCCAGATGCGGGATTAGGGTCAAGCATTACTTACTCAAACTTTTCTGTCCTTTCTGACATTTTATTTCCTTACTTTTTGTTTTTGCAGAAAACGTATATTGCTTTTCAAGTCAGAAAACCCAATAAAGTTCTTTAACTAAACGTTCTTAAGCCCAGAAAAGGTTTGAAAACAAAGAGCACACTGTGGAGTGAGAGTGAGGGATGAGAGCGTAGCCCAGGATCACTGCCCACTTCCCTGGAATGACAGGGTGTGGGTATCTGGGGGGCCCAAAGTGGGTACAGCCTGGAGGTACAAAGACCTCCGTCCCTCCACCTTCCTGGCATCTTCCCACCACCCTCCCAGCCCCTCACACAGCTCTGAGCCTGCCCAGGAAGGGACACTGCCTGTAGCTGAGTTTTGGCTCTGCCGCAGCGGGATCCACAGGCAGCTGCTGGGGTCCGGGGGGAGTGGCTGCGAGGGTGAGGGCAAGGGCAGTGCCCGCTGCGCCGCCGTTGATAAGGCGACAGAGCCCTCGGGAGCCAGGACGCAGTGAAGCCATGGAAACGAGGCCGAGGTGTGAGGCTGGCTCAGCCGCTTCCCCCAGGTGGCTGCCTCCCAAGCCTGGCGGGGGCCCAGCAAGGCAGGTCCACCCACTCCCTGACCGACCTCTGGGGGCCAGGCTCGGGCAGGCAGCTGGGCAGGTCTGATGTCACCCCAGCCCACTTTCCCTAGGGCCAGGCCGGGTCAAGCCTCCTCTGAGTGGGGAGGGCTGGGGACAGAGGCAAGGATGTTCTGAGTCTTTGGCCTCAAACCCCCCTGACCCGATTCAGTTCCTCCCAACTTTTACTGCCCCCCTCCTTTACTATAAATATGTGTGTATTATTTACTTTAAGCATTTTGATAAATCATAATAGGAGAGACATCTGCTGTCAAAACTGCAAACTGCATTTGGGGCTCAGCTGGTGGCTGAGGGCTAGAGGCCGGGGTGCAGGGGCTATGATGGTCTGAAGGGGATAATATAGACACCCCCAACCCCTCACTGAGGGCTGGGCCTTGAAGGGGACCCAGGCCCCATCCTTTGGGACCCCTCCTCACCAGCTGCTGACCATGAAACCTTCCCAAGGAGTCTATTCCCCCCTCCCCCCAACCCCCACCACAACTGTGTCCCTCCTGCCTGCCTCCCTCTGCCTCAGAATTAATGCAGCCGTGACAGCGGCTGAGAAGTCCCCCGAGCAGAGATTAACTCCCAGGGCAGCGCGGGCGGGGTTGACCATGGGAGGCTGAGGAGTGGGGGGCTGACGCACAGGCCTCACAAGATTAATCGCCCTGCAGCCGGCCTCATCACGAGGGTGCCCAGTGCTCCGACCCCCACCCCCAGCGGGGGTGCTGGGTCCTGTGTCAGGAGCCTGCCCTGCCTCCTGCAGCCCTCATGGCTCCAATAGGTGGGAGGATTTTGGAAGCCAAGACTGAGTTCTTTTCTCATTTTCTCTTCCCTTCCTGGTGGCCCTCAGACCCTGAAGACCAAGCAGCAATCCCGTGGCCTCTTTCCCTCCCCTGTTCCCTGTTTGGCTCAGCAGTCCCAGGAAGGGGAGGCCCTGACCCTTGCCGGCCTACCTACCACCTGCTGGCTCCCATGGCTCCGCTGGTGTGCCAGTTCCCCAAACAGAGCTGGGGGTGGGAGGCTCAAAAGGGGTGCTGGTTGATAAAGCACTGGGGTCATGGACCTGGGTATTGGTCTTTCTTAGCCAGTCACCCACTCACAAAGTCTTTTAGGGGTTGCAGCTAGTGGGATTGAGGTTAGACATGGGAGTAAAGTCCTCCAGGCAGGGAGGACCTAATGGAGGCTGAGGCTGAGCTGTGGTTGGAATCTGCCTTGACTCTAAGTCTGGCTGGAGAACTCTCTTCCATGTACCCACTGTCCTGGGTGCCCCATCACAGCCTTGCTGTGATCATAACGTAAACACTCCTGTTTACTTGCTGGTCTTCCCAGCTAGAAAATAAGCTCCAAAGGGGAGAGGATTTTCTACCTGGCACATGCTAGGTGCTTAATAATGTTGAATAAATGGATGCATTGGAGGCAGAGGACATGTGGTAGCTCTCTGTGTATAATGAATTGGAGAAAGAAACTGTTGGGTCTGAGCTTGAGGATCCCAACTGCAGGGCCACAGGCTGGTGATTGCCAAGAGGGGGCCCCAAGAGAAGAGGGGGCTTACAGCTGGATACCAGGCTCACAAGCTGTATGACCTTCTACAGGAAGCTTCCCTCTCTGGGCTTTACTTCCCAGAGATACTATGAGGGTGGAATGAGAAGTCCTCTGTGAAAGGTCCTTGTCAACTCTCAAGCCTTGTACTCCTTGGTGAACAAGAGATCTACTTGGATAGAAGGAGCCAAGAAGGCTTCTTGGAGGAGGTATGAGTAGAGTTGAGCCTGCTTACCTAGGAGACTTGGAGACTGGGACAGTGAGGAGACCATACTGGAGGGAGCCCAGGGGACTACGGGGTCATCCTCAAGCTCCAGGATGAGTGAATGTATTTTGTCTTGGGGACAGTGGGAGTCAATGACGGTTCTGGAACCTGGGCAACCTTTGGATGGACTTAAGTCTGGAGTGAAGACTTCAGTTAATCTGGGTATGTGGGGTAAATTCCCAACCCCATCCTGGCCCCCTGGGGCTGAGCTGGGGAGTCAGCAGGAGGACATGATCATGTTCCCTGCCATGTCCCCTTCCAAGGGAAACAACATATCCTGTATTAGTAAGTGGGGGGCTAGACTTGAATAGAAATGACCTGTCAGTTCTGAGGCCTTGACTACTCCAGGGGGACTGGATGGGGACTCCAAGTTATAGGCCAGGCTGGTTGAAGGGCTTCAGGATTTGTTCACATCCTAGACATCTGGGCTCCACCTCTTATCCCCCAAGATCCTAGCAGAGGATCAGAGTCCTGGGCTGAGAGAGGCAAGGGGCTAGGATTTCCATCCAAGCTGTAACCCCGTAGCTGGCTTTGTGATCACATGACCAAAGACACAGCCAGCCCTTCCAGTCTAGCTTTCCCAATTAGTGCAGTGGAGTACCTTCCAGGATCAATCAGCCAAAGTTCTAGTCTCCTAAGAGTTCAGACCTCCAGAAGGGGCTGTAGTTTCTCGGGGTCCTTCACTCCGGCCCCCTCCCCCACTTCTGTGCTGGGCCCGCTCCCTTCTCCTGCTCTGACACCCACACCCCCCCCTCACCCCTGACCCTGTGGCCAGCAGCTTCTGCTGCTGTCATCCGTTGTCATGGGAACCAAGCAGCTCTGACCTGGCCGCACAGGCAAGAGCTGGCCCGGAGCTTCTAGCAGGGGAAGCTGAGGGTAGCAGGGGTGAGATGGAGGTGCCTGTCCCTGCCAGCTTGACTGGGTGCTGATACACCCCATAGAAAGGGGGCATGGGAAAGATGACCAGGATGGGGGTGGGCTGGGTTACAGGGTTTCAGGACCTGACTACTTCCAGTCCCTGGGGTCCATGCCCTTTCCCAGGCTGGCCCCCCTATCCAAACCCGGCTCCAGGCTGGCGGTGGTAGGGAGGGGTGGCGGGGACCTTCCTTTTTCCCTCACTGCTGATGGTTGCTCAGAGCCCTGAGCTCAGCTCATTCTCAGAGGCTAAAAATACCAGAGAGGCGGCGGCAGCAGCTCCCCTGACACCCCGTCCACTGCACCCCCTCACCAGCAACACACACACACACACACACACATGCACACACCCAGCTTGGACCAGGTGCCAGGGTGCAGCTTAACCCACTATCGTCCATGGAGTTTCCTAAAGTCCCACCCCGATGTGAGACCTAAACCTGGTTCACTTCCACCCCGATCCCAATATGCTATGTGATCTTCAGGTATAACTTTGGCTTCTCTGGGTCTTGCTTTCTCTTTTATATAGTGAGGAGCTATAAAGAAGAGAAGACCCTCAGGAGTGGAGTAGATGGTCAAGCCCTGGCTGCCCCATCTCATTTAATCACCATGGCAGTCCTGGTAGCTCTCTGAGGTCACAATCTCCCTTTTCTGGATAAGCAAACCGAGGGTGGAAGGTAAGTGTGGCTCAAGGGTGCTAATCAGACCTTTGGGTGCCAAGGTGGCCCTCTCTTGTCCTGCAGTAACAAGTGGAGCTTCTGGGACCCCCAGGCATTTATTGAAAAGTAGGTCTGTGCCCCTACAGCAGGGCAGCGGGTAGCTCCCTCAAATCTCAAAGGAGTTCCTGGTTCTGTGAGTTAAGACTGGGGTTGAGGAGGAGTCCACACCGCCCACCCAGAGTGTGGCTGGAGTTCAGGTGAGTGTCCACACTGTCCTTTTGCCTAAGGCCTGGCCAAGTCATGGACTCACTGTCCATACTGCCTGTCTGCAGTCCTGGCTAAAGCCAAGTTGAGGGTCCATGCTGCCCACAAGAAGCTGAGGTCAAGGAGAGTATCTGTACGGCCTCTTGCCCTGGAGCTATGTATTTCCATCAGCGCCGGGCTCGGGCTTCATTTTGGGTTTCATATTTTCTCTTTCCTCCTGGAAACCAGAAATTGTGCTCATCCATTGTGCTTTAGAGGAGGCCCGCTTTCATCTCGGGACCAGCGGGGAAAAGCAAGATGGGTGCGCTAGTATTTCCAGGACCCTCCGTGGAAGTCACAGCCATTGGGCACTGAGAGGCCTGGAAAACTATACCCAGATCTCCAGGACCCCTGGGGGTCCACTGCTGTGAGACCTGAGTCATTGAGCCCCACTCCTCCCATTCACCTTGTCACCCAATTCCACTGACATCCTGAGACTCACAGGGTGCACTTTCCCATAGACCCAAGATCTCAAAATGTTGGAGCTGGTGTCCATACGACCGGGGCATGGATTTTCTGTGTGGGCCACCCAATCCTGCAGTGCAGAGAGCAGGCTTTAAGTCATACACCCTAAGTTCACAATACCAGCTTTTCCTGTGTGACCTTGGGCAGGATACTTCATCTTTCCGGGTTTGTCCATCTGTAGAACAGGTGTTTAATAGTACCTGTCTGTAAGGTCTGGTACAGGGATTAAATGAGATATTCCCATAAAGTGTCTAACAGAGTAAGCGCTCAATAATCATTCTTTTTGGGGGCTGGAAGGGAAGGGGCATGCTCTGAAGGGTTCTGGGACATCTGCTCATTCATTATTCCAGAGTCAAGAACTATGTTGGTTGCTGGGTCATAGGGCCTAAGGCCCCATCTGGGGTCCCCCCTCTGAACTAGGGGGCTCCAAAAGAGAAGTGTTGCCCATTAGTTTTATGAACATATTTTTAGCCTATAAATAGATGCTCTTAGGTAAAACATTAATAAAGTGCATCACGTTGGTGGGGAAAATTAAATGTAAATGAGATAATTAAAAATGAGGCAGGTGCCCGCTGCTTCGTGCTATTACTTCTTATTAAACGTTATGAGAGGTGGACTTGGGTGAGGTGGGAGGCTGGTTGTGGGGTTCCAATGGGGGTGGGAGCTGCAAGGGATTACCTACTGGAGTCCAGTTTGGTCTTTGGAAGAGTCGGACCTAGAGGATGCTCCTGCATGGGCTCTGGAGAGCTCTGGGGGTTCTGGGACCAGAGCCCTGGAGGCGGGTCCCTAAGTCAGTGCCTTCCCCTCACCACATGTCAAGGTTTCCTCATTTGTAAAAGAAGAGTAACAGGCCCTACCCTCACAAGACTAAGGCAGGGGTGATGTGAGATAATATCTAGAAGATAACCAGCTGAGGGCCTGGCACATAGTAGGTGTTCATTAAATATCTGCGATTACTAGTAATGTCATCACCACCATCACTGTGTCATTGTGACTGAAGCCCTCTCAGCCGCAGCCCCTGAGCTGAGGATACTATAGACAAAAGCTTCTGTATTAGGTGAGGAAAGGAAGGCTCAGACAAGGGATCCAAGGTCACATATTCTGAGGGAGGTAGCATTGTTTACTATTCCAAGGTCTCAGAGGGGAAGCTGGAGAAACAGCACTCCCCACTCAATACTCTGCTTCCCAAATTTAACATTGATGTCTTTCTTTTTTCTGCACCTGCCCTGTGCTCCAGGCTCTGGGAAGGGTGTGAGGGCCCAGAGGTGAGTACTTCTGGAATGAGGGAGACATCCTGGGGGGGCTAAGTCCCAAAGAAGTGTTTAATCACAGCAATTCTCCAGAGAATAGATAGGCCTGGGGAGGGGGTCTGAGGTCTCCCCAGGAGGTGTGATCCCTTTCAGCATGATGAGATTGGTAGAGACTGGAGGATAGGCAAGGCAGGTAGCAGGACCAGCGGGAGCAAGGCAGGGAGACTGGAAAGCCCGCAGCCAGGCCTGTGGTGGGCTGTGGAGGGTGCACGATGAGGGGGTGGGAACACGAACACGGAGCGGGTGAGTCACCGTTTCTGGGCCAGGCAGGCGGCGGCTGCAGAGCGGGGGGCGCATTCCTAGCTGGCAGGGCGGCCGGCACTAATGTCTTTCCCACATGGCCCCGAATTCCCGGCTCGGCACGATCACACGGGCAAGACGCTCCCGAGGCCACCCCCGCCCCAGCTGCCTCCTTCCCACAGAGAGGAGAAGAGGGGAGGGAGTGTGGGCGAGGCAGGCCGAACTGGCCCCTCCTGGGGTAGGGTGGGGGTCTTTGGCATGGCTTCCCAGAGACCTGCGCCCAGGGCATCCTGTGCACCTTGAAGGAGTAGAGGCTGAGTTAGTTAAAATAAGAGCAAGGTCGAGGCTGTGAAGCAGGGGAAGGAAGGAGGTCAGAATGGCCATGGGTCCTTGGCCACGTCCCCGTTTCTCTGGCCCCATTCATCCACCCCCGCCCTGTGTAAGGCCCTGGCTGAGGGGGAGCATTTTTTTTTGGAGGGCGCCTGGGCCTGATTGGCCACAGTATCATCGGCAACTTCAGTCCCCTCAGATCTAACTCCTTGCCCCCTCCCCTCCTTCCTGACCCTTGGGCCCTGGTTGGGGTGGGGGATTATCTGAAGCTGTGGTGCATATGGCAGGGGCACTGGGGCTGGGGTTCCTGGAAGAGGCCACACCCAGTCCCTCATTCCATGGGGCGGAGGACAGCCCCAGCTCAGATGAAGGGGACTATGAGCCACAGCTCTCCCACGCAGCCCCTGTCGTTGGGCCAGGCCCCTGGGGGGAAACTGAGGCTGCGAGGGCGGCCCACCCAGAGCTCCTTGTCTGCTGGGGGAAGCTGGCGGTTGTCCCTCCCAGCTGGGCTCAGAGGCGCTAATGAGAGTTAAATGTGGGTCGTGAGTCACTTCGGGGGTGGGGGCTGGAACCACCCCCAGATGTGGATCCTGGATGGAGTGGAGGTTTGTCCAGAAGGCTCAGCCTTTCCTCCACTCCCCTGTTCTTCATCCCCTACCCCTTGGCAAGGTAGGGATGGATTCCTTAGGTAGCAGATCAGGCCCTGTCACCTGGGCCAACCTCCCCCAAACAGCTGGCTGCCTCAAGGGGAGGGAGGCTATATAACCACAGGGGGATTCCAAATCCCAGGATGGGGTTCAGTACCCCAGGACTTGGGGATGGACCAACGCCTGGGGTTGTCTAGTGGCTATGAGCCCTGGGGTATGGTGATGTGTCTTTGGATAGGGGGTGGGCAAAGGGCCCAGGCCACCTGGAAGGATCTCCTCACCCCCTACAGCCCATCTGGCCTCACTCAGACCACCAGGCTCTGACCACACAGGGTGCCTGTCCCCCCCATCCCCCAGCCCTGACCTCAGGCCAGCACAGGAACTTCAGTTTGCCATCCTCATGGCAGGGCAGACTCTGTGTGTTTGTGTGTTTGTGTGTGTGTGTGTGTGTGTGTGTAGGCATGTGCCCCTATGACTGGGTGTATTTCTGCCACTGTGTGTATTTGCGATGCAGTGTGCAATTGTGTATATTTGTGTGTTATTGGCTGCCCCTGTGGGTCTCAGTGTTGCAGGGAACTTGAGAGGGAAATGTGGATTCCTGCATGTCTATATCTGTGTGTCCCCTCTATGTCTCCATGGGTCTTTCTGTGTGACTGTGTCTGGGTTAGCCTAGTCCCATCCACAGGTTCCATGGCTCCTCATTGAGCATCTTGTCACCACCACCAGGAGCCTCAGGGTTAGAGATGTGGATCTGGAAGGGGGTGGCTCTGGGGGGATGCAGTGCCCGCTGTTCTGAGATGTAATGGCCTGGCTGGGTGGGCAGCACCAGGGGTTGGGCAGGGGCATGGGCAGCCACAGGAGAGAGAGAAAGGGGGACAGGGGAGGGCCCCTGCTCAGCAGTCCCCTCCCTGCTCCCTCTGCTCCCGGCCCGGCGCCTCCTGGCAAGAGCTTATTTGCATGGTATTTACATTTCATTTGCATCGCGTTCAATTAAAAACCTGACCAGCTCCCGCCTGCCTGGCGCTGCCTGCCCAGCCTGGTGAAATCGTTGGTTGGGCATTGCCTGTCGCCTTCCCTCCCCAACCCCCCCCACCCCGACACACAGGGATTGACTGATGTGGGAGGGGTCCTCTCTTCAGTGAGATCATCTAAGTCACCCACCCTAAGAGTGTGAGGGCTGGAAGTACAAATGGAGAAACTGAGGTCCAGAAAGAGTTGCCGGTAGCTCTATGCTAAGGGCCTGTCTTGTTAAGAGCTAGAAGAATATTAGTAGTAACAGCTGCCCCTTAATGGAAGAATCTCTCTTTCAGCACCTGGATGCAATATCTCATTTGAACTTAGCTATCCCTTGAGGTCAGGCCTTGCATGATCCCCATTATACAGATAAGAAAACCAAGACTGGAGAGCGCAAGCCCAAGATCTTTCAGCTGACCCAGAATTCAAATCTCTGTCAGTATGACTTCCAAGTCCACGCTCCAAACCCCGAGCATGACTGCCAAAGCACAGTGCCTTCCCTACTCCTCCTGGTGAAAGGAGCACATTACCTCCAGTCATTAGCTCTAGGATGAGCTATTGCACTTTTCACTCTAAACTGCGGGCTGGCCCAGCTGTTGCCTGTTCTCTTGCTAACACTGCCATGCCCATCCCATCTACCTGTAGAAGTCCTTCCTGGCACCTGGCCATAGTTTTTCCTGTTGCAAAACTGCTCTTCTTGGCAGTCAGATCTGGTGACTTTGTAAAAGGCAATTAAAGACCCTGATAGTGAAACAAACTATCAGGTAAGCCCATGGAAACACCAAGGCATTGCAGTAAGAAGAAACTCTCAAGGCCCTCCTGTCCTGGATCAGGAGGCTTCCTGGACCCTCTTCTCACCTGGCCAGAGCTGGACTGATGGATGTCATCTGCACAGGTGAGAACTCTTGGAACTGGGGAGAGTGGAGGTTCTCAGGCTCCCCATAAAGGAGTCATTCAGAGCTTAGACTCTAGCCCTGGAACTGAAGAGTCCTGGTATTGACTGGCCCTAGGTGCCTCCCTTCTAGGGACCACCTTTGTCTTCCCCCACCACCCTTAGGGCTTTAGAGTGACTTCACCTACCACTAGTGCTGGGGTACCTGGCCAATCAGCAAACTCCTACGTGACCACAGTGATTAGTTCAGAGATGGACATGCGACCTGGGCTTAGTCAATCAGGTTGAATCCCAGAGCTTTGGTTGGAATTATGGGGTAGGGGTTGTTAATATGGTAGTGTGGGAATCAGAGGCTGCTGCCACTTGGGAAGAGCTATCCGTGAATGAACCCAGCAAAGGGCAGCTGATCCTTGCACTTGAAGCCAAACACTTTTCTACTTGAGCCTCAGAATGAACCGATAGGTTCTAATTTTGCTTAAACCAGTGTGTGTTGGGTTTCTGTCACTTGCAACTTGAAGTCCTGACCAATTAATGCACGCCTTGCCCAGTCAGTTCTCTGACTTCAAGACTTTGTGAAATTCTCTGCCGAGAATGCCTTCCTCTTGTCTTCTTCTCACTAGTCATACCTGTGTTAGAGATCCAGCTCACTCTTCTCCTCTAGGAAACACAATTTCATTCTGTACCGTCTCTCCTGGCTCCACTCTCCAGGGGTATGTTACTTGGAACTTCTGACCCCCAGCCTGGCACTCAGCATCTATGCCCAGAACAGCTATGTTAATTCCCTTTCCAAGGTTTGTGTCTCATTGCCCCAAAGTGATTATAAATTCCTACGTGGCATGAGCTGAGTCTCTGCCTAAGGAGAAGAGTGATCTAGTACAGTGGTTAGGCACTTGCTTTGGCACCAGGCAGCCTCAGTTCGAATTCTAGGCCATCTGTGTCATCTTTGAACCAGTCCCTTCACCTCTGAGCGTAGTAGTCTTCTGTTCTTTAAAATGGGGGTGTTGTTTCATGAGTTCTGCATGAAAAAAATGTACTTAGCACAATCGGGCCACAAGTGTTTACTGGGCACCCACTCTGTGCCCAGAACTGAGGGTGCAGGCGTGAAGCACCCACAGGCATAGCAAGGTCCCTGCCCTCAGAGCAGCAGAGGATGGAGGCTGGGGCACTGGCCCCCGCTGGAGCAGCCAATCAGCAGAGTGGGGCGGTCCTCCCCAGCCTGCTAGGGCTCTTCTCGGAGAGCTGGGGCCCCCTGCAGCCCCCCTTCCTTCCAAGGCACTGGGGGTTTTTGGTGGGGGGAAGCTTGGTCATCCCCCTCCCCCTTCTTCTCCCCTCCCTGTTTGTCGTCCCTTGGAGCCGGTGCCGCTCAGAGTTAATCTCCTTGCCCGTCAGGGGGTGACAGGAGGTGTCTGTCATTTGGAGCCAAGGCCGTCAGCCTCGCTGGCTAATTGGGGCGCAGGCGCCAGGAGCACGGGAAATGGCCGGAGGGAAGGAGCGGGAATGAGGGAAGGGAGGCTGCCCTTACCTCGTTCCCGCCAGGCTTGGGGCAGATCCACAGGGCTCCTTAGGGGAGGGGAGGCCAGTCAAAGGAGGAAGGGGCTGTGTGGTGGGGACTCTGTGACCTTGGGCATATTGCTATTCCTCTCTGGGCTTTATATTATTATTATTATTCATTATGACAACAACAAGCCTTTATTGAGCAATTACTATGTAAATCAATTCCCAGTACACGCCTGCTGAAAACCTCCAGTGATTTTCTAAGGCCCTTAGAATTCAAGCTAGGCTCCTTCCAAAGTCCTTGAGGACCTACAGTACCCAAGCCTCTACCCTACCTGCTCCCCTTGCTCTAGCCATACCAGCCTCCCCAGGGTCCTGCCTCAGGGCCTTTGCACTTGCTGTTTCTGCTCCCTGGAACCCCCTTCCTCTGCCTTTTAGCATAATAGATTCCTCATTATTCAGGTCTCAGCTCAAATGACACCTCGGAGACAAGGTCCCTGACCACCTTATCAAAAACTACCCAGTCTGACCTCCAGTTGTGCTGTAATGTCACCCTATTACATTATCCTATTTATACTTTCACAGCATTGGTCATAATGTAAAATTCTCTCATTTACATATTTGTGGTTTATATTCATTCTCCCTCTCCAGAATGGAAACCCCTGAGAACAGGAGACCTTGTCTCTGTGATTTACTACTGAAACCCCAGTACCTAAAACAATGTCTGGCACTCAATAAATAGAGAATGATTAAATAAATGAAATTCAGGCATTCTGTTAAGGACTTCATCCAACTTAAATTCTTACAAGAATTTTAGAAAATTTAGAAAATCTCCATTTGAGATGAGGAAACTCAGGCTCAAGGAGATTCTCTGACTATAAGTTATGGTAATTGGAGTTACACCCAGGGCTGTGGGGATGACTGTGAAGGTCTCAGCTGAGATGAGGGCACACACAAGAAGAGGCCAAGGACCAGGAGAGGCCACGCCAGGTGGAAGTTTCCTCTGGGAGCTCAGGCCTCTAGGGAGCCCCTCTTGGGTAGGGGGCTTAGTCCGTTTGGGCTGCTATAACAAAAGTACCACAGACTAGGTGGCTTAAACGACAAACATCTGTTTCTCACAGTTCTAGGAGACTGGGAGTCCAAGATCGAGGCACTGGCAGATTCGGTGTCCAGTGAAGAACTGCTTCCTAGTTCACAGGCACTGTATTCTCGTTACGTTGTCACATGGTGGAAGAGGCAGGGGATCTCTCTGGGATCCCTTTCATAAGGGCACTAAGCCCATTGAGGAAGGCTCCATCCTCATGACCTAATCACCTCCCAAAGCCCCCACCTCCTTATACCATCATACTGGGCATTAGGAATTCAAAGTGAATTTTGGAGAAACATAAACATCAGTCTATCACGGAGGCAGAACCCAACATGCTGTGCAGTGCGGTGGGTGCACAGAGTTGATGGTGCACTGGGGAACTTCACACAGCCCTGATACTTTCCATGCCCCCAAGGCAGGGGTAAGTTGTGTCCTGTGAGCCAGGGTGGCAGCCTCTTCCTCCAGTCTGTGTCCACCTTTCATGTCCTCTCCTGCCTGTTAAGGTGCTGGCTCCCCAGCGAAGCATTCTAGACTGGACACAATACAGCCTTTGCCTGCCTCCTCCCTCTCCTCTCCTTCTGGTGTACCTGACACCCCAAAGTGGTCCCTGCCCACCATGCCTTTAGTCACACGTCTTGTCATTTTCTCTCCCCTTCCTTTGAAGCCAAGCCCCTGTGCTGCTTCCTCCAGGAAGGGCTCCCAGGGCAGTGTCTGTGCAGTGGTGGTCTGTAGGTCTGAGGCTCTCTGCCAGGTTCTCAGCGTCCTGTCACCGTCAGCACCCATCACATGGCTGGCACAAAGCCAGTCAGTCAGTATCCTGCTGCCTTCCATCCATCCAGAGACCCCTTGTGAGACCACCATTCTGAATTACTGGGTCTCTAGTTTCTGTTCACCTTCAGGGTGCCTCCAAACCTGTAATCTCAACCTGGAGTAGGGGAAGGGGCATGTGTGGGCTACAAAAAGCCTCTGCAAATCACAGTCCTCAACTGCTGACACCTCATGGCCCTTCGGACCCCAAGACACTCATTACAGTGATGTCTGGGTCCAATTGGGACAAGTTACTGGCCTCTGTTCACTCCTGTGAGTCATGCCTCACCAGCCAATCACAGCAGCTCCCTCCTCCTCTAGCCCCACATTATGTCTCTTAAAGGTCCTGACCTGGTTAAAAGTCCAGGGTAGGGCCAGGCTCGGCACAGACTCTCCCCTTCTTTCCCCAGGATCATAGAGCCACAGTTTCCTTCTTTCTAGTCCTTGCTACCATCCCATTACTAGCATCTCTCTCTCTTCCTGTTCCTACCCTCCCCTTCCTCAGCCCAAGCAGCCATATTAGAAGGGTCTGTAGGTGTGAAGTTGGCTGTGGGGGAGGCAGACTGGATCTGTGTGAGGAGAGGCAGGGATATGAGGATCCTACTAGGGGGCAGCCCAGCCACCGTCAGCAGCAGGAGCACTGCAGAACCGCCTCCTTTCCCTTCTCCACCTCTGTCATGGGGTGGCAGGCAGGCACCCAGATCCCAGATGTTTCCTGCTGCACTGCTGTGTGTGTGTGTGTGTGTGTGTGTGTGTGTGTGTGTGTGTGTGTGTGTGGCTTCTGCACAAACATTGGCTTTTGCCACTGGCTCCTGACCTACCACTATTCCTCCAGGAAGGGATGGAGGGGAGTGAGGGATGAGGGTAGACAAGAATCTTCCCATCTCTGTCCCCACAATGTTGGAAGTAGACAAGCTTAGTTGGACCCTAAATGGGTACTCCCCAAAACCCTCACCCCCTGTTCGGGGTCAGCAGGTTGTGGAGGGGAGAGGCCAAGAGAGGGAATGGGGTACCAGGGCTAGGCCTTTGTGCATTTTGATGTTATGTGAGCAGCATGCAAAGCAGATGCAAATATTATGCAAACTAGAACTTTTCTCTCTCTAGTCAACAGCACTGACAGGCTCTGAAATGGGATATAAGGGCCCCAGGACCCAAGGGGAAATGTCAAGGTTCAGGCAGGCATCAACATTACTTTGTCAAGAGGAAGCTCTGTTCAAGCAGTACTTGAGTACCTACTGTATACATGGCACCAAGCTGGGCTCCTGAGGATTCAGATGAAGCCTTAGGCATATAGGGGAGTTGAGGGAAGTAAGGGCAAGATCCATCACCACAGGAATTTCAGAGACATCCTTGCATCTATTAGAATATGAGACCAGATAATAGAATGTTTAAATTCTCCTGTTTTGGCCTCAGCAGGACCTGGATTTGATTCACAGCTCCACCGCTTAATTGCTGTGTGATTTTGGGCAAGGCATTTCATCTTTGGAAGTTTCTGTTTATTTGCTCATAAATTAAGACTAGTAATAATAATAGACCTCATTGGGTGGTTGTAAGGACTCAATGACATGTACCAGGGCATGGTGACTGGCGCTGGGTAGAGGCTCCATAAATGGGAGAGATTGTAGTTCCTGCTTCTCCAAAGGAGCCCCTCCATGTTCTCCTGCCCTAGAGCACAAAATGCCCTAACCAAAGAGTCATCCAAGGAGCTGCCTGAGAGCAGGGCCTGGGTTTGCTTTTCTCCGTCCTCAGCACAGACTTGCCTGGAGAGCCACTCGACTGACTGAATGAATGGTAGTTGAATGCTCTCAACTCCTCTGGCAGGCAGGGAGGGATGGTGAGCTGGGGTCCTGGACGCGGAGGGATCCCCACAGTCAGTTTAGTGAACAAGGATTGGGTGAGTCCCTTTGCAATGATCCCCCCCAAACTGCCTTTCCAAAGAAAGATTGGGTGGGAGGAGATGAGAAGTGGAGCTTCTGTCCTCAGCAAATGAAAACAAGGCCAGAGGTGGGGTGGGAAGGCCAGGGGATGGTTCTGGTACAAAAAGGCAGATATCGGGGGAGAGGGGGAGTAGCCGCAACATCCAAAATAATAGTCCAGATTTATTGAGCACCTCCTCTTTACCAGGCTCTGGTAAATACCTTTCAGATATTATCCTTTTAAAAGCTTATAGTGACAATCTCCTTTTCTTTTTAAAATACTTGAGGAAATTGATAGAGATGCTTGCCCAAGGTCACTGAGCTAGAAAATATCTGTTCTAGCATTTGAACCCTGGCATTCTTACTCCATAGCTTTACTCTTCACCTCTAAGCAGCCCCTCCATGCTCCCAAAGGCCGACCTAGGTTTAAGTCCTTCCTCTCTCACCAAGTTTCTGTTGCTCCACCTCACCCCCACATCCACTTCATCTGCCAAAATATATCACTAATCCTGTAAGCCCTCTTCCACCCCCTTTTTCCCTCCAGTCCCCTCCTCCCCATCTCCCTCCTGCACCTTTGCTTTCCTCTAATCTATACAGTAGCCAGAGGGATTTTTAAAAATTTAAGTCAGACCATGTCACTCCCAGTTTAGAACCCACCAAAGGCTTCCATTGCACTTTTCAAAAACCCGATCACTCACTTGGTCTGCAAAGCCCTGTTCTATCTGCTTCCCTTTGCGCCCACGGTGGCTTGTCCACTGTGGCATGTTCCACATCCTCTCCTTTGTTTGGCAAGTTCCTCCTGGTCTTTCAGGCCTCGGTTCAGATATCACCTCCTCAGAGAGGCCCTCCCTGATTACCGTAGCTAACATGGTAGCCTCCCTGAAGTCAGCCTTCACATGACCTATTTTAATATCTTCATGACTTTTCAGAAATTCTGAAATGATCTTGTTCAACTATTTGTTTATTTGATTATGATCTCTCTCCCTGAATCAGAATGTAAGCTCTATGGGACTGATGTTCTCATAGTCTGAACAGCACCTGGCACTTAGTAGGCACTCAAACATCTGAAAAAATGTGGTTGGTGTGACCTGGACCAGGAAGTCCAGCCCTTCTCTACCTCAGTTTCCTTTCTCTGTTGGGCTCTTGCCTCCTTCTCAGCCTCACAGGGAGCGCTCTGGATGAGATCAGAGATGGCAAAAGCATCTCTCTGGGGGAGGGAGGGCACGATGCCCGCCTGGGGATGAGGTCAGCGTGATAGGTACCTCTCTGCTGCGCCAGAGGCAAGCGGAGTTGCAAAGACTGTCTTGGCTAGACCCCTTGCTCCGGAATGAGATCCTAGACGGGCAGGGGAGGGTGAGCAACCCTTTTCTCCGATGGGAAGCTTCTCCCGGCGGGGCCTCCTGTTCCCCCCTCCCCGGGGAGGCAGGTGGAGCTGCGTCCTCATCTTTGTTCCCATCTGGAGCGCGTTTGGCGCGGCGTGGCGGGGGCGGGGCTGCGCCCCCGCGGTGCCCGGAGAGACGGGCCCGCCCGCTTATCTGATCTGCGGCTAATTGAAACTCCCTGCTCGCGAAGGTCAGCTCGGTCCCCTGACAGCTGCCGAGCCGAGCCGGGCCGGATGGAAAACCCGGGCTGTGCAGGGCCCGACGGGGCCCGGGGGGAGGGGGTGTGGGGGGGCTGCGTCTGAGGCGAAGTAGACAAAGGCTGCCCCTCCCTCCTTGTGTGCACTGTTGGGGGGTCGCCAGAGGTAGCGGCCTTCGCCCTTACCCAGCAGGGCGCTCCGGCCAGGGTCACGTGGCCTGAGGCCACAGAGGCGGGGGTGGGGGGGCGCCCTTAATCCCTAAGCGCCCGCCCACCCAGCTCCCACGCCGGGGCCCTGTCTGGGGTCTCTGGGAGAGTCACCCCCAACTTCCTGCCCCTACCCCGCCTCCACGCCCCGGCTCTGAGACTTCCTGCCTCCCCGGCTCCGGGCTGCTCAGGCTGTGGGAAGCTGGCGGGGCGGGGGTGGCCCGGTCCCCTCCCCCTGCGCGCTCCACAGGGCCGTGGGGGTCCGGGAGGAAGTGTGCGCGGTAGGGGGCACGATCTGGCCCTGGGGCGGCCATCCGGTGGGGCAGGTGCGGCCTCAGCCCTGGGAGGGAGGGCAGGCAGGCCCGTTGCTAATGGGGCTGGGAGGGGGGGCGCACCGCGGGGAGTCCCGTTTCCAGGGTTCCGGGTGCGGATGTGGCTAGCTCAGGAGGTCCCGCCCGTTGCGCCTCAGGCAGGCTCAGGCCCTGTACAGCCGGCACGCGTCCCCTCACCTCTGGCCTGTGAGTCTAAGCTGAGGTGCTGGGGAGCTCCCAAGGTGTAACTCCCAGGTTTCTGACTGACCGCGCCCTTGAGCAAAGGTTTTGTGGCCTCGGCTTTCCCAGCCTGGAAAAAATAACCCCAGCCACAGCTACCATTTTCCAGAACCACGTGCCGAACATAGTGTTAAGTGTTTACTGTACTTTGTCTCCAGCCACACAATTCCATTTTGCTGATGAGCAAGCTGAGACGCAAAGAGGTTGTGACTGGCACAAAGTCACAGAGCTAAGTAAGTTATCCAGGCGGGAATCGGTTGACTCCAGCGTTCTTAACTATGGGTGGTCTCGTTTTAGCAAGAGCTTTGGAGTCGTGCGCCTATATAGGTCGATCCCCCAGGGCATTCACTAGTGCTATGAGCCCCTTGGCGGCGTCTCGCGGCACATGTTCTTGTCTTGGAGCTGGGCACGTGTATCTTGGCGCATTCCCGCGTGCCAGAGCCGGGGGACAGAGGCATAGCCCAGCGCACTGGTGCCCAGGTGCGCCATTCCCGGTTGGGACCCAGCAGAATCATATGGCCTGAGCCGCGGGCGGAGTGGAGCGGGGGCGGGGAACTCGGAGTAGAGTCCACGCGGGCCGCGGCGCCTGGGAGGCCGCAATCCGGGCGCCTGCAGCCGGCGAGGCGCGGGGTGACGCGCGGGGGCCCAGCTACCGTGACCTCCTCCGCGGTTTCCATGGAGACGGTGCACTATAAATAAAAAAAAAAGAGAGAGAGAGAGAGGAGGAATTTCAAACCCGTTTTCTACGGCGCTTGGCGGGAGGGGGGAGGAAAGCTCTCTTTGAATCGAGTTTCCCATTTCACCTTCCCAGGCGGTGGGAGCGCTTCCCCCGCAGCCCAGCCGGGAAATTGCCGCCCCTCACGCCGCGTGGCGCCCCCCGAGGAAGCTAATTAGCGCAGCCCGGGTAGCTGGGGACCGGGGACCTGGCCCCGGGGGGCCGGGGCCCGCCTCTTGAGGGGGGAGCTCCTACAAATTGCCGCACCCCACCCCCATCTCTCCAGGCGCGCACGCAGCCCGGCGCGGGCCGGGGCACAGGGCGCAGGCGGGAGGTCGCATCTGCAGCTTTGGCGCAATGAATCAGGCGCGGCCGCCGCCGCCGCTGCGGAGCGCGTCTGGCATCCGGAGTCTCCCGGGATCGAAAATAATTTGGGCAAAGCGGTGGGAGGTGTGTGCGCGCGCGCTCCGAGGGGAGGGCGGGGGAGCCGGCCGGGCGGGGTGCGTGGGGCTGGGGGAGGTGCCATCCGACAGCCCCGCTGTGGTGAGAACGGAGTTGACACTTCTTTCCTTTCCACTTACTGCGGCAAGTACCGCGAGGAAGCTTAACCCTCTCGCTGCTTGGAGGATCAGAGGCGCTGGGAGCTTCCTCATGAGGGCGCGCCAGAGTTGGGGGGGGCCAGGTGTGTAGCTTCTTTTGAGACCAGTCACTGCGGTCCGCTGGGTTGAGTTCTCTGGCTTCTCAGACTGGTGCTACCACCTGAACGTTACTTACGACATCCTCCTTGAGGCTTTTCTCTCCATACCTCCTTCTACCTTCTCCAGACCTGGCTAGTGTCAGCTCTATGACCTCAGTTTCCCCACCTATACAAGAGAGTGAGGGTTCTTCTGTAGCAGCTTCCCTATCTGTATGGTGACTGTGGTTTTGTGACCTTGTGGCTGGGGCACTGGGCAGAGACCAGAGTGGGCGGTTAGGGCAGCGGGTACAGGAGTAGAAACTCCACCTTCCTTCATCTCCCGCCCTCACTCTGGGCGCCCTTCATCAAAATGGCCGAGTTCCTGTTTTTGCCTCTGACGGCAGAAATGTCACCGCTGCTGCATTAAGCACGCTCGGTGGGAACTTGGTTTGGATCGAGGAGCTGGCGCTCAGCCCTGCCAAGCTGCCTGCCGCAGAGGGGTGGGGGTGAGCTGGCTGGCCAGTGGGCCTGGCTGGGGTCAGCCTTTGTCTGTGCCTGTTCCCACCTCACTGCCTGTCTCTCCAGTGCCCCTAGGCTCCCCCTCCCTCAGCTGTGCTGGTTGTTCCCACCCCACTCAAGATTTTTTGGGAAGCATCTGTTCAGGCCCTTGTGCGTCTGGTTTAGGGATGGCAGTGGGAGATGACGGAGGGGCAGAACTCACTTCTTCCTCCCCACCCCATGATGGGGAGTACCTCTGGCATTCATTATTTTTCTCCCTATTAGATGAGGAGTTGCCCTTTGGATGAAGGACTGGTAGTCAGGCCTCAGAGCCTCTCCAGCTTTGTGACCTGAAGTTCCCCCAGCAGGATTTCCCCTATATTCCTTCCTGCCAGGGGATCCCACCAACTCCAGGAATTCTCAAACCTTAGTACACAGCGGATCACTTGACATGTGAGCTTGCAGATGTGGGAAGAGAGGGGATGCAGTATGTGGAGAGTCTGATTCTGTGGGTCTGGGATGGTCCTGTCATCTGCATGCTTCACAAGATGCCATGGGAGGCTCTGGCTCTCACTCTGAAGCATGACCCCCTCACCTAGGAGTCAGATCTGTGAGTCCCACAGAGCTTGCAGGTCACAGCAATTAGCACTCTCTTGCACAGACTGGGAGATGGAGAGAGGAGAAGGGACTGTCTAGATCACTCTGTAAGGTGGGGGTTCCATGGTTGAGGATGTGGGCTCTCCTGCCTCTATTAGTCAGCTGCATGCTGGAGAGCAGGTGAGCTAAACCCTGTGCTTTGCTCTCCTCGGTTGTAAAATGGGGATGACAATGATAGACCCTAACCTCATGGAAACAACGTGTGGCTTCAGTGGGACAGTGCATGGAAAATGTGAGTGCAGATCCAGGTACTTAATAAGTGCGTGATAAATGTGAACCTTTATCATCATTGTTATCACTATTAGAACCAGACCTGGAACTCAGGTCTGGGGTTTAGACACTAGTTTTGAGGGTGGAGAATCTGGCCCAGCTGTTCCTGGTTTCCCAGGTCTGTTCCTTCAGGGAGTCACCAAATCTTGGGCAGAGAAGAGTGAGTATAGGGTAGGAGTCAGTCCCCAGTGGAGTGATCTCAACTGTGTGATCTCTCCACCACAAGCCATAGTGCTTTGGGCCTTTTTCACTCTTGGAAAGTATTGCTACAGCTCCAGCAGTTCCAGATGCCCATTGGGCACTGGCCTGGTTAGTGCCTGAGGGCTTGCCCCCTCTCCTACCCTGAGACCCAGGTCCAGCCATGCTTCTTTGTCAAGCATCAGATCTTGTGATGGTGGGAAAGATGCCAGGTGACTTAGCACCTCCTCCTCACCAGGGCATGGTGGTGGGACAGGGAGTGTTGATGTTGGGCATTTTGGGAGCAGGAATATGATAGGATTAGGACACCCAAATTGGAGAGGTCTTTGAGAATGGAGGAGCACACCTCCCCCCTTCGGAAAGGCAGATTCGGGGGGAACTGAGTGAGGACACAGGACCAATTTGTGTCTAGAACACAGGGCTGCTGTCTGTTTTATTCAGGGGCTGTAGGACTTATGGTTTCTGAAGTGTTACCCAGGGATGGTGGTTAGAATGTTGGAAGGACTTCCTGAAAACCAGAGCTAAGCACTGGAGAGGGTTCTGGGGTGGTCTCTGGGTGCAAGAGCATTCAAGTCTGATATGGGGAAGGGATATGTGTCAAGGCTACTTGAGGCTGGCAGATGGCTGAGATGACCTCTCTGAGCTCTTTCTTGGGCTGTAAGCAGCAGAGGTCACCAGCGTTGGGCCCTACTGTTCTCTCACACACTTGCTTACACATCTACACTTGCTCAGCCACACTCATCCAGACTTATACTGGCCCACATGTTCTCATGCCCCCACATGGACATTCATGCACTCACAAACATTTGTGTATACACATGCTAAAACACCACATATGCAACACACACACACACACACACACACGTAGGCTTGAATTCACACTGGTATGCACTTGGGCTCCCAGATGCACAGACCGTAACATGCATGTGCACATTGAGACTCATGTACACACACATGTGCACACATGGGCAAACCCCTAGGCATTCGCTCTCCCATCAGCTAATTTGTGTGTATGTAGATTGTCTGTTTGCCATGAGAATAGGTCTCTCTTTGTTCATACCAAGTAGTCTGGAGAACAGAGATTTGTTCAACCTCAGGGGTCACATGCCTGGTATTTGGACAGTGTACTATACAGTATTATCTGGAATAGGGGAGTAAATGTAAGTGTATACAGGAATGTATGAGTGAATAATAACCATAATAGTAAAAGCAACTACCATTTATTAAGTTTTTGCTATGTGTCTAATCCTGTGCTAAGTGCTGTTTTTACAGATAGCGTCTCATCTAAGCCTCATAGCAACCTATGAGGCAAGTACTATTATAATTCCTGTTTAGGCCTTTGGGAACTGAGGCTCTGAGAAGTAGTCACTACTTGTATCAGTTTGCTAGGGCTGCCCTAACAGAGGACCACAGCCCGGGTGGCTTAAAGAATGGAAATTGATTCTCTCACAGTTCTGGAGACTGGAAGTCCAAAATTAAGGTATCAGCAGCCTCCTTTTGAGGGCTGTGAGTGAAGGAACTGTTCCAGTCCTCTCTCCTTGATTTGTAGGTGACCATCTTCTCCACGTGTCTTCATAGCTTCCCTATATGTGTGTCTGTGTCCACATTTCCCCTTCTTGCAAGGACACCAGTCATATTGAATTGGGGCCCACCCTGATGACCTCATTTTAACTTGATTATCTCTGTAAAGGCTCTCTCTCCAAATAAGGTCACATTCTCAGATACTGGGGGTTCAGGATGTCAACATATGAATTTTGGATGGAATGTAATTCAACCCATAATGCTACCCAAGGCCACAAATCTAGGAACTAGGGTGAGCAGGATTTGATCCTGGATCTGGAATGTCAGAGTCCACAGTATCACCCTTCTGTGTGGTGCAGAGTATGTGTACGTGTGTGTCCTAGTGGTCACTCTCCATGGCTCCCTATCTCCCACCAGCACGTGGGTATCCAATGCTTGCATGCATGAAGGTGTTGGCCTTTTGCAGTTCTGGCTCACCGGCGTGCTGGTAGTTTTCATGCTCCTCCGGCTATGATATGGGCACCCAAAGCCATCCCCCAGGACCCTGGTGGCCAGTGCTGCCTGATAAGTCAACATTGACAGGAGTGCCTGGAGATATACACAGGAAGCCGGGGGGCTGCCTGACTCCCCTCTACCAGCTGCCATCTCGGATGCGGATGCTGCAGCCTCATTTCAGAGTCTGCTGGCTTTGAAGCACTCAGCCCAGTCAGGCGGGAAGCTGGAGCCAGTGTGGGGGCAGGGGGGCAGTCACGAGGCCTTCCTGCATCAGCTGGGGCGTCTAGGACCAGGCAGGCCCCATGCCGACCTTTGTCCACAGCCCGAACCTCTTCTTGTGCTGCAGGGAGGGGGGGGGGCTGGACCTCAACCCTTCCTGTGCCTCTGAGCTTGCCTGGGAGGGGATCAAAAAAGAGACCTCGTGCCCCGCCAGGTCAACGAGGGAGACAAAGCCCTCAGCCTTAATCCTATGGGGAGCCCGGACTTCAGAGACACTGGCCTCTGCCTTCACGGAGTTTTCAGCCTGAAAAGTCCTAGATTTTCTGAGCCTCATTTTGCCAATCCAAGAAGTGGGGCTGATGGTCTAGTTTGCTGTGAATGTTTTAGGGGTTACTATGGTAGAGGAGGACCAGGATTAACATGGGTATCATACCTCACACATAGCTACAGCATTTAGGGGGATGATTGTGATGATGGTGATGGGTAATACTTACTGAGCACTTAACTGGGCCCCAGCTGAGTGCTAAGTGCACTCTTTACCTAATTATCTCGTTTAATCCTTCTGAGATGTCTGGGAGGCAGCTACTATCATCATTGCCATTTTTAAAATGAAAAACTGAGGTTCAGTGAGGTGGACTTGCCCAAGGTCACACAGTCAGAGTGTGAGGGAATGGAGGTTTGATGCTGCTCTAAGGTTTCCCAGCAGACCCTCCAGTTGTGTGAAGATGGGGTCTCAGGGTGGGGGCCTAGGGGTGAATCTCTCCCAGGGCTGGTAATGGCACTGGTTCTGGGGGTCCCACACTCAGAGCCCTACTCTGGCCTTGGTGGCAGTTGCTGAGGTGTGTCCATGATGATGATGATGTGTATCCTTTGTCAAGGTGAAGCAAGCATCTACCTCCACACTTTTGAATTTGGTCCCCACTGTGATGTCAGCAAGGTGGAAATTATTCTTATTTTACAGATGAGGATATTGAGACTCAACAGTGTTGGAGTCAGTCTCCTGAGCATGTCAGAAGAGCTGGGAGGTCTTCCTCAGGTCTCCTGACTCCAGGTGGATATTCTTTCTGCTAGAGGCAGGTAAGTGTCCTCAGGTCCTTTCAGAACAAAAGCCCTCCTGGTTCCCTTCCCCACCTCTGGGTTGCGGACACTGTGACTGAGGCTAGGGGCAGGTGAGGGAGGAGGGTGCAGATTCCCAAGAACCAACTCCCAGTAGCAACACCAGTGTTAACAGTTAACGTATAACCGAACCCTCGCTTTGTGGTAGGTGTGGTGCTTATGTGTGTTTGTGCAGCCAGTGCCTCAGGCAGCTGCTGCCAGCCAATACGAGTAGGCATAGGAATTCGCTTCAAATAAGCCAGTATTAGTGAGCACCTGCCATGAGCCAGGTGGGCCAGAGGGATGCGAGTGAGAACAAGGGCAGTACCTGGGAGGCATCTAGATGTGAGATGATGGTGATAACATACGGGAACGACTAGACTGTGGGGATGCAGGCACGGGGTCCCTAGTGTCTACCTGAGGGGCTAGGAAAGGTTTTTCAGAGGAAGTAATATCCAAGCTGAGCACTGAGAGTTCAGTAGGATTTAGCCAGATAGAGAAGAAAGGGTGGCAGAGGAGAGTTCTAGGCTGGGAGAACAGCCTACAACTACAGAGGCCTGAAGGTAGGAGGAGAACAGTCCATGTGAGGAACATAAGGAGGCTAGCTGTGCCCGAGGGTGAAGTGTGAGGGGTGAGGGAGGGCAGGTCAGTGATTCAGAACACTGAGACCAGGATAAGGGGTCTGGTCTCAACCCTGTGGCAGGGGGACCCACTGATCCCGCTTCCTGTCCCCTCTTCCACGTGGGACTTTCCTCTCTTCAAGACCCTCTCACATCAATCAGATTCGCCCAATACTTCTGAGCAGTAGGTGGAGCAGGGGTCACCATGCCCATTTTACGGAAAGAGAAACTGAATCTCAGAGGTTATTGGGTTGGTCCGCTTTAACTGGTAAGAGGGGCATTGAGCTGGGGCCCCAGACCTCTTCAGGCCAGCGCTAAGCCCAGGGCCTGAACTATTTGTAGGATGTCAGTGTGGATTCTGGGATGATGGTATGGTGTGTGGTAGGGGCTCAGTCTGGTTTGGGGAAGCCCTGGGGATGGAAGGAGGGCGGGGATTCCCCCCACCCGAGCTCCAGGTTGGAGAGTACTGCCGCCTCTTGCAGTCCATCCCCAGTGGCTGGCTACGGGTGAGTCAGTCTGGATGAAGTCACCCACTTCCGCGCAGCCTGTGCCCCCTGACCTGGGAGGCGCCTGCCAGGGGCACCAGCCGAGCCAGAGGACGGGCTGGGCAGCTCTCCAGGTCTCTCCGTCACAGCTGATTTAGGGGGGCTGGAGGTGTCCGGAGCCATCAGAAGCAGCTGGGCGTCTGGGGCTGCGAGGCCCATAAGTCATGCCGCCACCCGCCGTTCCCTGCAGTGCTCCCCGAGAGGTCTGTGATGAATCGCCGGGGACTGGGCTCATCAAAATCAGTTTATGCCAAAGGGAAATTAATTTCTGTCTCTCTGAGATGGGGTGTGGGGAAGGGAAGGGCAGCTCCAGAGGCAGGCCTGTGACAGCACTGCAGGAAGGGGAGGGATCCTATGGTGTGACCATGGTGGTCCCTGATTAGAGGCCCTGCCCATTCTCCAGAGGGGGTGACTGAGGCTTCAAAGGAGCCTCCTAATCCTGGGGACAAGGACCAAAGTTTTGTTCTTTATTAATTCTTTCTCTCCTCCCCGCCGATTTCTGTAAGTATTTATTGCACACCTGCTGTGTGCCAGGTACTGTTCTATGGTGTGGACACAATAGTGCACAAGACAAAAATCCTGCTTTCATGGAGCAGACGTTCTGGTTGGGTAAGAAAGACAGACTGGTAATAGATAGATAAGAAAGTAACAGTCAGGGAAGAGTGCTGGATGAGCATTAAAATAGGGTGATACGGCCAACTTACCCAGCATGGTCCCTAGCATAGTCAGGGAAGACCTCTCTGGAGAGGAGACAGTTAAGCTGACTGTTGAGTTTCAGAAGAGGATAACCTGTCAGTGGTGAAGCAAATTTTCTGAAAATCTAGTGTTTTGGCAGCTGGGGCTGGGGTAGGAAGAGTGCATTTCAGGGGAGTGAACCAGCTGATGTAAAAGCAAGCAACTCCCCTCCAAGCACTCCTCTCATGAGGCCAGGCTGATGACTGCCGCCACCTGAGCCGCTCAGCCTGGGCCTGGCTGTGTGGGTGGCTGGGGGACAGGCTGGGGAAATCGCTCTTCTTCCTGGACTGTCTCTGTTACTAGGGGAAGAGTTCAATAAGTTAATATATTATTTTCATTAGAAACAAGCCTAGATTCCTTATAGGAAGATTCACAAAACTATTCTTTAAAGATGAAACAGGAGATGTCAGAGAAACCTAGGGTGAGATAGCCGGCCCTAACTCTAGGATCTGTTTTCTCTCTTCTTGAACATTGGGGCTCCTTTGTGGTTAGGTTTGGGTGGCTGGGGCAGTCTTTTCCCAGCCCAGCTTGAAGCCCTCCGTCAGGAGTCCTCTGTGGCTCCCCATTTCCCAGGAGCAAGAATGACAGTTTCTCAGTTCTTCAATGATTACCTTAGGCTAGGCATAGTGCCTGTCTGAATCCTCAGAACAACACTGTTAAACAACTATTATTATTTCCATTTTATAGATAAGGAAACTGAGGCTTGGAAAGGGAAAGAGGCTTTTCCAAGGTCCTACAGCTGGTCAGTGGCAAAGCCAGGATTCACACTCACAGCCCAAGCCATTAATCATCACTGCTTCCTGTGTAGCCATATCCTCCCTCTTACCTGCTCTTGACCCACTTTTCCACTGTCCTATGTTCCACAGACCATGCAAACAGCCTCTTTGCCACCCCCCAGGAATGCTGTACAGGTTCTCACCCTAGAATATTTGCATGTGCTGTTCTCGCCACCTGGAGTCCCCTGTCTCCCTATCTCTGTTGAGACCCTAATCATTCTTCATGGTTTTGTTCAGCTTCTCTTCTTTTATGAAGTCATGTGCTTTTTCCCACAAGCAAGAGGGCTGCCCTTTGTCTCTTATGCCTCACAGTTCTATTTGGGAAATTCACAAGACTGTTCTTTAAAGATGAAACAGGAGATGTCAGAGAAACCTTGGGTAAGACAGCTGGCCCCGACTGTAGGATCTGCTTTCTCTCTTCTTGAACCCTAGGGCTCCTTTGTGGTTAGGTTTGGGTGGCTGGGGCAGTCTTTTCCCAGCCCAGCTTGAAGTGCCCACAAAGTCTCCATCATCATAATAATAACAGTAATTAATTTTTTGATATGGGCAACTGGCCTTTTCATTTTATGTAAAACACTTTTGGAAAACTTTACTGTTTTTATTGATCTGTAACCCATTATTTAAGGACAAACAGCTCTTGCAGCACATGCAGCTTCAAGCAAAGTCCTCAGCTCCCTTCCAAACAGACTGCTGCCTGAAGTCCTTCCTGAGGAGAAATTTGGGAGCTCCCTCTGTCCAGCCGCCCCACCCACTCCCACCATCCCTTGGTTATGAAGGAAGTTCTCTGGAAACTCTACCCTTTAGTGGCTGGGGTGGGGGTAGGGGAAGACCCTATCTCCTTTCCAGAGGGAAGCATTGTCTTCAGTCATCTTCACGGGGGTAGAACAGGTCTGAACAGCATTAGCAGAAATATGGGCTGACCCAGGGGCAGGCAGGGAAATCTGCTTTGTGGTTGGGGAGGGGCTATCCCCAGAAGACCAGTGAGGCCTCTGTCCCAAAGACCTGTAACCTTTCCCACCCACTCCTCAGGGTACCTTTCAGGCCAATTTCAGAGCTGAGAAGACAGACTGAAGTTCCAGTGCCAACCCCCCCCCCCCCACCCGCTGCCCCATCTTCAGGCTATTTCTCTGGGGAGTGAAGTTGATCCTACTTTATAAGTACAGAGACAGCCAATGGGAGTCTGTGGCTTTGTTGGGTCTCCTTTTTGGGCCACAGCTGATGGAAATGGAGCTTCTCAGTGGAAAATGCTGTGTCCAATGGGCAACCCTGAAGTGTAAGGTTCCTGCAGTCTCTCTGGTCTGCTGAGTGACCAGGTGTCCCTCTCCACTGGTTGGGGTCTGAGCATCAGTTTGGAAACATTGAGTAGGAGCTGGAGAAACTATTCAATAGTTTGGAAAATTGGATGTAAAAAGAGAAATGGGGCACAGATCATAAGAAGGCTCTATCTTTTTAGTTCATTGCACCTAAGGATTTCAAGAGACATTTGCCTGGAGGGACACAGAGATCTGGGAGCAGCTGGACCTCCAGGTGTCCCTGTGGGGCCTGGCGACCCCTCCCTCCCCAGTTTTCCACAGCCCCCTGTAGTCAGGGACAGCAGAGAACTTGTCATGAGTGACAAAATAGATGGTGTGTGGCCTTGGGAGAGGAGAGAACTCCTTGGGTCTTTTCAGACAGCCCCTACCTCCCCTCCCCTTCGGTGTTGGGAGTCCAGCCGTCCTTATTGAGCTTATGGTTATTCAGTCAACAGTGTTTCCTGAGGGTCCCTGTGGCCCAGGTTTGTGCCGGGAGCTGGGCCCCTTATCCTCCCCAAAATGTGTCCCCTCAAGGGGCTCACCATCAAGAGAGGGGAGCCCCCCTAGTGGACAGACAGCTCATTCCATCTCAGACACTTGAGCGTGGTGATGCTCACAGCAAAGGTCCCTAATCTAGTCTGAGAGACCAGGGAAGGTTGCCTGGAAGTGACTTGCTGGATTCCAGTTAGAGCTCCACCACTTACTAGCTGTGTGACCTGGGAAGAGTTCTTCTTAACCTTGCTGTGCTTTACTTCCCTCCTTGTTAAAGTGAAAATAATACCTAGTTCAAAAGGTTGTTGTGAGGATTCAATGAGTTACTACCTGTAAATATTCCTGAGAACAGTGCCTGCCGCACAGTAAGTATTCACAGTAAGTGAATGTTAAGTGCAAAATAAAAACAACTACCATTTGGGTGAGTAGGACCCGGCAAGCTGATGGATGGGAAAGAGTGCCCTTGCAAAGAGAACAAGGGCTTGGAAGTGGGACAGCAGGCCCTCCAAGGACCTCCCTTCTGTGTCACCTTGTGGGGGTGGCTGTCCTGGTCTATGATTTGGGCCGGTAACTCCAGTCCCCTCCCCTCCACCGCCACAGTGTGGTCTTGGGACCTGAGATACAGCTGAGTCCATGGGCCCAGCCTCACACGTTTATCTCATCCTCTGCCAGTCCTGCCATTGTCTGTGAACTGGGCCCCGGCTGGGTGGTGCTGGGCATTCTCATGTGGACAGCTGAAGCTCCCTGTCTGGTGGAAAGCTCTAGGGTCAGGAGGGCTTCTTGAAGAAGGTGCTCTCTGAACAGTGTCCTAAAGGAAACTGAGCACTTCCCTAGACAAAGGGAGTGGGGGGTTCCAGGCCGAGGGCACAACCTTCTCAAAGGAAGGATGGATCCCAACTCAGGAGAGAGAAAAAGACCGTGGGTAGAGTTTTAGCTCTGGGGCCTAAGCCTGGGCCATCCCCCCTAGTTTAGGTCAGTTTTATCAGGAGGTTTGGACTGCCCTCCCTTTGCCCTCTAGCCCCAGCAGGGGTGGTGGCCTAAGAGGTTAAAGTCCCGTCTTGCTCCAGGGCCAGCCCAGGAGTTGGGGGTAGGGGCGCCAGTTGCCCCGTGCCTCCCTCCCACTACAGAGCCGGGAGGGTTTGGCAAAGCAACAAGGCAGCCTTTGTGTGCCTCTGTGGGTCTAGGCACGTCTGGCCCGGCCTAGGCGGCTGCTGGTTTCAGTGCCCTGTGATCCCGGCAAGGCAGTGTGGGGTGGGGCGGGCAGAGTGTCCTCAGGGTCCACACAGTGTGGCTGCCTTGTGTCCCCAGAACCCCTACCAGGGCTCCCCAGGTGAGAATGCCAGTGACACGGAGTACATGTCATGTGTGGGGCTGGCAGTGAGGATACAGAGCAGGTAGAGGGTGGACAGAGGTGTGGCGGGGTGGAGGTGGGAGATGAGGGAATGGGAGCTGGGCACATCCCAAGGCTCCTTTGTGCCGCAGCATGTGCCTGATGGGTACCCTAGGGTGAGTCTGTGAGTGTGCACTGGGGTGAGCATGTGCGTCGGGGTGTGAGGGTCTGGGTTGGAGCACATGAGCAGCCCCCAGCCTGCTCGGAACAGAGCGCTGCTGTCTCTTCTGGTAGCACCAACAACGAGGCCTCTCTCTCGGCACATAATGTCCCCTCTGTATTGTCTGCTGTGCAGTGGTGACGATAATTTTAAGGCTCAAATCCTTTTCGCAGGCAGTGGGGTGGGGGAGGATGGAGGCAGTCTGGGAAGGGCCAGAGCTCCGGGGCTGGGTTTCAGCCTGTGTTCTCAGAGGTCTGTTGTATATATGGGGCCTCCCCCCACACACTCACCACCCTTCCAGGGGCAGCAGAGGGGAGTCGGTTACCCCTAGAAGTCTCTGCAGGAACCCCCAACCCGAAGTCATTCGGGCCCCACCGTGCCCCAAGCCCTCTCCCTACTCAGACTTCAAGGCCTGGGGGCTGAGACCTCTTCAGAGAAACCAGCTCTGCTAACTCCTTTTGGTCCCTGCCTGTCTCTGCAGATCTAGCGGTTCTTCATATCTACCCCTAGTCTTTCCTGCTATGAAAGCATCAGACCAACAGTTGTCAACCTTTTTATTCTCAGGATTCCTTTATAGGTTTAATAATTATTGAGGACCCCAGAGAGCTTTTGTTTATGTGGGTTGTATCCACCAAGACTTACCATATTAGAAGTTAAAACAAAAATTTAAAATGTGTATTTACTCATTCATTTAACAAATAACAATAATAATTCCATTACTAGTTAACAGGGATAATACACTTTTATGAAAAATAACTTTATTTTCTGGAACAAAGCAAAATTAGCAAGAGGAGTGGTGGTGTCTTTACATCTTTGCAAATCTCATTAATATCTGGCTTAACAGAGCAAACAACCCCCTTGGGGTTGAATTCTCATATCTGCTTTTGCTTTCAATCTGTTGTGGGATGATTTTGTTGGTGTTGTTGAAGTATATGAAGAAAACTTGGCTTCACACAGGTTTCTGTTTGGAAAAGTGAGGAGTATTTTTATAGCCTTTTCAGATAATTTGATACTACACCAAAACTTGACAAGTGGTAGTTTCTTAAAGGTTAGTTGCCATTAAGAATCTGAAATTCTACCAGTGAGCCTTTCATATTCTGTTACATTAAAATCCATTTGCCTGTCTTGCTCTTTGAATGGATCTTTTGCCCATGCATAATTTAATAACATTATACATTGGTCATTTAGAAGACATTAGTTCACTGAGTTTACGCAGATCTCTCAAATGTTAACACAGCTCATTATATAATATTAAATAATCACATTCATTGATATTACCACCAATTTCATCAGAAATGTACCAGGAAGCTGTCAAGCTTATGGTGATCTATACAAGTATTCCAAAGTTCAAATTTTCACTAAAAAAACAGAATTTTTAAATTGGCAATAAACAGTATAGTTGTTTTCCTTGAAGGTACAGGCTCACTTGATTATTTTTGAGGGCATATCTGCCAAATATCCAAGTCTAAAGTTTGTCTGTCAGTCTTTCTTGTCAAGTAAAAATGGTGTTCCATAAAAAAGCAGCTAGTTCAGCTCATAACTCAGACAACTGCAGAAGTACTTTCCCTTGAGGCAACAATCATACTTTGGTATGTTACATAGTGTTTTATATGAATTCCTTATGTCATCACACACAATGTTAAGTAGATGTGTACGCAATGTTGAGGTTTAATAAAATTACTAATTTTACTTCTTGATTTCATCAAGGACATTCTTAAGTGAAACTAGCTGTTTTTTTTTTTTTTTTCTAATGGAAGGTCCTGACAGTGATGTATACAATGACTCCTAGTACAGTTTGGTGTCACTGCCTTGATTTGTGCTAAGGCACCAACAATTTTACCCACTATTGTTTTTGTACCATTAGTGTGAGTCTCAACACAGTAAAAAGTCTTAGTATTATTGGTAAAATAATTCTGACCTCACTCCACCCTGAGAAGGTCTTGGCGACTCCCGGGTTTCATGGACCCTGCTTTGAGAAATGCTGTACTAGGTTCTTCTGCCTCATTCTGTTCTTGGTGGTGATGGGCCGTGTCATGCATATTTCACTGATCAGGACACTGAGGCCCATCAGAGCCCCGCGTGTATCCTCATCTCATTCTAGCACCAAAGTGAGTTTTTTTTTTCCTCCTGGCAACAACTAGGGAGACTTCTCAGGGGAGGCGGTATTGATTTGATGAATGGGCAGAATGCCAAAAGGTAGAGGTTGGGGCTGGGAAGTACCTTCTTGGCGGAGGAAGCAGTATTGGCAAAAGCCTAGGGAAAGGAACATAGGATGAGGCCAGATAACTGAGGATCTGGTATGTCAACCCCAAGGCCCTGGGTACCACAGAGCAGTGTTGACAGTGGAAGTGATGGGTGAGATGTGTTCCAAAACAGGGAAGGCCAGAGATGGGGCCCTGGTTTTCCACCTGGATGCCTTCCCATGCCAGCTGGCCTCAGGACTGTGTCCTTAGGACATGTGGCCACGTAGATGGTTCGATCCTTCATGACCATGACTTGCAGAGTGTGGTCTGCTGCCTGGAATCCCCTGCTGAAAAATGTCTCCACAGTTTTTTGCACTGACAGTCAGCTTCTCTTTTTCTTTGTATTGGCTTTGTGACAGTGAATAGCCTCACCCATTTCATGTATTAATGTGAGGGTGACCTGGGCAGAGGTGGCAGCTGAAGGGAGATGTTGGTAGTGGTGGCCTGTCAGTGTGTGATGAGGGCCTGGCCCTGAGTGCTGTGATGGTGGGGGCTGCAGAGCTGACCCTGAGCAGGGACTGCCTCCCACCTCCACCCTGGGCCTGGCCTGCCCTTTTCATCCTCCAGGGGTCACTTGTTCCTGCTCCAATTTGTGCCCCTGAGCAACAGGGACTCAGCTCCTGGCCAGGTCTGATATGAGGAGACAGAGCTCAACACAGGCCTCTACATCTTGTTGTGCTCTGGGTCTGGGTACTGAGCCTGCACAGTGTTCCTAGCTGTGCTCTGTGACTGGATGCATACGTCCTATGCCATGTGTGTTTGTGACCATGGCAGAAGATGTGCTCTGCCACACAGATGTTTGTGAACTTGTACACCCTGCCGTGTGTATTGAGTTGTGTGTATGTTTGTTTTTTTGTGCCTTTAGTTGGGTGGTATGTGTTTGTGTATGTAGTTTTGTATATCTTTTGGGTGTGTGAGTGTCACTGTGTTGGGTATGTGTTTTTGTGTGATGGTTTGTCAGTGTATATCTTGGCCCAGCCCCAGAAGAAGGCCCGCTGAGGCGCTGGGGGTAGGGACTGTGCTGGGATAGGGAGTCCACAGCCGGGAGGCCTAACTGGGAACAGACGTGTCCTCACTGGCCCAGAGAGCATCACAAACCCTCAGAAAGCCCCTGTCCAGCTTCACCACCCCTGGCCAGTCAGAGTGGGTGTCTGGAAAGGAGGCGTGAGGGAACCCAAACCACCTGGGCCCACCTCCCACAGCTTGCTGGCACTTGCTTGTGCCTCGTGGTGGTAGCCCGGTGCCTGGGCCCATCCTCCTAAGGCTCTAAGCACTTTTTGTTGTCGGGGTTGGGCAGGGGCCAGAGGCATAGCCCAACTTGGCTCTTGTCATCAACTTCAGTTCTTACTGGACCCCGGAGGCAGAGCTGGGCCCATACCTCGCTGGGGCTGGAGTTGCAGGTAGGAACAACCCCACTGAGTCAAGCCTAATGCTAAGCTCATTACACATGTCATTCATTCAACAAATATTTATTGAGTGTATGCTCTGTTCCAGGCCCTGCTTTAGGAGCTAGAAATATAAGTCAACTTCACTGAACTGGGGGAAGGAGAGAGGGGCCTGCTGCTGTGCATTTTACAGACGAAGAACCAGATCCTGAGGGGTTAAGTGATTTGCCCAAAGTCACAGCAAAGCTGAGATTCTCTCAAAATCAGAGCCCTCCTCCCCCTGCCCTTGATGCTCACAGTTGCAGCCTACATGCTCAATGAGCTAGGACCAGCAGGGGGAGGGGGTGGACAGGCAGCGCTTGGCTAGCCTTGTGCCCCCGGCTGTTGGCTGATACTGGAGAGTGAGTTCAACTAAATAGTGAGCTCCTAGTTGCTCTGCAGGGAAGGTGGGGTGCCTGGGGTGGTCCCCAAAGGCTCTGCGTTGAGGTGGTCAGGCGGAGATTCAGGTGTGGGGGCAGACTGGAAGGTGCACCTTGTGTCTCTAGTGCAGTGGGGGGACCCAAGGGGATGCTTCCTCTCTGGCTGTATGACCTGGGATGGGGCCCTGCTTCACTCTGAGCCTCAGCTTCATCATCTGTAAAGTGGACACAATAATTCTATCCACCCCCTCCTCAATGGCACAGTGCTCAGGGCATGGTGCCTGGTGCACAGTAGGGCAGCTGGAGGGATGGAGCAGAATTGGAATCAGGCTTTCTGCTCAGCCCCAGGAAATGGGTAGGGGAGAGGGAGGAGGAGGAGCAGATGTGCCCGCGTCTCACAAGAGCAGCCGCATTTAGCCACTGAGTCGGGATTGAAATATTCCTGAGGGAGAAGAACCCTGAGGCTTCAGGGCGGCAACAGCTCGTCAGTGGGGAGCGGGGAAGGGATGTTGTCACCATCTGCCTCGTGTCTGTCTGCGACTAAAATAATACTGGGGTGAGACTCGCCGCAGGCACGGACCCAGCCGCAAGGTTCCCCGGAAGAGGGAGGGGCCGGGGGTGCTGGCAGGCTCGTGGTCGGAGATCAGCCTCATGAGTGCAGGGCCGGGGACCCCCCAGACCTGGCTGGGGTCTGCTCCAGAGGGGAGACCAAACATGTGCTGAGATCCCAGTAAAGCAGGGGCAACAACAGAAACAAAACAGGAGGGACAGACAAATTGCCTGATTCAGCTTCCGTGAGCTGATCCAGAATATTGAAACCAGAAAACGTAGCAAGGAGCTATTTTAATTTCAGCCAACGTATAAGTTTTGGGTCTATGGTTTACTGTGGTTTTTATTTTGAATTAAATATGGAGGATGCTCCTTAATCTTCTCAGAGCTCAGGGCTCTGGGGAACGGAGTGCCCACCTTTCTCACTGGGCACATTCGTTGCATGCCAATTGCCCCTGAGCGTCAGTACGTCTGGGCCTGGGCAGGTGCCCCTTTAGATGGGGACCTGGCTGGGAGCCTGATGCTTGGCCTCTGGGTGGTGAAGCAGTCACGTCTGGTCTTTTGCTGTGGGTCTCACCAGACACGAGCAGTTGGGTATTTTTGTTTTTGCAGAGAGAACAGACCCATGACCTCAGCGGTTTATTTTAACTGCAGAAGCACCCTTACTGCTGGTTGCTATGTGCTGACACGGTGCAGGGCTGTCGGTTCAGCAGGCAATTCATGAGCACCTACTGTGTGCAGGCCCTGAGCTGGGCAGGCTGGGCCCACTCTCAGCATAAAAGGCAAGCCATCTAGGTGCCAGGGAAGGTGCTTGGAGGTCAACAAGGGGTGCTGGATATGGCAGGAGACCATGACTGTTGTCCTGAAGAGGTGGCTGGTGCACTCAGCCTTGAAGAAGAAACGCGGAGACATGTGGCATCAGGAAAGGAGAGAGGGGAGGATGCCTCAGGCAGAGGGAACCGCATGTGCACAGACCACAGCTTTGTGGCTGTCTCTTTCTGGCAAAGGTATGAGCATTACAGTCTTAGCTGCGTTGTGGAGCCCTTCCAGTAGGCCGGACACCATGTTAACTGCTTTATGTGTGTTTTTCTGCTGGCTCCTTACCAAACCCCCAAGAGGTCAGGACATTTAGCATCCATCTTACAGATGAAGAAACCGAGGCTCAGAGATGTCTAGTAACTTGTGTAAGTGGTAGAGCTATGGCTTTGGGTTCCTGTGTTCTACCCCTGCACAATGCCCTTATTTGGCAGCCACTGAGCACCTACTATGTGCGGGCCCCAAGATAGGGCGCTTCCTGCATTTGGACCCCAGCAGCACACTCCAGAAAGAATATCCTCAGATGGCTAGGGTCTCTCATCACCATCTGGGCACAACAACCAGAGGGACCTCTCTCCAGGGCATGTAAGTGTGTGTATATAGGGGAGAGAGATGCAGGTGGGAGCCTGGAGAACCCCACTTTACATCCTTTCTCCTTTGAGCCTCAGTTTCCTCATCTGTGAAATGGGACTACAGTACCTATGTGCAGGCTCCTCGTGAGGATTAAAAGTGATAGCAAGTGTGAAAAGCCCTCTATGAATTCAGTGAGTCCCCAGCCAGGGCTCATTCTCTTTAAAACACAGGAGTGATCTTCCCAGAACAATCCAGCCACCAAGCTTTCCCTGCAGCTGACAGGCCCCACCACCATGGCAGCCACCACCCTGAATTATTCAGGATGCTCCAGGCCTCTGTGGCCGCCCTTCCCCTCCCCTGCACTCCAGGCTGTCAGCACCTGCCTCTGCGCCTCTGCCGGGGCTCTGCCGACCTCCGGGCCCGGGAACTTCAGCCTGTTCAGGGAGGCCGTGAGTGTAGCAGGGTGAGAGTGTGACTGAGTGTGAGAGAGTGACAGTGAACGTGTGAGAGCATGAGAGTTCACGTGCGTGAGTGTGCGAATGTGCGAGGGTCACTGAGTGTGTGAAGGGTGAGTGCAAGGATGACTGTGAGAGTGACAGGGCGAGTGTGTGCGGACATGTGAGGGTGAGTTTGTGCTTGTGTGTGAATGTGTGTGAGTTTGTGTGAGGGTAAGTGTATGAGTAAGGTTGGGAGTGGATGGAGCTGGGGTCTCCTTACGTGCAAGGAAGCCAGGCTTGGACAGGGAGGGTCCCTCTGGCTCAAGAGCACACATTTGTCGGGGATTCAGAGTCCAGCCTGGTGAAGGAGGGGGTCAACTCACCTGTATTTCCAGAGTCTCTCCTTGATTACATACAGTGGGGAGAGGCAGAGAGAAGCAAAGTTTCGAGAAGAAGGTTACGTAGTGGTTGGATCGTGGACAGGACCTGGAGTCCTCGTCCAGTGGAGGTTTAGACCGCTGGACTATTCCTGGTATATCTCATTTCCTGACAAATTGAGACCCTCGGAAGAGCAGCAGTGCCCTCCTACTGGTCCCTTTTCTCCCCCTGAGCCTGGAAGAGCTGAGGGCCCCAGGGGGTGAGAGGTGGAGGACTCTCCTCCTGGATCTGTGGCCTGAGTCTTGGGGGAATGAGGAAAGGGGAAGGAGTCTACTGGTGCTCTTGCTGGAGGGCCCCCATCCATAGGCTGGAAGGACAGAGCAGACTACTCTCCGCTTGACCCCCACTCCTACCTACACACTGGCTCTGCCTGGAGGGTTACTGCCCAGTGTGTGGAAATTTGGGGTACCGGGGGTGGGGTTGGGGATAGGATTTAGGAACTGGGAGCTTGCAGTGTGTGGAGGTTGGGGGTGGACTGTGTGAGCTTTGGTGTGAGTGAGGTCTGTGTTTTGGTGTGAGGATGTGGGTGGCTATCTGAGTTGTTATTTGTGTCTGTGAATTTGTATGTGTACAAGCAATGTATGTGCGACTTTGCTTGTATTTATGTGCAACTTTGTGTGTGAGTACCTGTTTGTG
Organism: Camelus ferus; assembly: GCF_009834535.1. Classification (NCBI taxonomy): domain Eukaryota; kingdom Metazoa; phylum Chordata; class Mammalia; order Artiodactyla; family Camelidae; genus Camelus; species Camelus ferus. The sequence continues at coordinate 97,520,112 of NC_045698.1, forward strand.
TAACCAGATGAGCATGTGTGATCTATATCAGAGCGTGTGTGTATGTGGAAGCATGCTGTCTGTGTGAGGGAGGTGAGAGATGATTGACAGGGAGTGGGTAAGTCGGGGGCCACCCTCAGCTCCATGGCTTCATTCTTCCTCGGGCCTCGCTAGCCACGGCTTGACACCTGTCTGCCTGTGCTGAGAGTCTGATTGCCTGGCTTTGGCTGACAGAACCTCAGAGCCCCATGGGAGGAGAGCTACAGGTAGGGGGGATGAGACAGGGTGAGATACTTGATTTTTGTGTAGGACAGATAGATCTGGGCACAGAGCTAGTGCTGTTGGAACCTGATACCTGAGTCTGAATCCCAGTTCCTCTACTCACTGGAGTGAGCTGGGAGGGTCACTTCCCTCTCTGAGCCTCAGTCTCTTCATCAGAACAGTGGGGACTATGATGGTCATGAGACTTTGAGGTGCAGAGCCTCCCCACCAGATATCCTATGAGCCTGTGTTTTCCTCCTGGCTCTGGGAAGTTGGCCTGTTGGAGGCCTGGAGGCTGGCCTGCCAGAGGCTGGGGAGATGACTCCTCGCCTTCCCCGGGTCCAGAAGGCCTGACGTGTCCCTACTATACTCCTCCCATCAGAGGGATATGTGTGCATATATGTGTGAAGGGCTCAGAGGAACGTAAGTCAGTAGATCATTCTGTCCATCCCCCTCTAGCCCCAGACCAGGGAATGTTTTCCATTCCTCTGTTTCCTCCCATGGTCAGAGGCAGAAATGGAGCAAGTCCTTCCGCTTCTCTCTCTGCCCTCACTTTCTCCCTCTGTAGAGCCAGGCAGGTGGGGTGTACTAGGGTTCAAGGCCCCAGTGTCCCTGCTGGTAGGTCCTTAGAACTGGCTAGCTCCCCCAGTGCCCTGTACCCGCTTGTCTGCAGAACTGTGGCCCGGGCAGCTGTCCGGCTGAGCGGGTTAGCAACACAAGACAGATGGCGAGGGATTATCTCAGCTTCTCAGAGTGCAATGGCGGCAGCAGGTGGGGGTAGGAGAGGGGGGCTCTTGCACCCTCCCCATGTACACACACACACACACACACACATGCACATGCAGCTTCCCACTCCTGCTTCAGACTCAACCCAGCCTCCTGCTATGTAAGAGATGGGCAAGAAGGCAGAGGTGAGATGAGATTCTGAGAACTGGTGGAACCGTGGGATTTGGCAATCTTGTCTCTGTCCCACTGGACTCTTGGACCACAGGTTGAACCAGCTGGGCTTCTGAGAAGGCCCTCTCAGGCCCCTCTTGGACTCTGACCTTGTTTCTAGGGTTTCTCTGCAGCTGCCTGCCCTAGGAATGGTGTGTTCAGGAGAGCATGGACTTATAGAGAAGCCTGAGGCTCAGAGATGTGTGAACTGTGCTCAGAGACACACAGCAAGTTTGGCACATCAGCAGGCTGAGCTCTGAGGCTTGGCAGATGGCGGAGAGCATCAGCTGTGGGGTCCCTAAGTCTTCTGCGAATGAGGTGTGTTTGCCCCAGCATTTAATGCTGCTGCCCCAAATCCCACAGAGGTGTATGCATAACCTGTCACACAAGGACGCAGCCTTGCCTCTCTTTCACATATACTTCAGGCTCTGGATTCAGGCTGTTTGGAGTTGAGTGACAGAGCTATGTCTCTAGGCTATGTCACTAGGAAAGAACTGGATTGGGGGTCAGAGCCCCACTAGAGTGAATTCTCCCACCTGTACCCTGATTTACCATAGGCATCTGGTAGAGGGGCTTTCTATTCAGCTTCAGTCACAGACTCAGCACTTGTCCCTCATCCTCCCTTAGACACCCTCCCCTCCCCCCAGGCCTGAGTCATCAGTGCTCGGCCCCAGGGAGGGATGTGGGCCTGGAAGCTGGGCCAGATTTGCAAATGGAAACCCCAGGGGACCCTTTTCCCAGCATTGGGCAGGAGAGGGAGGGCAGGGCAGGGTGGAGGCCTCAGGACAGAAACTGGTTCTCTACTCACAGCCACCAATATCCAGACCTCTCTCCCCTCCCCATGAGTAACTATGGGCCTGCTGGACCCAGAAGTGTGGACTAAGGACAGTGCTAGGTTGCTAGGGTGTCCTGGTCCCAGTCTCTGCACAGAGCAAACCCACTCCTCTAGGCCCCATGCATTCATGTGTGCCTGTCTAGGACTCCAGATCAGACTGGCCTGGGGGAGCCAACTGGGCCTTTGAAGCTGCATTATTTTCAGGCTCACAAAACTTGGTGATACACCCACACTGGTCCTGTCATAGACAAGACAAGACATTGTGCACCACAGGCTTGTCACCTGCAAGGCAGGCCAGCCCCTCTCCCCTCTTTACCTCCAGTCTGAAATGACCCCTGGCTACACATCTGGGTATCCGGAGGTTCACCTGGCTGGGTGCTGGGCCAAACCTAGCGCCGGGGTTCAAGCCAATCTCCGTCTCTCTGACCTTCCAGCCTCAAGTTGGACGTTTGTATCATGAGAGTTGGGCGAGACCATATCTAAGCTCTCTACCTCCCTTCAGAGCCTGGCCTCGGGGGTCGTAAAAGAACTTCCGCCTCTGTCTTATCAGTGGGACTTTTCTCACCGTTTTTTTAAGGTTTCAAAGTAACATTCTAAAGAGGCACCTTGAGAGCCAATCAGAGAGCCCATGTAAATGAGTACTCGCTGATTGGCTGTCTCCTTCACGCCCTTTATGAAACTTCCAACTTCATCAACTCTGCAAAGATTTTTCCCTCTGGCTCTCGAGCCCTGCGGGAGGCGGGGCTGAGGGTCACCCGGGCCATCCCCCTGCCGCAGGGTGCCTGGCCCGCCGAGTCGGTCTGCTTGGGGACAGGCGGGGGCGAGTGCGCCAGACTCGGGGGGTTATTATGGCACAGAATCCCCGCGGGGGCGGCCCGGGGAGTGAGCCCCCTTCTTTTCTTTGTAGGACCGCTGCAGAGCGGGCTGCAGGCCGGGATATTGAGCTTGGCTAGGCCAGATCGATATCTGCCCACTGGACTGATGCGCCAGGGAGTCGGCTCGACAGGGGCTCCGCGGCAGAGTGATAGCTGTGCAGCTCCCCTCCTTTACCCGCACTCCCCGGGAAATCGAGGCGGGAAAGTGGTGTTGGGATGGAAAGCGCGGCCAGGGGCAGGCGGCACTCTTGTTCTGGGCTGTGGCCCTAATGGTGGGGGCGGGAGTAGCCCAGGGCAGCGCCCTGCTCCCCAACCTCTGCTCGTCCCCACCCCCACAACGATCACCTGCAGCCCGAGGCTGTCCCCGCCTGATTCTCCTCCGTCCCCTCATCCTATCCTTCGCCTTCCTCCCACTCTCTTTGTGTGTCTCCTCTCTGGCTCTAAGGTCCCTCCCTCCTTTCTCCTTTCTCTGTGGGTATCTCTGTCTATCTCTACATCTTCGTTTTCATTTCTTTCTCTGCCTGTGTCTGTCTCTAGATTTCTCTGTCCCTCGGTCTCTGCTTAGGTCTCTCCTCGCCTCTTGCTCATTTTCACTTCCTCTCTTTGTCTGGCTCTCTTCTCTCCCTCTCTTCAGCCGCCCCCCCCCCCCCGCCCATCCCACACACCTCACAGCCTGTTTACGACATCCCCAGGGCTGGCAGGTGGGCGGGGCTGCAGCAGAGAAGGGGTGAGGGAAGGAGACGCAGCCTCCCCCCCAGCTGTTAACCTTCACGCTTCAGGCCTCTGCGGATGGCAGAGGAGGGGGAAAGCCCAGCTGCCAGCTTGGCGGAGGTGACCAGGCAGCGGAGGCTGGGGGCTGCCCCTCCCTTTGGGCTTGTCTCTGGGGAGATCTGGGGCCGGAAGGAGTGTGATGGAGGACACCTCCGGTAGAGAGAGGCTATTGGCCCCCCGAAGGCTTTTGCTGGCCCGGCGGATGCCCAAAGGGGGCTCTGAGTGGCGCCCGCCCTGCCCGCGGCCGGGCCGGACGTGGGGGCCGGCGTGAGAATCCCGCCCATCTGTGAGCCGGCCTCACGCCGTCAGACCCAATTTATCTCGCCGCCAAAGTTTCACAGCCATCTGCTCGAGTGGAACGGCTTCCAGCGCTGGCCCCACCGGGCCCCCCAGCCAGCGCGGGGATGTTTTCCAATACGGCAGTATTGCAGCACCCCCCATCCCAAAGCAGGGAGGGTGTGTGTGTGTGGGGGGGGGAGGCGGCAGAGCGCAGTGCGTGGGGCTGGCAGGCAGCCCTCTCCCGCGAGCGAGCCGACCCTGAATTTTAAGCGATTGATCAGGAAGCGCAGGCCGTTCCCATCACTTAGAGCAGCCAAATGCGACGGCGCAGGGATTTCAAGGGGCCTTTGCGGAGGCGGTAATGAGGTCACCGTCACCGCGCCAGCCGGCGGGCAAGAGGGGGCGCAGGCCTGCGGATACACGTGTGTACACACGCCTGTACACTGCCACATCTGTATCCACGTGACCCCTGGGGCCCCTAGCACTGACCAGAAGGACTCCGAATTTGGATGCGAACCGAACACTGTCCTCCAACCCGACCCCCCACCCCCACCTACTAGCGTTGTCTGAAAGACCAAACTAGAACTCAGCCCCTGTCCCAACAATGATCACCTCAGATAGCTTCAGCACAGGAACCCCAACCCTTCTCCCCTTTCTGCTATGTGCCTAAAATACAAATGTTTGGGCACCTGCCTCTTGCACTTCTGAACAAACCTGCAGAGACAGATATACCTGGGGCCCCAGGTAATCACACAGGTGCGTGTATTTCGATTACCCACTTGACATCAATGCTTATGCATGGGGTACACTCCCAGCCACCCCTCCCCAACACACAAACATGTTCGCTGTAGCTCCACCATTCTCAGCCCAGCACCGAGGAAAATAGAGCTTCCACACTCCCCTCCCCAGGACGCACACGTGTGCACACTGGCTCCCAAGACTCTGAGCTTGCTGCTGTGTCCATGGGGTGGGCGCCTCCACTGCCCTCCAGGCAGCGTGGGTGCAGACCTCAAAGAGAACAAAGGCCGAGCGGATGCGAGGGAGGGGGGCTGAGCCCCCGGCCTCGTCCTCCTTGGCGATGCTCGTCTGTCTCGGCTCCCCGGCCACCGCATCGAGCGGCTCTGATTGCCGAGTAAATCACAGCGATGATCTGAATAATTATCGTCTCCTGAAAAGGGAAAAAAACAGGGGAATAAATAAACAGAGCAGCCACCTGATTTCTCGGAGCCCTGGGTGGGGGGAATACATTGGGGTGGGTGTCTGTGGTCTCCTGCAGATCCTAAGGGCTCCTTTGGGATGCAGCGCAGGTGGGGGTAGGGTGGGCCTCAGGGCAGAGAGTCCTTCCAGAGAGGTGCAGTTATGATCTGGTCCCCTCTCTTCACTCATCTCCCTGGTTAATTCATGCCAGCTCCCATACCCATTCCACTCCAGCTGACCTGTCTGCTTCTCACACAATCAGGCCCACCTGTGCTGAGAGTGCCCTCCTGTCTCTGGGCCTTGATTCAAGCCCTTGTGCCCCCTGGGATGCCCTCTCTCTTCCACTCCAGCTTGCCTGACTCTCTCATCTCTGAAGGATGAACTCCAGGCTACTTCCTCTGGGAGTTTCTTTTTGACCGTACAGACTTCCAGGATCCTCCCCTCCCAGTGATCCAGTGTCTGATTCCTGACTGATGGGGGTGTTCCCCCTGGTCTCCTCAGCTGGATGGAGAGCTTTGGTGGGAAACAGCTATGTTTTATCAAAATGATAATAACAACAATAGAAGCTTCCACCCACTCCTGAGCATTAACTGATGTGCTGGCCTCATGCTGAAACATCCTGTAACTCTGGATCCTCCCCAAAATCCTATGTGGGAAGTAATATTCCCACTTTACCAACGGGGCAACTGAGGCTTAGCGAGAGTGAAGCTTGGCTCTGGCCTTTTCTCCAGGATTAAAATGCTGGTCGTCTTCTGGATCCTTTCTGGAGTCAACCCCCATCCTACAGGTTGGAGGAACTGCTTCTCCTCCAGATCTCAGCCCTTCCTGCTCTTCCCACCTCCCCCACCTCTGTTTTCCTATCTTCAGGAGGGGTGTCATCCATGCATTGTGACCCTCAACCCCTCAAAGGGCATGACCTTTCCCCATAGCCCTAGCATCAAAGGAGGGGCAGTTCAGTCCTGTGCTTCTCCTGCCTGAAATGGTTCCAGATGTGGGGCCTGCAGGGGCCTGCAGAAGATGTAGGGTGATGTTTGGCACACGGCTAGGTTTCCTCCTGGAGGCTGCCCTCAGGGACACCCATCCACCTCCCACTTCTGGCACCTGGTCAATAAAAGGGAACAGAACATGATTCAGGGAGGAGGTCTCCCAGGAGGCTGAGGAAGGAGGATCCTTTATGGAGACTGGGTATCTGGGGCAGAAGAGAAGCTGAACCCACAGTGGGTTTGCAGTCTACTCTCCATGAAGGGCAGGCTGTTGGATCTGGAGCCTGAGGGCCATCTGCCTGGCTGGGTTCTCCAGGCTGTGCAAGGAGGCCCAGGACTCAGTGGTTTAGATCCCCCCCTGCACCCTCACAAACACATATCATTGTATATGGGGGAGACTAAGTCGAGGCCTAAACTGGCTCCTGGCTAATGGTGCCTGTGCAGACCTCTCCCATGGGGGCCCTGATTCAGGGAACATGGGTGGGTCTGAAAGTTTTTGTCTGTGGCTTGGGTAGAGAAGGGACAGGTGAGACATGGTGTTGGTCTAAAGACACATCAGGTGGTCCCACTGCTGGGTGTGGGTGAAGATGAGGCAGGACCCAGCCTGGCTCTGGGAAACCCTCAGCCCCTATTCCCAGCCCTCTCTGGGGCCCATGGCAGTGCCCCCTCCCTGGGAGGGAAGCAGAGGTGGCCAGTATCCATGCAGGGGGAGGGGTCACAGTCACTCCCCTCCACCCCAACACCTCTGCCAGTTACTCAGCCTCAGAGTGGGACAGGATGTCTTGCCTCCTTACTCTTGCCAACAAATAGATATTTTGTTTTGGCATCTACTGTGTGCTGGGCACTGGGGGTACAGCTGCCTGGGGTTCGGAGAGTGCGCAGACAGATGGGGAGGCATAGTCACCCACCCACACATACTCACACAGACTCTCTTCCCCACCTCCCTAGAGTGTGACAACTGGGAACCCCCCGGGGAAGCCGTAATGAAGGTGGAAAGACCTTTGGAATTAGACAAACCCAGGTTCAGACTCTGGCTTTATTACTTATTAACTGTGAGCAAGCTGGGAGCCTCAGTTTCCATATCTGCCAAGTGGGAATTCTAATAGCACATGTTTCAGTGAGATAACCTAAATGTAGGATTTAGCCAAGCACCCAGCCCAGGGTAACTGCTCATCACCATTAGTTATTGGGGGGGGAGGGAGGGAGGGAGGGACTCCAGATTGCTCCTTGGCTGCCCTAGGGTAGCTCCTCCATCCATGGCTTGCTGGTGTCCAGCCTCTTTACTCAGGTTTGGAGGTGGTCAGTTTTGGCAGGTCCTCAGAAGTGCACAGACCTTCATTCTCTTGAAATCTTGGACCCCCGGCCTGTCACAGACTCCCTACTGGCCTGGGCCAGCTCTCACGGTCTCCGTATTTCCATGTATCTGTATCTCCCCCTAAATACAGAGCCTTTTCCCTGACACAAGAACATCCCCCCACCCCCACATCTAGCTCAACTGATCAGGCCTGGGCATGCAACAGTCAAAAACATATGCACTCACACCTGGGTACACACAGGCATGAAGACATCCACACCAACATCCACACACAGCACAGATAGGTACAAACAGGTACATACAGACACACTCTGTGACAAACACACAGGATATGCAAGCATACTGCACACCCAAGAATCCACAGGCACATGTGCTCACCCCCCACCCCACATGCATATGTAGAACAGACAGGCACAAACAGGTGTACGTACAGACACACGCACAAAGACACGCAAGCACGTTTGCACAGTAAGGCACATGAACACATGTGCACACACATAGGCACACACCAGATCTCTTGCCCCCACCCCCTGCAGGGAGCTGGCTGCCCGCCAAGCTCGGCGCTTTCTGCTGGGTGTGCACAACCTTTCACAGGCTCTAATTGAGTCGAGGGTGATTTATAACGCGGCAGCGCCCCTGCCTGAGTGGGCTGCCCTCTCCCACTGCAGCCCTGGCCAGAGCCTTCGACCACCTCCACCCTTTCTCCCTCATGCAGGGTCATATACACAGGCCCCTTAGAGAAAGAAGGGGGCCTTTCCCTCCTTGTCACTAGCTCCTTTCTTTATTCTTGCCTTTCTCCAGGGCCAGACGCTCTGCTCTGAGAGGTTTTGCCTCAACCTGCTCACCACCATCAAACCCAGCATTATACAGCCCAGCCTCCCAGAGACCAATCACAGCTGTTCTAACCTGCCTATCTAGGGACAACTGAGACTTTGACTGCAAATCTCATGTGTTTCCTGAGCTGCAGCAGGAGAAACTGAATTTAGACATGAGAAGGGACTTCCTCAGTGATTTGGGGGTGAGAGGTAGGCTCTGGTCAGCAAGGGCTGGGTTAGACTGGGTTGAGGGTGATGGGAGAAGGGGAGGTCATTGAGAATCTTGTTTCCTGGCCCTCCATCCTTTTGGGTAACTGAGCTGACTGTGACCCTCCCTCCCAGCTGTCCCCATGGTCTACATGGCTGGGCTTGTGATTAATCGCATTAATTAGGCCTTGAGGTTTGGCTCATAAAGTCCTCTTGTGCACCTAAGAAGGAGCTGCAGTGAAGGCCTTTGTCCTGGTGTGTGTGTGGGGAGTATGCACCCTGACCTCTCACCTCTGACCCCAACATGGACTAACAGCTTCAGCCATGGTCCGTGAGCTCAGCCTGAGAGCTGTTTCATCCTCCCAGCAGCCTCCTGTGTTAGATGCTGATGCTGTTAACCCATCTGACAGTGAAGGCAACCCAGACTCAGAGAGACCAGTCATTGCCCAAGTTGTACACTTGGTTCATGGTGGAGCTGGGATTTGAAATCGGACAGCAGAGCAAAGCATGCCTAACCCAGAGCCTGACCCCCCCACAGAGACCCACCTGGCCCCTAGAACCCCTAGTGTTCAGAATGCTGTTTTTTTGGAGCAAGAGAAGCTCCTTGGAGGGGCTAGCCCTCTGCATTCCCAGAACTGGGCTTAGTTTACAGCCTGAGGGACTCAGATTAGATTTGAGGGAACTTTCTGGCAGTAAAAAGATTGGTAGCCAAAAGAAGTGTGTGTGTGTGTGTGTGTGTGTGTGTGTGTGTGTGTGTGTGTGTGTGTGTGTGTAGTGGAGAGAGGTGCAGTGGAGAGTCTGGGCTGCCCCTAAGGGAGTCCACGTGGTAATGGCAGCCAACATTTAGTACACAGTCCCATGGCAGAGGTGTTGAACTCCATTTGTGAGATAAATTCAACTGATATTCTGACAATTTAAAACCATTTGCCCCAGCCTCATGGATTCAAAGCAGCTGCGCCCCTGCTTCTTCCCCCACTGCCATGTTCTCTGGCCTCTGTGTCCCAGTGACCCCACATCATCTCTGCTGTGGGTCAACCCAGCGTTTGGTCCTCCCGAACTCACTTGAACACAAGTGAACACATGTGAGCGAGTGTGAAATGTGTGGCCTTGAGGGCATGGGGTGTGTCCCAGAGACTGTTGGGGTGGCGATTTGTGTGTGGATGCATGTGTAACTAACTGTGTGTGCTTCCGTGTCCCAGGTCTGTTTGTGTGTGTGTGTGTCTTTGGGATTCTGTGTAGGTTTGTGTTTGTCTATAGAGCTCAGTATGTATCAATTTGCCTGTCTCTCTCTGCATGATCTTGTGATGTGTTTGTATGTCTCTGTGAGTTGCCTCCTCATTTGTCTCAGTGTGTATACCTTTGCATGTCTGTCTCTTTCCCAGCTTCTGGGTGTGTCTATGTGAGCATCTCTGCACACCCTGCTGGGTGTGTGTCCATACAGCTCTGTATGTTTCTGCAAGTGACCTTAGGTGTGACAGTGCATGTGATGGTATGTTCGTCGTCTGTGTGTCAGTACCTGTGTGTCACTTGAGTGAGTCTGTGTCTTAACTGTATCTGTGCGCATATGGGACACGGTGTGTGCGAGTCACTGAGGGCTGGGACTACGGTGGGCACCAGATTTCTCAGCAATCAGGAAAATTCTTTTCGTGTAATATTTTTTTCAGAAGTCACGACGAATGCAAAAACTGCACGATGGAAAAAATATAAAAATAGTATAGACAGGATGAGTGTGTGTGCACGTCTGCGTGACTGTGTGTGCGGCTGTGCCTGGGCGCCCTCCCTCCCGCGCCCGCCAGGTGAGCCCACCCCCTCCAGTCACGCTGCGCTGGGCTGAGCCGCGGTAATTTCCGAGTCGGCGGCGGCTTTGTGTGCACCGGCCGCTGTCTTGGGGGCGGGGATGGAAGGGAGGGTTATTTCTCCCCCTTCTTCCTTTTTATTGGGTCATTAACAACGGCCCGGACTGCCGCTGCGCCCCCGCCCCCCCCTTTCATGTCTGCCGCGCCTCCCGCCATTATCTCCCTCCGCCGCGCGGCGTAATTCGATGCCAATCAGGTTTGGGGCGCTGAGGCAGCCGGATCAAAGACGGGGCCGCGGCGCTGGAGGGTGTAGGGTTGGGGGGCAGGCTGTGCGCCCCCTCCTCCTCCCTCTCCCCCGGGGTCCGGGGCAGACACCGTGTGTCCCGCCCAAGCGCCCAGGGTCAGACTGGGAAGCCCCTGCCGACCCGGGAGGGGGTTCAGAAAACCTAGTTGGGGGACGAGGTGGTTTGTGGCACCAGGGCCCCTAGCGGGCTGGAGGTTGGGGGTGGTTTCCTGGAGGGCCTGGCCTTCAGGGGAGCCTTGAAAGATTTTGGTAACAGAAGTGGAGCTAGCAGCGAAATGGCACTTCAGGCAGAGGGACCAGCTTGGGCAAAGGCTGGGAGGCAGGAACCAGCAGTGTCTGAGGAATAGAGGAGAAGCTCCAGGGTGCTCTGGCTGTGTGTTTGTGCTGTATTCCATGGGCACGGGGCAGTGGACGGTTCTTGAAACGGGAGGGGCAGAATCTAAGCTGGCCTTCAGGATCATTTATTTGATAATATCCTCTGCCTGCTGGAAGCCCTGCTGACTCAGTTTCCTTCTCTGGGAAATGCGGATGCTATCAGCTTCCTCCACCTCCTCCACGGGAGACCAGTAAGATGGTGAACATGAAAAAACAAGCCCAACTCACGTTTGTTGAGGACTTACTGTTTGCCAGTCCAGGCCCCAGCCTTGGTTCATCCTCACAACAGCCCTACACAGTGGAAACTCATTTTACAGATGAGCAGGTGGAGGTGCAAACAGGTAAAGCCTAAGCTTCCATAGCTGGTGAGGGCATGGTTAGGATTATGAACTAGGCTTATAGACTGAGAGCTTACAGAAAGAGAGTTCTCCCCTGCCCTGTCCCATCCAACCTGGGCCTTGGGGAAAGATAGGGGTAAAGGTTTTGAAGCTGCCTGTGTGGGGAGGTCATGATTCCACAGGGTAGACTGGGTGAGGAGTGGGACCAGAATTAATCTCCCTAGACTTAAAGCCAGCTCCATTGCTTAAAACCCTTGGCCTTGGACAAGTCACCTGCTACCGCCCCCCAGTCTGTTTCTTCATCTGTGGAATGGGGTTAACAAGTTTCTTCGGCTTGTCTATGAAGAGTTAGTAAGTGAATGCAGCAAAGGGTGTTTTGAAAGTAAGCTGTAATAGAAATGAGAGTTTTTATTATCACCATCAGCCAAAGGCTTAGGGGGGTGGTGCCTGCCAGACAGTCCCGGCAGAGGATGTAAAGTCCCCCATCACCCAAAGAAAATGCCAGTGTTTAGTCCCAATGATTTTGGGGAGAGTTGTTCTCCTACCCTCACTCCCGAGAAGGAAAGAAATAGATTTTCTCTCCCAAATAGTTCTGGGTCTTCACAACTCTAAATATCTCAGACCAGAGGATGTTCTGAGCAAACCGCGGTATACATAATACATGTGTCTGTTCTCAACTGAAAACAAGCCTTTGGACCTATGTGTCTGTTCTCAACTGAAAACAAGCCTTTGGACCTCGAGGGCGCCAGCCAGCAAGGGGCCCCCACCTCTGTCCTCTGCCTCTCAACTCTCAGGCCTGGGTTCTGGTAAGCATGGTTTGGGGATTGGAGGGAGTGGAGTGGATACCCCTGAGCCCTTGGCACCCTCCAAATGGTTTCCTGAGTACTCAGGCTGGGTCTGTGCTCACACAGCGGGATAGATGTAGGAGGCCCACAGGGAGCGCCCATTCTGGTGGGAGAGGCCAGTGAGAGCACAGTTCCTGCACAAGGGGATCTGTCCTCATGTGGGTGGGGCTCCCAGTGGGCCTGGGGGGCACCCTTTCTTCCTGGAGGGACAAATGAGTTGGATTGAGAGTGAAGAGAAATTTACCAGATAAGATCTGGGGACAAGAAGCACATTTCAGGAATGTGCAAAGCTGAGAGGCCTGAAAGAATAATGCACCGTGTATGTTTCTGGAGATGGGGAGGATGAGTGGCGGGGGCTGGACTGGAGAGAGCTGCTGGACCTCAAAAGGGCAGAGACTGAAGGAGCTTGGAGGTGAGGGTGCTGGGGAGCCAGGGCGGCTGCACAGTAGAAAGTCACCCTACCTCAGTCTCCTCATCTGTACTATGGGCACAAGACATTCCATCCCCAGTCCCCTAAGACCAGCAGGCCTGAATGGAAGGTAAATGAGATAGAGGGAGGGGAGGCACTTGTGCTTTCACACCCCCTCTCACTCAGGCAACTAAGGCATGGGCAGAGGCTGGGATGAGGAGGCAGGGGTGGGGGGCTCTGTCCCCACTGTTCTCCATGCACAAGAAGACACAGATCCTTAGCCCCCTCCTAGACCTGTTCTGGGCTGCCAGACAGAGGCGGCCATGATTTGCAGCCCCAGGTGACTTGAGTCTGTGGCTTTGGCAGTGTCTCCTGCTGGTGAAATGGGATCTTGGCTCTAGCTCTGGTCAGGAAAGCTGCTCTCCGCTGGAGGGCTCTGCAGGGCCCGGCCTCAGGCCTGACCAGGTTCTTTTTGCCGTCTGTTGGTTCTACACCTCCTACCTTCCAGAAGGAGGTCCATTGTCCCCCTGTCCTCTGTCCCTCCTGGGGAGTCCCTGCCTGGCTGGAGCTGGGTGCCTGTGTGCCTTGGGGAAGGGAGTGGCTGAGCCGCACACTGCAGATCCCAGCTGCCTCTGGACGCTGAAAAATCCAATTTTCTTCCTAATTGCCACCGCCCGTGCTCTCTCTCCTCTCACAGCCTACTTCTGCTTGGCGGCGCCTCATTCCCCCCACGCTCCCCCTACTCCTGCCTCCTGCTGCCCACCCCATGGCGGACGCTGCCCCCCCTCGTGGTCACCCGTGTAGGGACGCACCATATATCATGTCCACAGCCGGGAGGGGCTCCGGGAGCGGACGGCCCCCACCCTGGGCTCCCTGACGAAATCGTCCTTTTCTGCGGCGGATGACAGGTTGTGGGAACAACAGCTTGAATTACGGAAAGAAGTTTCCCCACTGAGTTAATCTGCAGTGGCTGGAGGTGACCTTCTGGAGACGGCGATTAATCACGGGCCGTGGCGGGCGCCGCGCCACGCCGGGCCCTTTGGGGGAATACTAATTCCACTACAAGATAAATCATAATTTGACAATAATCATCTGCCCTAATCACTCCAATTCTTCTGTTTAATTATTTGTATACACCGTGTTTCTTCTTCGAGGACCCTAGGTGCCCATGGGTGGGGAAGGGATGGTCGCCTGGGCGCAGACCCCTCGCTAGCCCCTCATCCTCTTGGCACTGTGGGTATGCCTGGGAAGGCCTGACTCAGATCTGCCAGGGGGTACATTGGCGCTTAGAGTTGTGATTGCATGACTGAGGAAACTGAGACTCAGATGCTGGGCCTTGCCCAAGGTCCCAAGGGGTCTTTGGGTGAGCCAGGATGATGACTAAAGCCTGTGATGTTCAGTCCTAGGCAGCACCCACTGCACTGCCCTGCTGCCCAGAGTGCCTCACTTCCACTACCTGACTCCCTGACCTCTGTCCCCAATCTCCTGGGATACCTGGTCCCACTCTCTATCTGCCAGCATGGACAGGGCTGCTGGCTGCTTCCATTCCCCCTACCGAAGCCCTGAGCCTGGCTGTCCACTCAGGACATGAGGATCAATAGATGTGGCCATCTGAGCAGGTATGCCTGCCCCTACCTACCATGTGCTGTGTGACGGCTGGCAGTTGACAGAACCTCTCTTGAGTCTGTAGCCTTGTGTGAGGCTGTAACTTGGGTGAGGCTCCCTCTCTTCCAGGGTGATGGAGATCCACCAGGATGCTCACAGATGCCTTCCGCTGCTACTTCCTGTTCTGTCAGGGCCCAACCACTAGCCTCGCCTCCTAAATCTGGCTTCTGGTGCTGCTGTGCTCAGTCCCTGGGTTGGGCTGTTGGAGAGTTCCAGGGATCTAGCTCTGCCCTTGATGTCTCTCTTGGAGGGGCTGGCTAGGCTACTGTCAGCTCTGGCTTCCTGAAGCAGGAATCAGAATGACTCAGGGTCTTTCTTCTTCCAGGCCAGTTCCTGGCACCCCATGGTGGGGCGTAGTGGTAAAGGGGGGTACAATGGAGGCTGTTGGACCCAGCATGACCCCCCAGATAGGGTTTGTGTGGGAACCAAAAGCCTAGTTGGGTGAGTGCTGATGGGGCTACAACCACAGAGAATGATATAGCAATGATAATGAAAACAATGATAGCAGTGAATGTTCTTTCCCAATAGCAGCCTGCCTGGGGATCTTGTGGTCCCAAGGATAGTCTGTGGTAGGCTGATGGTAGAAGCACAGCCCTTATCCTCAGGCTGCCCTAGGCTCAGGAAAAAGATGTGGCCACTTTGCTCAGATCTGAGAAAGAAGGAAGCAGTAGGGGGTGGGGGGAATACAAACCACAGTATTACCTGCCAACATTTCTGGAGCTCCCACTGTGTGCCAGGCCCCATGCTTAATGCTCTGCCCTTTTCACCTCTCTGAGTCCTTATGAGTGGCAGGTGATGTCAGCCCATTTTACAGATAAGGAAATCAAGTCTTAGGCCAAGTTGCTTGCTCTATGTCACCAAGCTTGTGAGTACAAGGTTGGGATTTGAACTCAGCCTCCTCCTCCATTCCCTCCCATCTCCCGGAAATCTTGACAAAGCCACTTTATCAGTGTTGTGGAATTTCTGGTCAGAGGATCTGGGAAAAGCTGAGCCAGTCTCTTCATCTCTTAGGATCTCAGTCTTCCTAGCTATGAAAAGGGGGCAGTTGTGAGATTGAGGATGTGAAAGGGCAGCTGGTTCTCCATACCTGTAAGTCCTTCTTGGGGTCTGACTTCCTTCCCTTCTGCTGTAGTTTCTCTTCACTCATCCTCTGTTGACACAGGGCTCTCTTTTTGGTCTTTGGCTAGGCATGTGGCCTTCCACTGCAGCTCCTCAGCACCCCTGCCTGGAGAAGGAGATTTGTGTGGGACTGGCAGTGTCTTGCAGCCCCATAACTTCCATCTGATGCCATTCTCTGACAACCCCTGGGCAGATCAGCCATGGCTTGTGACTGGTGGGGGGACGCTGCTGGCTCTGTGAGGTATGTTTTGGTCAGGCATCCCCCTAGCCATCCCTGAGTCCTTACCCCACCCAACCTGTCTTTTGGAGCCAGTATTCCCACACACCTGGCAGGGCTCTGGAGGGCGGCTGTGTAGGAGTACGCCACCCCAGCTATACAGACCTGAAGGGGGTCATTGGCCTTTCTGAGCCTCAGTTTCCTTATCTGCAAACTAGAGGTTATAATAAAAAGCACTCAATAATTGCTACCTATTATAAGTATCAGACTGCATGGTGAGATCACAGAAGGGTTGGTCCAATTGTCACCGTCCCCCTAGCCTGGCCCCTAAGTTGCTATTTGGGGTGTTCAAGAGGCGAGGGGCATCCCCCACTGCGGGCGGCACTCCACTCAGAAAGGCCACGCTGCTGGGCTAGCCCCCTCCCACCTGAGCCTGCCTCTCTTCCTGTAGGGGAATGGCAGGGTGGGGGGAAGCTGCAGGGGGTGGTGGAGTGGTGGCAGAAGAGAGGGGAGTCAAAGATTGGCCGAGTGGGAGAGAGATGGCCTGGGGGGAGAGCGGCTGAGTCGCTGGGGAGGGAGGGAAGCTGTCGTGCTATAAATACCTCCCAGGTAACAGGACCTGTAAATGAAGGGAGGGAATTAGTCACATTCCGTGGCGCCTCAGAGAGAGGACAGGGAGCAATGACCTGAATCCATGGAAGGGAAAAAATTAGGCTAACCTTGGTGGGGGGTGGTTAGGGGATGGATACTGTGTCTCCTCAGAGGGGTGCCCCAGACACGATCTGCTGGACAGGCCAGGGAGGAAGAACCAGTGGCAGGAGGGGTCTGGAAGGGACAGCTTGTCTGCTCCATGCCCATATGTGCGAGGGGCTCTTTTCTTTTCAAGGATTCCTTGGCCTCTCTCAGGAACTCAAACTTATTCCTCTTGGAAGTCCTTCCAGGGGTCTAGCCTTGGTCTTTTCGTCATTTCATTCTGAAGCATGTTATTATTTGCTGCCCTCCCGAAGTCCCCACGTTATCATACTTCTAGCTCTGGGGTCATTCCCTGGGTTTCTGGTTCAGGCAGAAGAATCTGCTTGGGAGGGCAAGAGGGAGGTGTCCTGCTTCCTCTCTGGACCCCACGGCCAGGGGCTGGATCCATTTGTCCCTCACTGGGATGATGGCCATGGTTCCCCACTCTCCCAGCTTCACCCCACTCTGGGCCAGCCCCCCTCCCCACAGTTGCCAGAGCAACAGTCAGTGCACCCCACCTCTTCCTACTCCTCTAGAAATGAAGTCCAGGCCCCTTGGCCTGGCATACCTAGTCTCCCAGATCAACCTCCAAGCAGCTTTCTAACCACATCTTCTGCCCTTGCTCTCCCACACACTCAGCCTGCCATTCTAAATTCTCTAGGTTTTTGCTTGGGCTGGCCTCTTGGCCTACCGTGTCTCATGTTGCTCAGCCTGGCAGAGTTGCATTTTCTCCTAGGTCCCCAAGCTCCAGTCTGAAATTCTCCCTGCTGCCTCCCCAGCTGAGCTGGGTCCTCCCTCATCTCTACCCTGGAAACACTCCCTGCAGGCGGAGTGTGGGGAAGTGGTTAAGATCCCAGTGGCCACACTATGTGGCATCGGGTGAATAAGTGAGGTCTCCATGCCTCAGTTTACTCATCTGTGAAAAGGGGTTCTCACAGTGCTTCCTAAGAGTAGTGCAGTTTGGGTGAGACGCTGCATGAAGAGGGCTTAGCACAGTCAGCGGGTGGCTGTTGTTGGGGTCACAGTATTGATCGCACTATTTCTGTGTCTGCCTCCTCTGTGGGCTGTGAGTTGGGGGGGGGGGTTGACGCTGCGTCCCCGTGTGACTCGTCGCCGCAGCCGCAGTGGCCATTTCGCGCCTGGCACTGAGACGGTCGGCAAATGTTTGCTGAATTAATGAGTAGGGGCTGCAGGGCGGGCTTGGGCTGCAGTTTCGCCTGGGCTGCTGCAGCTGGGGAGCCTGTGTACATGTGTGAGCCGTGGGAGTATGAGTGAGGGGTATCTGTGGGTGGGGGATTCGTATCCGTGTCTCGGGGGTCTGGCGGCGCCTTGGGCAGCCTGGCGCGCCCGCTCCCTGGGGTCCCCGCCGAGCGCCTGCCTGGCTGCGGGACCCCGTTGCCAGGAGCAGTCAGGATGCGGCAGCATCTCCATGGCAACGCGGCATCTCGAGCCGCGCGCCGCCCTCCCCCGGCGCCCCGCAGTGGGCAGGAGGCCGAGCCTGGCAGCCCCTCCCGGCCGAGCAGCCAGCAAGCTGGGCCAGGAGGCCGAAGCCTGGTAGGAGGGACTGAGGAGGGGGCTCCTTATTTTTCTAGAGATGAGGAGCTGACCTGTCTTTACTTCCCTCTCCATCTGGGGGAGGTATACAATATGAGGGCTCTGTCCTCTGGCCATGTGCAGTACTCCCCCCACTTCTGGCCAGGAAATCAGGAACAGGTTCTGGTCAGGGCAGGAGACTCTCACTGGCCAAGGGACATCTCTGATCTAAGTCCTGGCTGTGAAAATGGCACAATGATTCTGGCTCGAGGGGCTGTTATGAGGGAGCACAGAGGTACTGCTGGGGAGTGCTGTCCTGGTCCAGGGGATGAGTGCAAGCCCAGTGACTTCCAGTACTCATCCTATGTCTACCAGTATCCCTTCTTCTCACCAGTAATGCCCATGTCCTCAGTACCCTGAAACCCACTCAGTGCTTCCCACTGTGGGCCCAATGACCACCTCCTTCTCGGTTCCCACCCAGTGCCTCTGGTACTCAACCAGTATCTTCCCAGGGCCTGCCAGTACTTCCAAGTACCCTCTTGGTTGTTATCCACTCTCCCCCTGTGCTTGCTCAGTATTTTCAAATATCCATTCAGCCCCTCGCCCAGTTACTACTCAGTAACCATGTGGTGCCCTCCTTCTAGTTTAGGCTTGGTTCCCCTTAATATCTCCCAGGGATGACTCACTGTCCCCAGTACCTGCCTAGTGGCCACTAGTGCCCTCCTCATACCCACCCAGTACCCTGCACATCCAATGTAGTTCTCAGTACCTTCCCGGTTCTCCTTTTCACCCAGCGATAACCACTACAACCCAGTACTCCTGCTGTACATCCCCTGCCCCTCTCTACTTTCCGGTAAATCCAGTTCCCTCCACCCGCACCCGCAGCCGAGCTCCTCCAGAACGTAGTGCTCTCAGCGGCCAGGAGAGGGCGCGCGAGCAGTCAGTCAAAGAACGAAGCGCGGGGCGCGGCCCTGGTGGAGGTCGAGGGGCTGCATCTGAGACCTTTGTTTTCGGAGCCTGAGTCCGCGCCCAGAATGCGACTACATTTCGGGGGAGTCCTGCTGGGAGTGACCGCACCCTCATCCCTTATCCTCGGTTAGCCTCGCCAGGCCCGCTGCTGCCGCCGCCGTCGCGGTTTCGGCTCTGGGAGGGCGCGCGCGCCCTCTGGTGGCCATAGAGCAGCGCAGCTCCCTGGGCTGCTGCCCGGGGACAAGGTGGCACGTTCCTTTCCTTTCTCTTCCAGAGTCCTAGTTTGTTGGGCCTGTCCTCGAGCTGGCACACGGATGGTTGGGAGTTGGGGTTGTTGCCAATCCAGTGCCCTCTCTGGGTAAGGCACAGGGACTGGAGCTTGGGTTACGGGAGAACATTGGTTAGGGAGATTGGGCCTGGTAATGGTGGGGGAGAGTGCTGAGTAGGCTAAGATAATGGATCTCTACTCAGGGATTCAGCAATTCTGGCTTTTATGCGGGGTGTGCTGCCTGTAGAAGGCGAGGGTGGAGTTGAGGGGTGGTGGCGGTAGGTTGATGCAGCTCCATTCCAGGCCTGGCAGCTCCTGCCTGGCCCTAAACCCTTAGCAATGGGATCCCCATCGATTGACCTACCCCTGAATTGACCCCATTGCTGCCTCGGCCCACCTGCCACACCTCAGTTCTCTGTCCACCAGACTGGACCTGTTACCCAATCTTCAGCAGTCCTGGGGTGCCCTTTCCCTCTCCAACAATCTGAGGTTTTTTCTTTTCTGTGTTTTGGGGAAATAGATGGAGCTACAGCAGGTAGGATCCAGGTTAGACTCCTGCAGTCTGTCCTGGACTTGGGTGACCTTGGCCTGTAGGACCATCCAAGGACAGAAATGTTTTCTTGTGCCCGTCTCTGGTCTGACATCAGGATAACACGTAGCAAGCCTCTGCTCAGTGGATTAGTGAGTGCGTTCCCTTAGACTTATAGGTCGTTGGAGATGCCTCTTCCATCTTCCTCCTCACTGCGTAAATGGGGAAACTGAGGCACCCAGCAGGTAAAGAATTATGCTGGAATCACCAAGAATAGATGGGTGGGCAGCTGAGCGGTGAAAGAGGAAGACTATGGGTCTGATCTGGGTTTGCGCTCCGTTCTGATACTTGCTGAAGGAGCCTTGGCAAGTCGCTTCCCTCTTTCTAAGCCTCAGTGTCCTGATGTATAAAATGAGGATTAAAAACTCTATCTACTTCCCAGGATAGTTGTGAGGATTAAATCTGATGATGATGATGTTGATGAAAATAATATTGATCACAGACACTGACAGCTGAGCGCTCACTTTGTACCGGGCGCTATGTAAAGTGACTCAGCACGTGAGATCCCAGAGGTTATTATGTTGACAAACGCTCAGGGTCTTCCTGAAGAATCATGACCAGCTCACAGGCTGAGTGACTACCATGAGCCCTTACCATGCTCAGTGCCCAACTCCAGGCCTCCAGGATGAGCTCTAGAACTCCTCTGACTGGGCTGGGGCTGGAGGCTGAGGGAGGGACAAGATGACCTTGGGCTGTCCCCTGTGCAATGCTCCCATGTTCCCTAGGCCTGGATCATATTTCCGGCCCCCGGGGAGGGCAGAGAGGGCTAGTTGATGGAGGAAGCATGTGTCCTGGCCTGGGCAGCTGGACCTGGGGGCCTTGCCCCGGAACCTGCGGCCTTTCCTGCAAAGGGAATATCCAAGAGCAGGAAGGAAGGAAGTGGGGAGGGGGAGGAAGAGGGGGGAGGGAGAAAGGATGGGACGGGCCCCAGCTGGGACTGTGTTCTCTCTGGGACTGGCCAAGAAAATAGGACATCTGGATTGGCCTGGCTGAGAGGCTGTTTGTCTGGTCACTCTGGCTGGGGCTTGGATGTATGTGTGTGATGGTGGGGGTGGGGGTGGGGGTGGTGGGGTTGGAGAGAAAAGAGGATGGTCCCATCCTCTGTCTCCTCATCTGTGTAACAGGTACAAGGACACCCCCTTCCTGGGCAGGATGAGAGTAAAGAATGAGGTCAGAATGCGAAGTGCCATTGGAGCCTGGAACATAGTAGGTGAGTCATGCCTGTTAGTCCCTCCTCCCCGGCCTGGGCCTGACCTGTGAGACAATAGCTTGGGCAGAGTCAAGGACTGCCACTGCTGTGAACTCAGGCATTCACTCAACAACCATTATAGAGCACCTAATATGTGTTGAGGTTTAGGGCTATTGACCTGTATGGAGCCAGTCCTGCTTTCTCAGAGCCCGTCTGTAGTGACAGAAGAAGACAGGTTGCTGGGCAGTGATGGGGGAGTATGGGGCCTGTGAGAGTCCAGGGGAGGTGCCTGACTCAGCTTGGGAAGTGAGGGAAATCTTCTTGGAGAAGGTGATATTCTTATCAGGACCCAAAGGATGAGTATGCATTAGCCAGAAATCAGGGCTTGATGGGGAAGAGGATTCTAGCTGCAGGAAAAGAAAAGCAGGCCCCAAGCTCAGAGTTCAAGGAGGGCAGGGCTATGGCTGCAGCAAAGTGTATGGCAATGAGCAGTGGTGGGAGGGGAGGCAGGGCCTTGGGGCTCAGGCATAGAGCTATGGATTTTATCCTGAGGGCACTAGGGAGCCACAGAAGGTTCTAGGCAGGGGGTGGCATGGTCAGAGTGGAATAAGGCCCAATGGAGGGAACTCAGAGCTCCCACGACAACCTGTCACCTTCATGCCCTCATGTCCCACGGGTCTTCCATGAGGAGCAGCCAGGCCAGAGTGTCATAGCCCCGTAGTAACTCTTCAGACTCCCCTGCCCCGCTTCTTTGTCAAGGCTTCTTCCCTACCAGGGTATTATTTCCCTGGAGAAGCCAACACCATATGCTGACCATGAAGACGGCACAGGGAAGGATTGAGAAACCCTCAGTCCTTTTTCCTTTCAGTCCTTCCTTACTAATCAGTAAGCCAAAGGTAGGGAGTATTGGTAGATGTGCAGGAACCAAGTGAAATAAAAACAATTGAGTTTGTGCGGTGTTTCCACCCCTGAGGTAAAAATGAAATACATGTGCATACAAAATACAAACCATATAATTTTGATGATTCTGCATAAAAGTGTACTGTCCTTATATTTGCACTTAAAATTGGCATTGCACAATATAAAGGTGAAGGGTAAAGGTCATGCTAGTCAAAGGTGTTAATTTTTCTTTACTTAGAATGACATTAAATAGCAAATAAAAAACATCATGACAAGTTGAGAGATAGACCACATAGGAAAGAGAAAAGCGTTATATATATTAGTTTTATCCAACTATTTTATTTTTATTTTGAGACAGGGGCTGGTAATTAGATTTACTTATTTATTTAATGGAGGTACTGGGGATTGAACCCAGGACCTTATGCATGTTAGGCCCACACTCTACAACGGAGCTATACCTTCTTCCCATATTCAGTTTTATATTTGAGTGCCTTTAAAATTAGGCACTTTCTCCTTGCTTTTTGGACAAGAGACTCTGCATTTCCATTTTCTGCAGGGTCCTGAAGTGTAATGGGCTCTGAGTGGAAGACCCCCTCCATGTCTATTTTAGGATGGGGAGCTGTGAGAATGGGGACCAAGGCTTCCCTACTACTGGGTGTTCCCTCTGTGGTGCCGCCAGGGTGGTGGATAAGGCTCCCTGAGCCCAGGAGTGAAGACAGGAGATGGAACCACCTCCTTTTCTTTATATCCCTCCCAGCTGGTGGAAGGCCTAGGCTCTCCCTGGGGGTCCCGCTCTCCCCCTGTACCACAGTCCAGGGTTTAGGGCAGCACAGTCCCCTCAGGCTTAAAGATGATGCTGTCCTTGGCCTTGGAGGACATCTTCACTGACTACCAGGCTGCCATCCAGCCTGCAAGCTCCAGGGGGTCCCTGTTTCCCTCACCTTAAGACGGGCCTCCCCAAGGACAGGACCTGCAGAGGAGCCTCAGAGGAGGCTATTGTGAAGCTGGAGAGGGCTTCTGTCTTCCCTCTCCCAGCGCTGCCCCTAGTGGGTGAGGGCGAGGGGGTGGGTTCTCTCTCCTTGGCTTGCTTTTGGGAGGCAGTGAAGGGAGCAATGGAAACCCTTTGGCAGTGGTCAGCCAGCAGCCCAGGCCTGTAGAAGGCCCTGGCTCTTGAGGCAGAGGGAGTGGGCATGGGAGTACAGCTAGGTGGGAGGGAAGAGCCTCCTCAGACTGGGTCTCTGAAGGGCTGGGGGAAGGCAGGCTGCACAGGGGCCGGGGGGCAGTAGGGGATGGGGGGTGGGGGGTAGTAAAGCCTCCCTCTGCACTGTTTGCCTCTGGCTCTAGTCCCACCAACTCACCCAAGCTCTCTGACTCTATTTCCTCTTTGATACCACAGGACAATGACTGCACCTGCACCCAGGACCACAGTGAACATTCTCTGAGCTAATGCATAAAAAGCATTTAGTGTCCCACATGGCACTTAGAGGCCACCATTCACAGGAGCTCACCTGTTGTGGAAGAGGAGGTTAGTGACTTGGTGGGGCCTCCTCCCTGCCACCAACAATGCCCTCCATCCCTTTCCCTCTCTCGAGTCCTCCTCTTTTCCTATTTACCCTGTTTCCTACTTCCTCTAGCTGTTCCTCTAGCATATGGCTTGTGCTCACCTCAGGGCCTTTGCACTTGCTGTTCCCTCTCTGCAGCTCTGGTCTCCCAGATGCTTGATGACTGACTATCGTTTCTGGGGTCTTAGCATAAATGTCACCTCCTCCAGGATGGTGTGCCTGACTGCCCCAGCTGATTTCTCCCTAGTGAAGCCATTCTACATTTCACTTGATAGGTGATAATTTTGTTTACTCATTTATTCAGCATCTTTCTCTCCTCCCTGCCAGGCTGTGGGCCTCAGGTAGGTGGACACCTTGTCTGTCTTGTTCCCATTGTCCTTGGTGACTGGCAGCACATAGTAGATGCACCTCACAGACAGAGCCCTGCTCTTCTGGAGTTCACTGTTTAATGAGTGAGGCAGGATTGAACAAGCAAAGAAAAGTTTTGATTTTTAAAAAATTTATTATTTTTAATTGTGGTAAGCTACACATAACATAAAATCAGCATCTTAACCATTTTTAAGTTTACAGTTCAGTGACATGAAGCACATTCGCATAGTTGTGCAACCATCACCACCATCCATCTCTGGAACTCTTTTCATCTTGCAGAACTGAAACTACCCATTAAATAATAACTCCCCATTCTCTGCATCCACCCCAGACCCTGGCTGCCACCATTCTATTTTTTTGTCTGTGCAAATTTAACTATACTCTATGTGGCTCAAATAAGTGGAATCATGCAGTATTTGTCTTCTTGTGACTGGCATATTTTGCTTAGAATAATGTCCTCAAGGTTCATCCATGTTGTAATGTGTGTCAGAATTCCCCTCCTTTTTAAAGGCTAAATAATATTCCATTGTATGTACATACCACATTTCATTTATCCATTCATCTACTGATGGACACTTGGGTTGCTTCCACATCTTGGTTATTGTGAATAATGCTACTATGAACATGGATGTACAAATATCTCTTCAAAACTTGCTTCCAGTTCTTTAGTGTATATACCCAGAAGTGAAATTGTTATTAATTCTATTTTTAATTAAAAATTTTTTTTTGTCAACTATTTTATTTTTATTTATTTAAAAACATTTTTGGGGGGAGGAGGTAATTAGTTTCATTTATTTGTTTATTTATTTATTACTGGGGGTACTGGGGATTGAACCCAGAACCTCAAGCTTGTTGAGCACACACTCTACCACTAAGCTGTATCTTCTCCCCTCTATTTTTAATTTTTTTGAAGAACCATCATATTGTTTGCTACGGTGGCTGCACCCTTTTACACTCCCACTAATAGTGCACAAGGGTTCCAATTTCTCCACATCCTCACCAACACTTGTTATTTTCTGCATTTTCTTTTTTTAGTAGTCATCCTAATGAATGTCAGATGGTTGTGATTTGTATTTCTCTAATGAACAGAATATCCATTTTGAAGGAGACATGTTTGGTGAGAATGGAGGGAGGGGAGCCTCTTAGCTCTGGTTTTCTGGAAGAAGGTGGCATTTAAACTGAGACCTAAAAGAAGGGAAGGAGGCAGCCATGGAGGATCTGGAGGAAGAACATTTTGGGGAGAGGAAGTAATAAGTACTGGGGACCTGCAGTGTGATTGAGTGCTGCCTGTTTTTGCTGGAGAAATAGTGAGTAATGGGGAGGGGATGGAGGTGGGAGATGTGGTCTGAGTGGGCTAGGTGATCCAGGGCTTTAGGCCATAGAAAGGAGTTTGTATTTTCAATTTACAGTAATCACTGGTTTCCTCAGGTTGTGGGCAGGAGGTGGGCCGAGGGGGAACACAGGGGACAGAGGGATGGCTGCTTGGAAAAAGGGGCTGACTGAGTGGTGATGTCCCTATGTGTGGGAGGGACAGTGCGTGCCCACGGGCGCTTAGTGCTTGCGGGTGTGTGCCCGTGTGCATGTGTGCACGCGGAGGCCTGGGCATGTGGGTTTGCATGTGTGTCTGGACACTCCCAGAGGCCCTGGATCATTCTGTGAACTTCTCTCTTCAAGCACTACTATGCCTACCTCCTTCCTGCCCACACTGGCCACCCTAGCCAGCAGGGCTCAGTGTTGCTTCTCGGGCTCCTACCGTTGGCCTGGAACCAGCAAGGAGATTCCAGAGCCATACCTAGGGTTGAGGCTGGGCTCTGAGAATGACGACAAAACTTTGAAGTTTTGAAGACCAGGGCATGCCCGCCAGAGACCAGGAGATGTCTCCATACCTCACCTTTGCAATGCATCAAGGTATGTGGGGGCCCCAGACTGGGTGAGCAGGGCCAGCTGCTGCAGTACCGACAAGGGCCGCGTGGGGACAGCCGAGGACGCCGAGGGGTGGCGGAGGAAAGGTTGGGGGGTTGGGGGACATGGGCAGGCAGGTCTGGGGTGAACCTCTGCGGGGCTCTGCGGTTTGTTTCCGCCTCCGAGTGGCTGTGTGTGTGTGAGGAAAAAAAGGAAGCCATGAGCTCATCGCCATCCAGGGCATCTCATTTCATCCTCACAGCCACATCCTCATAGGCCCAGAGAAGTGGAACCACTTGCCCAAGGTCACTCAGCAGGGGATTCAGAGCAGGCCTGCTGGACCTCTCAGCCTGTGCCCTAACACTGCCCTACCCTGAGTGAGTTCATCTGCGCATGAGCTCTGGCTTGTTTATCTGTCTCTAGGGCCTTACCTCACCCCAAGTTTCCCTGCCTCATCAGGGCACAGTCCCTCTTGGGCAGGGCCAGGGCAGCCTGGGGAGGGAGGCTAGGACTTGAGACCCCTCCCAGAGGCCCCTGGGGAGGAGGCGTTCAGGGGTTCTGGGGTGAGCTCAGTTGTATGCCCCCATCACCATGGGAAAAACAATGTATAGCAACATCAGCCCCCTTTCTGATCTTCCCCTTGGCTGAGGGCTAGGGCAGCAGGGTTACGGGGATGATGGGAAGCTGGAAGCCTCCTCCTCCAGAAAGTCCTCCCTGATCACCCTCTCTGCCACCAATGTCAGAAATAGCATTTAAGCTCCTTTGACACTTCAGTCAGGGAGACTAAAAACTCACTCTGGGTTGCTCTAAGGGACTTCAGAGACCCTTAATCCATTCTCTTAGTCAGCCTAGAAATCTCTCTAACCCTCTTGACAACTGTCCATTTTGCTTGCACATCTCATGTGGCAAGGGGCTCGCTGCCTTAATGGGCAGCCCATTCCATTGTAGAACAGCGCCTTCTAGTGAGACCAAACCGGCCTGTCTGTCTGGTTGGAACTCGCTCACCCTGTGGAGCACAGAGTACGCACCCCTGTCTGCTGCACGCAGGCCCCAGCTGGCTTCAGAGAGGTCTGTGCCCTCTCACCCCCATGCCCACCTTCTCTCCAGCTTCAGTGGCCCCAGCACCCCATAAAGCACCTTTCTAGCCCTTCATCTCATGAGCAGCTCTCCTCTGGGTATACTTTGGATGAGAATGGCTGCTTCTGTAGTGACTGCTTTTTTCTCAATACACGAGAAAATATGGGTTTGTTGTAGGGAAATTAGAAAATACACACAAGGGAAAAACAGTCACAACCCCACCACCCAAAGACAAGCCCTTTTAGCTCCTTAGGAGTCTCCTTCCAGACTGACACCAATGCGTGTGTTAATAAAGCGCAAGGCAAAAGCTGGTGGTAGGAAGACTTTTAGGGGAGAAAGGCAGTTATTGTTTAACTTAACACTTTGAAGGGTCATTTGGTTGTGAAGATAGGTCTGTTCTGGGAGGTTGAGGAAAGGAACAAAGAGAAGGAAATGATTCTGATAGTAAAGAAAGAAGTTTGAGTTTCCAAGGGCCATGCTAGAGATGAGGGGAAATGGTTCCGAAGCACTGCCCTCCCCACAAGCTCTCAACAATCATTCGCTCTCACTGTCCATCATCTTCGTCCTCCCCGAGCCTGGGGCTGGCGTCGTGGGAGTGGGGCAAATCCAGGTTCCAGTGGCAGTGGCCTCCTCTAGAATGGGGGAGCAAAGGCTGCAATCCTGACCCCCTGGGGGATGCCCCCCGCCTCACAAGATCAATCACACCATGAATGCTCCCCTTGCCCCAGGTATCAGTCAAGTTGTGAGTCCAGCGGGTGGCACTGGCCGTGTGAAGGAATAAGGGGTGTTCCCAAGAGACAGTACAGGGGAAACAGGACAGTGTGCAGGAGGTGAGAGGCAGATGGGAAATGGAGAATTTCATGGGAATGAGGAAACAGAGCCAGCTGTACTAAGAAGAAATTAAAGCTCCCCAATAACTCCAGGGATTGGGATGGGATGGGGTGGTGCACTGAGTACCCTGTGTCATGGGCTGGGACCTTTTTATTTATTTTTTTAACATTTTTTTATTGATTTCTAATCATTTTACAATGTTGTGTCAAATTCCAGTTGCACAAATTTTTCAGTTACACATGAACATATATATATTCATTGTCACATTTTTTTTCTCTGTGAGCTACCATAAGATCTTGTATATATTTCCCTGTGCTATACAGTATAAGCTTGTTAATCTATTCTACAATTTTGAAATCCCAGTCTATCCCTTCCCACCCTCTGCGGGCTGGGACCTTTAGTGAGGGGAATAACCCCAGAAACCTGCTTTTCCTTCTCAACTAGTTTATATATATAGAGAGAGAATGTCTTTCCATTTCAGCAAATATTTGTGATGTGCCATTTTAACTGCTGCAAATATTCCAGTGCATAAAGACTCTGTGATGTCTCTGACCACGCCCTATTTTAGGACATTTAGGACGTTTTGCTATCATAATTAATGTTTCAGTTAAAAGCCTTGTAGCTACATCTTTGCCCACATCCATGTTTAATTTTTTTAAGATACATTCCTAGCAACGGAACTGCTGGGTTGAAGAGCAGGGACATTAACGCTTTTGATACGTATTGACAAATTGCTCCCCAGAAGGTGGCGCCACTTTTGGCCCCTGATGGGTCACAGCTGCGTGAAGGTGCCCCTTTCTCCACCCCTTAACCATCAGTTGTCTTCTCTACCTAATATTTTAATATTACAATTTTAAACATACAGAAAAATTGAATACCTTTTATTGCGACACCCATCTAGCCACCACTCAGAATTGACAATTTACATTATACTGTGTTTGCTTTCTCATCGTCTGTGCATCTCTCTCCATCAGTTCATCTTCATTTTTGGATGTATTTCAAAGTGAGTTGCAGGTACACTTCACCCCCCAACACTTCAACATGCATATCACTAACTAGAGTTCAATATTTGTGTATGGTTCTTTGCTTTTTTGAGACAAAAACCTATATAATGAAATGCATAAATCTTTTTTTTTATTGAAGTATAGTTAGTTTACAATGTTGTGTCAATTTCTGGTGCACGGCATAATAGTTCAGTCATTCTTATACGTACATATATTCATTTTCATATTCTTTTCCACTATAGGTTTCCACAAGATATTGAACACAGTTCCCTGTGCTATACAGTGTAAACTTGTTGCCCATCTGTTTTATATATAGTAGCCAGCATCTGTAAATCTTGAACTCCCAGTTTATCCCTTCCCACCCTCTTCCCCCTGGTAGCCATAAGTTTGTTTTCTATGTCTGTGAGTCTGTTTCTGTTTTGTAAATGAGTTCACTTGTCTTTTTTCTTAGATTCCACACATAAATGATATCATATGGTAATTTTCCTTCTCTTTCTGGCTTACTTCACTTAGAAGGACAATCTCCAGTTCCATCTATGTTGCTACAAATGGCGCTATTTTATTCTCTTTTATGGCTGAATAGTATTCCGTTGTATAAATATATCACAGCTTCTTTATCCAGTCGTCTGTCGATGGACATTTAGGTTGTTTCCATGTCTTGGCTATTGTAAATAGTGCTGCTATGAACATTGGGGTGCATGTATCTTTTAGAATTAGCATTCTCTCTGGGTATATGCCCAGGAGTGGGATTGCTGGGTCATATGGTAAATCTATTTTAAGTCTTTTAAGGAATCTCCATACTGTTTTCCATAATGGCTGCACCAAACTACATTCCCACCAGCAGTGTAGGAGGGTTCCCTTTTCTCCACAGCCTCTCCAGCACTTATCATTTGTGGACTTTTTAATGGTGGCCATTCTGACTGGTGTGAGGTAATACCTTATTGTAGTTTTGATTTACATTTCTCTGGTAATTAGTGATATTGAGCATTTTTTCATGTGCCTATTGGCCATTTGTATGTTTTCATTGGAGAATTGCTTGTTTAGGTCTCCTGCCCACTTTTGGATTGGGTTTTTTTTTTTTTTTTTCTTATGAAGTTGTATGAGCTGCTTATATATTCTGGAAATTAAGCCCTTGTCAGTCTCATATTTTGAAATATTTTCTCCCATTCTGCAGGTTGTCTTTTTGTTTTGCTTGTGGTTTCCTTTGCTTTGCAAAAGCTTGTAAGCTTAATTAG
The DNA here is from genome assembly GCF_009834535.1 of Camelus ferus. Taxonomy (NCBI): domain Eukaryota; kingdom Metazoa; phylum Chordata; class Mammalia; order Artiodactyla; family Camelidae; genus Camelus; species Camelus ferus. The sequence continues at coordinate 97,549,793 of NC_045698.1, forward strand.
GTCCCATTTGTTTATTTTTGCTTTTATTTCTATTGCCTGGGTAGACTGCTAAGAAATGCACAAATCTTAAGTATATCATTCGTTGAGTTTTGACAAATGCATGTACTTGTATACCCCAGCTCCTATCAAGATATAGAATATTTGCATCACTCCAGAAAGCCTCGTAGTTACCCCCTGACCCCACTGTTCTGGTTTCTTTCACAGTAGCTTAGTTCTGCCCATTCTGGACCTTCATAAGAATGGAGTCATAGAGTATCCACTCTTTTTCTGTGTCTGGCTTCTTTCACTCAGCATAATGTTTTGGAGATTCATCCACATGATTGCATATGTCAGTCGTTTGCTCCTTTTTATTGCTGGGTAGAGTTCCATTGTATAGATGTATAACAGCTTGTTAATCCATTCACCTCTTGATGGACACTTGGGCCATTTCCAGTTTGGGGCCATTGTAAATAAAGCTGCCATAAACATTCTTGTACAAGTCTTTGTGTGAACATATGTTTTCATTTCTCTTGCATACCTAGGAATGGAATTGCTGGGTCATAGTTTAGGTGTGTGTTTAGTTTTATAAGAAACTACTCGATCTTTTTACAAAGTTGTACCATTTTACACTCCCTCCAACAAAAGATGATCTTCGCCACTAAGTTTGAAGTTCAGAACACGGTGGGGTTGTCACCTCCTTGGTTTTGGGTGCTATACCTCAGTGACTACTGCTGAAGGTCATAATGACAGGGTTGGCTGAGTTGCCCTGGAAATCAACTGGACACCTTGAGCCATTTCTCATGGACAGATGAATGGATGGGTGCCCAGCCAGGTCTTCTTGACCCTGAACTTGTACAGTTACTTTGTTGGAATTTGATTTTTTTTCCATTTGTTCTCATTAAATTCAATTTTGTTCATTCTGACTTAACCCTCTGTCCAGTCCTGATAGTGATGAGATTAGCAAACTCACATATAGTTACCATATAACTCGGCGTGCTAACTCATTCAGACCTCAGAACAACCCGACTGGAGAACTACTATTATCCCTATTTTAGAGATGAGGAAATTGAGGCCCAGAGAGGTTAAGTAACTTGCCTATGTTGACTCAGTCATTAATGAGCTGGGAATAGAGCCTGGCAGTTTGGATCCAGACATCATGGTCTTAACCACTCACTCTGTTTCCTCTTTATGGCTTCAGATGTCATCTCCCTCCATCTTCCAGTCTCAGCAGGCTCAGTGAGCATGCCTCTAGGTCTTCATCCAGATTACTGGTTAAAAAACCAAATGAAGCCTATGGACCAGATAAGTCCCTAGGGCCAAGGACAGAGCTCAGTGGCATACCTCTGAAGATCTCCTCTATGGCATTTTATTTATCCATTTATCTATTAGACACTTAAGTTTCCACCTTTTGGCTACTGTGAATAGGCTGCTATCAAGCTTGTTAATTATTATTTCATAATTCCTGTCTCATCAGGTTCTTACCAACCCTTCCCACTAAGATGGCTCTTGTCAAGGTCTCCACTGACATCCATGTTGCTAAATCCAGAGGTCAGTTTTAAGCTCTCATCTCACTTGATCCATCAGTAGCATTTGACTTGGTCCATCTCTCTCCTCCTTGATGCTGTTTCTTCATTTGGTGACGGGATCCCACGCTTTCCTGCTTTTCTTCTACCTCTCTGGACACTCCTTCTGAGCCCTGCTTGTTTCTCCCTTTTCTCCCCTCCCACTTCTTCATATGGGAGGCCCTCAGGGCTCCTCTCCTGGCCTTCTGACACAGCCCCCACTCCTCCGCTCCTAGGTGGCCCCATGACCTCTCCTGAATGTCCATCTCCCGAATGTCCAGTACCCAGACCTTCCTCATGTATCTGGCTATCTGACATCTCCAGTTGGGTGGCCAACTGATGTCTCAGCCTCCACCTGTCCTCCTCAAACACGTTCTCCCCCGCTTCCCCTCTTAGTTCCTGGCAGCTCTATCCTTGCTGTTGTTCATGCTCTCACGTTTTGCTTCACTCTTGACTCCTCTTTCTCTTATATCCTACACCCAGTTCCTCATCTCATCTTATTGACTTTAACTTCAAAACATCTGGGGGGAGGGTTTAGCTCAGTGGTAAAGCGCATGCCTAGCATGCACGAGGTCGTAGGTTCAGTTATCAGTCCTGAACGGAGGGGATATTGGAACAGATTTGCCCTGGTCCTGCCATAGAGGACCTCTCAAGCTGTCAGGAGAGAAGGACAAGCACAGTGATGGGACAAGACAGACTGAGGGATCCTGCTATACTAAGCTGAGATGAATTGTACCCAAGGTTGGGGAGGGATGTAGGAAGGGGGAAGTCACCCCTATAGAGCTCATTTCCCAGCTGTCACTGCCCCCATCCACTCCAGTGCAGGCGGAAGGGTCCAGTTAAAGTACACACCAGGGACAAAATACACACCAGAGAGTGGAGTCTGGGCTCTTTTTTACTTGAGGTATGGTCTGCGGTAGGACACTTTCCTAGTTTCAGTGTCCTCATGAGTAAAATGGAATACATGATGTCCACCTTATAGGGTTGCTGTGAGGATGAAATGAGATAATGTGTGAAATGAGATAATGCCAAGAACTTAGCATGAACCTGGCTCACAGAACCGTCTTAATAAAAGCGGCTGCGGTTATTACCCGCGGTCTCCAAGCCGGTGGTTGCGCTTGGTAGTGTAGGTGCAATTCTCACAGATACCAGCAGGTGGCGCTCCGATACCATAAGATCCGGTTCCTGGACTGACTGCTTTCGGAAGGGCGCCGGAAGGGGTTGGGCGGGGCGGCTTCCAGCTTCTCAGCCAGTTAGACTGTCCTTCCCGGCTGCGCTGAGGAGAGATACCTGCACTCCCCTCAGTTCCAAGGAAGAGCGGGCCTGGGTCACCGTGGGATAATCAGTGACGCCTCAGTTTTCCGTCTGTATTGTGGAAGAGAATGGCTTTCGGGGACAACCAGAGCCAAGTTAAGGAAATACTCAGGTTGGTCCAGGTAAAGGACTTCCTGTACGAGCGAGCATCCCAGCACTGGTTACAGGCTGGTTACAGAGGGACTGCGACTGGACCTCGGGCGCAGCTGGGCCTGGTGCTGAGGCAGGGGGATGACTCATATGACCTCTATTCGCTTCCCTTCTGGATAAGAGAGATATTGAGAGAGAGAATCCTGGGCTGCCCAGCGCGGAGGACCCAGGACCGTGCGTGGCTCCGTGACGCGCGCGAGACGCTCTGGTAATCCCGAGTGCGGCCAGCAGAGGGAGGCAGAGAGGCTCGTGGGTCTCGCAGGGCTACCCTTCCATTCCCAAGCTCGCCCTCCCGGGACCTTCCCCGTTGGCCGCATCTCCCCGCGTCTCCCCAGGCCGGACTCAACACGTCTCGTGTCCCTTCGCTTTGAAAAAGGCTTGTCCTCCTCCCTCCGGCTGGGCTTCCTGGGGCAACACTGGGGTGAGGGCCGGCTTTAACCCTAACTCTGTGAGCCCCAGTTGAGCCCTATCCTCTGGGCCTCAGTAACCTGGATGAGGTCTACTGGCGACTGTAATCCTAGCAGCTCTAATTTCCTGAGATGGGGTGATGTTAGCTCCCCAAGGGTAAGGCTTTGAGTGGCAGAAGGAGATCCTTTCCTTACCTCCCCCCCCCCCCATTAACCCAGGCCTGGATGGCCAGCTGGACCTCCAGAAGCAGGCGAATGTACCCCATCTCACCCTGGCCAGTTCCCGGCATTCTCCTGGATGGGCTCCCAGAGGTCCACAAAGGCTCTCAGACAAAGTTCTGGGCCAGGCTTTGCCTGTGCCCTGGGCCTGCAGCCGGCTGGCTCTAAACACCGCAAGTCCCTGGCACTCCTTGTGGGGCTTTGTCCACCAGCCCTGGACCAGTGCTGGCAGGGCCACACTTGCTGGGGGAGGGGATGGGCCAGGCAGCTGTCAGAGCCTGAGCAGTCTCCCTTCCCTCTTGCCCATGGCCTTGCTCTCCTCCAGGGGACCTTCCTTCTACCCTACCTTGCTGAGACGGTGCCCTGCCTTCTCCTTTGGGCTGCAAGCTCAAATTGTCACCTTCTTCAGGGGCCTGCTCATATTCTACTACTGATTTGTCCACTCATCCATCCATCCATTCAGCACTTACTGAGCTCCTACTACACTCCAGGCCCTTACTAGATGCTGGAGGTCCCCTAGTAATAAGATTCACAGTCCTGGTGAGATTGTAGGCAGGAGACTAGTAAAACCCATACCTAAAATTTGATTTCATCTTGTGGTAAATAGAGTGAAGCAGATAAGCAGCATTCTCTAGGAAGCTCCACCTACTGGGATATTTCCCTTGGAAAATCGTCTGTGCTGTGGAGAGAGGGACTTCGTCTGAGTCCTGCATGCCCCCTCCCAGGGCCTGGCAAACAGGCGCACAATAGGTGCTCAGTAAATGTTTGTTGAAGGAATGGATGAATCTTTACCCTCACAGCCAGGGGCTGCCAGCAAGAAGGGTCTTTCCACCGTACACTCCCTCCTAGTTAACACAGGAGTGGCAGGTAATGTTGGGATGTACAGGTGAGACCCTGAGGCTCCCAGGATTCCACCTCTGGCCACTCTGGCCCCCTGCCCTACTCCTCACCACATGGCTTCCCTACCTTGGGCCCAGCCAGAGTCCAGGGGCTATGCGTGGATTCCACCATGATTGCTCAAGCATCCATTCTTGGGCTTTATCACCTTTTGGGTGCCTCCTGTGTGCTGGCCCTAGGGTCAGGAGGATCTGGGGACCCAGAGAGGAGGGAGAAGGGACCTTGCTCTCCTGGATCATCCAGTCCAGACAGTAATGGCCAGTGTGTATGTGCCGTGATGGAGGAAGACCATGGCACTGGGGGCCCGGAGAGGTGTGTGCCCAGCTTGGGGACACCTCCTCAGAGAGACCTCCTTTGATTACCTGGCTGAAGGAGTTCCCACCCTTCCAGCTAGGTGCAGTCACAGCCCCATTTTTTCTGTTTATTTGTTTCAAAGCACTTTTTTAGTATCTGCAGTTATCTTCTGTCTTTGTCTGTTGGTGTGTTCATTATCTGAGTGCTTACTGGGGGCCTACAATGTGCCAGGCAGTGTTCTAGGCCCTCAGGATACAGAAGTGAAGGAACAGATTTCCTGCCCTCCTGGAGTTTATGGTCCAGTAATGGTCGTGGTGGTCAGGAGACAGACAATAACTAGAATCAACATGTAGTATACAGATCTGTGTTATGGAGGAAAAGAAAGCAGGGAAAGGGAGAGGTGGGTGAGGGAGGGGGTAGTATTTAGGTAGGGTGGTCAGGGAAGGTGATATTTGAATGAAGAGCTGAAGTGGGTAAGGGGTGAGTCATGCAGCTACCCCAGGGAGGAGGGTTTCAGGCACAGGGATAGCAAGTGCAAATGCCCTGAGGTAGGAATGTGCCTGGTGTGTTAGAGGAAAAGCGAGGAGGCCAGGAGAGGTGTGAGGTCAGAGAGGTGACTGGTGCCAGATAATGCGGGACTTTGTAGCCAGTGTAAGACTCAGCTTAAGGCTTAATGACCAGAGAGTCATTTGAGGATTTGGAGCAGAAGAATGACATGATCTGACTGCCGCTGAACAGGATCCCTTTGGCTGTGGTGTTGGGAATGTTGGTTGTGTGGCTGTGTGGAAGCAGGGGGAGCAGTTAGGAGGCTACAGTAATTATCCTGGTGAGAGAGGATGGTGGCTTGAGCCAGGTGGGGCAGTGGGGTGTGAGAGAAAGTGAAGCAAAGATAACTCTCAGGTTTCCTGCCTGAGCTGATGGAAGGATGCTGGTGGTGACATTTACTGCAAAGAGGAGGCTTTGGTTGGGATAGGTTGGAGCTGCTCTTTGGACATCCCAGTGGACACTTCAGACCAGCAGTTGGGCTTGGGGGTCTGACCTCAGGGGGTTAAGTTTGGAGCTGGAGAATCATTAGGGTTTAGATGGACCTTGAAGCCAAGGTGGGCTCAAGGTGGGAGAGCGAAGGGGAGAAGACAGAGGACAGCCCTGGGGCGCATCGGCATTTGGAGGTCAGGGAGGGGAGGAGGAACCAGCAAAAGAAAATGAGAAGGCATAGCCTGGAAAGTGGGAGGGAAACCAGGGTAGTGTGGTTCTGGAAGCTGAGGGGAGAACATATTTCTCTGGGGGGTGTGGTGTGGTGGTGATCAACTGTGTCAAATGCTGCCAATAAATTAAGATGAGGTCTGAGAATTGACTTTTGGATTTGGCATCATAGTGGTCACTAGGGACCAGGCCTTAGTCGTCTGTCTAGTCCCTTTGTACAAATGTTAGAAAGAAGTGGCCTCTCTGTACCTCCCCTATACAGGTGGACCCGGCTGTGCAGGCACACAAAAGGGAGACACCTCAGTGTAAGTGAAAAGGTGTCCCTCTCCCAGCCAGAGGTAGCCTTGAACTAGGCACACAGCATGGTGAGAGGACAGCAGGCTGGATTTCAGCTCCCTCTCCACTCCTTAGCCCCTCAGGCACCCTTGTGTGGTGCCCAACCTGTATGTCCGTATTCAGCAGCTGTATTGGTGACTTTGATGAGTAGTGTCAGTGGAGTGAGTGTGGATGAGGAATGAGAGTCAGATTGGAGTGTGTTCAAGAAGGAATGGAGTGGGGGACAGTATAGCTCACTGGTAGAGTGTGTGCTTAGCATGCATGAGGTGCTGGGTTCAATCCCCAGTACCTCCATTAAAAATAAAAAGTAAATAAACCTAATTACCCCTCCCCAAAAAAACCACCAAACAACAGCAACAACAAAAAGTCCCCAAAATAAAAAAAATTTAAAAAAAGAGGGAATAGGGGAGGAATTGGAGAACATGGCCAACTTTCTCAAGGAGCTTTGCTGTAATGGGGAAAAAGAAATGGGACAGTAGCTGGAAGGAGCTGTAAGGTTGAGAGGAACTAGCCAAGTGGGGGTGGGTGAAGGGGAAGGCATCCCAGGCAGGGGACCAGCATAAGCAAAGTGAGGTCATTAGGTCTGGTTAGTGTGGAGAGTCAGAGGTCCTGGAACATCACATTTGAGGTGGGAGGTGTCAGGAGAAGATACTGGACAGGTGGCCTGAAGCCTTTATCTTGGGGGTGGGGTTGGAGCATGGCTGGGCACACAGCAGGTGCTCACTGAGCAACCTGGGATTGCCTGGAGAAGCCCTTCCCAGCCTCTCCTCCCCAGGCCTCAGTCTTCCAGCTGGCACTTGGGAAAATTGGGTGTTTCAGGTGTTCTCTGAGCCAGTGATGGACCCAAATGCTTTCCCCAAATGCTTGGTAGGTCTCAGGTCTTGGCCTCGTTTTCTCCCTAGATGCCCCCACGCTGTTCAGGCTGAGGAAGAGCAGGAGGCCCTGCCTGGGCCTAGGGAGGCAGGAGGTCAGGTAGAAGGATGACCCTGGGAATGGAGGCCATGGCAGAGGCTGTGGTGGGCTGAGTGGCTGGGAACTGTGTCCCCTGCCCCTTTTCAGCCTCCAGAACCTGCCTTCCTGAGACTCATCCTCAGGAGGAAAGGGAAGTTTCTTGGAGGAATGAGAGAAGCTGTGGCTTCTTTCCCTGCAGGGATGCTGGGGAATACAGTGTATTTTGGCTGCTGGGTGGGACGATGCTGGCTTTGTTCTCTTTCAAGGCAAAAGTAGCTACAAGGAGTAATAACAATGACCCTCTCTTCCATGCCCATGGCACCCAAAGCACTCTCCTCACAAAGAGCCCACCTGTGGCCTTGTGACAATCCTTTGAGCCCTTTGAGCTAGTTCCACTTGACATGGGAAAATGAGGGTCAGGGAGGGGATATAGCTGCCCGTGGCCACATGGCCGGGAACCAGCAGTGGCCAGACTAGAACCCACGTCTCCTGGCCCTGGCCAGCTCATGCCCATTGCAGCAGGCTCCTGGAATTTCAAGGGCTGGGAAGCAGACCCAGGCCAGGGACTAGGTGCTGTCTACCAGCCTGGCCCAGATTAAGTGGGGAGACAGCTGGTTTTCCTTTTCGCATATATTTATTAAGCCATACTGAGTGTTAGGTGTTAAGGATACATTGTGAACAAGGCAGACCATGCCTTCAGGAGGCTCAAAGTCCCTCTAGGTGGACAGAGATTAAATAATTGATTCCATGATTAGGTCCCTCATTACAGTGGGAAGAGCCGTGGCCTGTTGGGTGCATCTGTGGGCCAGGTCCTGGGTGGGTAGGCACTGAGCACATCAGCTCCTTTCATCCCTGGCCCAGCCCCACAAGGAGGGCTGTGACCATCCTCATTGGGTAGATGAGGAAGTGGAAGCTCGGAAATGTGGTCCAGCTGTGACTTGAGGTCATGGGTCCTGAGGATGGGGAGCAAAGCCCTGGCACTTCCACTTCCCCCCACAGCCCCTGCTGCTTGCCAACTGCCACCCAGCCCTGCCTCCAGGAAGCAGAGACTAGAATGTAGAGGGCAGGACAGCAGGGAAGCCCTCTGTGCCCTTCAAGAAGGCCCTGGCTTCCTGCAGTAGAGTGGCCCCCTTGTTTCTGGGCTCCAGAATGCCCTAAGTTTTGATGGGCATGAAGGGGTGTGGCCAGAGTTCCCTCTCAACTGCCCAGCTGTGTCCGCAAGATCAGACCTCGTGGCTTATGCTTTTGGAGTCTGTAAAACAGGTTGTAGGATTGTTTTGAAGGTTAAATATAACATGTGGAAAGCATTTAGTGAGGACTCTGGCACATGGTAGATGCACATAGTTAATAGCAGAAGTATCACCATGGTGATTGAGACCCCAGCTGTGGCCCATCTGGAAAAGGGAGGAGACTGATCATAGCTCAGACCCTGTACCTCCAGTTACTGCCACTTGGGCAGCTTAAACACCCCTCTCAGGTCAGCAATTCTCTCTTCTCTCATCCTCTTCTCCCTAAGAAGAGGGTCCCTGTCTGTGTGTGTATGGGTGGAAAGAAGATCAGAGAAAGCCTCATGGAGGAAGAGGCATTTAAGAAGGGATTTGAGGATTGAGTAGGAGTTCATTGAGCTCAGCAGGATCAAGGCCTGACCAGAGGGTGGAACACCTGCACAGGTACAGAGGTGGGAAGGAGCTGGGTGTAGTGAGCAGCCCCTGGGTAGGGCCTGATTCTAACCTGATCTCCCTCCTCTGTGGGAGGTGGCCTGCCCACCTGCCCTGCCTCCCCACAAGTCCTGGTCTCCCTAGATCCCTGTGGGTGTGGGCCCTTCATTTTCTCTCTGAGAGGTGGAACCTTGTCCTGTAAGAGCCTTACAGCCAGGAAGTAATTTTTAGTGTTTAGCTCAGGTTCGATACTGTCAACCGTCTTCAGAGCTAGGGTCCTGGAGGCGGGGAGGGCTTCAAAGTGGTGACTAGCAGGGCCTATGTGGCAGGTTCCTGGGGAGAGAGTTTCTGCAGCCCCGAGTGCTGGGCCCCTGACCTGGCAAAGGGATTCTGCAGCCCCTCCCTTCTACCCGCCTCAGGGTCTCTCTCCTTTGTCCCTCTCCTCTGCACCTGTCCTCACTGCACTCCTTCCAGCTCTGTCCAGGCCTATCTTCTCACCCCATACCCCAGGTCTTTCTGTCCCTCTGTCTGTCTCTGTAGGTAGGTAGCTAGGGCTCAGCCTCCCTCTCTCTGAGATTGTCCACCTTGGTCCCTTGCACTCCTCGCTTCTCTTGGCCTGATTAGGTCTCCTGGGCGGGTGTGTGTGTGTGTGTGTGTGTGTGTGTTGGGGGGCCGTCGGTAGAGGCAAGGAATCAGACCACAAGCAGACCAGGGGAGGAGGGCAAGGATCCGCTCCCGCCTTCACCCCGAGGAGGACCGAGCGGATCCTGAGAGCTCAGGGTCTGTGGCCCGAGGGTCCCGCCGAGGGGGTGGTGTTGGGTCTGGCAGGCTGGCCCGGGGTTAGAGGACAGCTGGAGCTCGGCTGGGCTAGGAGGGGGGCGGGACCTCGCAGCGCTCCCCTCCCCCACTTTCTTAAAGGGCCGGCGCGGGCCGGTGCCGGACCGGCTGGTCGTGCCTTCCCCGCCGGGTCACGGCGCACGGTCGGTCCCTCAGTGCAGAGCGGCAGGCGGGCCGGCAGCCTGGGTGGCCGCTGTCGCCTCCCGGCTGCGCTCCCCGCGCGCTCCGCCCGCAGTCTCCCCCCTCCCCGCTCTTCCCCGCCCTTCCCGCTCCTCCCTCCCTCCTTCTCTCCTTCCTTCCCTCCCTCCTGCCGTCCGTCCCCCCATTTCTGCTCAGCTTCTCCACAGCCGCGGCTCTCACACCTGAAGGGAAGGATAGAAGCGGGCGCGGGAGCCCGGACAGGCGGCGGCGGAGTCGGACGGCGGCCTCCGCATGGCCCCGCCGTGAGAGGCTGGACCCAGCGCCTGGGAGCAGGAGCGGTGAGTGGAGCCACGGGACCACCTTGTCCCCAGGGCCCGCGTACTCTGGGGCCCCGCCCCTCCCGAAGCCGAAGCAGGGCTGGGGGCCGGGGATGGGGGTGCTGGGGTTGGGGGAAGCATGCTGGGTGGCGGGCGCCGCCCTCCGCCCTCAGTGCCCGCCTGGGTCTGCTAACAAAGCTACGTTTTGAGATCAATTCCTTGGCGGTTGGAGCATCCAAAGGATACGGTTGTCATGGAGATGGGGCCGAGAGAGGAAGCCTGGGCTGGCCGGGTCTGGGCCAGGGAGAGAGGACGTCGCTAGAGAGCCCCAGGCCAGCCTGCGGGGAGGGTCAGGGCTGGTGGCCCAGTTGTCTCCTGATCCTCATCTCCTCTTCGTTTGTATAATCTGAGTGTATATGTGTGCGTTGATGTGGTGCCAGTGGGAGCTGGGTGGCCAGGGACCCCGGGTATTGAGTGTGCGGCCTGCTGGCAGCCACCTTTACCACGGAGCAGCTTTGACGATTTATTTCTGTTTCCAGTTTCCCAACTTTGACAGCCCGGCTTAGCGGCCAGGCCTCAGCGGCTCTGAGGTCTGCTGCTGGAGCAGGGCTTGCATGGGGGGCGTGGCAGGCAGCAGGCAAGGCCAGGAGGCACATAATGGCTGTGGCAGCCGCACGGAGGGAGGGGTCCTTGGAGTCGCTGCTTGGGTTGGGGTGGGACAGGGAGTCCAGATGTGGGGACCACCCTGCCCAGCTGGTCCCCTCCTAGGATGAGGTATTCCGACTCTTGCTGTCTCTGGAAGATCTGGGAGCTCCCTGAGTCAGAACCCGGGGCATTGTCTCTGCACAGGCCCAGGGGACCACTGCCTCAGCCCATCCCTTCATCTTAGGGCCATCTTGGGGGGCCCTGGCAGAAAACTGGGGGCAGAAGCACCAGCCATAATGGAAATGGTTCTAAGATTCCTGGCAGGCTCAGGATAAGCCAGACTAAACTTAATGGGTGGGTGAATGGGGAGTGGTGAGAGGGTTCAGGGTTTTGGCCAAGGCAGATGGGTAGCCTGGGTCTGAGAAGAGGCATTTTGATTTTTTTGGGGTGCTCCAGGCCCTTCTTCCAGACCCTGGAAACAAGAGCTACGTTTTGGGGGATACTCAGGCAGCTAGAGAGAGAGTGGGTAAGGGGCATTGGGACCACCTCCAAGCCCACTCCCTGGCTCTGGGCAGATATAGTCATTCTTCCACCTGCTTCCTTGGGAGGTTAGGAGTCCTTCCTTCCAGAGAAGCAACAAGTTCTATGACCTGTGATCTCTGAATCAGTAAAATGGGCTGGCTGCCCTCCCTTACCCACCTCCCATCTCTGGAAGAGAGATCTTCCCTCTTAAGAGCCTCTGTCCCCCAGCATATAGTGAGAGGCAGTGGCTTTTGAATGGGGCTATTGGAGTTTGGTCCTGGTGGAAACATGGCACAACCCCAGGTTGTGGCCTGAACCAGAGGATTCCCTGACATTGGGATGACTATGTGGGTGGTGGCCCACCTAAACGTAAAAGGATGCCTGGAATGTCCTTGGAAGGCTTTCCCTAGTTGGTGCCTTTTGCAGGGGCTGAAGCCTCAGTGCTTGGTGATTAGTACCTTGTAGTCCCAGGAGTGCTGTGTGCCAGACACGAGGTTTCCCTCTTGCTGCTTGTCCTGGTCTGACAGCTATGGGGTGTGTGCTCTCCTGGCTAATCTGACCCTCAGTGTTTCCTGAAGAGGGGAAGCCAAGTTAGCTGGAAAGAAGGACTTGCTGTTCTTGGCAGGACTGAGAGAGGAGTAGGGGGCCATTACCTTGCCCAGCTTCCATGTGTCATGCACTGCCACTGTGCTAAGTACTCATACACGCAAAAGCCTTTAGAAGGAGGTACACCCATCATTTCCATTTTGTGGAGGAGGATTCTGAGGCTCAGGGAAAAGTTGCTTGTTCAGAGTCACCTAGTTAGTAAGTAGCAGACTCAGGATTTGCATCTGGGCAGAACTGTCTGAAGCTTGGACCTATGTCCCCAGTCTCGTTCTGTTTTTCTTGCAAGTGCAAGTTAGGATGGAGGTGGGACTGAGCACTTTTTCATCTGGAGCAAGGGGATGAACTTGGGGAAACTGGGGCACTAAGTGGGGGTCTTCTAAGGGAGCTGGGATTGAGGCATTCCCATTCCGGACGTCAGCTGCAGGAGAACGACACTACCTCTTGCAACAGACGATGCTCTAGACATTCTTTGCCAGATGGTCTTTTCCAGGAAAATCTGTTTTGAGCGGCATCTTATGTCTGGGGCTCCATATTTAGCCTGGCTCCTCACACGGGAGGATACACTCAGGCTGTCACCCCCCAAGGAGTGTTTTGGTGGGCTGGGCCAGACCCAGCTCCTTGCCACGGCTCAGGCAGAGGTGGCACAGCCCTCTCCTCTGACTCCTGCTCCAGTCAAGCCGGGCCCTGAGCTCCCCTCTTTAGTGTCTCTCCTCCACTCCTTTCCTTCCCCTCTTTAACTTTTGTTTTGTCAAATCTGATCACCTGATTGTATAACAAACACCCACCTATATACCCTTCACCTAGAGACCTAGATTTGCCAGTTGTTGACATTTTGCCCACATTTGTTTCTCTCTCTCTCTCTGAAACTTTTGAAAGTTGCAGATTTAATAGCATTTCAGCTCTAAATACTTGAGCATGGATTTCCTGAAAAAAGGACGTTTTTCTACATGATGACTATACTGCTAATCATACCCAAGAAGTTTAATGATACAATCTAATCTCATATGTAATCCATATTCAAATCTCTCTAGTTGTCCCTGTAATGTCCTTTATAGCTTAAAAATTTTTTTTTGATCAAGGATCACACATTGCAGTTATGTCTCTTTAGTCGCCTTTAATCTGGAAGAATCCCCTGCTTTTTTTTTTTTTTTGCTTTGATGTCTTTTATGACATTGTCAATTTTAAAGAGCCCTGGTCAGTTATTCATGTTGAATGGCCCACATTGTGAATTTGTCTTATTGCTTCCACATGAGTTGATTCAGGTTAAACATTTTTGGGTGAGACTGTCCCATAGGTGATGTCGCATCCTTCTCATTGCCTCCCATCAGGAGGCACATGTCATTAGCTTGTCCTATAATAGGTGGTGCTAAGTTAGGTCGCTTGGCTAAGGAGTCCCTTTGTTTCAATCCCATCTCTCCCTCTTCCTTACCTCCAGAAGCTTCATCCACGCAGCAGGTCAGCAAAACTTCAGACCATGCGCTGGAGAAGGGTGATTAAGCAGAACACTGATGGGCCTTCAAGGAGTTCACAGCCCAAGGGGTGGGGGTGGGGGTGAGCCCCAACTCAGGGCAGGTGCTGTCAGAGGAGGAAGAGGCCCTGAGACAGCAGTGAGGGGCACAAGGTGCAGGGAGAGTGGAGGGAGTTGGGGGCAAGACAGGAAGAAAGGGGGTGGGGCCCGGACCACAGTTGGCCTAGAATGTGGGCTGACAGCTGGCCATTTCCCCAAGGGCACCGAGAGCTAATGAAGGGTTTTAAAGAGGGAAGTGATGAGGAGATGTGAATGTTGGAAAAAGTGCTCTGAGGAGGATGGTGTGGACTGGCAGGGCCAGTGTGGTGAAAAAGAGACCTGTCAGGCGGCCATGACGTGGTCCAGCACAAGACGCTGGTGCACCGGATTCCAGGCTGCTGTGAATGGTGCGCAGGGAATGCACGGGGTGGGGGTGGAGTTGGCGGTGTGGTGACCCTGCTGGGACTGGAGTGTGGAAGGTGGGGAGCAGAGAGAAGGGATGCAGTAAGGAGAGACTTAGAGGGCAGAATGACAGGCACTGGTGTTGAGCCAGTAGTGGGGAGAGCTGTCATGCAATGGCTTGGGGAGGATGGTGGAGAATGCAGTTTTGAGTATGTGAGGTCTAAGATACTTTCTAGATCAAAGAACAGTGTGTGGGAAGCTCATTTCCCCAGGTCTTGGTGAACACCTGTGGCCACCCTCTCAGAAGCTCATTTTGGGATGAGGGCAGAGGGAGGGCTACACACAACCCACAGCCAGGAGCAGATGGTGGGCTTTTGGCACCAGCAGGGGAGGGACTTTGAACAGGGGCACGGGCCGGCCCAGAGGCAGCTGCCACTAGAAGAGTCAGGATAATCTCTTGCTTGCAGATCCCCCAACTCCCTTACCTCATTTTGCTTCTTGATACTGGCTTGGCAAAACCCCAACCCTGGTTAGTCCAATGCCTGGTCTCCTCTACCTGGGCAACTGAGTGGGGCTGAGAAAAACCACTGCCCTGACTGGTCTCACTTTAAGTTTGAAACCGTGAATTCCAGGAGGGTCCTTATTGCTGTCCTGCAGTCCCACATGGGTCCCAAGTCCATCCCGTCTCCTCTACTTGATGACTATTTCGTCCTTTCTTTTCTCCCTTCAACCTTAGCCCCACCCCCACCTTCTGCAATCCTCTCTCACTGCTGATGACGTTGCTTCCTACTTCTTTGAGAAACTAGAAGACTCAGAGCTTCCTCAGACTCCCAGTGCTACGTTCACCCATGCACTAGCATCTGTACCCACTGTTCTGCCATCCCCTGTCACTGTGGGTGAAGTGTCCCTGCTCCTGGTTTAGGCCACCCTTCTACTTGTTCAATAGATCCGTGTGCAGTAGAGGGGGAACCTATAATGCAGGGGGGGCACACTGCTCCAGCACATGGCCCCGCCTGCACTGTAGGTTCCCCCTCCACTGGATCATTCCATCAGCAGCTATCTTGCTGTTTGTTTCTCCTACCTTAAAAGATGCCTCTCATTTTCTCCAGCCAGCCACCATGTGTCTCTGTGCTCCCCTTTATAGCAAAACTCCCCAGAAGTGTTGTCTAGACTCATTGTCCCATGTCCTCTCCTCCCACTTGATCCCGCTCCAGTTGGACTGGTACCCGCTTCCACGCCACTGATTGCTCTTCTCAAGGTCACCAGTGATCTCCATGCTGCGGCACCCAATGGCCAGTTCTCAGTCCTCATCTGCAGCATTTGACACATTCAATCTCTCCCTCTTCCTTCAAATACATTCCTTGACCTGTAGGACACCCATTCTCCTGTTTTTATCTGACCTTGTGGGTGCTCCTTCTCAGTCTCCTTCTCCCTCCCTCCACCCCATGATATTGGAGTGCCTGGGCCTCAGCCTTTGTGTGGCTGCTCTTCCTCACCTGCATTCAGTCCTGTGCTGATCTCACCCAGTCCTGTGGCTTTAAGCACCACCTACATGCTGCCAGCTCCCAAATTTATGTCCCAAATCTATGTCCCAAATCTTGACTTCTCTCCTGAGCTCCCATAGCCCACTCAGCATCTCGACTGCCATGTCTACTGGACACCTGAAACTCAACTTGTCCAAAGCTGAGCTCCTTTCTTCCTGATCTTCCTTCTCAAGCGTGCTCCACCCAGTCTTCCCCATCTTTCTGGGTGCTCAGGGTCCAAAAGCTGGTGTCATTCCTGACTCCTCTCTCTCCTGTCCCATGTACTGTTCATCAAGGGGTGAGGCTTTCATCAGCCCCTAGGTCCCCCATCAGTGGGCTGTGGCTGAATAGGAGGGCCAGTTTCAAAGATGAGGACAGGGAGGCGATAGTGGAATGGCCTGGGACAGACCCTTTCACACCAGTCAGCCCCAAGGAGACCACAACCTTTGTCAGACCCTGTGCTGAAGTCCTAAAGGAGAGACAGGAGAGGACAGGGGAAGAAGAGGGAGGGAGGGGAAGAGGGGACTCAGCAAGGGAGGGGTTAAGTGGAGCTACAAATCAAGGGGTTGGGTAGAGGGTGGGGAGGAAGTTCACAGGGCAGGAGACAGAGAGGAAGAGGGGGCGTGGACAGAGAATGTGAGGATCTAAAGAGTGTGGGATAAGTGAAAAGTGGTCAGGGAGAAGGGAGGGTGAAACTTCTTGATTCATCTCTCCTGGCTGTTAAACCAGACTAGGTGGAGGCTGCTCAGAGTTCTAGCCCCTCTCTTTTGCTCCCATGCAGGCTTTTTAGCTGAGACAGGACTGGTTGGGAGGACTTACCCTTGGTCAGTCCATTGTAACTCTTGGGGTTCAACTCAATCTGTAGGCTCATGGGTCAAATGTGGCTAAAGCAGAGTGAGGCCCAGGTACCAGCTAAAGTTCCAGGAAGCCAGGCAGCAGCCACTTAACCAGAACAGCCCAGTCCTTTGTGGTCCCAGATTAACTGAGGGCTTACCCTGCAGGGAAGTTGGCTGGGGGTAGAGTTGCCAGCTATAAAGGTGATTTGGGGTTTGACAGCAGACATTGTGAATTTCATCAGTGTTGAGGGCTTTCCAAACCAGCATGCAGATGTATGCAAATACTAAGCAAATGAAGGTGCCAAGTGGCTGGAGGGTGGGGAGTGAAGTAAGCTAGGAGATGTCAAAGAATGACTTTTACAGAGCTGGGCCTAGCCCTGCCACCCCCTGAAAGTCCTAGCAGGCAGTGGGGCACATTCAGATAAGATGCAAATGTGTACCCAGCCCCAGGAGCCCCTGCCTGCCTGACCATGAGAAAGGAGGCCTCCCATACCCCACAACCCAAGGCAAAGCTGTTTCCCCAGAGCCAAGCTGAGAGGAAAAAAGTGGAGTGGTTCTGGGCTGACTCCTGATTAATCCCAGACTGACATCATCTGAGAGATGGGTGCTCATTAAGGGAAGCCCAGACCCCTGGCTCCTGCTCTGCACCTGGCTCTTGTACCTTGCAATGGAAAGCTAGGAGGGAGCCTGGCCTGGGCTGAAAGTATTAGTGGGGCCAGTACTATATGGTGTCACCTGCCTCAGGAAAGGGTGGGCACCCTCTCTGGCCCACCCTCCTGGTCCCCACAGGGGCCTTTCTCCTGTCTCTCCCATCAGGCTGGGCCTCTGGAGCTGCTGCCTCAGAACGCGCTCTGACAGGCTGCCCAGGACAAATGTCTGCTGGGGCCCACTGCGTGTCCTGTGCTGCTCCCTGTGCGTTTCATCCCTAGTGTGGGCAGCTAGCCCACTCCCCTGCAGACCTGAGAGATGGTTCTGGGAAAACAGTAGCCGCCACCCTTCCCTGAGCACTTGAGCCCAACTCTGAGCTAAGCATCACACCCAGGCCATCTCCTTTGTCCTCCCTGCGGGGATAGTTAGCACTCTCCATTTTGTTGAGGCTCAGAGAGGTGGGCAGCTTGCCTGAGGTCACACAGCTTGTGGGGTCTGAAGCCAGGTCTTTCTGACTGCACGGTAAGGGCGCTGACCTGCTGTCCTGAACTGTCCCATCTGAGGCACTTGCTGCTGCACAAGGTGGTCCAAGCTGGGAAGACCAAGTGGGTAGAGGGATTAGGGTCACTTTGGGAAATGGTGGCAGGGAAGTTCCCAAAGCTCCTGGGTAGACATCCCCTCCATATTACCCTGGGTACCTCCCTGCCCTGGGCAGATGGGACATTGAGGAGGCGCATGCCCAGACTGATCTGTGCCTAGAGTGTGCTCAGAGCTCTGGGATGACAGGAAGGTCCTGACTCCAGACTCCTTGGCTGGTAGAGGTTCCAGGGACCCCGTGGAGGGATCTTCCTGTCAACTCCCTGTTGCTCATGCTGTCAGTGGCTCAGCGGGTTCCTGTGCAGGCCTGGAGTGCACAGGCCTGGGCCCCGTGAATGGTGTGGGGCACAGCTTGCCAAGGTCTGTTCTGAGCGCTTACAACACACCAGCCCTTTCCACTGATGGTCTCATTTAACTGTCCATGTGTGTACACACTTACGAGTTTGTGTGTGTGAAGATCCCAGCCCATGTTCTACCTGGGTGAGCAAGGCAGTTAAATAGTGTGGTAGAAGTTTTGGAGAAGAGCAGTGAGACTAAAAGGGGTGTTCAGGGTATGTTCCCAGAGGGCAGAAAATAGGTCTGAGAATGACAGTTTCCAGCTTCTCAGTTTTCTTTCTTTTCTTTTTTTTTTTTTTTTTTTGCAAGTAACCTTCATGAAACTCTTTGTGTATACAGTGCCAGAGGTGGAAGGTCTTTGGGGATTGTCCAGGCTGGGGTTAATGCCCAGGTCCTGTGGATGTGCTTTAGGGGTCCATGAACCTTTCAAAAAATACTCAAAATGTTGTGCAAGTCTGTCTGGGGCAAGATCCAGAGCTCTGTCAGATGCTCAGAGAGGTCTCTTAGATTTTGCCTGTCCTGGGTAGTGCTCCGTGCCACGGGCCCCCTACCCTAGCTCTGCCTCTGTGCCCCCATTTCCACCAAGTGGGCCTGTACTCCCCCATTTCTTCCTAAACCCACAAGCTGCCTGATGCCACTGGGTGAGGCTGTGGTCACTGTGGGTGCCAGTCTTCCCCACCCCCACCCTAGCCTGAAGCACCAGGTTGTCCCTTTCCTGCCCCTAGTTTCTACCAAAGCAGAATGGTTTCAACCCCAGGTGCCCAGTAATATAGGTCTAGCCACCCTGAACCTTGCCCCTAGGCCTGTAGGCTCCCCATCTCCACCTCACCACCCTGGGCACCTGCGTCCATGCATCTGTTCTGTCTTACAGAACTTGTCGGGCCCTCCAGCCCTTTCCTTGAGCTTCCCACAGTCCCTGGTTTGGATCCCAGCAAAGAAGCCACTTTATGAGGTTATTCCTATGACAGTCTAGTGTCATTCCAAGCAGAAGCCAGTTTTGTCACTTTCCAACTTTGTGACCATGATGCATGGTCCTCAACCTCTCTTAGCCTCTGCCTACAATGGGGATGATGATAATCTCCAGGTTATCATTCACCAAACATGTAAAAAGTATGCACTGTTTGCCAGACACTGCTAGGCTCTGGGGGAGATAGCAGTGAATGTGACAGAGTCCCCACCCTCACTGAACTTACATCCTAATGAGGGAGTTGGGCAGAAAATAAAGAAATAAATAGAAAAGGGAGTTTCAGGTCTGCTAAATGATGCTGAGCAGACATGATGCTCTGTGAAAGAGTATGAAAGAGTTCTGGGTAGTCAGAGAGGGCCTCTCTGAGGAGGCAGCATTGGAGTTGAGCCCTGAGTGACAGAAGAGGCAGTCATTTAAAGAGCTAGGGAAAGAGCATTCTAGGCCAAGAGTACAGCTGGTGCAAAGGCCCTGAGGTGGGAATGAGCTCAGGGAGCAGAAAGAAGGCCAGTGTGGCTGCTGGAATGGGGGATGGAGCGAGGGCAGTGAACCAGCTCAGGCAGAATCTTTTTAGGCCATGCTGAGAAGGCCAGATTCTAATTGAAGAGTTATGGGAGCTGATGGAGGGTTACTAGTGAGGAAGAGGTGTGAAGTAATTTGTGTTCTCATAACTCACTCCAGCTGCCATGGGGAGAGTAGGGAGGGGGATAGGGTTGTTGCAGGAGCAGCTGAGACCCAGAAAGTGGCCAGCTTGGTATTCAGCCCTGGCCCAGCAGGGGTTCCATTACCACCATGGGCCCCATCTTGGTTGGTGCTGAAAAAGAGGTCATCTCAAGGGCAGTCACAGGAGCCCTTGCCTGGAGCGGGGCCTGGTTCAGGCTGAGAGAGGATGCAGGGGATCCAGCCACTGCCAGCCTGTCACTTGCAGTCATCTCCTTGGCATGGGTGCTCTGTGGCCCAGCTCCCCTGCTCCCCTGCTCTTGCCGGCAGGTTGGCAGTGGGCACAGTCACTGCTTGGGTAGACTCTTCTGGTTGAGGATATGAGACCTTGATCTTGTGGATGATCTGACAGAGGGCCTAGGAAACTGGGGGCTTGCCCTGTACCTCCAGCCTGTTGAGGTGCAGAAGGAGGCTACTCCTAACTCTAGAGTCAGCTACTCACTATGTGACCTCAGACAAAGACTTCCTTGGTTCTGTGCCTCAGTCCTCCTCGTATATCAGATGTGGTATTAGAAGTGTGCCATACCTGCTTTCTTCCTGACCTCTGTAGTGAGTTTGTTCTTCCTTGGATTTTAGCTCTCTCAGCATTCATGACCCTAAGTTCTCCTACCAGCCCTGGGAGGGATGGTGGTGATGTCCCCATTCTGCAGAGGGGTTCACAAAGGCCAGAAGGGACAATGATGAGTCTCAGGGCATATGGTGATTCAGAGTGAGGAGCTGGGGCACTGTTTCACACCTCTGCCCTGAAGCCTTCACTTTATACACCCTTTCCTTGGGCTCAGCAAGAGAAAAGGGTCCTGGCTCAGCTATTTCTGGGCTTAGCTGGCCCTCACCCCAGGCAGGGACTCCGGGCCACTGCCCAAAGTGGAGCTCAATGCTGCTCCTTGTTTGTCCACCCTGAGAAGCTGAGGACACAGCCCAGTGCCCAGTGTTGGCAGAACCTCCATCTTGTTCCCAGTTGCAGAAGGACATGGCAGGGCAGGTAGGGCTGGAGCCAGCCTGAGGCAGCTGCTGGAAGCTGGGGGGTGATGTAGGAGGCCTCCCAAGGGGTCCTTAAGTTGTCCATAACCCTGGCTTTGGGGCTGATGTAGACTGAGAACGAGGTGAAGCATCTTACGTTCTCAAATCTCAGGCTTCACTGGGAGCTCAGGCAGAGTCCTGGCTAAAGGGCTCAGCCTCCGTGCATGGGTGTGGGCGCTTGAGGCGTCCTGGTAGAACTGGGCTGAAGCCCTGTGCCCCGGATCCAAAGCTCACCTAGGCCCGTGGGCTACAAAGCAAAACAGAACTAGAACTCAGGCAGCAGGCCAGAAGGCCCACTCTCCTCCTCCTTCCTTTCTGAGTGCTCCCCACACCCCCAAGGAGTCTCAGCTGAGGAGATGACCTCCTGTTCTCCCTCCTCTGAGTACACAACCTGAGAGAACAGATTGAAATAGCAACTGCAGCAGCAGGGATTTAGGGCAGACCGGAAAGTGTCCCTCACTCTGTGCCGAGCCCCTAGGGGTTCCTGGTGTCCTAGGATCTGGGCCCAGATATTCTAGGGCCTGGCCCTTCAGATTTTTTTTTTTTTTTTAATCTGTGGAAGTTTTTGTTTTGCTTTTTCTTTTTTCTCTTTTTTCTTTTCCTTTTTTTAGAGTTAAATCTTATGCTCATGCAGTCTTCAGAACTCTGGGAGGTGGCGCTCAGGGTGGGTGGATGGGGCCCCAGATCCCTGTGGGTCCCGCTTGTTGTCTTCCACTCCATGTTTGAAAACCAAGGGGGAAATGAATCTTAAGTGGTAGTGTGGTGACAGAGCTCCCTCCAAGGGCCTGAAGCCCTCAGAGAAGTAGACTCACCTTTCTCTCCAAGCTCATCTCTAAGCGGGAAGTTTTTCTTAGAGTCTAACCCAGTTTTTCCCAAACTAGCCTGATGATAAGAATTACAGATTACTATACCCATTCCCCGTAGACTCTGGTTCAGGAGGTATGAGGGAGGGCCCATAATCTATATTCTAATAATTCCCTCAGGTGACACCTAAGACCAGGCGAGTACAGAAGTGTGGGCCTCACCTGAATCCCCGTTGCTGTGCATGCAGCTTGTTCTGCTGCAGCCTAGAAGGCTGACCAGCCCCTCTCCTCCCTAGCCTCTCCTGAACCCCTGCACTCCTCCAGAGGAGAGCGGGGCTGCTGGGGGGAGCTGAGGCCCAAGGAAGGGAGGAAAGAAGTTCTTTGGAGGGACTGGTCTGTGTCCTTGGTGACAGAGGGCGCTGGGAGTGAGGTGGGGTGAAAATGGCCTAGACTGGGTGGGGTCAGGAGCAGAGAGGGCTGAGTGGGGAGCCAGGACACAGCCCATCACATCTCCCCTCCCACCTGAGATTGGGCAGGAAGCCTCTGGGGAACTGAGCTGGTTCTGATCTGTTTTAAAAAGGGGAGGGGTGGAGATGGCAGGTTAAATGGGTCTCCTCATTTTACAGAGAAGAAACAGACCCTGAGCAGGGCAGAGGGGAGTGGGGCTGGCCTGGATGGGGCAGTGAGGAGTCCCAACCTGGATCTACATGGGTTACATGGTGAGTTGGGCAGAGCATGGTTGACTCCCCTTCCAGTGCTCTCCTGTGAGAACTTCATGGCAGCCTCCTCACGAGTCCCTCCTCAAGGCTTGGTGAGCTCCGGGGCCAGGTGTTGAGGGGAACCGCAGGCCCCCTCCTCCTTCCTCTTCGCACAGCCAGGGCTTTGGGTGCTGAGCAGTGGAGGCAGCCCCGCTCCCCGCGAGTCTCCCTGGTGGTGCCGCACCCTCCCAGCACCCTGGACAGTGCCTCACTCTGGACCTCTGGTTGGCTGCCTCAGGGCCTCACTTTGGTTTCTCTGGGGTGGCTTCTGTTTTGATAAAGCTGCACTTCTGTTGACTTCCTTGCCTCCTGTCTTAAATTTCCCTCTAAAGGTAGCCCCCAGTCCAGTTCTCTGCA
Organism: Camelus ferus; assembly: GCF_009834535.1. Taxonomy (NCBI): domain Eukaryota; kingdom Metazoa; phylum Chordata; class Mammalia; order Artiodactyla; family Camelidae; genus Camelus; species Camelus ferus. The sequence continues at coordinate 97,572,302 of NC_045698.1, forward strand.
TTCACCACTTGTCTGGCTCCTGGAGCCAGAGCAAGAGAACATGGAAAGAGGCAAGGTTGCTGGCTACTTGTCAGCCTGGGATTTTGTCCCCTTCACTCACCAGCAGGAGAGGAAGGGGTCTTGGAGGAGTCCTGGACCCTTCCCTAGTCCCTCCCGACCTGGATCTTCCTCAGGAGATTTTGATGAATTCTGGAGATACACAACAGGGATACAGAAGAGGTAACAGGGAAGGCAGAGGGTCAGGGGAGAGGTGAGTGGGGCTGGCCTGAGCACAGCAGTGAGGAGTCCACAACCTGAACCCAGACACCAGCAGGGAGGTCCTGAGAAGATTATCTAAGCCATCCTCTTGCCCTCATGCAGGCTGCCTGGTGCTGGTCCTGCTGGGCTTTGGACCCCTGTCTGATCCACCCCTTTATCTCTCCAGGTCTAGGGGCTAACCAAGAGCAGCCAGCACAGGGTAGAAGCAGTAGCTGCCATGGATGAGGAAAAGCTTCCGTCTGTGCTGCCTGGGGAAGATGGTGCCGCCTGGGACCTCAGCCTGGAGCCTGAGAAGGAGCCTCTGGTCCAGAATGGAATGGCATCCAGTGAAGACCTGAGCAGCAGCCACAGCAGCCAGGGGCACGAGATACAGGGCACTCTGGCAGACACTGAGGAGCATACAAAGGGCCTAGACATGGCCCTCCACAGCCTCAGCCTTGGCCTTTCCCTCACCAATGGCCTAGCCCTGGAGTCAGACTCAAGCATTCTGGAAGATTCTGCAGAGTCCAGGCCCTGGAGGGCTGGTGGGCTGGTAGAGGGGGATGATGCCTCCAGAAGCCTCTGTCCAGATTCTGAGGACTCTCAGCTGGGGTAAGTGGGTGTCTCGGGATGGGGCTCACCACATTTGTTCCAATGCTGCATGGCCTGGGCCTAGCCACTTAGCCTCTTTGGTTCTTGTTTTCTCTTCCATAAAATGGGAATTTTATGTCCCTGTTTTGGGAAGATAGAGCCATAAGAGAGATTTCAAAGGCCAGTAGGCCTGTTGTGTGCCCACCTTCAGCGCCCCCAAACCATCATGGGCTGTTTCTATGTGGGGTTGGAGGGCCGCACTCCCTCTATTAGAGAGAGTGGCCATTGGAGTTCCAAAATGCCTTGATGTGGGAGGTCAGCTGGTCCATCCCTCTGCTTCCTGGAGATGAGAATCTGCCAATTCTGCAACTGACCCCAAGAGAGGAGGCTTTGTGGATTAATCTCTGTTGGCTACTCCTCTCTGAGTGCCATTCAGGAGTTTGACCAAGAACTCCTACTTGTTGGAGTGAGTCCTCCTTGCTGGAGTTAACAACCCCATTTTTATTATTCAAAGCTGGAGGTGGAGAGGCCCGGCATCTTAGAGGTACCAGTTAGACAAGGAGGGTAGGGATGAGGCAGGAGAATGTCTAGAAGCCCCCAGGGTGGGCTGAGAAAAGAAAGTGAATAGAAGACTTAGTGTTCACTGCTGGATAGGCAAAGGTGCAGGAGGTGTGAGAGTATGTGTGCTGAGGGCATGCAGGTGTGTGCCTGGCCCGTGCATCTGGGGTGTGCATTTGGGTCTCTATGTGGATGTGTAGGGTTGAGTGCCTAGGTCTCTGAGGACAGGAGTGTGAGTATGTGGGTTCATATGTACCGGGTGTGCCATGGCCTTAAATAAGAGGGTTTCCATTTGAGCAGGGCCTAGTGGGGTGTGGGCAGGGGGCTGGGGCTTCATGGAGCACACTATTTGTATTTAGGTGGCATATTTTTGGAGGATGGCTGAAGGTGGGGGCAGATGGAAGTTTTGAGATTGGACTGATGGTCTTCAAGCCCCTGTCAAAACTACCTCCCATCTGCTCAGGTGCATGAGAGGGTGGGAGATGTGATGGTGGGGGGAACCATTTGTGGTTCTGACAATGAGATGGCAGCCCCCAAGGGCAGGACTCTGTCTTCTTGCTCCAGGACCCAGTGCAGGTCCTGGAGAGAGCTGCTGGGCAGGTTTCAGGTGTCTGCTCTGGCAACCAGAGCAGTGAGTATTGTCTTCCCTCCCCTCCTCCTGGAGGTCAGTAGAGATAACTTCTGCCCCAGCTTCCTGCTGAGCATCCTACCACCTTTTGGGTTTCTGCCCTCTCCCCACTTCCTTCTTCAGATGAGGCCGCCGTCTCAGCTCCTGACGAGATTGAGATGGGCAGTGCCTCAGCTTTTCTCTCTCAGGTCAGTTTTTCTCCAGGAAGCACACTGAGATCAAATCTTAGGCACTAGGGGGTCCAAGGAGGTGCTTGATGGGGAGGGACACTTCCCACTCCTCCAAATATAGCTCACCTTTGCTAAGCTCTGGGGGCTAGGGGATAAGCAGAGCCTAGCCAGACCCTCAGGAGGACTGAGGGGTGCGCTTCCTTGCAAATGGTGAGCCTTGACTATCTGAAAGGGGTCCGGCTCAGCCTGCTGCTTTCTTTTCCTGTGTCTCTTCCTCTTGCTGTCTCTGTGTTTTGTCTCTATCTTTGTCTCTCTTATTCTGTCTCTGTCTGTTTCTCATGCTCTCTGTATCTCTTTTCTGTCTCTTATCTCCTATTTCTCTTCATCTCTCTCTCTCTGCCCCCTGGTCTCTATTTTTGTCTCTTTTAGTCTCTCTCCTCTTCCTTGCCTGATTTTCCTGCTTACTTGTGCATCTTCCCAGTGGATAAGAGGCCTTGGTTTGTCTATGTGTGATGCTATATTCCAGGTACTGGGGATCCATCAGTGAACAGAATAGACAAAGCCCCTACTTTCATGCGGCTTATGGTCTAGTGGGGAGACAGATAATAAATCATAAAAATGATGGGTAATTATATAGTATGTTGGAAGGGGACAAGCACCTTGGGAAAAAATAAAGTTAGAGAAAGGGGCTGAGGTGTTTGGGGGCAGGTCCGTTATAATTAGGGTGGTCAGGGCAAGAAAAGGATGTGAAAGAGGGCTTTAGCTTGAGGGGAGAGCACTTTGGGCAGAGGGAACCACTGGCACAAAGGCCTCCTCCAGGGCAGCACAGGGCCCTTGATGTGCTGAGCCTCACGGTTGAGAGTGACAGCTGAGCTCTGCTCAGGCAGAGTACTGGGCTGTGGGGCTGCCACCCAGTGCACCATTCAGCAAGGTTTAGAGGACCTACTATATGCCAGGTGCTCCCTGGCCTTGGTGTAGGGACTTGGTGGGGGCTGGGAAACAGGTGTAAATGGGAACAAACAGAACATTACATGCTGAGAGGGGCTGGGAGGAGATGAAGAGGTACCCTGAGGATGGACACTAATGAGGGGCCAGTGTGGGGGGTGGTGTGGGTCTTCCTCCCTCTGTTTCTCTGAGGAGGGGACATTAAGGCAAAGCCTGAGAGCTGGAATGTGGGCAGCATAAGCTAAGAATCATCCAGGCTGTGGGGAGAGCAAAACTATGACCTTGTGTGACACTAGCTGTGACAGGGGAGCCTGGAGGGAGCAGCCCTCCACCCTCTCCCCACCAGCCACCTTCCTGGGGCCAGAGTCTCATATTCATTCAGTTAGATGAATGATGCCTATTGTGGGCCATGCATGGGGGGCCACAGAAGGTGGCACTGTGCCTGTCCTTTCACTGCTGTGCCCCAATAGCCAGCCCAGCATCTGGTACCTAGTGCTCAGTACGTGTTGGTTGAAAGGATAAACAGGACACCATCGGTGCCTGCTCCCCGCCCCCAGGGAGCTCGCAGACATAGATTGATGCTGTCCTAGCACCTGTAAGGGGGACACCTGGCAGGATGGTGACTGGTCCTTGCATCCCACAGGCTGGGTGGCCCCCAAGAGCCAGATGTGCGGGACGGCTTCAGTGCCACGTTTGAGAAGATTGTGGAGTCGGAGCTGCTGCGAGGCACCCAGTACAGCAGCCTGGACTCCCTTGATGTGCTGAGCCTCACAGATGAGAGTGACAGCTGCGTCAGCTTCGAGGCCCCCCTCACGCCCCTCATCCAGCAGCGGGCCCGGGATAGCCCTGAGCCAGGGGCTGGCTTGGGCATTGGGGACATAGGGTCCGAAGGGGACATGGGAGCAGCTGGTGGTGATGGGGATCTGGGCAGCCCCCTGCGGTGCTCCATCTCCAGCAGCCGCTCAGAGAATGTCCTCAGCCGCCTGTCTCTCACAGCCTTGCCCAATGGCTTCCATGAAGATGGATCCCCAGGCCCTGGTGGGGATGAGGAGGATGAGGAGGAGGAGGACACAGACAAGTTGCTGAACTCGACCAGGTGAGGCAGGGCCCAGTGTGGGAGCACCATTGAGCAGATGGGGAAACTGAGACCCAGAGTAGGCCAAGCAAGTTAGGGCAACCCCAGGTCCAGACTGAACAGCCCTCCGCGAAGTCATTGTGCCCACCCTCTGCACCCAGACTTTCCACTCCCATCCTGAGGTTTCATTCTGCCCTTCCAGGCCTTTCCAGCCTAGACACGGTCAGGGACCTGAGCATCTAATGATCTCCTTTGAGGGCTTTTCTAAAAGTCTGACTTGATTCCATCCCAGTGCAGTGGGGCTTCTTTCTCTGGTCTGGCCTCGGGATTTTCAGAGGCCTGGGGAGAACTTCCAGCCTTCACTCCGGGCCTCTGATCCCTTCTCCCCACACCCACCTTCCCTCTGCAGCGACCCCAGCCTGAAGGATGGCCTGTCGGACTCAGACTCAGAGCTGAGCAGCTCAGAGGGGCTAGAGCCTGGCAGCACAGATGCGCTGGCCAACGGGGGCCAGGGCGTCAGTGAAGCTGCCCACCGGCTGGCACGCCGCCTCTACCACCTGGAGGGCTTCCAGCGCTGCGACGTCGCCCGGCAGCTGGGCAAGAAGTGAGTTCTATCTCCGCCCCCCACCCCAGGCAGACCTGGTGTCCTCCTCGTCCTGAAAGGGGTGTGGGTGACTTCTCTCAGGGTGCCTGGTGCTGGGGGATCCTCCTTCTGCCACTGTCCTCATTCCAAGCCTTGTCCTAAATCTGTTTCCTTTCTGGGCTGCCTGGATGAGGGCCCACGCTCTCAGGGAGGGGAGGTGGTGGCGGGGCAGCCTCTAGGGGCTGGGGAGTGGGATGTGATGTGTGGTTATGGGGCTTTGGTGGAAGATAGTGAGGACAGAGCAGTCGGGCAGGGGTTAGTGGCCCCCCTAATGGGGCCAGGGAGGGAGGAGAACCTGGGCCTGGACTGGGAAATCTGGGACCCAGGAGCTGGGGAAGGGGATCCTGGCCTCATTAAGCCCCACTCACTGTCTCTTGGGACCAGTTGAAGGGATGGAGTAAGTACAAGCCCTGGCCTTGGGACTGAGGGTAGGGGAAGAGACAAGAGTCCTGAGGGGTGGGGACAGGCAGGAACTGTGACACTGAGGACATCAGCCAGCCAGCCTGTCCTGAGCAGGTCTGACCACCAGCACGTCCATCCACCTGCCTTGCCCTTCATGCCTTGCCATCCAGGGTGCCCCCAACACCCACGTTAGGCATTGAGATGCACAGAAGCGGCCCAGGCCTCCTCAGAGAGCTGGCCGGCTAAGAGAGGCAGTCCGGACCCTACACCCCAAGTCGGAGCTGACTGGGGGCTTAGGCCACAGGGAGGTCCCTGAGCATCCCCCTCTTACCCCTCCTTCCCACCTCCTCTACAGCATTCCTGCCCCAGGCCTCCCGAGAATCACATCTCTAACACCCTCACCTCTTCCACTGGGCTGTTGCCCCCAAACCCAATGACATCCTCCAGGAGGCTTCAGTACTTGATCCCCACCCTGCTCTGTCTCTTCAACCACTATGAACCTGTGGATCCCACAGAATCCACATGTGGATCCATGTCCTGTGGATTCTGCCTCCGAAATCTCCTATGAAAGTTTTCCCATCAGCATTTAATTGTGCTTGTCTCTTCTATCTGAAACAAAAATCCTTCTTCAAATATGTTTCCTCCCCCAGGCTCTTCACAGCCAAAATTCTGTTTTCTGCCCTGGGTGGCCTCTGTCCACTCCCCTTTTGCACATTCGGTGCCTCCAGGCTGGCTTCTGCCCCCTGCCTCCTGTCTTTCGAAAGCCCCAATTGTCAGGGTCAGTAGTAGCCTGGTGTCTTCGAATCCGGTGGCTGCTACCAAGCCTGACCTTTCTCCCTACTACAGCTTTGACAAATTTGCCACTTCTTTCTTCTTCTTTAATTAAACTTTTTATTATGAAAATTTGAAGCATACACGAAAGCAAGGAAACTCACATCTTAAACCTCCATGTACCCATTACTCACCTTCAAAGTTATCAATATTTTTCTATTCTTGTTTCATCTATTCCCTCCACAGCTTCCCCTCACATTTGCTAGAATATTTTAAAGCATATTTCAGATGGTCTATCATATGATCCATAAATATTTAGTATGTGTCTCTAACTGACAAGGATTTTTTTTACTTACAATAATTCCATTATAATTTCTGACTAAGTTAACAGAAATTCCTTATTATCTCTAACATTTAGTCTGTGTTTAATTTTCTCTGATTCTCTCAAAAATGTTTGTTCAAATCAGGATGCAAACAAGATACGTGCATTACATTTGGCCAATGTGTCTCTTAAGTCTCTTTCAGTCAACTGCAGTTGACAGTCCCCCTCCTTTTTTTTAATGCCTTGTATTTGTTGAAGAAATGGACCCATTTGTCTGGAAGAACTTTCCACATTTTGGATTTCATATCCTCATTTTACACGTTCCTATAAACGGGAGGGAAAGCTGCCGGCTTGATTGGGTTCAGGTGGAAATTTGTTTTCTTTTTCAGCAAGAATCCATCACTCCAGTCTTGAAATACCCTCTTCCTTGGCCTCCGGACACCACACCCATACCTCTCTGGCTGCTATTTCTGTCTCCTTCACTGGCTCGCTCTCTCCTCAGCCCACCCTGAGAGGGGCTCTCCTCGCTTCTCCATGCTGGCTCTTCTGGCTGCTCTGTGTCCCCTCTTCTCACACAGGCTTGTCCCCCTTCCCACTGAGTTGTTAGTAATCAGTGAGGGGCTGACGACCCTCACGGGGGTGCATCCAGCCTCACCTGTTCTCCTGGCTCCGGACATCTCCTCCAGGGGCCGCCCTCTCTTCATGTCCTCTACCCACTCCACCCATCTCCATGTCCTGTGGATTCTGCCTCCGGAATCTCCTTCCTCCCCACCACTTCCATTTCTTGTGGACAGCTCCTGCAGCCCCCACAGTGGGTCTCCACTCTGCAGGTAGTGTTCCAGATTGCAGATCTGACCATCTCAGTCACCCCCTCCCTGCTTCACACCCTTCCGAATCAAGTCCTCATCCTTCCCTTGGCCCTCAGGCCTGGTTCCCTCCCTGCCTCGTCTCTTGCTGCTCCTATTCCTGCTCTCTGGCTCTGGCCACATGGCCCTGCTGGTAGCTTCTTGGACATATTACAGAGTTTCCTCTGCTGGGGACACTTTGTATCACCCTACCCCCTGCTCCCTTCACCTGGCTGGCTCTTACTGTCCTGTAGGTATTGGATGAGACATCACTTCCTCTAGGAAGCCATCCTGACCCCCCGGGCCCAATGGTGAATGGAGTCAGAGTCTGACTGGCCAGCAGGGGAGGCATAAGAGAGTTGGGCAGGTCTGGGTGGGTGGGTCAGAGTCCCTGTGGGCCCACTGCCCCATACCCCCATTGTTTGCTGTGCCCTGCTTCTAATGGACACGCCCTGCTCTCCTGGCAGCAACGAGTTCAGCAGGCTGGTGGCCGGGGAGTACCTCAGCTTCTTTGACTTCTCGGGCCTGACTCTGGACCGAGCGCTCAGGTCAGTAGGGCTGGGATGGGGCAGTGCCCACAGGTGGTACAGCTGCATATCTGGATTTTCACGCCAGCTCTACTATAAACTTGCTGTGCAGCCTTAGGCAAGTCTCTTGACCTCTCTGGGGAGGCTCTTGGGAAGGAGCCATGAGAACAGCAGCAGTCCAGTGACTCAGTGAGTGCCTGCTGCGTGGTGGGTGGTGGTGGGGTGCTGAGGATAGGGAGGTGGGAATGCAGGAGAGGAAAGGTCCAAAGGTCTTGCCTGTACTGAGCACTTCCTGTCTGCCAGAGGCTGTAGGTCTTTACATAATTGCGGAGTGCATTGTAGCAACACCTCTGTAAGGTAGGCATCTACCATTTACAAATGAAGAAACATGGGCCAGTTCCCCATAGTCCTTGAGGGAGGAGATGGTCAAAGTGGAATTTGACCTCAGGCCCTGTTGGTGTTTGGACCCGGGGAGTAACCCTCAGGAAAGGCAGGTACAGACCCCAAGTAGCGGAGGGTGTGGAATGGGAGGAGGCAGCTCAGTGTCTGGTGGACCCCGTTGGCAGAGCCCCCGGAAGACCCCAGGCCAGAGCGCTGGCAGGGAGGGGTGGCAGTCTCTGAGTTGAGGGGTAGGTGGTCCATGTACATTACATCTCTTCACCTCCCATGTGTCTCTCGTAGTTTAAAAAATGTATTTTCCATCCTTTTTTTCTCTGCTTCATTCGGGTTATTTTCTGTTGACCAATTTACTTACTGTTTCTCTAATATGCCATTAAACCCATTTATTGAGTTTCAACTTTCTATTATTTTATTTTTCAGATCTAGAATTTTCATTTTATTAAACAATTTTTTGTAGGTTTGAATTCTCTTGGAGGGGGAATTCCTCATCTTTTCACTTATTTCCACTTATTTTCTCCATCTTTCCCTCTCTTCTCTTGAACAAATTAGTTGTAGTTATTTGAAAGTCCTTGTCTACACACCCTGATATGTGCATCATCTGAAACATCTGTCTCTGTTTCTGTCGTTTTTCTCTTGGTTTTCTGTCATATATCCTGTCTCTCTGTGTGCTTAGTAATTTTTTGTTAGATGCTATACATTTTGTATAGAATTACAGATCTATAGTTCATTATATGTTCCTCCAGAGAGGGTTTACCTTGTCCTTTGCTATGTAGTTAGAGGAGGGCAGGGGGTACAGCCCTAATCCTTCCAGAGCTGAGCCAAGGAGAGACTGCCCTGAAGTTTGATAAGGCTTGGGGTTCACCCCAATCGCAGGGCAAAGGCCGCTGGGCTGTCCACTGGAAGCCCGGTGTGTGCACCGGGGTGTCTTCCGTTGGTGGGTCCTGAATCCTAATTTTGTCTCCTCATTGCTGCAAGACTGTCAAAAAAGCCAATCCCTCTACTTCTCAGATAGGCTTTCTGCTTAGCTTTTTAGCATCTTGCCCCTTACATCTTCATATTTTGGCAAATATCTCACAGGGAAAACTGGCAATGTTTACAGCCCCTCAAGTCTCCCGGTTTGTCTCTTCAGCTCCGTGAAACCACTAAATGTTCTGCCTCTTGCCTGTGCCCACGGTCAGCAATGCCCCCAGGGAGGAAGCAGCTGCAGATCAGCCTACGTCTCCTCACTTCTTTTCTCTCCAGATCCTTGGTCCTGTTGGTGTTTGTTGCATCAGCAGTTTTCTGATAGCTTAAGAGAGATGTATTCTGTATGGCTTTTCTCATTGTTCTCAGTGGAAGTGTTGGTCGGCTGCAAGCTACCCTATTCCAAGCTGAGTCTGAAGTTCACACCAGATGATTGGGTGGGGAAGGTGCTTGGTGGGTCGGCTCACAAGCAGAGGCAAGGGTGCTGGGCTGGAGGGCCTTGTATATCCAGCCTAACAGATTGAGGCTTGCCTGCATAGGCTCTGAGGGGCCACAGAAGGTGCTGGCTGCAAAGCGGTGTTTGGTGTGCTGGTTGCTTTGATCCAGAGGTGTGCGGGCTTCTGAAGAGGATCAGGTGGGAGAAGATGGGCCTGAAGTTTGCAGTGGGGCTGGAGGAAGGATTGGTGTGAGAAGCACAGAGGAAAGAATAGAAGAGCTGGTGGTGCCACGAGGTCGGGGAGAGTGTGGGCAGTAGCAAAGCTGATCCTGGGGGCAGCCTGAGGGTTTGGTTGGCTTGGTGAAAACCCCCGGGGAAGGAGTGTCTGATCTGGGAAGTAGCAAGTGGGCTGGATGGCTCCTAGGCAGGACAGGTTAGGGTTGGGATGGGGGATGGGTTTTGGAAAGTCCAATGGAGTGTGAGGAGCAGAGGGAGGGGCCAGATGTGGGGAAGAAAAGAGGGCACAGGAGAGACAGGGGAAGGGGGAAATGTAGATGGCAGATGGAGTGTTTTTGTACAGCAGTGATTGGTTAGGACTGTATTAGAGAGTAGTCTGCAGTTTTGGATGTCTTGGGAAGCCTCTGAGGGTAAAGGCTGGCCACAGTGCGGCTCGCAGGTCCCAGGGTGCCTTAGAAGTAGCATGAGAGAGGATAAAGCCATGTGGGCATTACAGGAGCCAAGTGAACCATGGCAAAATTAGGATCAAACCAGTCTCATGAACCTAGGACAGAGGTCCAAACTGTCTCAGCTTGCACTTTCCCTTCTCAGTAAGGGTTATGTCTAGGCCTCAGGTGAGGGACCTCAGCCCCATCTCCCAGCCCCTCTTTTTTTGGTCTCCTCTGTCAGGGACCCCTGAGAGCTGTTGGCCTTTGAATTGGGCCTTGAGAGGGTTTCAGAGCTGCCCAGCAGAGGAGGGACTGTCCTTCCAGGTGGGGCCCAGCCTGCTCAGAGGCAGTGACAGGGCCTGTCCTGTCCAGGATGTGAAGTCAGTGTGGGGAGGCAGCAGGTGGGTGTGAGGTAGGAGGGATAGGAGGGAGGTAGGTTGGTCAGGAAGGTCAGGACTCAAGGAGCTTGGATGTTATTCTGAGGCTCTGGGGAGCCAGTGACGGGTTTTAGGCAGTGGCGAGTCCTGACTGCATGAGTGTTTAGAAAGAGTGCTCAGTGTCTGCAGGGAGAATGTGCGGGGGAGGTGCATGGGGTTCACCTGTCTGGAGGCTGTTGCAGGTGTCCTGGGCATGTGATGGGGGCAGAGGAGGAGGAGGGATTGAGATTGGGGGTGAAGAATAAACCATGGGGACTTGGTGACCACTGAGACTTAGGGTGGGGGAAGTGAGGGAGGCTGGGGTGGGCCTGGGGCTCAGCTGGTAGTGCATCAAGTGAGGAATGACTGAGGGAGAGCAGTCTGAGGAGCAGGTGTGGATGGTCTGGACCCAGCGTGGAGGGGGAGCGAGGAGTGGAGCTGGTTCTGCCACTGAGCTGTTCGTCTGTCTCTGTTCTTTACAATCTGTCCCCTGCCTACTTCCAGAAGGGCCCTGAAGGATAAGGAGTGCTGAAACTCCACACTCAGAGGCCATCATGGGGGCCAAGGTGCCTCCCTGGGCTCAAAGGCTGGGCCCTGGGGCTTGGCCCCCTTGGGCAGGTTTGTGTGGTGTGTGTGTGCTAGGGGGGCTCCTATCCCAGGTGAGGATCCAGACTGACTCAGGAGCCCTGGGAGGCCCTCAGCAACCTTGAATTGCTCTTCAGAACCTTCCTGAAGGCCTTCCCACTGATGGGGGAGACGCAGGAGCGCGAGCGAGTCCTTACGCACTTCTCCCGCCGGTACTGCCAGTGCAACCCTGATGACAGCACTTCGGAAGGTAGGCCCCCTGCTCCCCTGGCCCACCTGCCCCCAGCCAGGCCCTGGCTTCCTTCTCCCCCTGGTCCACTGCCACTTCTGTCCTGCTCAGTAAACACAAATGAATGAACTATGGCAAGTGGAATGGGGACTGTCTGCTGGACAAGGGACAGTTCTCCTGCCCATTGTTCCCTGTGCCTGGAGGTCCTCTATCCTAGATTCAGCCCTTTGGGTCCTCCTTCTCTAGGGGTCCCCTGTCACAGTGTTGATTGTTGGTGCAATGGGAGTCCTGGGGTGGAGGTCTGGGTTGGGGCCCTCTTAAGTGCAGGACTTGCCCTATGGGTGGACCTGAGTCCCAAGAACTGGGGCACTAGGCAGGTTATTAGAGGAAACACAGGCCATGAAGGAGACATAGCCTGGCACCCAGAGCCTTTCCTGGGTCTAAGGCTCAAGGTGAGTTTGGCCACAGGAGGCAGGAATCTGCGCTAGAGCAGGTCCAGGGTGGTCAGGTCCCCTCTAAGGGAAGGGAGGCGAGTGACCCTGATGCTATAGTGGGGCTGAGGCAGGGAGCATCACGCAGGCCCTGGGCCCCGAGGTTTGTAGGTGACCGGTCTCTTCCTGTCTGCAAGGCCTCTAGGCTGGCTCTGTCAGGAGCCAGGTGGGTGGCTGGGGTTGGGAAGAGCTGGGTCCTCACACTGAGGGTACCACCATCTCTGATTTAGATGGGATCCATACGCTCACCTGTGCCCTGATGCTGCTCAACACAGACCTGCATGGACATGTGAGTTGGGGGAGCAGAGAGCGGGCGTGTCCTCTCACTGACCCATCCTGAGTTATCCAAGAGCTGGCCCTTTCTTCAGCCCCCTTCCTGGGACCTCCTGCTCACTGGCCCATGTTTCTTTAGCAGATCTGGGAGTTGGACAACTTGGCTTCTAGACTTGGTCCCACCCTAGTTTTATCCACCTGAGATCTGTCTGGCCCTGTGCCCAAACAGGGCAGTAAGAAGAGCTGAAGCACAAGGGAATTTAGGATGTGCTAAATAAGATGTGTGCTCCTAGCCATGTCTGTGCCAGGCTAAAAGATCACATGCTCTTCCTACCCCTTGTGCTCTAAGCCCCAGTGCAGCCCTGTTGAAGTGCCATGCCCCAGGCAGCCCCTTCTGGTCACATGGTAGGTTGCCCTCAAGACGCATTCTTGTTACCCCTACCCTGACTAGGCAAACAGAGAAGTGACAGGTGGGTGCCCAGTGCTGTGAGCCTGTGCCTGGTCCGTGCCCTAGGCAGCCCGTTAGTGGGTATAGTGAGCATCTCAGTGCTGCTCGTGGCTCAATACCTCCTTCTTCTTTCCTCTGTCTGCTCCGGGGACCCCCTCACTGGGCTCTCTTGCCCTCCCTCAGGTGGTAAGTGTAGCTGGTGGTGTGCATGCCCTGTGAGCCTAGAACCCCATCTCATATCTCCTTCTGTGTCCCCCATCACCCCATCTGGCCCCACCGATCACTGCCCCCTCATTGCTCACCCAGGGGTGGTCAGAGCCCCTCTGTTGGGTTGGGGATGTTTCAGTGACTCATGGGGACAGCAGGACACACATCTACTTCAGGAGTTAACCAGGAAAGTCCAGGGCATATAGGGTGGAAAAAAGAGCTGGGACAGGCTCAACTTCAGTTCCTACTCTTGCCTCCAGGTGGTACCTCTGTGGCCGTGGGCAAGACACTCGCTTCTCTGGGTCTCAGGTTCTACATCTGTGCGGTGGGAATAATAATTTCCTTCTTAGCACCCTGGGGAGGACTGAGAGAGGTATCCCCAAGTGTCAGGGTCTGGCACTGAGTAAGGATCTTATTATGAATATTATTATGTAATAATACTAATATTATTCATTGTTAATATTAAAATCTAAATGATGGTGAGTCCGAAGGCCCAGGCCCTGGAGGATGAAGGATGTGACAGCAGCCTGAGTGGGTGTGGGCACACTGGGGCACCTGGCCTGGGGAGGGAGGGTCCTCGGTGACCTCGGCACAAAGAGGAGTTGTGTGACAACTTCGGTTATGTCCACCTGGGCCATCAGCCTGAGTGTGGAATAGGAGAGAAGACATGTGTATTCCATGGGAATGTCACCAGAGCTAGTACCCACTAACAGGCTGATGTTCATCCGAGACTGCTCACTGTTTACAGAGAGCAGGTGTTGCTAGCACACCTTAAAAGGAACGTTAAGTACCCCTTCTCTCCCCATCCCCACGCTTGGTAGGGCTGAGGCCCATCTCAGGACCCAGTCACTTCTGTGTCAAGCCCTGGATGCCTTTCCCCGCGGTTGAGAGCTGCTAACAAGGGCAGCATTCGGTGAAATCCGGGTGGAGAGTAGCCCCCAGCTTGGTGGGCCTTAGCTACCCACGGCACCACAGTAATGCCTGCAGCTCAAGAGAAACATCAACACCTTCATAGATCAGAAGTGAGTGAGGCAGGATTGTTCACACTTGCAGCCCACAGACGTTGAAAACCCATGTTTCTCACTGTGCAGTATTGCACAGTGATCAGGAGCAAGTGTTTTGGGTTGGAGTCCTTTGCATTTCTCCACAGGACAGCTTGTGGCCTGGGGCCAGTTACTTGTTTCCCTAAACCTCAGTTTCCCCATTGTAAAGCTCTTGGGAAACTTAAGAAGACAGCACTTGTAAAGCACTGGGCCCAGGGCTGGGTTGTGGCAGTTACTGTGAGCTTTGCAAAGGGCCCCAGTGGAGGTGGCATCCCCTGCTTCGTGCTTTCCTCCCTCCCTTCCTCTTCTCATTCTGCTGCTCTTCAACAGAGACTGAGTGCCAGGTGGAAGATGGGGATCTCAGGAATGCAGGGCCTGCTAGGGCCCCCAGAAATAGATCTGGTCAGAGAGGGAGGCAGTAAAGGGGCTGACAGAGGGAGCAGGTGCGCACTCTAGTGGAGGAATCAGGAGGGCTTCCTGTAGGAGGTGCATTTGGACTCTAGGAGCTGAGCACCTTCTGTGGTCCATAAACAAGGAGGAAAGAGAACTTCTGCCTCAGGGTGCCTACCATCTAGTTAGAGGATTTAGAAAATAAATAAGTAAACAAGTGATTACAAATAGTGATAGGTCTGTGAAGGGAATAAGTAGGTGGGTGTGATGGGGTAAGATGGGGGTCAGGGAAGGCCTCTCAGAGGAGGCAGGGTTGGGGAAGAGACGTGGAGGATCAGCAGGAGTCAGCCATGGAAAGATGGAGAACAAAGCCTTCCAGGCAGAGGGACCAATAAGACTGGTTTCTATCTTTTGGCTATTGTGAACAGTGCTGCTATGAATATTGGTATATAAATGTTTAATTATTTTACAATTTATTTTTATTATTTTATTGAATGAAAGAGTCTTTGAATTCTTTAGCAAGTTACAGTTTTCAAAATTTTCACACACATAATTGCATATAATCCCATAATAACCCTCCCCCCCATGTTGCCCCTTCCCTCTCCCCACTGGTAACCACTAGTTTGCTCTCTGTGAGTCTGTTTCTTTTTTGTTTTATTCACTAGTTTGTTGTATTTTTTAGGTTCCACATGGGAGTGATATCATACAGTTTTTGTCTTTCTCTGTCTAACATATTTCACCTAGCATGAGTTTTTGTTTGAGTACCTGTTTTCGATTGTTTTGAGTGTATACCTAGGATTGGATTGCTGGGTCATATGGTTGTTCTCTGTTTAACTTTTGGAGGACAGTAAAACTGTTGCCACAGTGGCTCTGGTTTGAAGCTAGGTGGGAGATGATGTTGCCTCGGGCAGACAGGGCAGTGAACGTGGAGAGAAGGGACTGATGAGGGAGACCAGTTGAGGGTGAGTCTGACAGGACTTGCTGATGGGGCTGCTCAGGGAAAGAGAGGAATAAGGATGGGTTCAGCATCTGGCTGGATGGCAGTGCTATTTCCTGAGAGGGAAAGGAAACACCTCTGTGTGTGTGGAGGGTGTGGTGAGTGGGAGAGCTGGGATTCGAGTCCCATTTTTGACACATTGTGTTTGAGATGCCTACTGGTCATGAATTTGGGGTTGCCAAGGAAGCAGTGGGATAAACAAATCTGGGATGCCAGAGAGAGATGGGGTGAGGAGGTCACTGCCATCCTGATGGAATAAAAGCCATGAGACTGGCTGAGTGCCTTAGGGAGAGAGGCAGGCTGGTGGCCTCATCCTGGGGTGTGATGTTATTTAGAGGCCAAACAGAGCAGCAGGAGAGGCTTTGATGCAGCCACGGAGATTGGATGAAAAGCGGGACTGTGTGGTGTCCCAGAAGCCAAGAGAAAAAGGTGTTTCAACGAGAAGGGAGTGGCCAACTGTCTAAAAGGCTGCCATATGGTCAAGAAAGATGAGAAGAGAAATGACCATTGGGGTTGGAATGGCCATCAGTGAGTCATTATCATTGGATGGTCAAGGTCATTGGAGACCTTTACAAAAGCACTTTAGGTGGGGTCTGGCGAGGACTAAATGCCAGGCTGGAGTGGGTGGAGATGAGGATAGGTGGTGAGGAAATGGAGGCTGTGGAGAATTCTTTCACTATCTTTGGCTTTGAGTGGGATCTTAAAATAAGCCAGGGGCTGGAGGGGTCTAGGAGGGACTGTTTGAAATCTGACTAGACCATGTGTCTATGCCAATAGGATCCACCAAGCAGGCAAGGAGAAACTGATGGTGCAGGACAGAGAAGGGAAAATGGAAGCTTTCCTTGAGATGAGCAGCCTAGCATAGGTGGAGAGTGGCCTTAGCTGAGAGTAGGGACACTCAGCCCCTATGATAAAGTGAGCTGGAAGGGGAGGTTGTCAGAGGATGGTGGTTTTAACCTCCAGACAAGAGAAGGTGGCAGCTCTGGTTAGAATTGGACATGGAGACAGGGAGAGAAATTAAAAATGCATTTTGGCTGTACAGTCAATAACACTGGTTAATGGAGTGAATGTTGGGGTGAGGGAAGGAGAAGCATCTCGGATGAGGCCAGTAGAGAGAAGGGAGGAGATGGTGGGAGAAGCTGTGCCATGAGCTTCGGAGCTGAAACAAAGATGAGTGTGCACCATCACTGCTCTCTGGTTCCAGAATATTTTCAGCACCCCTAAAGGAAATCCTGTACCTATTAGCGGTCACTCCTCAGTCTCTCCTTCCTCCAGGCCCTGGCAACGACTGATTTGCTCTGTTTCTATGGATTTGCCTATTCTGAATGTTTAATGTAAATAGATGCATACAATATGTAGCCTTTTGTTTCTGGCTCCTTTTACTTAGTGTAATGTTTCCAAGGTTAATCCATGTTATAGCATGTGTCAGTATTTCATTCCTTTTTATGGTCAAATAATATTCCATTGCATGAATATGCCACATTCTGTGTATCCATTTGTCTGTTAATGGATATTTGGATTGTTTCCACCTTTTGGGTACTGTGAATAGTGCTACTATGAACATTTGTGTACAATTTTTGTTTGAACACCTGTTTTCAATTCCTAAGAGAAGACCAGCTGCATCACATGGTAATTCCATGTTTAACTTTTTCAGGAAATGTGGAACTGTTTTCATAGTGGCTAAACCGTTTAAAATTCCCACTAGCACTGCATAAGGGTTTCAGTTTCTTCACTTTCTTGCAACACTTCTTTTCTTTTCTTCTCCTTTTTTTTTTTTTTAGAGATAGCTATTCTAGTCAGTATGAAGTATCTTATTTTGTTTTGATCTGTATTTCCCTAATGACCAATGATGTTGAGTATCTGTTCATGTGCTTGTTGGCCATTTGTATATCTTCTTTGGTGAAATGTCTATTCAAGTGCTTTGCCCATTTTAAAAAAAAATTTTAATTTTTATTAAAAATTATGGTAAAAATTGTGGTAAAATAAGCATAACATAAAATTTACCATCATCACCACTTTAAAGTATATAGTTCAGTAGTATTAAGTCTATTCACATTGTTGTGCAACCCATCTCCAGAACTTTTTCATCTTCCCAAACTGAAACTCTGTACCCATTGCACAACTTCCCATTCCCTGATCCCCCTGGCTGTTGGCAACCACCATTTTACTTTTTGTCTCTACGAATTTGATGACTCTAGATGCCTCATGTAAGTGGAATCATATAGAATTTATATTTCTGTGACTGGATTATGTCACTTAGCATAATGTCCTCAAGGTTCCTCCATGTTGTAGCATGTGGCAGAATTTCCTTCCTTTTTAGGACTGAATACTATTCCACTGTGTGTATATGCCACATTTTGTTTATCCTTTCATCTGCTCATGGACATTTGGGTTGCTTCCATCTTTTGGCTACTGTGAATAATGCTGCTGTAAACATGGATGTGCAAATATTTCTTTGAGACTTTGCTTTTAATTCTCTTGAGTATATACCTAGAAGTGGGATTGCTGGATCATATGGTGATGTTATTTTTCACTTTTTGAGGAACAGCCATATTGTTTTCCATAATGACTGCACCATTTTACATTCCCACCAGCAGTGCACAAGGTTTCTAGTTTCTCCACATCCTTACCAACACTTGATATTTTCTGTTTTTTGATATTAGCCAAGTTATATCGTATAATGGTTTTGATCTGAATTTCCCTAATGATTAGTAATGTTGAGCATCTTTTCTTATACTTACTGATCATTTGTATACCTTCTTTGGAGAAATGTATATTTTTAAATTGGATTGTTTGTGTTTTTGTTGTTGAGTTCTAAGAGTTCTTTATATGTTCTGGATTTTGTACCCTTATCAGATATATAGTTAACAAAAATCTTCCCATTCTGTGGATTGTCTTTTCACTCTCTTGACAGTGTCTTTTGATGCACAAAAGCTTTTAATTTTGATGCAATCCACTTTATCTGTTTTTTCTTTTGTTGTGTGTGCTTTTGTTGGCGTATCTAAGAAACCATTGCCAAATACAAGGTCATGAAGATTTAGCCCTATGTTTTCTTCTAGGAGTTTCTTAGTGTTGGCTCTAATTGCTCTGGTTCAAACTTCCACTACAGTATTGAATAGAAATGGGGAAAGTGGGTATCCTTGCCTTCTCCTGATCTTAGGAGAAATGCTTTCAGTCTTTCACCATGATGTATGACATTAGCTGTGGGTTTTCATAAATTCCCTTTATCACACTGAGGAAGTTCTCTTCTATTCCTAGTTTGTTGAGTGGTTTTTTTTTTAAATCATGAAAAAAAGTTGAATCTTGCCAATTGCTTTTTCTGTATCAATTGAAATGATCACATGTTTCCCCCCATTCATTCTGTTAATGTGGTGTATTATGTTAATAGAGTTTTATATGTTGAACCACCCTAGCATTCCTGGGATACATTCCACTTGGTCATGGTATATAATCCTTTTAATATGCTGCTGTTTACCAGTATTTTGTTGAGGGTTTTTACATTTAAATTTATAAAGGATATTGGTTCATCATTTTATTTTCTTGTGATTTCTTTATCTGGTTTTGGTATCAAGGTAATGCTGGCCTTATAGAATGAGTTAGGAAGTGTTGCTTCTTTTTTCAGTTTTTGCAAAGAGCTTGAGAAGTATTAGTGTTAATTTTTCTTTAAATGTTTGGTAAAGTTCACTAGTGAAGCTTTCCTTTTGTGAGGTTTTTGATAACTGATTCAATCTCTTTATTTCTTTTTAGGTCTGTTTAGATTTACTATTTCTGCTTGAGCCAGTTCTGGTAGTTTGAGTGTTTCTAGGAATTTGTTCATTTCATCAAGGTTGTCTAATTTGTTGGCATTAATTAATTGATTATTGTTACCAAATTAATTGTTTAGAATTCTTGTTCTTCCTGTTACTGAGAGAGTAGTGTTAAAATCTCCCAACCAAGATTGTCAATATCTTTCTTTTTCAGTTCTGTCCATTTTTGTCTTTTATTTTTTGAGACTATGTTATTAGGTGCATACAAATTTAGGATGATTATATCCTCTGGTAGATTGACCCTTTTATCATTTTGAAATATCTTTCTTTATTAGTAGTAAGGCTTCTTGCCTTCAAGTCTATTTTGTCACTTGTCAGTATAGTTATACTGGAGTTCTTCTGTAGTAGAAAATATGTTTCTATCCTTTTGCTTCCAAGATTTCTGTTCCCTTGTACTTAAGAGGGGTCTCTTGTATCATATATTTTACAAAAATCAAGTCTGATAATCTTTGCCTTTTAATTTGACCATTTAATGAATTACTGATATATTTGATTTCAAACATATCAGGGTACTCTTTCTTTTCTCTTTGACTCATCTCTTCTTGTTGCTTTTTTCTTCTCCTTTATTGACTATTTTGGATTATTTAATTTTTTGGTAGAGTTTCATCTTCCCCATTAGCTTGTTAGTTGTGAATTCTTCTAGAATTCTTATTGTGGTTTGCAATATGCATCACTGACTTTAACCACATGCTGGGGAATGAAATAATCTTACAATACTTTATCATCCTCTCAACTCATATACTATTGTTATCATCCTTTTAACTATTATATCTTTTTCTATATTTTATTCCCTGGAAAATTTTATTATCATTGCTTTGTCAATGTTCATTTAGATTTAGCCACTGTTTTTGTTGCTTTTCATTCCTTTCTGCTTCTCTATGCTTCCACTTACAATAACTTTCTTTCTGTCTGAAGAACCCCCTTTAGTATCTCCTGTCTTAATTTCAACTTTTTTTGGTTGAAGTATGATTGGGGGCTTTCCCAGGGCTCCTTGTATTTGGTGGGCCCTGAATTCCAATTTTTGTTCTTTGTTTTTGTTTTTGTTCTTGACCACTTAGTTGCTCAGCCTTTTGGCATGGCTTGAGAATTGACAAGTGCTTCGAATAAAAGCTGCTCATCTCTCCATGCTTCCCTTCTTTGCCCAGTCTTTACCCTTGAAGTCCTCACTGCTCTTCTATTTCTCCAGTGTCTTCACACAGATGTTTTATTAGTATTCTGACCAGCAGTTGTTTCTGATAAGAAGGTTCATCTGCAACAAGATAGTCTATCATTACTCAGATTGGAAATCTTGCCTGGTTATTTTTTGATTTTGTACCCCTGACTGATGACTGAGTGTGTGGAACTCAGACAATATTATCAGCATTGCCTTCATACTCCTCAATTATGAATGTGCACGTGACTATATACATGTATATATATGTACATGTAAAATATACATATGAAACATACTATATTAAGGTACATATAGGATCATTTTTCTTAACCCTTTGGAAAAGGTGTAGAAAATTCTTGCTTGTCAGCTACTTATAAAGCTTTATATCATTGTTTTCTGAGTTATTTTCTGTGATGTGTGAATGTCCCACGTGATGTTCATAGATTCTCTTTGCTGAAATGGTGCTAAGGTCAATACATTTGGGAAACTGTACATGGAATCCTCTCTTTGGAGACTCTCAACAAACAGAAGCACATGAAACATGTAAATAAACTCATTTGATTACGAAATCCTTTTTAGGGGGGATTCCTATTCCCATCTGTAGGTGAATCTTGGGAAACACTGCCTTATAGCAAACCTAAATCCACAAAGTCCTATACCAATAAATATCTGGTGTTCCATGGTCTTTGTCTTCACAAAGGTGAAGTTTTCTCAAATGTGGACCCTGCAAAGAAAGTCTGAAAGTATGCACCTCAGGTATTGGGTGTGGATGGCTGAAGCCCCTCCTCTACTCAGTGACTTAAAAAAGAAGGCAGAACTTTGGGGTCCAGTCATTCCCAGCTCTTTGTCTATTTGTGCCTCCTGGAGTGAAACCATCTGCTTGGGTTCCTTTGGTCCCAGTGCAGCTCAGCATGTGGTACCCATGTATGTTGGTGGAAATTAATTTTTGATTCTTTTAAGACCAAACTCTCCCTCACTTCACCTACCTCTTGGAGGTCTTGCCGCCCCTCTGTACAGGTGAGAGGGTGAGACAGTTGTGACGGAATACACAGAGCTTCTGCTCAGGAGCCAAGAGTCCTGGGTTCAAGTCCTGGTGCTGTGTGACCTTGGGAGATTTAACCATGGAGTAGCGGGTGAGAGCACGGGCTTTGGTGTCAGACACACTCAGCCCTTCTACTTCCTTGCTGTGTGATCATGGGCACGTCTCTTCACCTTCCTGCACCTCAGTTTCCTTACCTGTTGAATGGGGATGATAATAACACTCACCTCACCTTCTCTTCATTGTGAGAAGAAAATAGATAATGCATGTCAAGCGCAATACCTGCAACATGCTAGGCACCTGGCACATGTCAGCTGTTACAGTACTTCATCTAACCTGCCTCCTTCGTCTGGATTTGAGGAGAACCCCAAACTCTCATAATGCTGGAGGATCAAATAGAATCTTGAGTGTCAAAAAGAGTTTTGTAAACTCTTGGAGACAAAGGGAAATCCAGGCAGTTTTTTTTTTTTTTCATTACTGCCCATGATTCTGCCTCATCCCTTCTGTCCGGGCAGGGCAGGGTGTGGGGACCACACCAGCCTCCATTCCTACTCTCAGGCAGAACCATTTCTCCATTACAGAACATTGGCAAGAAGATGTCCTGCCAGCAGTTTATTGCCAACTTGGACCAGCTGAATGATGGCCAAGACTTTGCCAAAGACCTGCTGAAGGTATAACTATGCACCCAGCTGTGTCCAGGGTAGGTGGGGAGGAGAGAGGCTTCTGCCCCACTAAATCCTGGTAGTCCAGATTCTTAATAATGGGGTCAGGACTGTGATGACTCTGGGACAGAGGTAGAGACTATCCAGCTCAACACTTGATTGTTACGTGTTCCCTGAGTTAGGCAGAGGGGTAGGCTTTGTGAGAGTTGTTTTTGTGCTCCACTATGATTATCGCTGTCATGGTAATCTTCAAAACTGCCACCCACTGCCATAGCTGCCTCCGCCGTCACCACCCTTTATCACCACTACCATCTTCACCACAACCACCATTATCATCACCACAGGGAAATGCCCACTCATTCCTTCAACATCACCAGGAGTTAAGGGAGTCTAGTTTTCTTTTAAGGCTGAAGACCAGGGTGGAACTCTGGCCTTTCCAGCCTGATCAGTTCTCTACCGTGGAGGAACAGGAGCAGGTTTTTGGGGGATAGATGATGAGTTCAGTTTTAGAAAGTGAGTTGGGAGGACCTGATGATATCAGGTGTACAGTTGAGTAGTGAATCTTGAGGTTAAAAAATGAACATTGTCTCCATCACTCTTTTTTTTTTTTTAACCATAATTATCTTCTTCACTGTCAGGAAGCACTTGTTAAGAGTGTATTTTTAGTGGGATCAAATAATCCCGGTCCCTTCACCCACCTATCTACTTCTCCCTATGTCCCCATCCACTCATCTACTCATTCTCCCATACATCCATCCTTCCACCCACCCACCCACCCTGCAACTCAGTCATTTACCTGCCTACACACTGACTCATTCATCCATCACCCACATATACACTTCTACACAGTCCTCTATAACACTCTGCATCCATGTACCTACATACATACTCACCCACCCATTTCCCCACCCATTCACCAATCTACCGACCCATCCACCCACTCATCCTTAAGTCTACCCAATCATCTAAACAATAATCCACCCACTCTTCCCCAATTCATTCACCCATCCTATAAACAAGTGTGAATCAAATACCCACTTTGCCCTGCTGGCTGAAAAGGTGCTCCCTCACTGCATCCACATTGCTAGAGGTAGATGGAGATTTCTTTGACTTCATTGAACTCTTCTCTCTCTCTTTTCCCCTCTCCCAGACCCTTTATAACTCCATCAAGAATGAAAAGCTGGAATGGGCCATGTGAGTAGTGCTCATGGGCATAGGCATGGGAAGACTGAATTACTGGGAAGGAGAAGGGGGAGTAGCTAGGGGTATAGGGAAGGCACTCCTGTTACTCTCCATGGTGCTGATTTCTCCCACCCGGCCCTGGTGACCCCTGTCCAGCTGGCCAGCTCCGGGTGTTGAGTTCCCCTTTGGGTTCATTTTCTGTCTCGATAAAAAGTGTGTAATGTTTACAGCTATGGAATATATTGAACTGTAACTTTAGTTCCTTGATGTCCACAACTGGTTTTATGTACAGGGGATACTGCCACTATTTCCAAAGATGATAGCTATTTCTCCTCTGGGGGGTAGGCAGGCACGGGGTATGAGTCCCTCTGCAACCCCAGTAACATGAACATGTTTAGATGGTGACTGCTCTTGGCAGTGGAGGGAGGTGACTACCCCCTAACTTCTGCCCCTGCGAGGGCAGTGAGACCTGGAGATGCCCAGCCATCTGGAAAGAGGTGTGGTGACCTTGCTGGTTGGGGAGACTAAGAGACTCCTGGGGAAAGTTGCTGCCCCACCCTGCTGTACTCCCTAGGGAAGCCTGGGTCTTTGGGTCCACGTAGGAGTCTCAGGCAGGGATTGTTAGGAACTCCAACCCAACTGGGGATATCCGGTGTTCTTTGACCAGGGCTTCAATGGGGAACCTAGACTTTAGGGGCCTCATTTACTGGCCTTCCCCCCCCCAGCATGTCCCTGGGGTATGGGCAGCAGCTTCAGTCTTGGCATTGCTTGTCACCCTTGGCACTGCTTCCTGGGGCTGGACAACTCAGGGTTGGAGAGAGGAGACGGAAGACCAGGAAGGAAGCCTGGAGGTAGTAAGGTCTCCAACTTTGTGTCCAGGGGTGAGGATTGGAGCTTGGAGGCCAAAGGTCAAAGCTCAGAGGACAGGGGTCAGAACTGAAGACTCAGGGGAGGAGTTAAAGATCGGGATCTGTGGTCTAGAGTTGGAACCTCCTTATCTCTGCTCTTCACCTCTAACTGGCTTCCAGAGGAGTGGCTGGTGGGGAGAGGGCATGTCATTGCAGGGCTGAGGCCTCCATGGAGGTGGTACTCAGGCCTAGTACTTTCTAGTGACGAAGATGAGCTGAGGAAATCACTGTCTGAGCTGGTGGATGACAAGTTTGGGACAGGCACAAAGAAGGTGACACGGATCCTGGATGGTAGCAACCCCTTCCTGGATGTCCCGCAGGCTCTCAGTGCCACCACCTACAAGCATGGTGTGCTGACCCGGAAGACTCACGCCGACATGGATGGCAAGAGGAGTGGGTGTCAGGCAGGGAAGGGGCGTGGGGAGGGATCCTAGTCCAGGGGGGTCCATGCCTGCCTAGTCACTCCCCTGGGAATGCACATGTAGGCAGATATGTTAGTGGGGCACAAGGGAGGAGATATTGGGGTGGGTGTTTGTGGCCACACTACCCATGCCTCCCTCCCCAGCTCCCCGTGGGAGGCGTGGCTGGAAGAAATTCTATGCGGTGCTCAAAGGGACCATTCTGTACCTGCAGAAGGTAAGACTGCCTCAGAGTCCTTACCCAGGAAGGGCCACCTCAGGTCACATCCAGCCCCTGCCTTACATTGCCCAGAGGGTCCTGGGCAGGACCTAGGGCTTAGGCAGATCATGGGTCCTCCCCCATCAGGGGTCTGACTTGGGCTTACCCCGGGCTTTGGTGGTTTCAGGGAGGGGTCTTTTAAGTGTCCAGGGGTTCATAGGATACCCAGTGTAAGGCCTGTTCAGGCTTCTGAGACCAACTGGGGTATTGGAAGGAATGCCTAGTGATTCTTGTTGGGGTGGGCATGGCATCAGAGTGGCAGCATCTAGAAAATGGTGGGATGTATAGGGACAGAGAGAAGGAGAGTGGGGGGTGGGCAGTGAGGGTGGAGGAAGTGTGGGTCAGTAGCCTGGTGATGACAGAGGCTTACCCACTCCCTACCCTGCCTGTCCAGGATGAGTACAGGCCTGACAAAGCCCTCTCCGAGGGCGACTTGAAGAACGCCATTCGTGTGCACCACGCCCTGGCCACCAGGGCCTCTGATTACAGCAAGAAGTCCAATGTGCTTAAGCTGAAGACAGCAGACTGGAGGGTTTTCCTCTTCCAGGCTCCGTAAGTAGGAGTGGGAACCCCCTCTCTCTCACCCAAGGCTCAGGATGTGCACTGCACACACCCTCCCTCCTTCACGTCAGGGGAGGCGCCCCCAGCTTCCCCTGCACATCAGCCACGAGAGCCAGTGTATCTGCTTGGCACAAACCAACAGCTTGGGTCCCTCCCCCACAACAGTGATGCTCAAGTGTGGTCCCCTCAGCATCTCCTGGAAAACTTGTTAGAAATGCAGTTTCTCTTGTCCCACCTGAGACCTCCTGAGTCAGAAATGCTGGGGATGGGCCAGCAAGTGTGTTTTAACAAGCCCTCCACGTGATTCTGATGTGCACGAAGTCCCTATATAAGGGGCAGATGGAACCTTTATGAATCAGCCTCCATTTAAAAGTCAGGGTGGGTAAGACTCACCCGACAGTTTCCCTCTAAGGCTTTCCACTCCCTGCTCCCCATCCTTCTGTGACTTAAGATTGGGGTTTCATGTATCAGATGAACTTAAAAATGGAGGAGGCTAGTAGGTGAACTCTCAGGACAGGAGTGGGTGCCCGGCGAGGCAGTGGGGCAGGGAGAAGAGGGTGGAGTAGGGATGACCAGTTACCCAGCTGCCTCTAACAATCCCCCGGGCCCGCTGGCTCTAAGACTTGTTAGCTTCAGGCCTTTAGCCCTGGACCTGGCTGGGCAGCTACATTGTCACATGAAAACCCAGGTCTTGCCTGGGAGCTGAAACTGAAGTGTTGGTCACTACACAGACGTGACCAGGCCCATCCAGCCCCCATCCTCCGTCTTTCTTCACTCCTTTGTCCACCTATACGGAGGTCTTTGTGCCCTCTCTGTGCCAGGCTAGTGCTGGGTGCTGGGTGAGGGGTTGAGTCCTGCTGTGAGAAGCCAGTGCCCCCTCCCTCCCCTCCTGTCCCAGGAGCAAAGAAGAGATGCTGTCCTGGATCCTTAGGATCAACCTGGTGGCGGCCATCTTCTCAGCCCCCGCTTTCCCTGCTGCCGTCAGCTCCATGAAGAAGTTCTGTCGGCCCCTGCTGCCCTCTTGCACCACTCGCTTCTGCCAGGTATGAGCTCCTCCCCTGGGGATCACAGCACCACCTCCCCAGGCTGCCTCCCTCAGCGAGCCCTCCATTCAACAGCCCCCACCACGGCTCCTCTCTGGTGCCTGGTCCTGGGCTAAGAGACAAGTCGAAAGGGCAGATACTCTCCTCCATCCCCCCTGCGCCCCACCCCCACTTACAGATGGGAAGACTGAGGCCACACACTGCACGGAGGCCTGGCTGTCTTGTGCTGGGTGGCCTGGGTGTGCCGTGGCGGTGTGTCCTGTGGATGTGGTTGTGGTCTGTGGGCATCGTGTGTGTCTGGGCATGAATGGGAGAGAATGTATGTGTCATAGCGAGAGAGGGACAGGCGAGATTTGGCTGACCTGTCCTCCAGGGCTCTTTGGCTGCCCTCATCGACCCTTAAATGTGTTATTTGTAATCCTTAAAAAACTCCAACTCATCAATGCTCCAGGTTTTCAGGGTTTTTCGAGGGAGAGGAAACGATAAATGGTGGACCACTGCTTGCAAGAGGGAGGGCGAGGGCAGCTCCATACTGCCTGTCTTGTCAGGGCCCTTTCCTACTGGGGTCTTCTCCACAGAGCCCCTGGGGCTGCTGCTTATGCCCAGAGTCCCTGTGCCTGCATACACAGTGCACACAGCCGCTGCATGCACACATACTATTCAAGCACACATGTGTTTGTGCATATACACATGTGCTGTGCACCCACACTGACATCACACTTGTGTCTGCACACACATGCACATGCACCCAGCCCAGGGCCCACATGGCACAAAGTGGTCCAGCTATCCTGTGGCAGGTGGGGTGTACTGTGTACTTGTCTGTGACAGTGTTCCTGCTGGTCTTTGGATGTGATCCTGGCTCCATGGCCATTGGACACATCTGGGCATGAATGTGAGAGAATGTGTGTGTTGTATGAAGCCGGGGAAGCCGAGGCCAGGCTGCCCCTGGTCTAGTGGAGTTGTGTGCATGTGAGAGTCCATAGGAGTAGGGGCGGTGTCCGGGTGATTGTCTACGCGCAGACACATGTGCGAGGGTCACTCATCTCCTGAGCCTGCTGGGGAGGATCTTGGAGAGCTGATGCCAGTTGCAGCAAGGGAGGAAGGAAGGAGGCAGAGGAGCACTCACCTGGGCCCAGAGCCTGGCTCTACCCTTACATATTTGATGACTCTGGCCAGGTCTCAGTTTTCCTTTGGTGAAGCAGATCCCAGTGGGACAGGATTAAACCCGCTCCTATGAGCTCCTGAGAGCGGGACCTCATGGTCCAGGACTTGTCTTTGCAGGAGGAGCAGCTGCGCTCTCATGAGAATAAGCTGAGGCAGGTGACTGCAGAGCTGGCTGAGCACAGGGGTCACCCGGTCGAGCGGGGCATCAAGTCCAAGGAGGCCGAGGAGAACCGGCTGAAGGAGCATTATCTCACATTCGAGGTGGGCCTTTTGCAGGATGGATTTTGAAGGACAGGGCTGGGGCAGGAGGAAGAGGCCAGCTCCCGCCTTCCACATCATTCCTCAACCAGGGGCTCCTACTCTGGGGCTTCCCCACTTTGGGGGCTCTCCTGGGGCAGCCATGAATCATGGTCTCCTGTGGGTCAGTCTCTGCACAGTCCAGCTGCCAATCGTTAATCAAACAATTGTGCCCTCAATTGTGTCTCTCGCAGAGCACCAGATGGGCTCCACTGGAGACCCCTGCCACCCCTCTCCATTCTCCTCCAAGCCCCTTCCTCACCTCCACTTTCCCCATAGGCCCGGGTTCTCTGGAAGCTTTTACATCCAAATCACAGAACTCTCAAGCTCTCTCCACGTGATTTTCCCCCTTTTGTCTCCTGCACCTTCTTCATGTAGGTTTATCAAGTGGAGCGACTTGATCTCTCCTTCCAAGCTCTCCTTCTTCCCATCTGGTCTCTCTGTGCCCCACAGGGCTCTGCAGGTGGCCTGACAGAGCAGCACCTTTGTTGAGTGAAGGGTAGGCAGTCTGCTTGGGGGAATAAGGCAGGAACCACTTGTCCATTTTGGACTGACCTGCACATGGGGGTGGACAGACAGGCCGAGAAAGCCAGAAAGCCCTCCAGATGGGAAGAGAAGGAAGTCGCCCATCGTGGTCTCTGGATTTCCATGCAGATTTTTTTTATTGTAGTGTAGAGGACAGAGGAGAGCTCCCAGGATAGATCCTGACCTTTTGAGAAACATAATGCTGTATAGGTTTTGGAATTCTCAGATCACTCTCTCTGCAGTAAAAAAGCTATGCTCATTGCCAGGCATGATTCTCATCACTTCCCTTGCGTTGACTGATTTAATCCTCCTGTCAACTCTGTGAAATGGGTTGTGATTATCCCCATTTTGTAGGTGGGGGAAGAGGTCAGATCCCTTGCCTGAGGTGACATAGTTAAGAAGTGCAGGAACCATGATCCTAACCCAGGTGATTGTGGCTTCAGAGGCCTGGGCTTTATCACCCCTGCCTGGCTTGGCTGGGAGTGGAGTCGGGGTGGGTAGGAGAGGTGAAGCCAGCACCGAAGGGTCTTGTAGCTCATGTGGCAGAGCTGGGTGAGAATAGGGTCTCCTGACCCTTAGTCCCTGCGTCTCCCAAGACCCTGGCCTCTCTCAACTGTGGTGAGGGCCTGAAGCTCAGAGTTAAGGCCTCAAACGCTGCCAAATTGCCCTCCCAAAATGTTTACCAATTTATAGCCCCTTTAATAGCTTATGAAAGTGTCTCTCTCTCTGTGCCCTCACCAACACTGCACATTATCAAAGTTTTAATCTTCATTAATCTGATAGGTTTAAAATAAGTGGTGTCTTACTGCTGTTTTAATTTGGATTAATTTTTTTAATTGTGGTAAAAAACATAGCAGAAAACTGGCCATTTTAACCATTTTAAACTGTTCAGTTCAGTAGTGTTAAGCCTGTTCACCCTGTTGTGCAACCAGTCTCTAGAACTTTGTCATCTTCCCAAACTAAAACTCTGTACCCGTTAAACAAAAACTCAGCACCTTCCTCGTGGCCCCAGCCTCTGGCAACCAGTTCTACTTTCTATCTCTGTGCATGTGACTACTCTAGGTACTTCATATACGTGGAATCATACAAAATTTGTGTTTTTGTCACTGGCCTGTGTCACTTAGCATAATGTCTTCAAGATTCATTCATGTTGTAGCATGTGTCAGAATTTCCTTCCTTTTGAAGACTGAATCCTATTCCATTGTATGTATATACCATATTTTGTGTGTCTTTTCATTGGCTGATGGACATTTGGGTTGCTTTCATCTTTTGGCTACTGGGAATAGTGCCGCCATGAACATGAGTGTGCAAATGTTTCTTTGAGAGCCTGCTTTCAGTCCTGCTTTCATATCTAGAAGTGGATCAAATCATAATTTTTTTCAGTTTTTGAGAAGTAGCCATACTGTTTTCCACAGTAGCTGTTCTATTTTACATTCCTACCAGTAGCGTGTGAGGGATCCACTTCTTCCACATCCTCACCGACACACTTGTTTTTTCTATTTTTTTAAGTAGCAGTTATCTTAATGCATGTGAAGTGATATCTCATTGTGGTTTTGATCTACATTTTCCTAATCAATAGTGATGTTGAGCATCTTTTTGTGTGTTTACTGGCCATTTGTATATATTCTGTGGAGAAATGTCTATTTAAGTCCTTTGCCCGTTTTGAAATTGAGCTGTGTTTTTGTTGTTGAGCTGTAGGGGGTTTTTAAAAAATATATTCTGGATACTAGACCCTTATCAGATTTATGATTGCAAATATTTTTTCCCATTTTGTAGATTGCCTTTTCACTCTATTGTTTGTGTCCTTTGATACAGAGAAGTTTTAAATTTTGATAAAATCCCACCTGTCTATTTTTACTTTTGTTACCTGTGCTTTTGGTATCATATACAAGTCATTGCCAATTAATTTGGATTTTTAAAATCATAAATGAAATTTCTGTGCGTGTCCCTTGCCTAATTTTTAAATTCAATTGTTTCTCTCTTTTATATTGATTTGTGAGAGCTCTCTGAATATTAAGGAAATTAGTCTTGTCGTATGAGGTACACATTTTTTTCCCCATTTTGTCATTTATCTTTTGACTTTGTTTTTGGCCTTTCTCTGCCCTTTCCCCAGAAAAGCCGTTATGAGACCTATATCCACCTCCTGGCTGTGAAAATCAAAGTGGGCTCAGATGACCTGGAGCGGATTGAGGCCCGGCTAGCCACCCTGGAAGGGGATGACCCTTCTCTCCGCAAGACACACTCAAGCCCTGCCCTCAGCCAGGGCCATGGCACTGTGACTGGCAGCAAAGCCACGAAGGATACCACTGGGGCTGATACTTAGCTGGCGTGGATGAGCAGGCCCCAGAGGCAGGCAAATGCCCCCAGAGGGGTCAATGAGCACAATTCCAGCCAGGGGCCACTCGGACCAGCTCCAGGCAGTTGATGGGCAGCCAGAGGGGTGTAGAGGGCCCTGTGGGCCAAGGAGATGGAGAAGCTATTCATGGTGTTGATCTTCTTGCATCCTGGGGCTGCTCTGGGCCTCAGGCCCTCTCCCCAGCCCGTGCGTTCCTCTCCGCCACGGAGCCTCATCTTGTAGGGCAGTTGTGTGCATGTTCTAGACACCATCTCACTGGAGGAGTGGGAGTGGCAGTTGGCTTCCCAGGCTCCCCTCTTCTCACAAGTTCCTCCCCTCATCTCCCTTGTTTCTGAGGGCAGGTCTTGACTCCAAGTCTCAGCTTGGACTCCCACCCTTTCTCCTCCTCCTCCTTCTGAGTTGACCAGCGGCAGGTCTGCAGACCACCAGCACTACCCCTGCCCCCCATCAGCAGCCTCTGGAACCACACCCCCTTCTCCTGCCTCACACGGCAATAATCCAGGACCCAGGCCTGTCCCTCAGCGCCAAGCTGTCTCCACTCACGTGTGTGTGTCCCTCACCTCCCATCCACTGAGGCCACTACTGCTTTCTTTTATACAGACATAAATGTATATGTATAGGAATTATATATATATATATATATATATATATATATATATATATATATATGGAATCCCTTTAAAGATGATTTTGGAACTAATATCAGTTAGAGGATGAAATAAGATGAAACAAAAGCCTATTTCAGAATGCCATCTATTAGTGAGGAGGGCTGCTCTCTGGCCCCTGGTGGCCCTGACACTCTGGGAGGGAAAGCGGAGATAGTATGACCTCCTCTCATCCCATTTCCCCCTCTTCCGGCTAACCTGTGACTTAAACTGCTCTTACAGTTGATGATTTGGAATAAATAGTGTATGTGTGTGTGTGTGTGTGTGCGCGCGCGCGTGCATGCACGCCACCCCATCAGGCATCCTGGGGTGTGAATTCACACCCCACAGGCATCCTGGGGTGTGAATGGGAGGAGACCATGGCCCTGTTTATATCTTGGTCTTTATGTTGGTGCTGCCAGGTCTCTGAGCTCCAGAGGTGGCCTCTTGTACAGATCTACTGCTACAGGAATAAAAGACATTCTGCCTTGCAAATAGCAACTTGTCAAAGCCCAAAGATGTTTGGTGGGGGAAGGTTATGGAAGCCATTTATTCTTGCTCTTGGGAAAAGATGGAATGACAAGTTGTCATTTGATTTTTAGGTTGATATTTCTTTCACTCTTCTAGTGACTCAGAAATGCTAGCTAAGGACATGTCTGGGAAGAATAGAGAAATTTGCCACGTGATGATCACAGACTAGCATCCTTTAATCCTTGAATTCCTCAGACTGACAAGAATGGGTGGTGGGGGTGATGGCACCCTCAACGCAGCTGTGATGAGCAAATCCTTTCTATTTTTAAAATAGATTACTGTAGTTTGGTCAGCAGTGTGACCTCACTGGTAACATATTTAGTTAATAAGATAAGCCAACCTTGCAACTAAGTATCCAACATTTATAAGTCCACTCATATTTGATGCAAGGGATGTGTGAGTCTGTGGAGAGACATAGTGATTTAAATCCAGATTATTTAATTTGAATCAGTTTAGTGTATTTTATAACCAAACCATCTGGCACCTTCATTTTGCTGATGGGAAGTAAATGTTCATTTAAGTGAAACTGAAAGAGCAATGTGGCAATATAAAAAAGCTCTCTGTACTTCACGCTGTCTCAAAGTCCTTTGATTTTGGGGGTCAGCTTCCCACCCTCCACCTTCTGAGAGCAGGTGAATTAAAGCAGAGGAGTGAGCTCCATCTGCTGTAGACAGGTGTGCCTCCCATCAGTAAAAAAAATTTTAGTTCACTTTCTTAATTGTATAATTATATTTATTGTAAATTATATACATGTACTACTGTACTAAAATATGTACATTATAAAACATACACAAAAATAGAAATTTTAAAAAGATGAGATGAAAATAAATCTAAAGCAAAGTTCTAATATTTTTTTCTGCATTCTAATGGGCCATCATGTTCCCCCCCCCCAACCTCTGCCCTTAATAATATGCCCATTTTCGGACACTGTCCAAATCCAGAGCCTTGGAGGACTATAGGTGAGATGCAATAAGTGGTTTGCGCCCCCTGGTGGTCTTGGGAAGTGGCCGCGGGCTCAGGGACTTCTTGGGGGCTGACCCTTAGGACAGTCTCTTGAGCCTTCATCCTCTCATTCAGTGAAAGCCAACGGTGCTACACCTTGTGCTGGGTGCTGGGGATACTGTGGTGCAAAAAGGACTGATCAGCTCCTTGTCCACATGGGGCTCACAGTCTAGTGGGGAGGGGGACAGGCAGTCACCATTACCATTTGAGACTCTGGAAGGGCTGGGGAGATAAGCCAAAAATGACCTGGCAGAGAAAAGAAAGAATTGGAGGGTTTGGGAAGACTGACTCAGGAAGCTGCCCAAGTGTCCTAAGTGCCCCTAGGGGACAGGGTGGTAGTGGGAAAGCCACTTAACAGGGCTATAACTCTTCCTGATAGGCCATACTAAAGATGCCATGAAGCAGAAATTTGAGAGAGTAGAGAAGGGGCCTCTCTGGCCACACCTGCTCCCAGGTCCCATTCATACCTGGGTATGAATAGGCGGCTGATATGATGAGGAATGAGTCAAGGAACCTGATTAGGTTCTGGCTTTAGACTCTCAGCAGTATCTTAGGATCCAGAGCAGATAATGAAGGTACCAAATGGGGTCGTCTGAAGGTCAGTGAGTTCATCAAGAGGTTATTCAGAATAAATTGGGATTATGTGGAGGTAGGTGGTGACTGTGGTCATGGAGGTGGTTTCTGACTGAAATTTTAGAAGCTAACAGCAACTCAGGCCCTCAGAAGGGTGAAATGAGGACTAAGCCAGGTCATGAAAAAGTCAGTGGGTTCACCAAGAGTCATTCAGGATTATTTGGGATCACACAGGGGTCATAAATCACACAGAGGAATTACTGGCTCTCAGAAAATTTTAAAGCCAATAGGAAATTCAGAGCTAGCACATGGATCTGGATGAGATCATCAGATGGGGCTGGACAAGTCAGGTCTGTATAGCATTTAGTTCACTTCTTTTGTTCCTTTGTAACAGGTACCTTTTCCCCCAGCATCCCCACAATGAATACAATGTCTAGTCCTTTCTTTACTTTTCTCCATCACCACCCTTTCATCCAGTTTTTGCCACTCTCTGACTGTGTGATTCAAGAACACAAAGCACAGGATATGGTCATCACCATCATCAAATTAGCCACTAAAAGGCATCTATCATGTGCCAGAAGCAATACTGGGTGCTTTATATATATAGAATCTCCATAGCAACCCTTTGAGGTAGGTATTAGCATCACCCTTTCACAGTTGAGAAAAGTGCAGCGTAGAGGAGTCACACAGCTAGTGAGGGGCAGAGCTGGAATTTGAACTCAGGCCCTGTTGATACCCAAGCCCTTTCAACAAAGCCTCTCTGTCCTTCCCACTTACAGGTCTCTGAACTGACTATCCACATTCCAGTGGCATCTGTGCACACATTTACACATGTCAGCCACCTGAGCTTTTTGAAGAGTCCTTTGTGTCTGGCTGGAACCTGATGGTTCCTGGTGCTATGCACCTTGATAAATTAATCAATAGGGGAAAGGTTTCTTAACCCTGAATCTCTGTCTGCCTTCTCCATACCTGAAATCATGTACTCTTCATCAGGGACTGCAAGTTTAGACAGGCCCTGGCTCTGAGTGGGTATAAAAAAAGCACAGTACCCCGTAGGCTTACAAACTGCAGCAGCTGTGGTCGTCCTGGCAGCTGAGGGTACCCATTATGCCACTTTTCATGTCCAGGCTTTGCCTGTGACATGCCTGAGGCCCCAAGGGTCATCTTGCCTCAGCTGCCCCAGTGCTCAGCTGCCGCAGTGCTAGCCTCACAACCTTTCCCTCCTCACCCACCTAGGCACGGAAACTCTTTCCTCGTTCTGGCCCCTGTAGCTCCAGGGCAGGAACCAGGGTTCTGTGGCTGAGCTGGAAGCAGAGTAATTTGCGTCAGCCCCTTGGCCAGATTCCCCAGCAGCCAGGGTGGGGTTGGTGGTGGGGGGCACTTTGTGAATGTTCTCAGTAGAGAGAGGAGTGTTGGAGCCAGGGAGACTGAAGGGAGGGTCTCTTCCTCCCAGGGACTTCCCTGGCCCTGTCCAACCTCCACACCAACTTCCATCCATCTCCATCACAGGGCCTCATCCTCTGTCTTCCCTCCTCACCTGGGGGCTAGGCACACACAGTCAAGCATGAGTTATTTCTGATTTTATTTATAATATAAAAATGTTCAAGTGTCAACAGTCAGGTGTTTGGACATTTCAGGGGGCAGGGTTCCCATTTGTTTTTTAGAATTTTTTTTTTAAACAATTACCTTTTTGACAAATTAGCAGTGGACCCAGTTTTGGGGGGCAGGGAGGACAGGGCTGGAGAGGGAGTGGAAGTCGTAAGTGGGCTGGGAGCTGGGAGTGGAGCTGTGAGAACGACATGGTGTTACTTTATTGCTAAAAGGGAAATCAAATACACCGTCGAGTGGCTCTTCTCGGTCCCAGCGTGACCATGCATCCAATCTAAAGAAATCTGAAATGCAAAGGACATGCAGGCATAAAATAGAAAAGACGACCTGTAAACGAAGGTGCTGCAGAGGACGGAGGGGCGTCCTGGAGGCCATGAAGGAGGAGGAGCCGCGAACATTGGGGCCCTGGCAGAGCTACCCCCTCCCCGGGGCTGGGGCTGTTGGGAAGACCTCTTTCTCAGTGCCCCCTCCCTTAGCAGCAGTGAGGAGCGGGGAGGCCCCCTCCCCATTCTGATTGCTGTCGCTGGGCCTTAGTCTCCCCCTGGAGGTTACCTGACCCCAACTCTAGCTCCAAGCCTAGGATCCTCACTCTCTCCTCAGGGGACCCAGGACTTGCAGATCTTGCACGGGGGTAAAGCTACTCCGGACCTCATTTCCTTCCTGGGCGCCCCCCTAGCCCTGCCCTAGCCCCCTGCCCCGCCTCGCCCCCACCTGACCCCAAACCCCACAGCCTCTTCTCTCCCGCTTTCTCTCACCACCCCCTGCCCCAGCCCCCAGCTCAGGATCCTACATTCCCCCCACCCCGCAACCCAGACTTCTCTCCAGGAGCTCCAGATTAGCGTACAGCAAAAGGCACCACAATATAGGTTTCTATTAAAGAGTCAAAAAATTGGCCCATCTCTTTTTTGTTGTTTCTTTTTTTTTTCCGAAGCTGTAAATCAGGATGTTACATATAAATAGTTTCCCTATAAAAACGTCTTTGCCGTTAGCTAGTATTATAAGACAATTTTTGCTAAAATGAAAATAAAACATTTTGTTATACCTTTTTCCTTTTATAGAAAATAAAAATATTTTTATTTTTTTTTCCTCTTTTCTCTCTCCAGTCGGCGGTCTCTGTTCTCCTTAAAGACAGTGGGGCAGGCGAGGCGGAGGGGGCGGCGGGCGGCGGGGGCCCTAAAGGGGCGCCGAGTCCTGCTTGGCCCGCGGGGGCGGCCCGCGGCTGTGTCTGCTGCTGGCCCGCGTGCTGTGGCTGTCCAGGGAGTAGTAAGTCCTGCTGTCGGCCGCCGGGCACAGCGGCGGCGAGTCCGAGCGCAGCGCGTCGTGCGCCGAGCGCAGGCCGAGGAAAGGCGTGCTCTCGGCCGCCAGAGCCCCGTCCGCGTCGTCTGCGTCGTCGTCCGAGGCGGAGGCCGAGCCGCCTCCCGAGCCGCTGCTCAGCGACAGCGAGTCCCGTGCCGCGCGTGCGCGCTGCGCCGCCAGCCCGTTGAGGCGCGAGCGGCGCCAGCGCCGGGGCCCCGCGGACGTCCTGCGAGACGCGCCGCGGGCGCGTGGCCGCGGCGGCGGCGGGGGCGCGCACTCCTGCGTGGTCTCGTACTCGTCGTCCTCGGGGATGCGGAAGGGGCTGGCGGGCAGGCTGCCCAGGCTGCCGCCGAGTGCGCAGGCCCCGCGCCGCGGCCCCGGCCCCGCCGCGGGGTAGTAGTAGCTGTCGTAGCTGCGCTGCATGTCCGCGCCTGGCCCCGGGCCCGGACCTGGGGGCGCCGGGTGCCGCAGGAGCGGCTGCTGCTCCGCCAGGCGGTAGCTGAAGGGCGCGGCGGGCGGCAGCGACACGGCGTGCGCCGAGTTGGGGGACGTAATCTCGAAAGTCGGCACCTGAGTGGCCAGCGAGTAATGGAAGTCCACGGGAGAGAGGCGTGCGGGCGTGGTCAGGGCCGATACGTACCTGCGGGGAGAGGCAGAGGAGTGGGCCGGTGGCCAGGGGATGGGGCAGACCCCGACGCAAAGCAGTGGTCTTGCCCGGGATCCCTCCTGCAAGAACCATGGTGGTAATCCTCAGTGACCGTAAGCTATTTCCTTAATCTCTCTGAGCCTCAGTTTCCTTATCTGTTAAGCGGGAATAACCACAGTGCTCATTCCATAGCGTTGGGATGATTCCATAAATGTATCAGTGGTCCTTGGCTGTGGGGATGCGCATGGAAACCGGTATTCCTGAATGGTTACTTTGGCTCAGGCTCAGTCTCAGGCTGGGGCATTTTACACGTACGATCACATTCTAATATAGTAATTCTGTAGAGGCTTATGTCAGTCCCATACTACACGTGAGGAAACTGAGACTCACAGTATTTAAGTGACTTACTCAAGGTTCGTACAGCCAGGAAGTAAGTGGTAGAGCTGGGATTTGAACCCAGGGCCAAGCAGGAACCAGGACTCATACTGCCTAATTCCTCATTTTAGTTCCTGCATTCAGCCACCCCTATGACTAGGACTCACCTCCCCTCGGGGACAATTCATCCTATGGCTGATGGCTATAGTGGGGGAAATACTTCTGTTAAATTGAAGTTAAAGCTGCCTCAGGGAAGTGACTGCTTACACGTACTTAGGTAGGGTCCTCAGCCTAGAGCTCACAGTTACCAAAGCTCCACTGTAGTATCTCTGCTTGAGGCTAAAGACCACCAGTTCCTTCAAAAGTTTGCCCTTGCTAATGTCTCCCTCTCTGCCAGGCACCTGTCCTTTTTCTTTCTCCACATTTCCCTTGCTGAGTCAACCAGCGTCTTGCTAGTTGTCCATCTCAGGATAGGGACCATCCACCTCTATGTCTCTTTCAAACTGTAGAGCCAGAGTTCGCCAAAGCCACTGCTCTCCAGAGTCCCCGCTCTCCTGAGTCCCCATTACTGTCTTTCTGAATCACCTGACTCCCCTCTCTTCCCTCTCCCACATGCACATGCATCAAGTCCTACCCATTCCCTTTCTCCTGGAACACACCCTCCACCCTGCTCTACTCCATCTGGGGACTAGTTATTCACTCTGGTCATTCCCACACCCAGGGTTTTAACTCCTTCAGCCTATGCAGTTACCAGAACAGTCTTTTAAAGTCACATCTCTGCTTTAGGAGGCCCTTCCTGCTTACCCACTCAGGCTGTGGGCCTGCCTGTTCAGTCCCAGCTCCACTCCCCACAGCCCACCCTCCTCTAGGCACCTCATTCACCAGCCATGCTTTTAGTGCCTCTGTTGGAACAGCTTAAGATGTTCCCCTTGCCTGGAAGTCTTTCCCCTTCTCTCTACCTCCCATCCATTAAGGAGTCCTGTTGCTGTTGTTACTATTGCTAACAGTAGCTACACCTTGGGAGCACCAGCTCCATGTCAAGTACGAGGCAAAGAACTTTGTGTACATGATCTTAGGTCGCCTTCACAAGAACCATGCATGATAGGTGTAGTGTTCCCTGTTCTACAGCTGAGGAAACAAAGGCACAAAGGTGATCACTCTGCCCCAAATCACACAGGTGGTTGGGCTTGGAAAGGCTGGTCTTGGAAAAACCTAAATGCTTCCCAGAGCCTCTAGTCAGACTGGG
Source organism: Camelus ferus (assembly GCF_009834535.1). Classification (NCBI taxonomy): domain Eukaryota; kingdom Metazoa; phylum Chordata; class Mammalia; order Artiodactyla; family Camelidae; genus Camelus; species Camelus ferus. Next base: position 97,610,853 of record NC_045698.1, read on the forward strand.
TTTCTCTGCCCTGGTGGGGTGTCCTGTGCTTAGCACTTTCCATAGGCAGCTGTGAGTTTCAGTGGTTATGTCCACATCTGGGAGCTCCTTGGGAGCTAGAACCAGGTGGACCACCCCTGGATCCCAGGCAGGCAGTCCAGCACAGGGCCCGGCATGGAGTAGGCTGCGCTGAACCCGCTCCACCCCAGCCTGGAGTTCCTGGTACCATGCACCTTTTTCTGCTCTCCTTCCACAGACCCCACTTGCCAAGGGCCATTCAAGGGCTGAGCAAGCTGGGGGCCACCCCCTGTGACTCCTGGCTTGGAGTCAGGGAAGGGGAGTTTCCTGGTTCTCACTGCATTCAGTGCTCGGGAACCCAATGGCATCTTGATCTGTGGGAACCTTGTTGCTGACACTGCCAGGGCCTTTGGGCATTCTTGGCTCATTCCTATCCTGCGTGGTTGGTCTCCTTGTAGCCAACCTCCCTTCCCACGCTCCAGTCTCCTCGATCTTGGTGTCTCTTCCTGCTGAGATATGGGGCCTCTAAGTAACACCAGGGTAGGGCAACCTCATGTTCTGGTTTGTCCAAGAGAGCCCCTGTTTGTTCCTGATGTTCCAGTGCTACTATTAATACCACCCCTTTCTACTCTGAAAAGTGTCCTAGAAGGACAATTAAATTAAATGGTCACAATACTCCAGGGTCCACTGGCTTGGTTGTAGTCCTTGCCTGTCATTAACATGCTGATGACTGTGAACAGAACATTTAACCTTTCAGAGACCTTGTTTGCCGATCTGGAAAATAAGGCTGAGGCTCTTTGGAGTGTCCCTGAAGGTGACCTGAGGGTCAGCCCTGGGTCAGTGGTGCCAGCTCTCTGGCCAAGGTGGCGCACAGGTCACAAGGTGGGAACTGACCTCTCGCTGTGAGGGGAGTCCCGCAGGGAGTCTATGGAATCGTGGTAAGGTGGCGCAGCAGCCCTGCGCTGCTCCTCCAGGCTGTAGGCTGCTGCCCGCCGTGCCCGGGCCTCCACACACGCTGGGCTGTTGCACTTGCTGGTGCCCACTGATGACAGCATGATGCCCGATTGGGAGTCAGAGGTCAGGCTCTCAGAACGTTCCAGGCTCCACGTGTGGCTCTCATGCCTGGAGAAGCCAGGTGGGGGTGAGGTGAGGGGTCAGGAAGGGGCAGGGCAGCCCAGCAGGTATGGTCCCGGGCCTGCCCCTTCCCTGGTTCTGCATTCCATCTCAGGCTCCCTCAGCTCACTGCCCTTCACTCTGGGCTGACATGTAATCTTGTAAATGCCAAACCCTGATATTAGGAGGAAGAGAGATGGGGTCCCGTGGATGGGTGAGCTGCGACGTGCAGCGGCTTCTTCCTTTCCTCCCTGCAACCCCTCCCCCACCCTCAGCCTCCCCATCTGGGACCCTTCCACTCCCATGGCCCTTAGCCACCTGTCTCAGGAGCCCAGCCCCAGTGACCAGTATATGGGGACTCTGCCTATTCCATGCTGTTACCCAGGGAAGACAGGGGCCAAACATGTCCTTTCTTGAGCTCTGTGAGCCTTTGTGCTTATGTAGACAGGCCTCCCTACCTCTGGAGAGGAGGCTAAGGTGGACTAGGTTCATGTGGGCAAACCCAGGGAGGACATTAAATGGCTGTGGATATTTGAGTGAGTAGGTACTTGATGGCAGATGAAATGGTGTTGATGAAGTCCAAACAAAACTAAACTAAATGTTAGGTGGCAGCACAGTGATGGCTGTTGTTCCTCTGGGGCCAGTTTAGACTAGAAAAAGGAATCTGGTCTCCTGAGGATCTGGATGAATGTTTGGTAGTGGATTCTGGTTTGAAGCCCCCCTTCATCCTCCTGCTCAGAGGGACCCTCAGTACAGAGCCCAGCCTGGCTGGGAGTTTTCTGCGGGTCCCCAGGCAGGTGTGTGGTGCACATGTGCATACAGGAGTCTGCAAGTCTGTGTGGGTCTTGCTGGTGCCCACCTGTGGCTGGAGGTGGGCGTGGCTGTGGAGCAGTGGTGGGAAGGAGAGCAGGAGTGACTCCCAGAGAAGGTGGTCTCCGTTTCCCTCCGGATGACATGGTCTGTGGCTGGCACATTCTTGGAGATATACTGGAACAGACAGAGAGTTGGGGGCGTAGTTAGTGACGATCAAGTTGCCCCTCCTTTCTAGTGGGGATGGGGAAGTGAGGCACTAAGCTCCAGGTAGGGGGGTGGTCTATTGGATAAGTGACTCTGTGTTGGGGCAGCAATGGCCCCTGGAAATCAATCCCCCCGACTTTCCTTAAGGATGTAGTCCAGGCGAGGCTAAGTCATCCTGGTGAAGCAAGGCTAGGCTAGCAGGCAAGGCTGAGCACGGGATGGACTTATTGCCTTCCTGGCCCATTCTTGCAGGGAGCGTGAGAAGGCGGGCTGTACAGCAAGAGCTCAGAGTAGGGCCAGGGACCACCACTCACGTCTGCCATCTGGATCTCCTCAGGGTCCAGCCGGGGGTGACTGGGCCCGTTGGCCAAGCTCCGGTTCTGGTGGGCCGGGCACATATTCTGCCGAAGGTGGTTGTGCATCTGCTTCCGCTGTTTTCTGCACAGGGGAGGGTGCGTTAGCCTGGCACCATCCCCCCTGCCCTCCTCCGCCCCAACACACACACACACACAAAGTATGAACTTCCCTAGCTGTCACTCCAGGGGAACCACTCTACCTCTGCCCTGGACTGTCATGGCAGGCAGTCTCCTGTGCTCAGGCTGCCCTCAGCCAAGACCCCTCCAGCCTACCCCCTACCTCATCACTATCAGCCTGAATTCAGCAGGAGTGGTAATGAGCTTTGGCTCTGCTGAGAGTAGAACCCCACTACTTTCTAGCTGTGTAATCCTGAGCAAGTTACTGAAACTCTCCATGTTTCATTTTCCTCATCTGTAAAATGGACTGACCATCTACTCATTCCAAAGACCACTGAGGATTAATAGTAGATAAAATATTCAAGCACAGTGCTGGCCCATTCACTCATTCATTTATATGGTATTTATGGGGTTGTTACTATGTGCCAGGTGCTCTTTTGGAGCCCAGGAGACTGATACAGTTCCTGCCCTCATGGAGCCTGCAGGCCAGTAGAGAAGACAGATGATAAACACATAAACAAGTAAATGAGATACTTTCAGCAAAGTGCTGTGAAGAAAATAAAACAGGGTGCTGTGGTCAGGCAGTCAAGGCCTGTGGGGCTACTTTACTTTGGCACATATTAAGTGTTTAGTACATTTGTTTTGTAATCAACAAGTCTAATCATGTCACTCCCCTGTTAAAAATCCTTCATTGCGTCTCAGTGTCTCGTTTCTCTCCCCACCCCAGCTTGCTGCATCCGTGGAGGACTTGTTTCTGATCCTCCACTGGGCCTGCCCTCTCTGGATTCTGGGCCTTTGTACAGACTATTACATCCAACTACACCACCTTCTTTGCCTTTTCACCTGCTAACTCCTGCTCATCTCTCAGGCTCAGTCTAAATGCACCTTTCTCAGGGAAACCCTTCCTGCCCTTCAGCTGAGGTTAGGCACCCCTGAAATATATCCCATGATACTGGACATCTGTCCAGCAGGCATTGAATGAAAGTTTGTTGAAGAAATGGGTATATGTATTGGAGGCTGAAACATGGGGCTTGCCTTTCCCCCCAGTTCTTGGCCTCAGTGTTCCTACATGTGCCCAGTGTCCTCCTCTGGGTTCCCTAAGCCCCAAATCCCAAGGCTGGAAGGGCCTTCGATCTCACAGACGGGGTAGCAGGGGTCAAGACCTAGTAGCTCAGTCCCCCTAATGGTGGCTATGCCCAGACTCTTGCTTTCTAGATAAGAATGGATATGGCAAACCTCTTTCCGTATTACATCACTCTATAACCTGTGATGGCTCTCTGTGGTCTGCAGGATAAAGCCAGGCTCCCTAGGTTGTCAGTCAAGGCCCTATGGTGCCATTGAGGTTCCAGCTGTTCTTTTAGACTTGTGTGCCTTTTTTCTTACCCCAATCCTTGGCACCAACTAGCCTGGGCTGCTCAAGCTCCATGAATACACCTGACCCTCCCCTGCATTTGTCTTTTAGCTTGCATTGTTCTACATGCAGAAGGGCCCAGCCTTCTTTCTGCCCCTTGTTCCTAGGTTCTGACCCCACCTTTCCTCTGCTCAGGGGTGGCGCATCTCCACCTTCTCTGTGTTCTTGCCTGGATGGCTCCTAAGTGAGGAGGTCTCTTTTTCCCCTGGGAAGGTGCCTGACTCTCTGTGCTTCTCCACCCCCAACACTGCCCAATTCCTGCCTACTGGACAGGACAGATGCTTCCTCATAGGATCCTCTGAGGTACATGCTAGGATCACACCCATTTTACAGATGAGGACTCAGAGAGGCTCATCAGTTTCCTCAGGGTCATGGAAAATGGCAGAGCTGGATTTGAACCCAGATCTGCCTTCTCCCAACGCCTGTGCTCATGATCATTCTTGTTCAGTCCTCTGGGGCCTGTCTCCCCCACCCTCTGCTCCTGCTTCTTGGCCCAGCCCTTTGGCCTCCCACCAGCTGCAGAAGCCCCTGAGGGGCAGTGGGGCACAGGAGCTCGAGAGGTGAGGCCTGGCCTGGTGGGCTGGGGAGGAGAGCCCATCCTCACAAAAGCAGTCCCTGGTTGGCCTGCCCCCGGGCTGAGTGCCTGACACTCACTTGGTCTTGCAGTAGGCCACCACGCAGACGATGCCCACGACCAGCAGGGCCACGCAGATGCCAGTGATAGTGAGGACCCTCTTCTGGTACAGCTCCTCAGCTTCTGCAGAGGCAGAAGGTGTGAGGCGGCAGGGCGAGAGGCAGACCCGTGGGGACAGTGGTGCAGAGACCCTCCCAAAACCTTGGGCTCCCTCCGGCTCAGGTGCTGACCAGCTCCTTTCCATCTCTTCCCTCCTCAGCCAGTACCCCTCACTTCTGCTCTCCCAGCTCCGCCCACCCATGGATCTGGTCACAAGTGGCTACCCCTGAGTTCACCTTCCCAAATCCTGCTCTCTGCCTGGAGCACGTGAGTGGAAAATGTTGGGGATGGAGGAAGGGGAATGGAGGTGAAGTTCCCAAGGCCATAGGGGAGGGCAACCCACTATGGCTCGTGGCTGCAAAGAGCCTTGATGGGCTGGGGGAGGCTGGCCTTCATGGCAGTGAATATGCAGACCCTGGGCAAAGGCCTGGCTGGCCACTTTGGCTTCTGTAAGAAGATAGAGAGTGGCTTGTTCTGGGCTGGTGACAGGACTTCAGGCCCAGAGGCTGGACTTTGGAGGGATGCCAGGACCAGGAGCAAGGACAGAGCAGACCAGGCCCACAGAGGCAGGCATAGTGAGAAAAGCCTTGGTTTATCCCTGCAACCTGGTCAGGGTTGTGGCCCTGGCCCACTCCAGCCCTCCCTGTCTCTGCTTGTGAGGCCCCTGAAGGGCAGCACAGCCCTCTGGCATCTAGGACAGTCCTTGTGCTCAAGGAGCAGCTCCCAACCTTCTGAAGGAGCTGAGCTAGGCTGGGCCTCAAAGCCTTCAAAAAGACCCTACTGTCCCCTCTATCTCCCACTTTCTGGTGGGGCAACTCCTACCCTTCTAGAACAGAGAAAGCCAGGAGGAAGTAAAGGAAAAAGGTGACATCACCAGCCGTGGTCAAGGCCTACAGCCGAGACACCCCACCCCTGCTCACACCCGTACCTGCTGGCCGGCCCCTCCATATCGCTCCCCTCCCACCAGCTCAGGGATAAGCTGGGGCAGGGCCCAACGTCTTGGTGGAGCCCTGGGCAGTGTCCCTAAGCCCCTAGGCTTGCAGCGCCTCTTGTGGCAAAGGTGCATGGCAGCAAACACGGAGTACAAACCCCCTAGACACACATACCCAGAAGATGATGCCTTTCTGACACAAAAGATGCTTCACAAAGACACACTCATACACACATCCACAGAGGCGCGCACACACGCAGGCAGTCGTGCCCATCGACACCCAGTCCTGCAGAGTCTTTAACAAACAGCCTTCTACCCCAGATCCACCCCTCCAGGCTCTGTGGTCCTGGTCCTGCCTCCGGTTCTCATCCCCGTCCACCCCTCAGTCCTCCAGTCAGGCCTCCGTCTCCGTCCCTCCTGAGACCACTCTGGTCATAGTCACCAACAACCAACCACCCTGCTGCCAAGTCTATAGTTGTTGGCTTCCCTCTCAGCAGCCTCCCCCTGCTGGGCCTGCTCCCCCAATGGTCTTCTCTCCTGGGGCTCCTCCTCCTGCACTGGCTGATCTCTCTGTTTCAGTTGCTGCTTCCTCCTCTTCTCTGTGGGCTGCAAGGTAGAAGGGCCAGAGCTCTCAAGCTTCTTTCTCTCTCCACCTGCCCTCTCTTCCTCTGTTGTCTCACCCAGACTCAGACTTGAAATCCCACCTGTTTGCAGCTGAATCTCACATTTCTCTTTCCTGTCCTGACTTCCCCTTGAGCTCCGGAATCCTATATCCAGTCCTATAGTGAAGCAGAAGCACCGATCCCCTCCTCTTTCCCAGCCTGCTCCCTGCTTGTCCGTCTCTTCGGTGCCAGCACTACCTTTCTTGTTGCATAGGCTCCAAACCTTGGAATTGTTCCTGATCTCCCCACCAGCTCTGATACCTGATCCCTCAGCAAATCATCTCAGCTCTACCTCCCAAGCAGATGCTGGGTTTGACCACTTCTTACCGTTTCGCCTGCTTCCAGCTACTCCAAGACGATGCCGTCTCTTCCCTGGACAGCTGTTCACCTTCTGACTGGTTCCTGTGCTCCCACTCCTCCACACCCTGTCCCCTCACCTAGTCTATTCTCTGCCCCAAAGCCACATTGATTTTCAACCAGAAAGCAGATCATTTTACTCCTCTGCTTAAAAACTCACAACAGTGTCCCCCTGCAATCTGAATACAACCCAAAGCCTTACCATGGCCTACGAGGCCCAAGGTCACCTGGATACTTCCTTTACATCTCATCTGTGATCCTCTTCCCCACGTCTGCTATGCTCCCCAGTCGCTGGCAGTCTTTCCATCCATCAAACAAGGCAAGCCCATCCAACCACACCAGCCCTAACTTGCTGTGCCTCCTGCCTCAAACACTCTCCCCCCATTGTTTGCAGGACTGGCTACTTTTCCTTGGGTTTTAGCCCAAATGTCACTTCACTGGACAAGCCATTTAGGTAGAGTGGCTCCCCACCCAGGCAAGGCATGATCCCATTACCTTTTCTTTTCTGTAGAGCACTGCCACCACCTGATCTCTCTCCTGCTTGTGTGTTGTGTCTGGGAGCATTGGGAGGGCAGGGACTCTGTGTGCCAGATTGGCAGTCTGGCCACCTCTGGGGCTCAGTAGAAGTTTGTTGAGGTGGTGGGTGAGTGAATATACAGACCACCTTTACAGACACAGACATACTTACACGCAGTCACACTCACCTCTGCACCCACTGCTCACACTCAGCCCTTAGCAACAAAGATGTCCCACTGCACCCCTCTGTGTACTCACACCCCGCACTGAGACACCTAACAAGGTCCCTGACATTTCACCTCACAGAACAACATAGAAATGCACACCTACAGATTCACCCCTGCACCCCTTGCCACCATCACAGACGCCATACAGACTCAGTACCTCTCCTCTCCACCTCGTCAGAGCAGACAGACAGAAAGACTTATACACAGACTTTCAGCTCCGTCTTCTACTGAGAACAGCTGATAGTGGCTAGGTGGTGGGAAATCTCGGCCTCCCCAAACGTGTCACGAGCATAGCCTTTTCATAACCGCAGGTTCTGCACCCGTCTGAGCCTCAACCCCTCCGAGCTCCTGCATCTCTCCTGCTATAATATGTCTGGACCAGGGTGGAGCCTCCCAGCACAAAGTGAGAGAGCTGGAACGACTGACCACTCAAAGTCCCTTCCTGCCCAAAGCATCTTCCAAGGCCCAGAGGGCAGTTTCAGCGGGGAGGTAAGGTTCTGAGCTGGGAAGCAGGAGGGCAGGCATCAGAGGCCAGCCCCCCTGGATCCTTGCTGGTGTTGCCCACAGACAAACACACGTACCATTGTGGGGACAGATCATGAAGGGAGCGACAGCCTCAAGCAGATGGCAAAGCCTGGCAGACAGACACAGGGCAGGGGGCAGAGACAAATGGGTGTGATCAGCCACCAGCCTGGTGCGGAATGAAAAGCAATGGAAATGGAAATGGGAAAGGAAGGAGGATTAAAGTCAAATCGAAAGGGATGCCTCTCTGCACAACTCTCCAAACCAGGATTCCATGGCTCTCAGATACCCACTCTCTGAGGGGCCTGGCTCTTGTCTGGCCAACCGACTGGGCTGCGCACAGCTCAGGGGGCCGCTGCCCTCTGAGGCTTCTGGGTGATTGGCCCCAGGCAGGGGGGCACTACTGTATACACTGGGGCACAGTCTGAACCCCAGGGTACTCTGCTGTTTATGAGCTTTTCTCGTCTCTCCCAAATCAGTTTAGTTTATGATAGGACATTCTGATGGGGACAGGGGAGATTTTTGGAATCGTCCCTTTTCCATTTTGGGGGAAAGGAAACCAAACATCCAGCACACTTGGTGTCAGAGGCTGCGGAGAGGGGCTGTGTGGATGGTGCTGATGGACACACAGAGGCTCCGTACCCTTTAGTTCAAATCCAAGGTGCTCTGGCAGTGCAGAGGAGAGGAGGCCGGAGAGGGGAAGGGATGGAGGGAGAGAGACAGATAGAGATGGGGGAGGGGGTGGGAGAGAGAGAGAGAAACGTTGGTCAGGACTCTTCAGACACCAGCAGCCAGCCTGTGAGGTGAAAGCAGGTTAGTGGTGTCCCCTCCCGGCCACCTGAGCCCCTTCCCTGGCACCTAGTCCCCAGAAGCCCCTGAGAGGGGTGGAGAGAGGAAATGTTAGGGTCAGCAGGCAGGGCACGTTCTTTAGAGATGAGCTGTGGGGTTAGTACCTGGTGGGGAGGCAGAGGCGCAAGAGTCAGTTGGCAGATGTCCCCAGGGAGGGAAAGTGAGTGGGGCAGGGGTCGGAGGAGGCCCCAGTCTCCCCTCCCAGCTCCAGGCCGTTGGCATTCTCCAGCCCCTCCTGGAGACAGCTTGCTCAGCCTGCGCTCATTCATGGGGCCCTTTTCTGTTTAGAACGAGGGCGTTCTAGTCCCTTGTCCCTGTCCTGCCCCCATGGGCCTCACTGGCCTGCCCCTCTCCTAGGAGCCTGGCATGGAGACTCTGAGTTTGTGGGGAGCAGAAGTGGGGCGAGGAGGAGGCTCCAGGGGGCAGGTCACGTCTCCACTTGACACCCTCAACACCCTGGAAGCCTGCAGGGGCTAGGCCTCGGGGTCTGAGCCTGATTTCACCACTTTGGAAAGCGAACTGCGACTCGGAGGAGATGAGTGGGTTCACTTGTAGAACACCTGTGCCCCTTAAATTGCAGCCAGTGGCACTCTTTGAAGTGGGATCGTGTTGTAAATGTGTGATTTCAGGGTCCTGCAAGGTAGACACCCAGGCCATGGGAGGGTTAGATAAAAGGGCCCAGTCTAAGCATCAGCTGTCACTGAGCCGCTGTGTGACTGTAGTTCCCTGCCTGTCTGGCTCTCAGTCTCTGCATCTGGTAAATGGGGATCAGGCCTAGCCATGGGGTTTCTAGAAGGTCTGCAACCTGGCTGTGCTTCAGAATCACCCAGACCAATGGAACCAGGCTCCGGGGTGGGAGCCCAGACATCTCAGAGGTTTTTTTGGAAAGCTCACCTACCATTCTCAGGTAGCAGCCAACACCTGTCTGCTGGATTTGTGTCTCAATTTTGTCCCTAATTTGCTGTGTGCATGTAGGCAAGTCACAGTCACTGTTTCCTCATCTGTCAAAAGTGCTTGTGCACAGTGAGGGAGACAGCGGGGCGGTGTGCATGGCCCACTGCACGGCCTCCCCATACGCACGGCAGCTCCGCTAGACCCAGGGAGAAGGTGGGACTGTGCTCTGATGTTCTCATGTCCTGCAGAGGAAGTGGAGCACGGGCACATCAGCAGCAAGTCCTGGGCATCGTCCAGCCCCAGATCTCTCCTCTGCTTCCTGATAGGGATTCTAGAGCGTTCTGCAGTTGGAAGAGGGCAAGAGAGTAGGATGGCTCTGAGCCAAGAACTGAAGATGGCTCTGAATGACAGAGCCTTGAGGAATACCCCAGGGGTCTGACCCCCACTTCCATGTAAGGACTACACAACTCGAAGCATGAACCCCAGCTCTTCCAAACATGAGCCCTTCTGTGTACTCCTGTTAGATGCGAGGCTGGGGGTGATCTCGAATGTGGTTTCTGTACAGTCTTATGCTTACTGCTTGGAGGTGCGAGTCACCTTAAGCACAGTGAGTCCACTCCTCTCCCAGGCCTCCCAGGGTGGGCCAGCTGTGCAAAGCCAGCAGTACGAGCTTGACAAACGCAAAAGGTCCTCGGGGGCAACTCTCACCAAGTAGTTAATCCTGTGGCCCCAGGGACCCTCCAGGCAGCTCGAGAGAGCTCACAGTGTCTGGATATCCAGCCAGTTTCCCCAGAGGGAACAGCCCAGCTTGACCACAGCACTCCAGACACTAAGAGAACGGTGGTTCCTAGAATTGGTCTGCACCTCTCTTTTGGTGGTGGTTGTATTAGATAAGGCAGCTGGGGCCCAGTGGTGCTGGGATACTTTCCCAAGGTCACACAGCAAATTAGGAAGCAGAAGGGAGACGGGAGGCCAGGTCTCTGGCCTCCTGGGGCTAAACCATGGCTATTCCTGCCCATGGAGTCCCTGGGCAAGCCTGGCTGGCTAGTCCTCAGGACAGTGGCCATCTGGAGAAGTGAGCAGGGCTCCCAAAGCCATCTAAAGAGTTTTCTCCTGCATCTCTCCTCTGGGAACCAAGTGTTAGCAGCAGCAGCTTTTGGGGCTCCTGACTGACCTTTCCTTTGAGTCAAAAGCCAGTACTGTTTTGGGGGACCAGTGGTGGCTGGTGGGACTGGTGATGTCACTGAGGGCTTCATGAGTCACTAAGAAGGCAGACCAGCTTCCTTCTCCCTGAGGATGGATTCTGAGGCGCCTGCAGCTATGTCAGTCCCAGAAAAGAGTCTCCCGCTCATCATGTTCATTGACTGCCACTCAGCCAAGCTGGAGTGATACCACCGAGTCACAGACAGGTCCTATTGCGCAAAAATTTGCATACTGACCAGTAACCATGGCAACCTGATGCTGGACTCCTGACAGGGCCAGGCTTACCAGACAATAGGCAAAGTCTTCATTCTGGACATATCCTATGACACAGGGTCACAGGTACCCAGACAAGGAGGTCATGATGTGGACCTCAGAGCATGTGCTCATGTGCTTGTGCCAGCAGGTGTCAGCACGTGTGTCTGTGTGTGTGTGTGTGTGCAGGTGTGCATGCTCTTGTACATTGTGGGTGAATAAGTTTTGACTCTGGGGAAGTGGAGGAGCTGTTAGGGGAAGAAGAAGCTTTAAAGTGCTACCACAGGCTCTGTTTCCATGGCCTCTGCAGAAGGTAACCAGGCCTCGAGGCTGTCTGGGCAGAGGGGGAAGTCTGACACTTTGCTCAGATGTGCTGGGAGTCAGGCTCCAGGGCACTGATTCTGGCCTTCTGGCTCCCACCCTTCACCACCAGCAGTAGCTGGGAAAGGAGCTGAACTGTGCTCAAACAACGCTGGTAGGCTCTCGATTAAGCCCTTCGTAGGCATCACTGCGCTTCATCCTCACAGCAACCCTAAAGGCATAAATGCCATTATTCCCATTTTGCGGATGAGAAAACAAAAAAAGAGGTTAAATGAGGCCCCAGAACAGTAAGCTTAGCTGCTGGCATTTTTATTCAGGTCTACCTGAATCCAAAGCCTGAACTCTGAAGCTGGCATTTTCACTCCATTTTCAATAATTATCTGATAGAGCAGTTCATGAAGCTCTGGGAAAAATGCTTGAAGAGTATAAATCATTTACCAGAAGGTCCCAGCAATGATCCCTATAACACTAGGCAAAAAAGCTGCATTTCCAGGCTCTTTTCTGGGCTCCTGGGGCCCTGCTGACCCTTCCAGAAGATCCGAGCTGAAAGTTGAAGCAGCCCAGCTGGCAGAGAAGCTTGGACAGTGGCCGAGTTTTGGAGGCTCTGCTGTTCTGATTCAGGATGGGTTGGGACTCCCTGTCCAGAACAGTCCCATAAGCCAGGGAGGCTCCGGGCCTAAGGGTGAAAAGGACTAGGACCTCCGTTGCCTCTCTCCCCTGGTCCTCGGCCCGCCTGGCTGCTCTGGCCTCCTGACCTCCAGACCTCCAGTGGGGCTGGATCTGAGTGCAATTCTTCCTTGAGCCTGGGGTCTGGACAATTCTGTTGGGCCACGTGCCCACAGCTCTGCTCTTATCCCCGCAGCCTTCCTCCCTGGCCTCCAACTGGAGGGGGCTGGGAGGAGCACTCTCTCCAACACCTATTAAGATAGTTGACCATCTGGGCTGACCAGCCCCTACCTCCCTGGGGTCTCTACTTCCCAAGTCTTGGTTTCCCACCTCCTGTCGGGGAAGAAGGGATGGCAATGTCTAGGCTTTTGTGCTGTGCTCTGAGGAGGATTGGAAGGCTCTTTTCTCTACCGTGAGCCCCTAACCCCCTTTCTCCAAGGGCAACCTAAATGGGCTCCTGCCCTCAGCCTCTTCTGGAGCCCCACTTCTCCATGCCCAGGCACCAGCAATCTGGTTCTAATTCCTCATGGGACCCAGCTGTCCTCCTTGGAGAGGAGGAGGTGGGTGGTGGGTCGAGCAGGGACCTAGTGTGCTCTGAAGGTTGGGTGACAGGGTCCCACTTTGCAGGCCAGCAGACTGCTGGGCCCCAAATGGAGTCCAGGCCAGCCCGAGGCTTTCTGCTGTTCCACCTCCACCAGGCACCTGAAGGAACTGCTCCCATCCCCCAGAAAACACAGTTATGGCCTCATCCATCGGCCACAGGGCTCACATTTTTCTCAGCAAAGTGTGCAAACCAGAAAGCTCCAACCTCAGAAGTGGAAGAAAGGAAGGGAATAAAGTCCTGGATGGGGAGGCAGACCAGAGAGGGCCTGGAGAGAGTCACCAGTTACCCCTTGATTCCAGCAAACTCCTCCCTGGCCCCCCAAGACTTAGCTGCATAGATGTCTCTGATCTCTGGTCTCCAATGAAAACCAATGCCCCTGGGCCTGCTTTTCCTCAACTCCCCTTCCCCACTCGCCCCCATCACTGAAAATCAAACCAAAACAAACTCTGGCCAGACCCAAAGGCCAGCATCCTGAGAACTTGTTTCCCTCTCTCAAACACACCAGCACACATGTGCACACGCTCTCTGCCCAGCCCCACGAGCAGCCTGACATCCTCAAACAGGGCTTCAGCGGCAGGTGAGGGCTCTGCAAATGTGTTTTCCCATTCTGGCCAGGCTGCCTGACCCCAGTGGTGAAGAGGCCTGAGTATGGCTCTGGTCGGCTGCAGAGAGAATTCCTTGTTACTGCGACCAGGCAGCACAGCCACATATGAGGCGGGGGTGGCAGGAGGCATATCAGTCTACTCTGCATGAAACCGAGCAGGACCCTGCAGGGCCTTTGCTGGGAAAGACCCTCTGGTGACCCCAGCAGGTCTAGTTTGTAGAAAAGCTTTAGCCTCCTAGGCTTTTCTCGAGTTCCAAAGAGCAGATTTAATCAGAGAAGTGAGAAAATGCAGAAACAAAGGAAAACAGACAAACAAGACAAAGTAATTGTAGTTTCGCCGTAAAACAAAGTCAAGAACTTTCGGTTTCTCCTCAAGGGCCATACATGATATCCTGAGCCATATCCTTGTGTTGCTCTGCAGATACTGAAACTCCCACCAGGTGGAAAACCTTAACTTCGTGCTGACCACCAGCATGTGGACCCCAGACTGATTGGAACCAGGAGTTGATGATTGGGATTCCTGAACCATCACCCTGTTACCTCGCTGTCAACCAATCAGAGAACTGAGCACGAGCTGATCACGCACCTCGTGACGCTCACCCTCACAGTCTTTAAAAACCCTTCCTGTGAGCGGCTCGTACTCTTCGTTTGATACCTTGCCACAAACGCTGTCTTTTCCTTCTCCTTTCTTTCTCCTTTCCTTCACTGCAACCGGGTTTAGTAGGTTGGCTTTGCTGCCTGTTGGGCAAACGGACCCAAGCTTGACTCGCTGAAAGCACGGGCTTCTAGTTAGGACTGAGAAGAGCCCAGGGTACCCTGGTGTCTCCCCACACCCAAACTCTCTAAGCAAAGGCCCCATCTTTCCTGCTGGGTAGGGTGGGGGGTAGGGGGGATTGTCAGTCACCAGGGAAGAAAAGAAATAGAAGAAAGAGACATACTGGAGAAGTTGACCATTGCGAACTGCTGACACCTGTCCCCGGTGTATCCCACAGGACACCTACCAAAAGAAAGAAAACCAGAAAGAGAGAGCCAGGATAGCAAGACATAGGCATTGCAACACCCCGGCATGGGCTCCTGCCAATGCCAGCTGGGTTCCTTGCCACTGTTACCATTTGTACTGGCTTTGCTACTCTGCCCCTTACCTGTAGCCCTGAACTTTTAAACCCAAGGATTAGGCCAAAAATGAAAAACAAAGCAAAACAAAAGAACTAACAAACCAAAATACAAAAAAGGAAAAGAGAAACAAAAAAACAGCCAAAGATCAAAACAACCAACACCCCTGGCCCTATGCCCTACAACGGGGGGGTGGGGGGCACTGCACCCGAAAGCTTTCTAAGGAGCAGGGACTCGTGTTTGTATCTTCAAACATACTTTGCTTAGGATCTGGCATGTACAATCGCAAAGGCAGTTTCTCCAAACATCTCTGTCCGAAGAATCCGTTTGGACATCTGGAGAAGGAAAAGGGGAAAAATCACAGAACAAACTGGCATCATCCGCGAGGCTTAGGTTAGAAATCAAAGTGCACAGTGATGAATGAGAAAACCAAGTCGAGCGCTGGGGCACACTCGTTGCTGAAGGGGCTGGAGTAGGGGCTGGGTGGAGGGCTCGGAAATCTCCTTCAAAATCTTTCTAATCCACGTGGCTCAGGGTGGTGGGGAAGCCGGGGTGGGGCGGGGAAGATGATTTAGGGAAACAGGGTAGGGAATTGGGAACTTATTGCCTAAAGGTCCTCATGTCTGTTGAGACTTCCCTTCTGTCCTGCCTGGGGCCCCATGAAGCCAGAATTTGTAGCCCTTTGGTGCCAGATAGTCGGCAGGTGGGTGGGGGCTGGGAGCTTTCTGGAATACCAAAGTTCTGGGGAGCCAGTCCTTCCAGACCCTTCCGAAGGGTTCTCTCCAGGGCTGGTTCTCATCCAAGAAACAGCACCCAGAAAGCTCAAAAAACTCAGGAATGCTGTTCCCAGACTGTGTGCTCACAACAAAGAGGGCCTTGGAGATGTCTTATCTGTTCCCTCAGGGAGGATTCTGTGGCCAAATAAGTTTAGGAAATCCATCCCCAGGTTCCTTGCAGAGTTGCAGTGCGCACTGGGGTATGAAAGGCTATGAAAAGTTGTGTAGGAGGAAAGAGCTGAACTTTCCAGTATGTTCCAAGTTTATCTGACCGTGGAAGCCGTTTTTTGAGGAACTCTTGTGAACACACGATTTGGGGAAGGCTACCCTAGAGCAGTATACATGGGAAAAGCTTAGTGGGAAACAGGTGGAGCTGGAATTACCAGCATCCCCAAACTGGCGGGCTGAGGGCAGGTGTGGGGCATTTGGCTGCACATGGCAAGAATCATGATGGAAGGCTGGGGGGTGGGTACTGAAGCCGGCTCCACACCAGGGGGTCTGCTGGCTGACTGAGATGCCTGCCCTTTCCCATTGACCTGCTCCTCCTCCATCGCTGCCTGGCTCTGGGGGAAGCTCATCCTCCCACGTTGCCTCCTCTGTAGCTGCATCTACCTGCTCCCATCTCGACCTTGTCCTTAACCCCAAGGTCCACTTCCTTTTGCTCTCTGGCTGCTACTCTCTTCTCAAATGAGTCCCTGTCTTGCAGATTTTGGGGAGACATGCCCAGCCCTGTACTCTCTTCTGAACCCCAGCAAGGCCAGATACCTAAGGGAAGCTTACAGACGGGGCAACACTGACCCCCCTGCCCCAGGCCCCTAAATCAAAGGTGGGTCTGTGCTCTTCTAATTTAGGGAATTAGGTTAGCCCATCACCAGCGTCCTGTCAATAACATTAATCAGTAAGCTTTCCTGAGAGGTGAGTGTACTCGACCTCTTAGCATTCTAGTGTATACCAACCATCAGTAGCCCCTTGAACTTAAGGAGGGGATGGCCATTGGCTGTGATGGACACTCACAAAAATTCTGTGGCCTCCAACCTAGCCTGGAGGTTTGGGAGTGGTTGGTGAGCAAATAGATGGAGTCTCTCTGGACCTAAACAGGAGGCTGGTCCTTGTAGTGGCAGTGTGTGTGCAGTCTGCCTGGCCAGTGAGCAGTAGTGAAGGGGGGAAGTGTGTCTGAAGAAGTGGGGGGAGCCTGCAAGTGACGTCAATGCACATTCATCCTGTTGAACAAGGTGGCTCGCAGGAGGAGGCTACCACTTTGTCAGTACATCCTTTTCTGATTCCTCCCCCTCGTCCCCAGTCACCCCAGCCCAGGGAAATGGAGGTAGTGGCTAAGGCTTCCCAACCAGCTCCGGTCAGGCTCAGCTCTAGGAAACTGATTCCACTTGGGATGGGGACTTAGAGGCATGGGAGTGATTTTTTTTTAAGCAGCAGCACCTTTTGGGGGTGAAGGATATAAAGACTCAGGAAATTGCCAAAATGACTCTTGGAATCCACAAAGGAATAAGAAAGGTAGTTTTGACTGTGTGCAGTGTCTGAGATTAGCACGGCTCCTGGAGATAGGGGAAACTTGTGTGCTCGCACGCATAAGAGTGAGAATGGGAAGTGCGGGGCAGGAGAGAATCCAGGGGAACTGTATCCCCTGCTGATAGTCAGGATGCCGTCCCATGGCTCTTGGAGACAGATAATAATTAAGCATATCCTTGCGTTCCTGGTCCCACAACCCAGCCTGTACTATCCCAACTGTATCCTAGCTTTCATGCCCACAGAGTCACACAACTCCGGGTGGCACCAGGGACACGGTCTACAACACTAACATGCCTCACCTTCCTGCCCTGGGAAAGCGTGTTCCCTGCTGGCTGAACAAAAGAAAAGGCAGTGGGGGGGTGGGCGCTGCCTGGGGATGGGGAGGAGTAACACCTGTGCTGATTTTTTTCGGCACTGGCTCCTTTCAGGGGGCTTTTGGACACTCCTGTTTTCTCCTTAGCCCTGCTTGTTGAGGATAAGCCATGTCCAGGAGGCTGGGGCTTCCCTAGAGAAGGCTTGAGGGGGTTAGGCCTACAGCCTCTCTGCTCTCCGGACCTGGGAATGGGTTGGGTACAAGCTACATTAACCTATCAACCAGGAGCAGGGGCTGAACTTGGCATGGGCGGCTGGCTGGTAGTGGGAACAGGGATTTGACCCTCTGAGTTGCAAAGATATGGCACAGATTAGGAGTGGAAGGTACCAGGCTTCCTAGCTCTTCCCCCCAAGCTGTTGTCTGAGTACGGGAAGGTCTGTGCTCAGGGCTGGAGAAGAGCAGGGGTGAGAGAGGGGCAGAGAGGAGAGCCCACGGGCTGCATCTGGGGTGACAGAGGTTGGGACTCTGCCTCCCCGTTTTCTCACCCCCCATCCCGGGCCTCAGTTTCTCCTTTTGGTAGCCTGGGGATAATGCCATGTGTGCTGCCCTCACCCAGGGGAGGGGGAGGATGAAGGATGAGGGTGTGCCCCGGGCCGGGAGGGAGTGAAATGTCCCTGGCCTCAGGAGGGGCAGGGGTGGAGGTGTGGAGAGGATGAGCAGGCAGATGGGTATGGGATGGGGGAATCATCTGAACACTGGGTCGGGGGAGCAGAAGGGATGGGGGGATGAGCTGATGGGAAAGGGAGGCATGCCACTGGTATGTGCACAGGACTGGAAAGAGTCTTGTTCTGTCATCATCCCCTGAACCAGTCCCCAAGAGTCACGCACCAACCGTGCTCTATAAAAACACGGAGAGAAGAGGAGAAAGCAGCAAGAGGAAGTGCAGAGGCCCCTGTCTGGCTCAGACAGGAGACAGTCACCTTGATTTGGACCCCCATTTTCAAATCCCCCTAAGTTTTCTTTTTTAAAACAAAACTGAGTATCAGTGACACTATTTCTTTTGGCTCTGAATTCCAGAAAAACAGGAGGGACAGAGTGTGCCTGCTTTCCAACACTCCCTGCAGGGCTCTGAACCAATACACAACAACAAGTGTCAGAAAACCAGGAAGGAAAACTGATTTTTGTAGAAACTGGAATGAAACTGACCAGTCTAGTTTCATTATCCAAGCTAAGCGGAAATGCAAAAAAATCAAAATAAAAAGTAAACAAACAGTACAAATGGTAAGACGTGAGTTCCGGTTCCTAAGCTCTTTCCTTTTTATTCCATCCGTTCCATTCAGGGTGTCATCAGGAACCCCAAGAGGCCTGCCCCCATTCCCTCCCGGCTCACCCACCCCCAGAATGGCCTCTGGGTTCTGCCCTGCCCCCCTCCCCCCTGTCCTTCTCCAGCACAGCTCTGGGGACCTGCCCTCCTGATTACAATCCCCACCAGGGATGCCCCTCTCTCCCGGCCGCTCAGGGAGTCAGGAAAGTTGGTTCTAGGAGTCCAGGGTGTGTTGAGATGGGGAGGTGGTGGTTCTGGGTACTAGGTTCAAGTTCTAAGCGGTGAACCCCAGTTGTCCTGGTGGGGAGGGGAAACAGGACAGCATCTTCACAATGGCTCAGGCTTCTGCACTCTGCTCCTCTCAGATTTAGCTGGGCAAACCCAGACGGTTGTTGGGGTACAGCCTTGCTGGCAGGGCCCTCGGAGAACCCGTTACTGCTCATTACTCACTTTCCCACACTAAACTCTTAGCACTGAAGCTCTGGGTCCCATGGCCCTTCTCAACCCCGGCACTGTCCTGGGTGGCTGCAACCTTCCCTGCCTGGAGCCAGGGATGATTTCAAGGACAGTGCTGGATCTCTTCAAGGTTCTGGGATCCAAGGGGCTAGGGAAGAGGAGAGGCCTGGCGTGTGTGTTGTGGGGGACAAAGATGAAGGAAGATGGCGGTGCCAGGACTAGGCCATCTCTGTGAAGTATTCCAGAACTCTTACAAGTTTCTATAGATAAATACTGAAGAGCATTTTCAAGGCTATAATGTTCCCTGGGGTCTGTGGCACTAAGGTAGCAGCTTCCTAGAGGCAGGATGAGGGGCTGAGTCTGGGCTGAGAACTTCTCTGGGGGACTTGCTGTTGCTTTGGGGACTTGTCCCTTGAGATTTGGTGGGGGCGGATGGCAGCAGGTGAGGAGTGGGGCCAAGGTGAATGCCAGGGAAGGAGGCCTGTGGGGCAAGAGGCACAGATGTGCCTGATAGTCAGGCTCAGCTCGCCCAGCACTGAGGGGAGCGTGTGAAGAACGCCTGGCTCATCATTATCACATTGTGAGGAGGAGGGGTCTTGAGGCAAGGCTGTAGGCAGGAGGTGGGTGCAGCTCTGTAGCTGGAGCCCAGAGGCAGGAGAGCCGAGGAGTGCTGATCTGACCTTGTATACGGGGAGGGCAAACGCCTCTCTGAATCGCCATCCATCCTCTGCTGGCCTTTGCCCAGATGCAATGGAATGGGGCAGCTTTGGCACCTTACCAGGGCCCTAGGCTTAGGCTGCTTTGAAAACCAAAGTTGTTGACTAGGCTCCCTCCCTCCCTCCCTCCCCTCCTCAGGATCCGGCCAGAACCTGTGCTGCCCTCACCAAGCTCCCCAGCCCACTCCTTGCTCACCTGCCAGAGAATCTGTCAAGGGGGCGCTGGGGGCCCCCGCTTCCAGAAGATCTGACTGGGCCTGAACAAGCCTCCCTGGTGACTGTGCTCCTACCTGCCCTGTCTGCGAAGGGGGGCAGGGGGTTCTGAGCTCCTGTGCGCTCCTGCCTGACTGGAGAGCAGGCTCTGGCCCTTGGGGAGGCCGGGGAATCCCAACTCATGACATGCTTCTCCCCAACCCTGACTTCCCCCACTCGGCCACACCCGGAGTGGTGTCCTTGCTGGTGACCCTTCACCCCACATAGAGGGACTCAGGGCTGAAGTGGCACAGGCAGCAGCCAGGGCATCTCTGGACACTGGGGTCCTGCTGGGCAGGGAGAGCAGCCAGGTCCCAAGGCGAGCACGGGGGCAGAGACCTCAGCTGTCAGGGGCTCTGGGACCCGTGCTCTAGCTGACCCTGCCTCACTGCTGGGGAAGATGCACCCGGGCAGTGTTCATCAGGATGAAGTTGGGAGAGTTGCTGAGAGATGGGAGAGGAGGGAGAAAGAGACAGGAGAGAGTGTGAACCCAGTGCCTGGGGCACAGACTGGTCTCCCCATCTCTAAAAGGTGCTGGTAAAGGGTGAGCACTGGGAGGTGGGGTGAGCGGGGGCCTGGGAAACTGGGACTGAGGAAACCCTGAGCCCTTACAGCTTACATCTCCCTGTATTCCAGGAAAGGGCTAGGAATTGGGGCACATCTCCCTGTCTACACCCCTTGGAGACCCCTTATCACTGGCTTGGAGCCCACTTTTCCTAGAGCCCTCCACTTCTGCCCAGCCTCTCCCCCTACTCTTGCCCCCACGCCCGCCCCCACTGGTCACTTACTTGCAGGAGAGCTGGTTGATGCCCTCGATGTAGTAGCAGACACCTCCATTGACACAATAGGACTTGGCTGTCTCGTTGCACTTCCGGGCGTGCCCCGACCAGGATGACAGGGTGGTGCTCACTGGAGGTATAGGAGACACGTGCCAGTGACCCACTGAGACTCCCTCTAAACCCCAGGAATCACCTCCTTCATGGCCCACCTCAAAGCTGGATGATCAGAGGCTACAGGAATGGCTGGGGGAGGGAAGGTCTGGTGGTCCCTCCCAGTCAGCAACAAGGCCAAGGGGAGGCCACCGTGAGCTCTGACCGTCTGCCCAGCACCACCTCATACTCTCCCTCCAGGCAAACCTCCACAGGCCGGGAATATTTTCTTTTTTTGGAGAGGGTGAGAGGCTAGCAGAAACTGCTCCATCTTCTGGGATAAGGGCCCACCTCCGCTGCTTTCTGTCTGCCTGCCTTTCTTGGGTCTCCACTGCATTTGGGTGAGATGCCATGTCCTATGTGGGGCACAAGCTGCAAGGGGAGACATTTACGTCCTCCTGCACTGTCAGGCTCTCATGGACCAGGGTGTAGCTGAAGGGAGCTGAGCTTTGAGGGAAACGACATTGGACATTGTCCTTTTCTTAAGATCTATGGAGATGTGCGAAGAACCGTAGTTTCCATCTCTTTCCTCTTTGTCCTGGGGGGGACAAAGTGTCTCAGAAATGGTCCAGAGTACACTATGCCTGACTCCAGAAGCATCCGGGGCCTCCATGTCCACCCTTGCCAGGCAGTCCCCACCTCCCCCCCCCAAGTCAGCTGCTGTAAACCCAGGGCTTCAGGTTGCTGGGGAGGAGATGGGCTGCGGGACAGCTGAGATGTGGAAATGAGGTGACAGCAGGACTGGGCTTTAAAGGCCACTAACCCAGACTGCACATCTGATAGAGGAGATCCATTTCATAAGCAAAAATAGTGAAAGCTCTGCTCCCCAATGGGATGGTATCTAGAAAGCTGGTTTCAAGTGAAAATTCTTACCGCGGGGATGTCACTTTTCATCTGTTAGCTAGCCCCCTTGGCCTGCGTATCTATATTGGGCAGCTAGAAATGGGTTCCTGCTGCCTCCTTAGCCCCTGGGGTTCTGAGGAACTCTCACACCCACCCAGCAGTGGCCTCTTGACTGCGGTGGCCCATCCTACCTTGGCTGGTCCTGTCTCCTCGGGGTATTGAGTCTCCATCATCCCCCGCAGTCAGGAGACGAGGGGCAGGCACTTGGCGCCCTCAGTGTTTAGACGTGTGGGGAGACAGATGGAGCGCGGGGACTGGGAGTGTATACACAGCTCTGCCTCTGTATATGTCTGGGGAGCTTGCTGATAAAACCCATCGGGCAGGGCCAGCTCCCACCTTCCCCTCCACATCATGCCTGCCGCTGGTCTGGCATCCTTGAGCCCCACCCCTCTTGACATCTCTCACCTCTGCTCAACCCAACACCCAGCTGGGACCCACATGCTTCTGGGTCAGTGAGACCCAGGGAACTAAGAAAGGGACAGAGAAGAGAAACAGCTGAGGTGACCACGCTTGTGAGCTGTAAAATCTCATTGCCAGAGGACCTTAGAGGTTGTCCTGCCCTTGGGTTACATTGCCAAGGAGGAGTGAGGAAAAGTGAGCAGGGAAGTGCCTGTCCAGAGTCCAGTGTGTGTTGTGTCAAGCAAGGTATCGGGGCTCCTGATGCCCAGTTGTGCATCCTCACTAGGTACCTGCTCCCTCGTGGGAGAACATGTCAACACCAAGGCTTGACAGGCAGATGAATGCAAACACGATGTGGACCACAGGCCTGGGTCCTCTCATGGGCCTTGGCCAAACCAGAGAAACCTCAGTCTCGCTTGATGCCCTCTGCAGGCGAGGGTGGTAGAGCCTGCCCACTGCTGTGCAGAGTGAGCAGTGGGCAGCAGCGAGGAGCAGGGCAGGACCCCAGCTGCATACAGCACGTTTGTGCTCACCAAGGCTTTGGGAGGCAGACGATGGCTCCTGAAGGAAGACAAGATCTCGGCTGGGATCTGTGGCCTGGGGCTGCCAGGACCATGCCATCATGGGGACTAGGCTGAGACCCCGGGAAGGCAAGGAGGGGAGCCAGCACCAGAGGTGTGGGGGAAATTACCACAGGCCTTTCCACCTCAGAAAGAAGTACATTGAGGCCACCTCTGTGATGGCAGGGCCCTCCCAAGTCACCAAGGTGCAACTCTGCTGGTGGTGAAGGCTCCTGCCTGGAAGATTTCCACACTGAAGGTGTGCAGACACACAGCTCCAGCTCACAGGGGCTCCTAAGGGGCTCCCTTGTCAGCCTCTCTCTATTTCTTCACTGTGTTCTCCCGTGTTTGCAGAAGTGACGATGACAGATGGACCCCAAGTGGGAGAATCTGGCTGCCCCTTTGACACCACCACAGGGATGGCGCCTGGTGCCCGCCAAACTCGGCTCCCAGTCATCTCGCCTCCCACCTTCTCCTCCAAACTTGCTCATCTCAGCGACTGAACAGCACAAACCAAAGGCCTAGAGTGCATCTTTGATTTCTGGTCTTCCTTTGTTCCGCCAGCTGTCTGTCTGTCACAGAGGGCTGCCCGTCTCCCTTCTCACAAGTCTCTGTCCCTGTCTCACTACCACCTCCCCAGCCCAGGCCTCCAGGGTCTCTTTCTTGGGTGACCACAACTACCTCCTCACGGGTCTTTCTGCCCTCCCACTTGCCTTCATCTCTAACCTGTTAGCTTCGCAGCTGCTGAAGCGGTCTTTAAAATATGTAAATTGATCAGTCATTTTGATGATCAAAACCCTCCAATGGCTTCCATGTGTGCTCAGAAGAAAGCCTCCCACCCCGTCCCCAAGTCTCATCTGGGCCTCTCCACCTCTCCTCTGTGTCCTGCGCCTCTCTTGCGGTGTATTCCGACTACGCTGGCTTAGTCCATCCCCTCTAAGAAGCTAGGGTACCTTCTTGTCCAGGATTTTCAAAATATCAGTGTCTCAGAGAGGCTGCTCAGGCTCCCCCCTTACTCCTTGCCTTAGCTTCATAACTTGTACTTATCCTATCATAATCAAAGGACTAGTTTTGCAATTATTAGCCGTCTAAAGCTTAGCTCCTCCACTAGAACGTAAGCTCCACCCAGGCAGCGGCCACATCAGTCGTGTTCACCAGTGAATGAACCGCAGTGTCTAGCTTAGCATTTGACATGTAATAAGTGCTTAACAAATATTTTTAGACATTTTAACGGGCAAGTGAACATCTGATTCTTTAGAGAAAGGTGCCTTCTACTACTACTAGTCTGGTCTCCTTAACCTGCTATCTTTTCTGTAGATTAAAGCACTGTCTCTTATTAAATGCAAACATTCCTGGGAGGTCATTACGGAAATGGAAACCAAAAGCACAGTGAGGTACCACCTCTACCCACTCTGATGGCTATAATAAAAGAGATGGATAATAAAAAGTGATGAAGATGCAGAAAAACTGGAGCTCTCACACTTTGCTGGTGGGAGCGTAAAGTGGCGCAGCTATTTGGAGACATAGCTGATAGTTCCTCAAAATCAGTTACCTAGGAGTTGAATTGCTGGGTCATATGGTATCTACCCAAGAGAACTGAAAACATACGTCCACACAAACTTGTACATGAGTGTTATAGCAGCATTATTCATAACAGACCAAATGTGGAAACAACTAGAATGATGCAACAACCTAAAGTGAAGAACGTTTAAACAAAATGTGGTAGAGCCATGCAATGGAATATCACTTGGCCATGAAAAGGCATGAAGTGCGGCTACATGCTACCACGTGGGTGACCCTCAGACACTAAGTGGAAGAAACCAGTCACGAAGGGCCACATATTGTATGATTCTATTTAAATGAAACGTCCAGAATAAGTAAGTCCATAGAGGCAGAAAGTAGATTCTAGTTTGCCAGGGCTGGGGAGGAGGATTTAAAGAATTGATTTAAAGAAAACACCTATGAAGGGGAAACCCAGGAAGCCTCTGTCAGCCATTAGTGTCTTGGTATAAGAGGGTTTATAGGGGCCAGAGGAGAGCATGGGCCAGGAGAGGGGAGCTGAGGCTGTGCTTCCAGCTCCTGCAAGGGCTTTTCTCCCATGCATATGGGGAAACCTCTCCTCATCTTTCAAGGCCCAGATCAAGTGTCCCTTCATCCATTAAGGCTTCCCTCCCACCTGCCTGGGATGTCCCCTCTCCCTGAGATGTTGCTAAGTTGCCTGACCTTCGTCAGTGCGTCATAACAGGCAGATGCTTTGAGTTCAATTCCGGTACTTCTAGCTTCAAGTCAGCTGAGGGACTCTGCTGGGAGCCGAGACTGACTCCTCAGCTCACAACAGGGTCTTGCTGTGTGAGGCCTTTCTAAAGGCTTGAATGAGAGTACATGTGTGTATGTATGTGATTAAACAGCCTTTTTAGGCCCAAAGGTGTAAGGGACAGGCCCAGAAGCCTCTCCAGGGCTTCCCTGGTCTTGTGACATCCCAGGTCAAACCTGCCTATCCTCTGGGGTGAAGCCAGGCCCCACCCCACATCCTGGGACTGGTATAGCCACCCTGCGGCATTCCCCAGTTTTTTCACCTGGGGATGAGACAGCTGGTTTGT
The DNA here is from genome assembly GCF_009834535.1 of Camelus ferus. NCBI lineage: Eukaryota > Metazoa > Chordata > Mammalia > Artiodactyla > Camelidae > Camelus > Camelus ferus. The sequence goes on from NC_045698.1 coordinate 97,636,073, forward strand.
CTAACTCAGAACTGGGTTGAATCAAACTGATTGTTTTGTTCAAAGCACCACAAACTTGCTGACTCCTCCTCCCAGCCAACTCAGGAAAGCTGTCTCTTGTGAGCTGGCAGAGCTGAGACTGTAATAAGGGTCTGCTCTGATCAGAAGAAATGGGGAGTGACTGCTCATGGGCATGGGGTTTCTTTCTGAGATGATGAAAATGTTTTGGAATTAGTGACAGTGATTATATAACTGTGAATATGCCCAACCCACTGAGTTGTATACTGTAAAAAGGGTGAATTTTATGGTATGTAAATTATACCTCAAATTGTTAAAAAAACAAAAAACAAAATAAATCCACCTGGGAAGGGTAAACCCAGGAGGTCCCTATCAGCCATTAGAGTGTTGGTGTGAGTGGGTTTATCGCCCTGAGGAGAGAATGGGCCAGGAGGGAGCTGATGCTGTGCACACGGTCTCCCTGCTGCCAGCTCCTGCAACTGCTTTTCCCCCCTTGCGCGTGGAGAACCTCTGCTCACCTTTCAAGGCTGCAGTGATGCCCCCTGAGCAGTTGCTGCTCCCTCTCAGCCCTCCCATGCCTTCTTCTGGCCGCCCCACCCCTGTTGCCCTGGCTTCCCTGGGGCCCAGGCGGGCCAAGCCAACCCACCCTGGGATGAGTCAGAGGGGGGCAGGCCCAGTTGCCCGCTACCCGCCCTCCACCCCCTCCCCAGGGTGGGGTTGCTGCAAGTTGTCTGGGTTCCACAGGTAAACAAGGAGCCTGAGCATCTCTGCTTGAGAGAATGTCCCCGGTGAGGCCTCCTGGCCCCCTGCAGTGGCCCTGTTCACCTCCCCACATCAAGGGTAGGCACTTGCCTGCAACGGACTGCACAGGCAACTGAAGTGGTGTGATGTGAGTGTGTGTGGCAGTGGTGGCGGCAGCGATGAGGTGCACAGGATGTCAGCTTCAACATCAAAGTGTAGATCCCAGGATTTTAGGGAAAAGGGGCTTAGAGATCATCTAGCTCAGCTTCAGGTGGGAACAGTGAAGACAGGGAGATGGAGGAACTTGCCTAGGGGTGCACGGCAGAGCTGAGACCACAGCTCTGCATGCTGCTCTCCTGCCGGGCTGGAGAGCTGAGAGGCATGGAGCCCTCAGGGCCCAGCCCGAAGTGCCACTGCCTGATCCCTAACTGAGCAGGACATGGGCTGCTGAGGGCTGACAGGAGACCACATGTGGGGTGAGGCTGCAGCTTATCAGAAGGGTCTCAACAGTGCCCTGCCTCTGCCCCAAGCCCTGGGCGGAAGAGAGGACGCTACTGTGGTTTCCTGCATGGTGTGGAAACCTTCCCTCTTCCTCTGCTCTCAGCACCCCTCTAGGGAAGTGACCCTGTGTAGCCATCAGTCACAGTCCTCTACCTGTCAGCACCCACTCTGTGCACACTCACACGCCTGGCAAAGACGGCCCCCTGGCCCCCTGAGCACATGACCAGTGGGGCACTGGACAGGAATCCATCCTTGTGACTCTATAAACGAAGACAGAGACAAAGCTATCTCCTCTTCCTGGGTGGCAGGCTGGGATGATGTAAACCTGGAGTTATCTGAAGCCGTGGCCTCCTCTTCACAAGCCCTTCCCCAAATGTGGGAGAAGCCCATTTCACAGGAGGAGAGTAAGAGGCCAGCATGCCGTGGGAGGGAGCGTCCTGACCCCTGCTCTGAGTTCCTGTCGTGTCTAAGGCCAGTTCTATCTCTGGACTTCTCAGTTTTATAAACTGATAAATTCCTTACAGTAGTTTCAAGTTGGTTCTTACCTATTCTAACCAAGAAAGTCTTGAAAAATAAAACAGGGAGCCTCAAACCCCAAGTGGATCTGAGAATGTCTGCCCACTCTGGCTGGAGGGAGGCCCCCAGCGTGTCTGTTTTCCCAGCTTGGGATGGGCTGGGAGGAGCAGGAGGGTCCAGGTAGCCCTCCTGCAGCCACGCCCACGCTGGGGTACGTGGAGTCAGTAAAGGCCTTGGACCAGGTTCTCTGTTCTTTTCTGTACTATTTACTGGGTGCCGACTAGAGCCCAGCACTGTGATGGGCCCTGAGGCCGGAGTGGTAAACAGGCTAGACAGAGCCCCACGGAGCTTAGGGGCTCAGTGTTTGCCAAATACTTTAACATTACGTAGCTCTGTCTTTAACATAATCTGTTTGACTCTGGGCAGAATATTCAACTTCTCTCAGCTTCAGTCTCATAATTCACAAAATACAGCACGGGGTCGAGTCAGGTCTCTGGAGGAAATGTGGACCCTGGCACAGAGCATGCACTCAGGGAATGGTAGTTATTACTGCAATTCTTGGGGAGAAGGCATTCTCCCTGCTTCCCCAACTCCTGGGCTCACAATCCACCGGGAGGTCACACTCACAGAGGGAGTTCAGCAACAGGGTGAGAGTTTTGAAGAAGGATCTGATTGAGTTCAAGAGCTACACAAGACCGCAGTGGACCGAGAAGTGGCCCGGGGGTGGGGCCTGTGCTGGGAGTGATGCTGCGGTGGGTTGGAGCGGTCAGGAGGACAGCTGCCTGGGAGAGCTAGCTCAGGAGGAAGAGTGAAAATGGGATGAGGGGGCCAACTGCAGTTAGGGTTGAAAAGACTGTCTGCGTCAGACTGGGAAGAGCTGGGCTGTGGGACAAAGTCCTAGCTCTGTGGCTCCATGGCTCAGGCACCAGAGGATGAAAGCATTTTAAGAAGCTGTTGTTCTGGTTCAGGTGAGCAGGGATGAAATCTGGTCAGGGATGCCCCTGAAATAGGGTTGGAATCAAAAGGACAGGTGTGAAAGAAAGATCCAAAAAGAAGACTGACCATGATCTGAAGACTCAGACCTATTAGACGGAGGAGCCCAAGAGGCTGGGGGAACGGGGGATCCCTCACAATACAGAACAGACAAGGTCTGAGGCCTGGTTTTCCTCTGAGGGTCTGAGGGTAGGGAAGGTTCCAGGTTCTCAATAGACAGTGCTGGGTACAGGGGAACTGGCCGGTTGTCTGGTGGAAGCACAGGGATGAAGGCAGATGCAGGATTAGACTGTGACAGAGACAGTCCTGGAAGTGAATCCAAACAACCAGGTAGCCAAGTGGTACGCTCAGGCTGGGTGTCAGGAGGAGGAGAGAGAGCTTTGGGGTTCTGAGCACCTGGGCTAGAGTGGAAGGGGTGCGGCCTGAGGACAGGCAGCTTTGGTGACTTTCCAGTCAAGGGAAACAACCAGGGCCTGACAGGACAGCCCAGCAGGGAGGGTGCCTCCACACTGAAGCCAGGGCTGCCTCTGCAGAGAGGGGAAGCTAAGGGTGCCGTGGGGTCCTGACCTCACATGTCTCCCAGGGAGGGGGTGACCTGTAGGGAGAGGGGCCCACCATCCCTGAACAGAGGCTGCACCCAAGCCTGCCACCCATGGCCCTGCGGAGCTGGCTGCCTGCGCTCAGGCGCCCAGCAAATCAGCAGGCAGGCGGCTCGCACACACCCCGGGCCTGCCTCTCCCAGAGCCCGGCTTCTGGCAGCCCAGCCTCCCATAATTGCCTTCTAAAAATATCCTTCCCCCACCCCCACCTCTTGATTTCAAAATATTTAGTTTTCAGGGTATTTAAAATGAGAGCTGGCGGCTCTTCCAGGTCCAGATAACAAAGCTAAACATTTATGCTTGGACTGCATTTCTCTGAATCGGCCCAGATCTCGGGGCTTGATAGGGCAGTGCGGCAGGAGGGAGGGGAGTCAAGTGCAGGATGGGTCATGTGTGGGCCGCCCCACTGAACCCCTCTAGGACCCCTCCCTTGGTTGGGGGACCACCTACCGCTGTTGACGAAGAGCCGGCCCCTGACGGTGTCCTTCCCCAGGATGTTCTCGGCCTCGCAGATGTACTCCCCAGCGTCCTCCACCTTCACCTTGTTGAACTGTAGTCGTGAGTTCTTTCTGGTTAAGGAGGGGATAAGATGGGGGAGAGGCATGAGCCAGGGCTCAGGCCGGCTGTGGCTCCCCAGTGGTCACCCAGCGGCCACCTCTCCTTGCAGAGCCACAATGCCTGCATGGTGGCCGGGAAGTCGATTCCCTCAAACCAGCCACTTCTGGGGTCCAGGTGGAATGTGGAGTCCCCAGAGCTGGAGGGAGACCTGGGCACTCACAACACAGGCTGGGGCTAGTGGCGACATTTGTTCTAAGACTGAATCCTCATATCCACTTTTCCAGGGCTGGACCTCTTTGTAACCATGCTTCTAAGGGAGGAAAGTGGAGTCCCTTAGGAAGTCACATGGCCACCTCCCTCCTCTTTCAGTGCCTTTCTCCCAGTCCCGGCGTGTCTCCCGCCACCCGCTTCCAACAGAGCAGCCACTGGCTCACCAGCTCCCTCAGCCTCCCCTTAGAAGCAGCAGCCCCATCACTCTTGATACACAGGACCCATTCTCAGGTTCCCATGGCAATTGTCCAGTCTCCTAGTCCAAACCTGTGGCTCTCCCCTGCCTTTATGTCCAGCCCTGCCACTAAGGGGCACTCTCTGGCCTCTCCAAGGGCTTTTGCTTCATTCATTCATTCAACAAGTGTTTACCGAGTGCCTTCTGTGTGCAAGGAGCTTGGATACCTCAGGGAACAAAAAGATCCTAACCTCAAGGCGTCCTTGACCCTCACGGCTAATCTGGAGGGGGAGGACAGGGCAGGACAGATGGGAAAACTGAGCCCCAGAGGGGCTTCCGGACTTGTCCAAGGGCAACTGGCAAGGCAAAGGCAGAGATGGATGGAGGAGCTGGCATTGGTGAGGACGTGGGTCCCAAGAAGCGCATGGACCGTCTCCCTGAGCCTGACGCTGAGGCCAGCCCCCTCTGTGGGGGGCTTCGCACCCAGTCCCTGCATGCCGAGAGTTGTGGGGCCAGGCCTGGGCAGGGACTCTAGGGCAGTGTGTGACTCCAGAGCATCTGGCCCTGGTTCCCCTCTTCTTTCTGAAGGCTCTGCCAAACCTCTCCTTCCATCTGGGGCTTCCCTGCACCTGCCCCAGGGTGCCCTGGGCTCTGCAGGACCTGTTCACACCTCCCACCCCTCCCTCAGCCCCAGTGCTCTTTGCGGCCAGTCTGAGCTCTGGATAAAGCCCAGAGGGGGAAACCAGAAGCAGCACAAAATTTTCTTGACATGATATAATCTCCTTCTCTTTAGTCAAATAAGATCCCCAGAATGTAGTGGGTTGGAGAGGTACTGGAATAGGAGGTAGGGTAGCAGAGATGTCACTACCCTGAACTCAGGGCTGGAGAAACAGCCATGAAGCTGATGGGGGAAGGAGGGCAGTGAGCAGAGAGGCTGGGCCAGGGGTAGCAAAGATGGCAGAATGACTCATATCCATCCCTGGACTGTGCTTTGAGGACCTGTCTCCTGGGTGCCACCTCAGCCTCTGGGCTGGGCCTCTCCCCAGACCTCCTGACTCTAAGATCCCACAAACCAGCCTCCACGAGGTTGTCTTGTCAAAGAGGCCCTTTTGCTGTGATGATGTCCTCTCCGATGTTACAGTGACAGCTGCCTAACTCCCCTCCACCCCTCCCAGCCCAAGCCAGTTTCTGTCTCCTTGGCCTGGTGTCTGCCTCTAATTCTCTTCTGTCAATTCAAGTTTGTTCTCTTCATTAGAAAACAGAACCCTGGAGGCCCCTCTGGCCAAGACAGCCTCTCCTTCCTGGCTCCAGCCTAATTAGATGCCACAAATCCCAGCTGCCCAGGACCTGGCTTCTTGGCCACCAGCTCTTCCTTGACACTAGATGAGCAGAGTTGGGGGGAGCACCTGAGGGTCACAGGTGTCAATGTACAGGGGACACCGAGCCAGAACCTCCTTGTCAGCCATAGCCGAATTCAAAGCAGCTTCCCTTATACAACATCACACACAGCAGGATGAGGTGGAGCCAGGTTCAAAGCACCTGAAGGGATAAAAGCTAAAACTGGAAGGAAGTTCTTCCCACATGGGAGGGGTGTGAGAGCTGTGGAAAGGAGGCCTGGGGCTCAGGGAGAGCCCCTCCCCTTTGAGGAACTAGAAAGAGGCAAGGGGACAGAAAGCCTGACCCCTGTGGGTTTGCTGGTTGCAGGCATCTGAGGTGACCAGGTGTGTGATAATCGCCCTGGTTCCAGGGAGCTGGCCCCAGCCTGCACAAGAGGTTTTAGGGTCAGAGCTGAAGGGTGAGGAGACCACTCCCTGAAGGCACGGAGACCATTATATTCTCTTTTCCTCGCTCCCAGCTCTGGTCGGAAGCTCCAAGGACTCGGGACTCTCTCGCGCTCTCCTGGCAGGCCTGGTGCCCCCTTGCCGGGCTGACCCGGGCCTGCCCCCACGATGGATGCCCCTCCCCTCCTTCCTCAGCCAGTCTTCTGCTGGCAGAGATGGGATCTGGGCGGCTGCCTCCTCCACCCGTCCGCAAGTTTTCCTCAGTGCCTACCTCCTGCTGCCTGCCCGAGGGGCCTGTTCCAGCCTGCCCCTCATAAATAAGAGAACAGGCGGTTCTGCAGGGGAGGGCCCCATGTCCAGGGCTGGGGGGGGGCGGTTTTGTCCTGGCACAGGAAGGCTTGGGTGAGACACCTCAGTGTGACAGCCCCGGAGACAGGCAGCACCCACTGAGAAGGGGGTCTCCGTAGACCAAGAGTGATGTCAAGACAGAGTGTGGCCTGGCAGAATGGAGCGCTGGGAGGGAGAGAGTTGTGAGCTGCAGTGTGGGCAGAAGGAAGGGGATTTTGTCAGAAAGAAGACCCCTGCCCCCATGCCAGGTGAAGTGTGTGTGTAGAGGTGGCAGCTGTCTCTGGGTCACAAAGAGGAAATCAGAAAGTCTCCATCGTGACCCACACCTCCAACCCAACAACTCACTGAAGGAAGCCCGGGGCACAATGGGTGGAACAAGGAAGTGTCGGAAATGCAGCAAATGGGACAGATTCCTGACAGGAAGGGGGCTGGGGGCACAAGGCAGGCTCTTAGGGGTCCCCAGCACCCAGGAGAAGACCCAGATGATATGTCCAGGCCCCGTTTCAGGACTGGGTTGCCCATCTGTCCAATGATACTGAGGCTTGATCAGGACAGTAACTTGTTGCAAGTCCACCTCAACCCAAAGGACATCCTGCCCAGTCCCAGTGTCCCCCTGCACCCAGCAGAGGAGAGCGAGTCCTGCAAAATCCTCATCAATTCACACCGAAAGGAGACCTCCTCTACCAAGCCACACAGGCGAGGGGGTGTTCATAGGGGTGAACCTGGAGGCGCTCTCATGCTGGGACAGAAGCCCCCCAACCATGCTATGAAGCTGTGTCTAAGGCCCCATGAGAGGAGACAAGAGCTTGTCGGAGGGCTCAGGAGGGTGACCCAGAGGATGTGACATTCAAGCTGGGCCTTGGAGAATTTTATAAGGGACAAGAAGGGGGGAGCTGCCAGCACAGGGAACAGCCTGGGCCCCCATCCAGGTGATGTAAGACCAGAGATCAGGAGCATCCAGGTGTTAGGGAACAGACAGGGACAGGGAGTGGGTCAGAGGCCAGGAAGAGGAGCAGCGGAAGGGCCCCAAGGCCTAGGCTGTTCCTGGCATTCAGCAGGCTCTCAGGATCTGCCAGCTAAGTGAATGAAGGATCAGATATGGACCCTGTTAGAAAGATCATCCCCTGTCAGAGTCACAGGGGTCAGTGACTCTGCCAACCTCTCAAATCGCAAGCAAAACCACACGTATAAGGCACATGTTTTATGAAGAAGGGTCAAGGCCTTTCCCAGACTCTTCGCTGGAAGCTAGACTAGAAACTCCATGAAGGTAGGGGCCCTGTCTGCTCCAGTCACTGGTGCATCTCTAGCCTCTGGTGGAGTGTCTGGCACATAATTGACACTCAGCCTGTATATGTGAGACACAGAAATGAATTCACAAAGGGACCTGGGACCGAGAAAAGGTGGGGAGTGGCTAAGTGTGGGACAGTGGAAGAAAAGAGGCTGGAGGCCGGGAGGACCGAAGTGGGCAGGGCAGGGAGAAGGGTGCCTGTTTCCAAAGACATGGTATCTAACTGGAGGAGGAGGCACAGGGGCAGGTGCTGGGCAGCGGTTGGTCTGGTTCTGCCACAGATGAGAGGGGAGCACAGCAGGGCAGAGGCGAGAGGCCAGACTAGGGCATTCTGGATTAGAGATGTTTGTAGGGTATCTCAGGGGTGGTATCTAAGAGTTTAGCTGGCAGCATAGGTCTGGAACTCAGGAAAGAATAAAAGCCATCAAACTAGAGATGGGGGCTTGGGGTCATCAGGTATGAGAGGGTGAAGTCACCCACAGGTGGAGAAGGGAGCGAGCAGAAGAGCGAAGCGCCAAACACAGGAAAGTTGCAATATCCACAATGCCTGAGAGGGTGATTAGATGCAGAGGAGGACTACAGGGCCAAGGGAGCAGGTGGCACCCACATGCCAATGGCTGCTAAGAGGCCTGGCGCCCAGGAAGCTCTGAGGTGGCCGAGTCTATCAAGAGCTGCAGCCACAAAGTGCTGGGGGTGCGTTTACAGGGCAGATTCTGGCCGAGCAAAGAGAAGTGGAGGGCGAGACAGTGTGGAGTCAGTGGGCGTGAAACTCACGCGCCGCAGTGGTGGAGGGAAGGAGTGGGATGGGGCAGCAGCCAGAGGAGGAACAAGAGACGGCAACGCAGAGGGAAAGCTTTTAGAAGAGAAGCAGTTTGTTGGTTGGGAGAGAGGCTGAAGTCACCCAAGAGAGGAGTTTGGTGGTGGTACAAGGGCTGTGAGAGCAGGTGTGTTTGAGTGAGTGGGAGTATGGTGTGGGGTCGTGAAAGGGGATGAGGATGGGCCACATCGGGGACTGTCCGAGAGTAATGGGGAGGGCAAGCAGAACGCTCTGCCCTGACTTCATCTCAGTGAAGTGGGGGGAGAGGCCATCTACCAGAAAGAGGGGACAGGAGGGAGATGGGGCCCTAACAGCTCCAGAAGCCTGTCTGCTCTTCTCTGCGGCTTGGAGCCAGGTTTGGCAGGGCAGCAGGAAGGGGTGAGGGGGACTCAGAAGGTGATCTTGATGGGCAACCCAAATTTCTTGCTAACTCTGTAGACTGAGGACACCCCGGGCCCCCTCCTTGCAATTTCCCTTAGGAAAGTGTTCTTTCAGCCTTTGATCTGAACCCAATCCTTCTTCAATTACCTCGTTTTCTGCCTGGACTACTTGCCAGGGTGACTAGTCCTATCTCTGCCCCCGGCTCTTGGAAGGAGAGTCAGAAAACTGGAAGCACCTCCCAGACCCGACCCCTGACCCCCACTCCCTCTCTCACACATTCCAGAGAATAAGGCCCAGGGGCAGGCTGTATATCTGGGGCTACAGGGCAAACCAGGAGCAGCCTGAGCCCTGACCTTCTTTCCGTCACTTTCTGTTGTGGGACAGGTTGTATCTAAAATCATTTTCATTTTCATTTTGGGGGAGTGAGGAGGAAATGACGGCTCCTGTGGAGGGGCAGGAAAGGCTGAGGTGTGCCTCAGCCAGAGAGGGAAGTCCACCGGGCCTTCAGGGCCCGCAGAGCAGAGGTCAGACAGAACTTGTGTTCAGCCAGCAGGCGGGTGCCTCCCCTCTCGCTTGGCCTGCCTTCCCTTCAGGGGCTGAAGGACAGGATAGAGGTGAGGGGCTGCCCTTGGACTCTTGTCTCCTCTGGTGCCTACAGCCCTCTCTGCCCATCCAATCCGAGATGGAAGAGAGGCCATCTTCACAGCCCAGTGATCCTAGATTAAAGACCATTCCCATGTCACAGGAGACCTGTCTGGCATACGGAGTCCTGACACCAGTGAAAGCCATGTGCCTTTCCCCTTACCTGGCTCTCTGCCCAGTGACAGCCTGCAGAGCTGAGGAACCAGCCCATCATCACACGTGACCTCCCAGACACATTCTAGAGTCAGAGTCCTTCACCCAAGACTGCCCAGTGGTGAGTTTCATGCACTGTGGCAGATCCTTTGAGAGGTTTTAGGGACAAAAGGGGACTTCCACAGTTAAAGCTGACTTTGAGACTCAAATTGCCTTTACCCATCCAGGGACATTAATTCAGCAGCCACTGACTGCAGGACCTCAGCACAGGGGCCCAGAGCTGCAAGGAGAAATTGGGCATGGCAAAAAAAAAAGGGGGACCAGAGCTGGTTCCATGGGTGGATCTGGGGGCCCAGCCCTGAGCTCTTTCCAGCTCAGGTCTCTTCTTCTCAGGAAGGAGGGAGGGCGGCTGGGCGGCAGGAGGGAGGAAGGGAAGCTGCTCACCTGCCGTTGCCATACTTGATGCGAATGTCGCGGCTGCGGTTGAGCTCCTTGCCATCCTTGAACCAGCGGTAGGAGGGCTGGGGGTTACCGGCTGCTGCCTCACACTTCAGTGATTGCTTCTCACCCACCTGTCCCGTCTGGCTCTTCATCTTCTTCAGCTTGGGCCGGGTGGCTGTGGGGGTACAAGGCAGGAGGTGAGCATGGTGGTGGTGGTGGTGGGGGCAGTGCCAAGCATGAGCAGCGGAGGAAAGGCCACTTCCTGGGAGGCTGGAGGAAGGAGAGGGGCCTGGGAGCCACCCCTCCTGGTGTCGTTTACCAGTTCAAGTCAACGTCTGGGATGATGTCATTGTGTGTACTGCCTATGGAGAGTTTCCCTCACACCTGGAACGGTACTCAGAATTTTCTATACATTAGCTGACGAAAATAACCCTATGAGTTCATTGCAATGATTAAACCCATTTACAGATGGGGAAAACGGAGGCTCAGAATGGTGAAGTCATTTCCCCAAGGTGATGAAGCTGGAATTCAAACTTAGATCATGAGGACTGAAGTCAAGGAGACCTAAGTCCTGTCCCAGACCCCCAGGCCTATGCTGGGCCCAGGGGACATAGGTGGGCCAAAATGACAGACACACCTCGTGTCCTCAGGAAATTCAGTCTGGCAGAGGAGCGAGCTGTAACCTGGCAGTGACATCACAGCATGGTTCATGGAGGCTTGGGGGTGCTGAAGCCCTGAGGAGTGACCTCAACCCAGGCTGGGGGAAGAGCTAACTTAGCTAAGAGCTAAAGGATGGGGCTAGAGGAAGGGAGGGTGGTAAGCCAAGCAGAGTCAGCGCTGTGGTTTAGGAGAATTGCACGTGGTCTGGCGAGGTGGGCCGACTTGAATGGGCGTAGTGGAGTGGCTGTGTGGGGGACAGGGTGTGGGGCTGCACTGCTGGGCACAGGCCCAGTCAGGGCCACAGGGCTGCAAACGCTGAGCTAAGAGGCTTCGCCCGTTTTTTCTTGACCACCATTCTATTTCCACATGCCCTGGTCTCCCGTGTTTCACCTCCTTTCTCCCCATCCCCTAACAACTTAAAAAAAAAAAAAAAAAGGAAAATGTACTCTGCTCTTGGAAGGTGATGGCAAGCCCATGCTCTCTGCTGGGGTGTGTGATAATTTCCATCAGGACAGCCCTTTACAGGATGCTGTCATTTGGTCCCCTGAGCTCTATAAGACAGGTGTCACTGTTGACATAAAGTGTGAAGATGAGACTCAGGTTAAGAAACTTGGCCAAGGTCACACAGTCAGGCAGCCAGGCAGACAAAAGCTGGGATTGAAGCCCAGGTATCTGGATTTGCAACGTGTCAGGCTGATGTCCGCTTCTGCAGCCTCAGTGTCTCTTTAAGGATGGGAGAACCTAGCTGAAGGAAGGGTCTGCTGAGACCTGGAATGTTATCTGGGGACTGACTGGCTCCATTCTGGCCATTGGTCCTTCCATTAGCAGCTCAGAGCAACAGCCTGAGCTAGGTCTGGATAAAGACAGGTCTGAGGGCCTGGCTAAAGATAGGGCCCCCTCAGTGGACCTGACCCTGGGCTGGGGCTGTTAGTAGGGAGTAGATGACAGTGGGGTGCCAGGACAAAGGCGATATGGAGAGAAAGGGCTCCCAAAGCCTTAAAAAATACATTACACAGACAAAAAACAGTGCTTGTGAAGTGATTTTTGTTCATTTTAGAAAATTTAAAAATATAGATGGATAAAAAGGAGGAAACAAAGGCACGCATTATCCCAGTACTCACAGACAGCACACACACACTTAACATCTATTTTTAAGCAAAATGGGGTCAGTGCCAGTAACATGTTTTCTTTCATTTAATGAAACACTGTAAGCCTTTCACCTTGGCACTAAATATTAATAACATTTCCCAAACCAACTTCTTAGGACATGCATATCCAGAGAGATAATAGATATCACTTGTAAAAGAGTTCCAAGAGCAAATCATTTTGGGAAATACGTGGGTAAACAGTTAAAGAAATATCTTTGACTTCAGTATGCTTCTCCAAGTAAGGGTCTTAGAGCTTTTTCTGGGAACCCTTAGTAGCATTTCAAGGAAATACGTGGAATAAGTTCTATAACATAACTTATGTGTGTATATATATTTATAGATGTATGAATACTTTAATAGTATATTCACATGATTCAGAATTCAAGAAGTGAAGAGTATATGGCTGAAAAAACAAGTCCCCCTCTAATTTCTGACTATGGCCTTCCCAGGAGGCAACCAATTTTATCAGTTCCTTTTATGTCCTTTTAGGGATCACTAATGCATAGACAAAAAGCTCTAATATTCACACACATTTTTCTATAGCATCATTTTCAGGGTCATGTAATATTCCTATATAGGTATATCATAATTTATGTAACCAATTCCTATCATGGAGTATTCAGCATATGTTCTCACCTTCCTCACCACACCCCCATTACAAACAAGACCAGAGGAACGTCCTTGCAGCTTCATCTTCATTTATAGCCTGTGCACAACATCCTTTGTTCACATCGTGTATACTGTGCAGGCAGTGAGGCTCCTGACTCAGACTGCCTGGGTTCAAATCCAGGCTTTGGCACTTGTTAGCTCTGTGTCCTCAGGCCATTGTCTTAATCCTTTTGTGCCTCAGTTTCCTGCCTGTAAAACACTGGTGATATAAACAGCTTCTACCTCATGGGATGATGGCTGTAGGGATTATATGAGATAATGCATGGAGAGCCTGGCATACACAGAGCATTTAATAAAGGTTAGCTGTTACTGTTATTATCCACAATTATTTCCTAAGGCAATCTTCCTAAAAGTGGAATTGCTGCGTCAGAAGGGTATGCAATCTTCCTCAGCTTTACACGTTGCCAAATTGTATTCTGGAAAGGTTGCACCAATTTGCACTCCCACCAGTGAATGACAGTGCCTGTTTTTTCCACAGCCTCACCAACACGAGGTATTATCAAGTATTTAATCTCCGTCAATTAGCTAGGCAAAAGATAACGCCTCTTTGTTGCTTTAATTTGCATTTGTTTGATTCCTGGTGAGGCTGACTGCTTTTCATAAGTGTGTTGGCTCATTGTTATTTCTTTTCTTTTTGAATTGCCTATTCTTGTCTTTCTACTGGGTGCTTATCTTCTTTCTGATCTGTAAGAGTTCTTTATAAGTATTAAGGCTACTCACTTTTTGCTACAATTTTTTTTCTCCAATTACCTCTTTCTTATAGTTTTCATATTTGGTTTATTATTTTTGTTTGTTTTTGTCACCTGGAGGTTGGATGCCTATCAATCTGTGGGCCTTTCAGGAACTTCATTCATTATTCTAAGTGTAATTGAAGTCCTGCCTCAGCATCCTTTGCCCTTACGTACATCACACCCTCTTCCATCTGCTTGCTCTGGGGCCCCCAGTCACTCTTCATCAATAGTTCTTAGCCCTAGATGCTAATAAGAACCATAGGGGGAGCTTTAAAAAGTATGTAGGTGCCTGGGACATGTCCTAGACATTCTCTCTTTTTTTTAAAATTGAAGTATAGTCAGTTACAATATGTCAATTTCTGGTGTACTATCCTAGACATTCTGAAGCAGGGCCGGTGAGAAGGAGGTCCAGGTGTGTGGGTTTTAAAAATATATAATAAATATGTAACATTCCAGGCAAGTGCACATATCCTACACTTGATCTTAACCAAAAGGCCAAGAAGTGATAGCGCACACATCCTAAGTGTATAGCTCAGGACTAGCTGCATACTGAACACATCTTCACAGCTGGCTTTTTTGCTCCAAGGTTCGGTTGACACCCAGTGATCTACCCTCTTGATCATCTGGTGACCTCCAACTAGGCTCCTCCCCCTTCTTGTGAGCTGGGACACTAAGAGCTCTTTTCAGGTTCTCAAGTGATTCCTTCCCCTGTTTGGAGAGCACTGACTTTCCTTGAGGTTCTGAGACAAAGGCGCCCCCTGACTCCCCCTCCCTCTCAATGAGCCTGGTGGGAGGAGATGGTGGTCACTCTACTACCTCCTGACATGTGTCCTGGTGTAGTACTATGCACTAGGCCCATGGCCACTGCCCAGCGGTGGTGGTGACGGTCACATAGAGACCCAGAAACAGCAGGTGCAACCCAATTCAGAGGGCCTGAGGAACTAGGGGCGTCAAGGTCGGTCCCTGCCACCAATGGAAAACCCAGGATTGTTTCCGATCACAAGGAGCCACCCCATCTAGTGAGAACCCTGTGAGACCCAACAGCCACTTCTTGACAGCCTGCTCACTTGTTCCCCATTCATCCATTCGTTCATCCTACTACATGCTGGGCACTGCTCTGGGGCCTGGGTGTAGAGCAGTGAACGAGACAGATAAGCTTCCTGCTCCTAGGGAGCCTGCATTAGTGAGGAGGGTAGAGAATAGCAAAAAATCTCAGGAAACATGAGGCAGTAATAAGCCCTGGGATAAAGGCCTTGAGGTGAGAATGAGTTTGGTGAGTTCAAGGGATGGAAGATGCCCAGGTGGCTGGAAGATTCTGGAAAGCAGGGGTGGTATGAGGGGAAGTAGGCCCAGGTGGCTGACGTGAGGCTATGTGAGCCAGGACGAGAAGTCTGGGTCTGTTTTGCCTTTTCTTTTCCTACTGGTTCTGTGCCTACTAGGAAAATTGAAATTAGGTATGCAGATCACACTAGATTCCTATGAGACAGCCCTGGTCTAAGGAATGACAAAATAGAAGTTAGCGTCCATTTGAATCATGCCCTGTTCTTTACCAAGAATATTCTTTTCTATCTCTTAACGGTTCCTCACAATCATCATCTGAGATGCCAAAAACTGTCTCCTGCTCCAGCAGCATCTGGTCCTCCTCCCTCCCAGATATCTTAGTTCACGGCTCTTTGAAAGCCAAAGATAGGTGTTTGGAAAAGGAAGAGGACCCCGAGAATAGGTTGCATTTTATGCTTCAGGCAAGTCCCTTGGAGGGAGGGGTGGCAGCTCAGAATGCCCACTGGGTGGCACCAGGAACACTGCCCAGAGGACCTCTGCACCCTCACTGCTGGGCCTGGAGCCTCATCAGGCTTTCTGTGGCGAGAACTGTGGACAACCTGCCCCAGATGGCCTTGGATTTTTGTAGATGTGATGGGAAGGCATCAGAGGTTTGTAAGTTGGGAAAGGATTTGATCTTACTTTCTGCATATTAAGCTCATTCTTATCCTGAGCCCCATTGCTTCTCCCCCTGGATCCAGGGCCAGCCACAGGCTCTCAGCCCCCTAGTCAGTCAACATGTGGTTACTGAGTGCCTACTGTGTGCCAGGTTCTGGGCTTTGTCCCAGACAGTGATGACCTAGCCACATACGGAGTAACCACTCCCACACACTGCGGAGTCTAGCTTGTTGTTCTCTGTTATTGTTTTGTTACATAAGAAATACATTTCTGTTGTAGAAAAATTATACAACACAAGTAAGGAAAAAGAAAAGCACGTTTAACCCGTTCAGTTACCACCAGAGAGAGAACCACTGTCAACATTTTCAAATATCTCCTGCAAGACTTTTCTCTTTAAAACAGCTTATATCCTACCTTTTTTCTGGTCAATATATTGTAAAGACATTTCCCCAAGTCTAGAACTTTAGATCTAAATAATTTTAGAGGCTGCATAATATTCCATTGCTCAGATGAATTTGTTAGGTTGTCTCCAATGTTCTGCTAATATTAACGATACTGCCAAAAACTTCTCTGTAAATTCAGCTTTGCTGCCAAAGGGAGGAGTCACAGCCCTGAGGGTCCGTGTGTCTGTCATGGCACAGAGAGGGGACTCTCAAAGGCCCAGCACAGAGAAGAGCAGACAGATGAGAGGCTTCAGGGAGAAGCAAGAGGAAGATGTGTGCTCAAAGGAAGGGGATGGAAATTCCAACACCTTGCCTCCACGCCTGTCACTGATACCCTGCTTCCCTGGGGGCTGCTCCTTCTCCACACATGGAGGGTCAGGCGGCAAGCTGACGGCCTAGGTGGCCCTTGGGTGTTGGTCCCTTCACCTCCCATAACGTCTCCTCCTCAGGCCAAGCCATGTCTCCTGACCTCCCATCCTCCTTGAGAGGTTACTTCGTCCCATTTCCTTCTTCCTGGAACGGGGCCCAACTAAGCGGCAGGACTAGGACGTTCTGGAGCGGGGGTGTGGGGACATCTCTGGCAACTTTATAGTAAGAGGAAGGTCTCTCACGGACGACCTGGGTCTCTACAAAAAGATTTCCTTTGACGAAGGGTCCCATAAAACTTTAAGACACACTTCAGTTGCCACAGGTCGGACCGTGGGTATCTGGGGGCTTCTGCTTGCTTGTCACCTGATGCCAAGCTAGGGCATCTGGCCTGCATCTGTGTGACAAGGAATCCCCAGAAAGCACCTCACTGAAGATAACAACAGTCAGAACAACCAGGGCTGCTCCTTTCCCACATCCCAGCCCCGAGGCCAGGAGGTACCGCTGCTGCCAGCAGCCTGACCTCATTCCTCTCAGCAGTGGGCGGTGGGTGCGGAGCCCGCAGAGATCTGAGAGCAAGACAGACGCCCGGGACACGGCCAGGCAGCCCAGCCAGGAGGCCCTGGCCCAGCTTCCCTCCCAGCAACCAGGGGGCAGGGGCAGTGGACTCTTAAAAGGGTTAATGATCCTCACCTCATGACTAAGGCTGAGCAGTCCCCTTTGCAGGGCAACACCTGGAGACAATGCGGCCAGCCCGCCTGGCATCAAAGTCTCGCACTGTCCTGCTGCTGACAGGCTGCGAGCTGGCCCCCTCCCCACCCTTCTCCTACCCACAAAGTGACTGTGACCTATTGGAGGTTAATTATAGACTCCAAGTTCAAATGAGAAAGAAAGAAAACAACAACTAACCCTACAGCTGGTTTGAGTGGGCACAGAGGGCCTGCTCTGAAACGGGCCTTCTGGCGTCCTTCCCGTGGCCTGCCCGGGAGCCACTCAATGTGCACAGGCCAGGACTCCCAGAGGGAGTGTGCGCCCCGCTGGGCCCCTTGGCTTTCCCTGAGCCACCACTCCTCGGCAAACCAGGCAGAGCCTGATGCCTGGGCTTGCCTTGCCCTCTTCTCACATCCATACAACAAATACCCACCTCCAACAGTCACTGTGATGTGCCAGGCCCCTACCAAGCATGAGGGATCTGGTGCTGAGCAAGACACAGCCCCTGTGGTCGGGCTCCACCGAGACTGGGATGGGGCGCTGCCTCACTGAGGGCCACTTTCCCTGCACCAGGGAAAGCCAGCCTGGACCTGTTGGGCTCTCAGCTCAGCAGGCCAGGAGCCTGGCACCTCAGCTGCAAGGTAGAGAAGAGGGGCCAGGGCTGGTTGGGAATGGGAGCTAGGGAGGGGAGGCAGATGCTGGTGCAGGTGGGGGGTGGGGTGGTAAGAAGGGGAAGGGAGGATGGAGGAGGCAAAACTTGGCATCTCTAAGACCAACAGAAATATTTCCTGCCTTTAGCTTCCCCTGACCATCCAGCAGCACCCAACCGCTGACACTCAGCCCTCCAGTGTGAGGGCAGGGCATGAACAGGCCCAGCCTGGCCACCAGGGCCAGCACTGTGCCCGCCCCGCCCCAGCCCCTCTGCCAGTAGCCAGGCAGCCTGACAAGCGCTGCCGCCTCGGGGCCCTCCCATGCGGTTCCTTGCCCAGGCTCAGGACTGAGACGTAGGACATGAGCAGCAGAGATGGGGGAGTGTGGGGAAGGCCACCTCTGCCTGGGAAGATGGCACAGGGTCACAGAGCAGAGGTACCAGTTGCCGGGGCAGCATTCAGGTACTAGCAGAGATGTGCAGTGTCCCTGGTTCTCACCAGCGCTTGGGCCACAGACACCTCAGATTGGCTGAGAGGAGCAGCACAAAACAGAGGAAAGAGTGATGACTGAGGACACAACAGCACAGGTCTTCATCCTGCTCTCCCCACTTTCCAGCTGTCCATCCTTAGGTGAGTGGGTTAGCCTCTCTAGGCCTCAGGTGACTCACCTATAAATGACACCCTGCCTGTCTTAGAGAAAGCTCTCTATGGACAGATGGAAGAGATTCTCATCTCTTTCGCTGCTGGGGGTGGAGGTAGGGACAAAGCAGATGATGGTCCTGGAAGGCCATTACCACGTGGCCAACTCTGCTTAGTCTCCTCGTTGGGGAAGGCTGAGCCCTGGCCCCGGGGAACCCTCAGTGAAGAAAGCCTGCTGCTGATGGACTAGGCCACCCCTTGTTTGAGGAACCCAAAGAGAGCTGAGGAGGGGATTCCAGAGCCCCTGTCCCCTTTGGGATGTGTCTGCACTTTTGGCCTCCTGAGCCTGGCTGGAGAAAGTTGTTCCTGAAGCTCTGGGTCACGGGGAAATGAAGTGGGGTCAGGAAAAGGGGAGGCACCTTCTACACCAGACAAGACTGGCTTCTCAAACTGAGATGCACGCAAAGCCACAGGATGACCTCAGTGGGCCTCTTTCTGAAGGTTTTGCCAAGCTCATTAAGGAAAAGCAGCACATTTGTATGAAAACAAACCTATGATGGAGTACAATATCAAGTTTATGTGGATTTTAAGATAAAATAAAAATACAAGAATTCAAAGAAATGTTGGGTTTCAGAGAAAGGTCTTAGCAGGCAAGGATACAGGCCCATGTGCTCGCCAAATGCAGATACCCCAGTGGGTGCAGGAGGCCCAGGCTGCCAGAGGCCTGGCCACCCTCCTGGCAAGTCATCCAGGGAAAGTCCTAGCTGAAGCACTCTGGGGTCTGGGAGGGCTGAGATGTGGTCCTAGTGGTCCAGGCTAGTGAGAGAGGACTCTGGAAAGAACTCACCCTAAAACAAATCACTGCCTAGACCTTCAGTCACTAGCTCACATGCAACATGTGGAAAACCAGTTTCTGCATCTTCTCAACCAAGACTGCTCTTTCTCCTGGGTTCCCTTGTTCAGTCACCTTGTCTACTGGACAACTCTGTGTCTGTCTTGATCCTCCCTAAAGGTTGGGGCCGATCACCTTCCACCAAGCCTCACCCTCATAACCCTCCATCTGCCAGGCCCTGTTTCAGGCCATACTGCTCCCCTAGAACCACTCCACCAACAGTGGACACTGGGAATTGAGAAACCTTCCTTGGCTCCATGATGTCTGTAGAAGAAAGGCTGAGGCCTTCCTTGGCTAGCAGCCAGTGGGGACACTCGCTGGGTCAGTGAATGGGCCCCCTTCCCATACACACCTCTCCCTCCCACTTCCCTTCAGGAGTTGTATATTCCGGGCAAACCAAATCACACGCTGTTCCCCAAATGTGCCTGCTTTGTATTCTGCCTGCCTCATATGCTCTGCTCACGTCCCCCCACTGCCACACCACTCCCCTCCCCACACAGAAGCAGTTAGAGTCAGACACAGAGGCATTCTGGCTCTGCCCAGTGTCTTGTATGACTAGACAAGTTACTTAACCTCTCTGAGCCTTAGTTCCTTGGCTGTAAAACAGGGACATCATCACCCACCTCTCAAGATTGTGGTAAGAATTAAATGAGGATAATGTATGTCAAGAACTTAGCACAGTGCCTGGAACAGAGAGAGCTCAATATAGCTGGCGGTTCTTATGAATTTAAATCCCTCAAGATCACCTCAGATGCCACCACTGTCTCTAATCCACCCAGCCAAGAGCAACCTCTGCCTCATATAGACTCCTTGAGCATTTCACTTGCCCTACTTGGGGCTTCCTACCTGGGAGCAAACTGGGTTCTTATCTTTCTAGACTGAGGATGTCAAGGAGGGGAAGTGTCTAGCATTGCTACACTCCTGGTGCCTGCACTGAGTAGGTGCTCACTGCTCACTGGCTGGAAGAATGAATTAATGATGTAGGTCTGGGCTGTGACTAATGGGTGCCTCACCATGGCCCAGATCAAGACTGCTACAGGCACTCGGGAGGTTGAGGCCTCTTGATGGCTAATCCCAGGGCCCTTTCCCACCCAACATGCCTCTTCAACTCGGCCCTTTCCTGCCCCCTCAGCCAAAACAGGCATCTGCCCCAGGAGAGCAGAGCAGATGGTGCAGGGGGGCCTCACTGAAGGACGACTCTTGCTTTGGACCCCTGGGGTCCGATGGCTGAGGGGCCCCTGGCTGAGGGCAGGAAGCTCAGCCAGGGCAAGCTCTTCCCGTGAGACTGCTCCTCCTCAAAGAGGAGAAGGGGACCACTAGGTGCCCGTGCACAGTGGGGATGAGCTCGTAACGGCCTCCTTCACGAGTTCACTCAGCACGCACTGGGCTCTCCGGACGTGCTGGGTGCTGAGGGTCAGGTGACATGGCCTCGCCCGGTGGGGTTCTACTGAGTGGGGGTACTGCCCACACAGGGGGATCAATACTGAAACGGGGAGGCATTGGTGGCACATATACCTCAGCCCCCCTCCTCCCTTTGGGGCCAGGGAAGGCTCTGCGGAGGGGGCAAAGCCTGTGCTGGGCCTGAAGGGTGACAGGAATTGGCTGAGAGAGATGGGAGACAGTGCTCCTGGCAAAAGGAACAACAAGTTCAAAGGAGCGCAGCAGGAGACCACGGTGCACTCAGGGAATCCAGGCCACAGTGGTCGGGGGAGGGACAGTGTCGCCAGAAGCCACTTCTCTCCTTCTGGCCAGGTAGCTGCCACAACTTTTGCCTTGTGGGTGTGCAAACTTCTCTCTCTGGGCCTCAGTTTCCCCATTTGTACAGTGAAGGGACTGGACCATGAGCTCAGCTCCAGCCTTGGCTGACTGCACGAGATGTCACAGGCCTCAGCCAGGCCCAAGCCTCCAGAATCCTTCTAAAGTGCTGCCGGCTGGTGCGCTGTCCCGAGGCAAAGCCCACAGCCCCCTCCACCCACCATCACCACACAGGTCCGGACTAATCGGCTGGGACTACTACAGGAGCCCTGGCTGTGCCCTCCTCTTGCCGATCCTTCCACAAACCGCTGCTGGCTGTCGCCCAAATAGCGGCTCTGGGAGACCAGGTCAGCCTCCGACTTCACTCCCTGCTATTTCAGAGAAGTCTAAACTCACCAGCCTGACATTTTGAAAAACTGGCCCTGATGGTCTCTCTCTCCTGGTGGGCAGCGTTGCCCTTGACTTCCCAAACACCCTCTGTTCCCCATTTTTGTTCACGTGGTTTCCTCAGCTGGAATGCCCGGTCCCTTTAGATCTCTCCACCACAGTGCTTCCATTTCTCCGAGGTCTACGTCAGCCCCATCTCCTCCAGAAGGCCTCCCCAGATTCCTCTGATGGGACTGAGTCTCTCTTCTGTCCACTCTGTGTCACTCCTTTCCAGGGTCAGCCTTGCAACTGTAGTTAGGTCTGTCCCCATCTTTCTCAGTCTGCAAGGTGGCAACCCCATTCCCCTTGCAGCCCACGAGCATCGTGCCTGCCACAGGTGCTGATGTGCTGGGTGAGCAGCGGTGGTGCTGGCAGGCCCTCTGCAGAGCTCTGCTCTGGGAGGCTGGGCCACAGCTCAGCCAGTGGTTCTCACACTGTAGCACACATCACAGTCAGCCAGAGAGCTTGCTGAAACATACATGCTGCCCCCATCCCCACAGTTTCTGATTTAGAAGGTCAGGGGTAGGGGGACCAAGAACTGTATTACTAGCAAGTTTCAAACTGATTCTTTAAACCAGTTTCCCACTGATGTAAATCTTCACCTTTTGCACAAGGGGCTCCACAGGACCAGAAAACTACCCAGATTGGTGCTAGATCTAGCTGGATTCTCTGGACCCCCAGTTTGGTTTCTGGCTAGACAACTTGACCATAATAACCTCAAGCTTCACAGGAACTCTTCTCTGTTGGTACAGCCTCATTGTGTCAGTGCCCTAGAGTTCCTGTTCACACCTTACTGCCCCAATCGCAATGCAATCTCCTTCTGAGGGCAGGAACTCAACCTGCCCATCTTTGTATTCTTAAACCCTGTCCAACATCCAGGAAGCAGTTGTGTGATGGGAAGGACCTGATCCAACAAGTGGACCAACAGAACATCCTATGTTCCTCACTGGTTGGACTTGAGGGGCACAGACAGCGGAAGAGTCCAGAGCCAGGTAGTCTGTATGTGGCAAAGCAGAGGAGGGGGCAGACTTGAGCTTAAGATCCCATCCTGCCACTAATTTATGCCGGATGACATGCAAGTCATGGACTCTCCCTGCCTTAGTTTTCTCATCTGTGAAGTGGGGACGATAAAATAGTCCCTATACTTCAGAGAACCAGTACTGGTGTGTAGTAAGTGCTCAGTAAATGCCTCCTTTCTCCCCACTCCTCCCTCATCCTCCACCCCAAGCAAGTTAGGCATGGACATGTTCCTACTTCTTGGAAGGCGTTACTCACCATCCAGACTCAGCTCAAATGTCACCTCCTCTTTGAAGCCCTCTGTACACCCTCCTAGGAGAGCAAATTTTTCCTTTCCTCACCATACACTGCATGTGTCTCTGGCTTTACACTTGGTTCCAACCATAGGTATTTGTGTAAGGATCTGTCTGAGCTTCTCGAGGGCAGGGGCTGCTGATTTATTCACGTAGGAGGACTCAATAAATGCAGAACTGAATATACAACGGTGAACAAATGCACATGCAGTTTGTATAGTTACTGTGTGGCCAGGACCTGGAAGTCTTGATGAATGGATGGATGGCTAGGCCAGGGCTGGGCTGGAGGAAGACAGGACGTGTGGTACTTGCCTCTGCTAAGTTATAAATGGTGGGCTGCAGGCTCAGACATGGTGGGGAAGTACAATGGGCACGTGGTTCTGATGGACCCCAGGTCTCAAGTCTTGGTAGTGCTTTGCCTGTGTTTTGTTTGTTTGTTTGTTCTGTTTTTTTAAAAAAACCTTTCTTCCCTATGCCTACCTCTCAGGCCAGCCTTGTGGGCCAGAGAGCAGAGGAAGCCTAGCAGGGTGAGTGGGGCTGACGACCTGGCATGGGTAGCCACGCTGGGAAGCCCACCCCAGGCCAGGGCTAGGGCTTGCCCGTGTTAGGCCAGCACCTTTTCCACCATACACTCCTCACTCTGGCACCACCCTAAGGTCAGGGCTGGTCTAACTTGGCCTAGAAGCCCCCAGCACCAAGGTCAGAGGGCAGTAACAAGGATGACTTATGGATTCTGGTCAATACACGAGTCCAAGGGCTTCTGCTGCCTCTTCTTCCAGCAGCTCGCAGAATCCACATGGGCCAGAGGGCCTGAGGGAAGGAAGGGTCCAGCTCACACTCTTTTAAGGGAGACTCTTCCCTTTGCAGCCTGAAGCCCTCAGTCCAATTTTACTTCTATCCTAGACCTGCTGGCCACCTGATTCCCCCACCCCAACCCCCACTGCTGTGCCAGTCTGGAAGGACTAGGGCTCTCTGTCCCCTCGTCCCCACTGCTGAGTGCCTGGGACCTGGGCTGAGCACTGATGAGTCCTGGTGTGTGAACTGCTTTGAGCTTGGGATGAAAGCCTGCTGAGAAGTACAAAGTCGCTCTCTGCTTGTTGTTATTGTTCCTAATGAAACCCGAGGTGCCAGGGAGCAGAGCGTGAGGCACAGGCTGAGTCCCAGAGGGGCAGGAGGACCGCTCCAGGTGCTGGGCTCAGCAGGGTCAGCGAAGGGCCAAGGCCAGAGGTGGAGGCTGCCAAAAGCAACTGCCAGATGTGGCTCAGCCATGTGCACACAGGCAGGCACATCACCACCTCTGACCTGGCCCCAGACAGCCTACAGACAGGAGTTTATCCTAGAAGTCTGGGCACTGTCTTACCAAAGGCAGGAGATGGAAAAGATGAAAGAGAAAGGCCTCGCAAGGATTTCTTTGCTCATGTTCAAATGAGATATGTTCAGCGCTCTCAGCTAGTGATGCTAATCCACCTTCATACCCCAGTGAAGACCAAAGCCTACCCTCTGCCCTCCTGTGGGCAGACACAGGGTCCCAATTCACATGGGAGCTCCAACAGAGGGGAGCTTTCCATCAAACCCTGACCGGTCTTTCAGGGGGCACACAGAAAAGACTAGTGACTTAGAATCGAATTCCAAAGTCATTCTTCAAAACAACACAGCACTTTCAGGGGTTATCAGTTTCTCTGGGGCCAGCTTTTCCCCCTCCTCCCACCCTAATCCCACAGCTCTCCTCAGATTCTCAAAGACACAGAGCCTGAGGGCTGAGGCTCTGCCCTTGCCGTGGAGAAGGTGAGATCTGAGAGCAGAGCACATTTCCAGAGGCCTGGAGGGTCAGTCAGTGCCTGGGGCCACACAGGCTGGACCCCAGGTACATGAATGAGCTTATTATCCAAGCTCACTGCTGCCAAGGCCAGCAAGGCTATGCCAGCCACCCCCAGCCCCACCCCCTGGTTTAAGGGAAAATGAGGGATGGGGGAAAACGAGTCCCAGGTAGGGATACCACAACTCTCAGTGAGTCATGGAGTGGAGCTCACACCTGTTGTTCAGCCCCACCCGGCACTCCTGTGTTGAGGAAAACGAAAAGCCCATTTCCCTGTATTGGCCTGAGTTTGTGAGTGTAGGGGTACCCTTTCTGCTATCTGTCAAAGAGGAGGTGGGGGGCTGCTGGATGTGTGGTCAAGAACAAGGGGGCCAATTAATACCTCCTCCTTTTCCCTTCCTTTCCCCCTCCCGCTTTCCAGATTCCCTCCCCCACCTAAGCTGAAGATTTTCATGGATAGCTTGCTCCCACTCTCCATGTTTGCACCTCCCAATCTTTCAACCAAATGTGGGCCCGCCCTGGCTAAGACCCCTCTCCAGCAGCCCAGTGTCTATGTTCTCCCTGGCTTGGGCACTCGGAGCATGAAATGAGAGGACACGGTAGCCTCAGATGGGCCTGGAGGGTGGTTCTGAGGGAGGCCTTGGGCTCTAGAAGCCACTCTTGGCTTAAGAACTTATCCTACCAGGTTTGAATTCAGAACCCCCCACCTTCACCCACTCCTCGCCAATCACATAGCAGGGATTTAAGACTATTGCTTCTCATTGACATGGTTTCTCCTGATATCTTGTTTCAGAGCATGACTCTCTCCCATGACTTCCCCATTCCAGAGTGTCCTAGGTCTCCAAAGTTCCTATAGCTCAGGTCTTAGGTCTGTTTGACCAGCCAACTCCCTGAAGGAACTATTCTGAAGAGCTGCCCACTGGGAAGCAGAAAGCAAGAGAAAGCAGAGAAGAGACAGCAGGAAAGATTATCATTAGACCTCAAGAAGGACTTCCTCAGGGTAGAAGATGCTGGAAGAGACCACTAAGAGAACTGTGCAATCTCCTACTCATAGCCCACTCCCACCTCTGCCCCAACACATACTCTGCTGTCAGCAGCAGGCATGACAGCTGGTTTCCAAGCACTATTGCTGCCCACCTGCTGAAGCCCACCACATGGTTTGCTACCAGCTTTCCTCCTGCAACCTTGACTTTGGGAGGGAGCCTTTACCTAATCAGCCTTCCAAGATGCCCACACTAGGATGGGTGTAGTCGGGGTAGGGAGGAGAGGGGTGGCTCACTGAGCCAAATCCATGAATTTTTGATCCTGAAAATAGGCACCCTGAATTCCTTCAGGTCTCAGATTGGAGGTCATCCCACACTACAAGAACCTAGCTTAAGCTGTCCCACATTAGTATGGCCAGGGCCGACCAACAGCATCCATTACCTTACAGAGGACTCCTAGACACACTCAACCAGCAGACAGAGGCAAACAGGCTTTCTTTATGAAGAAGAAAACTCGGCCCTTAGCTCCTTGTCTCTACTGGGCTGAAGGTGGTGTTTAACTCCTAGACTTTTCCCAATAAAGAGACCTCAGAGGCTGCCTTGCTACCTCTTCCCCCTCCTTATACAGAAATTCAGAAAAGGAAAGGAATTTGGCCAAATTCTCAACTACAACTGAAGCCTCCCAACTCCCAGTCCAGTGCTTTTTGAAGACATTTTTATGTTGCAGCTCTGGCAGGAGCTCCAGTGGGGGACAGAGATCCAGTAAAATGGGCATCATTGTCCAGAAATGCTGATTTGAAGCCCCAAGACCTACCTCTGGAACTTATTTTGTGACTTTAACCTTAGTAAGCCTCAACTGCTCCCTCTGTAATATAGGGCTGGGACCACCTACCCCCAGGATAATTATGAGGATTAAATGGAGATGAAGCCTTTGAATATGCCCAGTCTGCTGATTAGTACAAAATAGGCATTAAAAAAGGCTTGCCTGCAGAAGAAAAAAGTGAAGAATCGGGGGTTTCTCAACTGCATCCCAATAACGCAAGCCTGCTTCTGGAGAGGAGGACACCCTGGCCCATCCATGAAAAGCTCAAAACCGCTGCACCCCGCAGCTGCCCGGGGAGGGCACCAAAGTGGGTCTCAGCACAGGCTCTGCTCACCTAGAGCACCTTCTCACCTCCCTGCCTGCGGACAGAACCCAGGGAGCTACTCCTGAAGACCAGAGGGTGACAAGTGCCTGATGCCTGGTCCAGTTCTGAGGGAAATATCTATCAGAAGCAGCAGCTTCCTACTCCCTGGGGCTTGCCGGAACGGGCATCCCCTTCGAGTCACCGGTGGTGGCAGGCGCTGCTGCCCTTGCTCCAATGGCTGAGCAGAACTCATGGAGGTGTGGCACATGGATAGGAGCGAGCCCAGAGCACAGAGCACAGCCGAGGCCGGGAAGCAGTGACAGCTCCCTGAGCGCTGTGGACAGGACAGGCCCTGCGTCTGTCCGTCTGCTGTCTTTCGATCCTCGCCCCCGGCCCTAATCCGCCCCTCGCTGGGGACTCCTCTCCTGCAGGCCGGTCCACGCGGGTTGCGCCTCTTTCCCGCCCCCTCCGTCCGGACGCTGCGGCCCGGGGTTAGGGGCGCACAGCCACCGATCAGCTCCGGGTGCGTAGTCCCTTGCCCGCCAGCCACGGAGACCCGCTCGCACGCAGGCACTCGCGCCCCTCGGTGCCTGTCACCTCGGCGGCTGTTCACACAGCCCCGGACTCGCAGCGCTGGGGGCGGGCGAGCGGGCGGCAGGTTTCTCCCGGAGAAACGGGTGTCTAGGCGCGCCGAGGTGCCGTACCTTTCTCCCCGGGTTCAGGCTCCCGCTCGCGCTCCCTCTTCTTCCCCTCTCGGTGCTTCTTGCCGCGGCCTCGGCCCTTCCTCCTGGACTCCGACATTCTGCCCGGGGTCCCAGGCGGTGGGACGGACGCGAGGCGCGGGAGGCAGGGACGGCCTGAGCTCTCCGCTGCCGCGCTGCGCCCCCGCCGCCTGCAGCCCCGCTGCCCGAGCGCGGCGCCTTTCTTATAGGCGGTCACACCCTCCGGGGGAGGGGAGCAGTGAGCCTTAACTCTTCCCCTCCCGCGCCCGCCGCCCTCGCCCCCCCATCCGCACCCGCCCTGCTGCGGGCGCCGCGGGCGGCCGGGCCTGGCCCTGGACCCCTCCTCGGGCCCACCGAGGAAGGCAGGACCAGCGCCCAGATGGAGCGCCATAGTCCTCCTAGCCGGGGAGGGGATTGGAGCTGGGCCGGGGGCCTGAGCCGTGATTGGGGAAGGGGAGTAGAGATCCCCCAGCGAGGGCCAGGCTGAGGACAGCATGGGGGTGGGGAGACAGCGAGAGTAGGGCCCAGGAAGGGACCGAAATGAAGCCCACTGGCCAGCCTAGCAGAGTAGGAAGCACTCTTGTTTTTTGCAGTCTGTCTCCACTGCTTCGTGTCCCCACCAGCTCTGTCAGCCCGCCCCGACCCTACGGGCAGTTTGCCTGTGTCTCCTCATCCCTGAAGGTCTGGCCACCACCCCGTGGTATGCCACCAACTGGGGGAAAATCTTTTATGCAAGCACCATTTGTGCTTGGCTGCGGGGGTCTCTGGCCCAGGAACCTCTCCCAGCCAGGGCGGGCTGCAGCCTGAGAGAAACCTGGGTGCCCCAGGTGGCTAGTAGCGCCCCCTCCCACACACACTGACAGCCCAGGCTGCCAGCACCAGCTGGCTCTTCTCTTCAAGGTCTCTGATGGTGAATTCAGACACTGGATCTCCCCCACCCCCTCCCCCCGCAACACATCTCTCAAAAGCCAATGGACAAGGGCTGCCAGAAAGGACAGCGTCCTGCCTCCTGCCTGGGTGTGGTGCTGAAAGGGTTACATAGCAAAGGCTCTCCCTCTTCTGGCTCCCAGAAAGCCTGAGCCTGCGGTTTGCCTGCCTCGTTCTGCCTGAGGTGTCCCCTTACAGCCATCCCAACTGGAATCCGAGTCAAAGATCATCTCAGCCAGTCCTCTGCCTCCTCAGGAGAGGGTCCCAAGGCTTCTCTGGATAGTGTCCTCCTTAGGAGGGCCTGGAGCAGGCTAGAACTCTGGGTCAAGGCCAGGGACTCTGAGGCTCCAGGGCTGCCTGGGGGCCTGGCCAGAACTTGAGGCCACACTGGGGGCAGGAGGTGGGGGTGGACATGGAACGAGAGAAGATGCAGCAGTGCCCACGCAGAGGGCTCATCTCCAGTCTCTTGGGGCCTCAAGCCTGTCCCATCAGGGGCTAGCTTTGGGAAGGCAGAGTGTAAGAGATCTCCCACATCCCAACTCAGGTACAGTGAGCACTCACTTCAATTCATGTAGTATTGCTCTCTCTCAGGTGGTGGCCAGCAGGGGTCCTGGGCAGAGCCAGACTCCAGGGCTCACTCCTGCTCCAAAATCCTACTCACTCAGCTTCCAAATTGGCATTCACATCCATCCCTCCCCAGCCACTCGGTCACTGCCTCAGTTTACACTTTCCTCCTGTCCTACAGACTCTGGTCTCCTTGCCTGAAGTCTTGCCCTCTCAGTTCTGACCTCCTCAAGGCCATCAGAGTGATCTTGCTAAAACACAAACCAGGTCCCTTTACTCACTATTGCTGAGTTAAACCTAAGCTCTTCATTGATAGCCAAAGCTCTATTCCATTGGGTCCCAGCTCAAAGCCTTCTAGCCTCTAATCCTGCACCTTAGCCACATTTACCTACAAGTCAAACACACCACATTGTCTCCTCTCCATATCTTTGCACAGACTAATCTCTCTTCCCAGAATGTTCTTCCCCCCCCCCTTCCCTTCCTCCCTGCCTGGCCTGGCCAACCTCTCTGTTCAATCATTTAGCAAATATGTAGTAAGACTTATTGTGTTTCAGGCCCAGTGCTATGTGCTGGGGATTGGCTGTGAGCAAGACAAACAATGGGCCTACTGACATGAAGATGACAGTCTTGGTGGGGATGGACAAACAACTAATTACACAAATAATGAATTAATTAAAATTTGTGTTAAATATTGAGACATTCACTCAACAGATATTTCTGTATGTTGACATACAGGTTGATAGAGGAAACAGATTGTAGTGAAGAAAGTCTTTCCCTAGGAAATATTTAAACTGGGATTCAAAGAATGAGCAGAAGTTGGCCTGACTAAAGGGAGGTGGGGAAGAGCACTCTGGGCAGAAGAAACAGTATATCCAATGGCTGTGGGGCAGAAAGGAGCTTTTGTGCCTTTGCAAAACCAAAAGACAGCATGGGTATATGTAACTGAGTGTGCGTATGGGGGGTGTACGGCTGCATGTAAGGTGTGTGTGTGTGTGGTGGCACACGTGTGTGGAAGGACCCTGGAGAGGAGGCAAGCAGGGGTCAGACCAAGCAGGACACTGTAGGCCTGGTAATGGCATTGGTGATAATCCTAAGAGCAATGGTCTGCTTCCAAAACTTTTGAAGTAGTTCATGTGAGAGATGGGAGAGGGCAATGATTAGATTCTCTGCTTCCTTAGTACTTTTAATGCATATCTATACGAACACATTGGGCGGGTAGGGCAGAGCTCAGTGGTTGACCGTGTGCTTAGCATGCACAAGGTCCTGGGTTCAGTCCCCAGGACCATTAAAAATAAATAAGTAAACCTAATTACTCCTACTCCCCAAATTAAAAAATTTAAAGAACACATCTCTTTGTTTTTAGTTTCTACCTTTGTCTCCCTCACTACAGTCAGGCCCCTTTAGGGCCAGGAGCCCAGCACCTGGCATATGGGAGGTGGTCAGTAGGTCCCAGGGGACAGAACAGTGACCACCCCCCTCCTGCTAGTGAAGAATACATGGGCAGCAGCAAGACGAAACGGCTCCAAGTGGGAGCCTGTAGCCTGCTGGAGGTACCTTCTCCTGGGCAGAGCTCTGCTGGCTCAGTATCCATGCAAGATTCGAGTCGGAAGTGCCACAGGAACTCAGGGAGATGGGGTTTGAAGGAGGTCCTCCAAGGGGTTCCAGTGAATGAGGTACAGCAATGACCTGGGCACTGGCTCAGGAGACAGTGAGCAGACGAGGTTTCTGTTAGGAATCTACGGGCGCTACTGGCAGTTAACCTGGCTCACACTTCCTGGGCGCCTGGTGTGCACCAGGGCACAGCGCTGAGCACGTTATACACGTTATTTCTTGCAATGTCCACAACACTCCGGCTGGGTAGGTTCAGTCATTATCCCTGTCCTACAGAGGAGGCAACAGACACTAAGAATGATGAGATTGCTCATTCAAAGTCATGCACCTGGGAAGCTGCAAAGCAAGGACACATAGCCACCTTTCACTAGGGCCTCTTCCCCATTTCGCTCCCCTGCTGTACGCAGGCCAGAGATGCATCCTGACTAGCAGGCTGAGGCTTTTGTAAATGAGGGGAATTCACTGATGATTTCTTGAGAAAGGGAGTGACACGAGCATTAGAGAAATTCATCTGACTGGAGTGTGCAGGTTGGATGGGAAAGGGAAGGGAATAGAGGCAAGCGAACCAGTTAAGCAGGTCAACCATTCAATATCTATTTTTTAAATAGAGCCTACTGTGTGCCAGGCTCTGAACATTGCAAAGGTCAGGTAAGGAGGGCCTGAACCAGGGGCAAAGACGTTGAAAATATTAGTAGTAAGAGCAGCTTGCATTAAGTATTAACTCACTTAATTCCTTCCAACAGCAGTATGGAGTAGGTCTACCATTATCTCCATTTTGCAGAGGAGGAAACTGAGGCACAGAGAGGAGGAGTTCTTTTTATTTGTCCAAGTCAGGCAACTAGTAAGAGGCAGAGCAGGGGGAAGGCCCCCGTGCAGCTCGGTGCCCAGAGCCCAGACTCTAGCGTGGCTCCATGGTGGAGCTTAAGAAAATGCGGGAAAGGAGAGCAAGGAGGGAAAGGGCCTCTTCAAGGCCGCTCGCTGGCCTCAGGCCCAGTACAGTCCCCACAGCCCTGTGACGGCCGCTCAGTGCCTTGGTCATGAGCAGGTGGAGAGAGCCACTTGGCACCACTAGGTGTGCCCGCGGGGCTCCCACTGCCCCGACCTCCCAGCTCCTGAAGCAAGGGGCTTCTTGTTGGGGGGCGGGTAGGACAGCAGGCACTCAGAGCACCCCCCTACCTGGACAAGTGTTTCTGCCAGGAGTCTGAAAATGACCCTGGGGGCCAGGGCTGTTGCCATAGGAACGCCTTCCTCTTACCACAGGTTGTGCAATGCCCCGTACAACCTCATGTGGGAGTGAGCTGAACCTGGGGACAGGTCCAGAGACCGCATCACCCAGAAAAGAATCCTCTTGCCCACCCTGGTTTCACAATGGGACACTAATAGTAACATAACAAGTTAATTCAATTCCTTTAAGGAGCAAAAACACAATGTTTAACTGGCTTACAAACTTTTTTTTTCCTTTTTAATATTTTCCCCTCCGCTTTGAGGCTGTGCCATGGGCAAACTTTGAAGTTCAGCAAAGTTTAGACTTGTTTGAGTCATGTGCAAAAATGCCTTTGAGTGAAAAGGGGGGAAAAAACTACCCTTCCCCCCATCTGAGACTTTGGGGCGCCAAGAGAATTACCTGTAAAATGCTCCTGGAAAGGGGTCTCGGGGACTCATAGCCAGATGGGATCCTCCAGGAGAGCATCAGTGACCTCAGGCCAGGGAGAGTCCTTAGGGCCACCTCCAGCCCCAGGAAAGGGCACCCCTGAGCATGTTCACCTGGGAGTTAAAAGTCCTTGAGGAGGATGAGGCTACCCTTATTTAGCTCCCCCATTTTAGCGCCTCCAAGTCACAAGGCTCCTCTCCCTCACTCCCACCCAGTGAGGCTGCCAGGGGAGGAAACAGATCAATGCCACTCCCTGCAGGACCAGAGAAATTCCCAGTCACCCTGGAGGATTATGCAAGGGCCTGGGAAGCCCGTTACCCCATGACTCCTGGAGACAGTGGGATCCTGTCTAGAGCCAGGTGTGCCCTGAGGAGCACCTGGGGGCCAGTCCCAGCTCACCAGGCCCATAGAGCGCCTCTCCCAGGACCTGAGCCTGGCCTGGAGCTTCAGCAACCCTATGAGCCATGATGGATTTCTTCTCTCACACAGGCTCACTCATGCCCCCACCTTCCTCTTGATGGCCTGCAGAGAACCAGGCAAAAAGAAGGGAGCTGCAGAGTTTGGACAACAAGGGGCTGGGTTCGATGCTAGGACACCTGGGTTTGGGCCCAGTTCTGCCCCTGAGATTAGGTTACTCTGAGAAGATCCCTTTCCAGATCACCAGGGGCTCAGGCTACAAAACGGGGAGAAACGCCCCCAGTGCCCCCAGATCTCTCCACCTGGGAAGGCCACAGGAACCTGGGGGATTTGAAGGAGAAAGACGGTCAAGATCATTGTCGAAAAGCACTTGGTTGCCAGGTGAGAATGCCTCTGGAGCCACACACAGCCCTGTAGACCCCGGCTCTTCCCCTCCGAGTTGTGCCTGCCCGCTCAGTACGTACCCTCACACCCACGTTGAGGTGCACGAACTTCCCTAAGCCCTGGTACCGCAAAGAAGACTGAAATCAGTCATCCCAGCCAGGCTCCAAACCAATCCTCCTTGGACTGTCATGTTCTGAATATGACTTGGTTTCCCCTTAAAAAAAGGGGGGGGGGGTGGTCCACAGGACTTTCTCACAGAGATTTCACTAAGTGGAGGAGGAAATGCATTTCTAATCTTCCAGAAATGAGGACATTTGAAAAGGGCCCAACCTTGGGCAGCTCCCTAGGCTCAAATACCCATGCCAACAGTACCAAGGTACAGGGCCACACTTCCCTGCCGTGCCCTTTTGACCCATCCCCTTCCCCTTGGCTCCCATGGGACATAGGTCAGCTGTTCCAGAGCTGGAGCTGGGTCCAGCTGGGAGGGCTGATGGGTGGGCATCCCTGTTTCCACTCCCATCATTTAGAAGTTTCTTTCTGCCTCAGCCCACCCAAACCCAAGCCCAGGAGAGAATTCACACTCCAGCTCAGGAGTTTCTCCTTTGTTTCAGACCCTCTCTGGAGAGAGAAGGAGGCAGAAGGGAAGGGGCAGGCCCATCCCAGGAGGAGCCCCAGGACAAGCTGAGGGGCCTATGAGAGAGAAGAAAGCATTGGCCAAAGAGAGGGTGGGGAGACTCCCCTGGCTCCAGGGGCCGGGAGAAGAAAGCCAAGGCCACAATGGGAGAGCAAACCAGGGGAGAGGTGAGGCGACTGGCAGGCCTGGGCAGAGCTAGAAGCAGGACGGAGAGAGGAAGTGGGAGCCTCCAGCAGCCCCGGTGATGAGAGGGGGCTGGGGTGTAAGCAAGATGACAAAGAAGTATGAAGCCAGAGGGATTTGGGCCAGGTGCTTACTTCCAGTGTTACTCTGCTGGGTGCCCTTGGGCAAGTCCCTTTCCCTCTCTGGCCTGCCTTCCCATATGGAAAATGCGAGATTGGATAGAGAGATCCTCCCATGACAGGAACCTAAGGGTTCCATGTTTGCCAGCAAGAGGGGAGGAGGCCGGTGGCAGAGAGGTGAGTGGCCCCCAGACTGACAGGTGGGGAAGAGATGTCCTTGGTCCACAAGCCCTTCTCCCAGCTGCACGCTTCCCCTCAGCCCTTTCCTTCGGTGGCCTCTTGGCCCGGCAGAAGCCCTCTGAGTTACTTCTCCTGGGCTGCAGGGAGGGAATCGGGCTGGCAGAAAGCCTGGGGCCCACGGGTCAGGCCCTGCTGCAGGAGGCTATGCCATCCTGGATTCCTGCTGCCACCCTCTTCCAGGGCATGGCCTTGGGGCAAATCGCCCTGTCTGAATGAAAACACCTGGAAGACTCTGGCACTTCATCTTGTGTGACCCAGAGCCCCACTTCTCCCCGGGGTGAGAGGTGGGAGCCTGTCTACCTTTCCCAGGGTGTGTGTGTGGGGGTGTGATTCAGTCCTTCCGCCTGCCTCCTCCTTCAAACTAACTGCATAATTACCCAGCAATAATAGTAACTGGCACTTACACACCAAGCTCTGTGAGAGTACATTATTTATATAACGGCATAACGACTTGTCTGCTGGCCTAGGGGCTGTGGGGACCATGTACAAGGTCTTAGCTACTGTCTACACCATCTGGGTGACGCAATGACCGTATGGATTAGCAACCCATGATTCCCAGAAGTAACTATCCCTCGCCCTGCCTGTCCTGTCCTAGTGTAGCCAGGGTAACGAGGAGCCAGCCTTCTTACATGGAATTGGCTCACATCTCTCCATCCACTCTAGGAGGTCAGGCTGGAGGGGCCAGCATCCTTTCCAGTCCCCTTGAGGACTGAGGGGGCTCCTCTAGAAGGCTGCAGTCCCTCTCTAGGTAGAGGGAATTCAAGGGAGGCTGGCAAATTTGGAGAGACTCTTGGTTACCACCCAAGGAAACAAGAGGCCTTGCCCAATATAGGTATTTGTGAGCCTGGAGGCAAAAAATTCTCTTCTCTCTCTCAGCCCTGCCCAGCCCAGCCCTGCCCAGCCCAGCCCTGCCACCCCAGGCTTGGCTGCTGCTGGGACCACAGCCCAGCTTCCCTGGCCTTGTCTGCTGCTTTACAGGCCAGACGTGGCCCTCTTAGGAATTCCCAATGGGCAGCTTCACAGATGCTAATTTCATGGTGGCTGTGGCAGGCCTCAAGGACCCTGAAGACCCAACTCTGGCCCTATTTTCTTTCTTCTTACTACCCTAAATCACCACTTTCCTTCTCCTCAGAGCCCCTATTCACAGCTTATGATGGTCCCAGCACTAACTATAAAGCAAGAACCATGAAAACTTCTGGGCAGTTGGCTCTTGGAGCTCCTTGGAGCTGTGAGTCCCATAATTCACTCCAGAGCAGAATCTACATATTTCAAGTAGAAATGATATCAAGTCAGGGCCAGGAAATGCAAGTTCTCCTTTCAGCTTGGCCAGATTTTTTTCTGGTGGTTTCTAGGGAAGTCAGATTTTCCCTCTGGGCCTCAATATGTGCTTACCTGTGAACCAAGGGAAACCAGGAGCAATAAACCTTCTAGCAATAAACTTTCAAAGAAGAGTTTGAGTCTCCAAATACGTTCCCATCTCTGGGAACTTCACCCCTTGCCATCAGCTGTTGTCCTTAGAGCTGACTCTCTAGCAGCTTCCCTCCCACCTTTGGAAGGTCAACCATTCGTTTCTGGAAAACTCTCCTCGTGTAAGCCCAGCCCGTGGGTGTACATGGGGATGCCCATGCGAACCAGCAAGCGTGCACATGGCCTCAGGAGCTCTGAGCACTTGTACCTGCGTTGGATACTGCAGACTCCCTTGCAGTCTTCCAAGGGCCATAGCAGCGCATCAACCACCCTCCTCCCAGCATCGTAACAATGAGGAGGAGGAGGTCAGCGCTGGTGACTTCAGTGGCCCTCTTGCACCCATACTCCCCCCTGAATCTGTTTGCTACACCCTGTCCCAGTCACACCCAGGCTTCTGGTGAATATGACTCCCTCCCCAACTCACTCTGAAGCAGTGGGTTCTGAAAACCGTGGTCAGTGAAGTGCCCACCACAAGCCTTGGTCTAATTACCCACGTTGTTCTGGGTTCTGAATGATGTCCAGTCAAGGGCTTCCTTGATGTGTTTTTATACACAGACTTCCCCCAAATCAACCTGCAGCTCCAACCCCACCCACCCCATCTCATAGTCCTTGGGGCTCACCTCTGGGCCACGAGCTTCAATAGCTCAGCTGCCTGAGGGGATCCCCAGCAG
The DNA here is from genome assembly GCF_009834535.1 of Camelus ferus. Taxonomy (NCBI): domain Eukaryota; kingdom Metazoa; phylum Chordata; class Mammalia; order Artiodactyla; family Camelidae; genus Camelus; species Camelus ferus. The sequence goes on from NC_045698.1 coordinate 97,672,128, forward strand.
CAGAGCCTTTGTGTCCTCTCTGCCTTGCTTTGCGTGCTCCTTAGAGTCAGACATGGATGGCTCAGCGCCTGCTCTGCGACAGGCATCCTGGACCCAAAGGTCCTGTCCTCAGGAGCTCATGGTTTAGAGGGAGGATAACTTTTTCAGATGGACAAAAATCACACCATAAGACAGCAGCAGCAATTTATGGATAGTGTCCTACGAGACGATCAGACTAAATATCCCAGAAATTCCTTGGGGAGAGAATGAGTGTGACCTGGGGTGATCGGTCAGGGTGGGCTTCTTATAATGGAATGGAAGGTTCCAATTAGCAGGAGGGGTTGGAGGTGGGATGCAAGCTGGAGATGGGAGTGTGGATGTCAGAGGGAGGTACGCTGACTTACAGAGGCAACCAGGATGCCTCACACTCCACACCTAGGCCTTCTGGCCATTTCTGTTTCCCTTCCACCTCAGCATCAGGGCCCACACATTTGGAGGGGGACTTCAGGCCACCCTGGGCCTGGAACTCAGTCCCACTTAGAGCTCCCTTCCTCTAGCTGCTTTCTGGGGTTCCACAAAGAATGACACCCCCTCCGCAAAATGCACGTGTGCACACATGCACACCCACCCTGAAGACAACAGCTTCGTGAGCTTTTCTGTTCAATCCCCCAGGATCCTCCCACTAGATAGATATTCTTTCTCTCACTCTCCCTCATTCACTCAGACCCGCATGCACCTCACAGCCTCATCCCTCCCATCACAGTTCTCCAATCCATTACATAACTCTGTTTGGGATTATTTTTGCCTGGAGGTATGAGCTGCATTTCTGCATATTTAAGCTGTCCTTGATTCATTCCTGCCCGTTTCTTAGTTCTGTTTGCCCAGGTGCCCGCCCCACCCACGGGCTCTGAGGCCCCTGGGAACATGCCCACTTTGGGCTCAGCCTGCCTCGCAGCGACTGGCTGCTCCACTCCAGGTCTAGGAGAGCGGACACAGAGCCACACGGTCCAGCCCCTGGGGGGGGTCCCTAGGCCAGGGGAGGCCCTGGGGCTGGTTACACCAGAGTCACAAAGACTCTGATACCTTCCACCATCTCCTTTCTTCCCTCCTAGTGAGCCTTGGCCCTTGTATCTCCAAGTCTTTTTCCACCCCCATGGTTGCACTCCGACTCTCTGGCCCCAGGGTGAGGCCCCAGTAATTCAATGGGGAAGGGACAGTGGGAGGAAAGACAAAATGCTAATTAATGGTTTGTTTCCTATTAGCTTTTTACAAACAGGATGGTTTGATGTAATTACTGAAATGGTTACAAGGGGGCTCTTGTTGCATTGTAAAATAATTATCTGACAATCATTTTATTTTTAAGAGCTCATTACCCAAGAGGCTGGAACTCACTCTTCAGCCTTTTCTCTTGCTGCGGGATGGGGTGACTTGGTGGGGTGCCTTTTCGCTCGGGGTCACCAGTTGATATAAGGATTCAGCCCAGCAGTTTCCATCTACTATGAGCAGCCAGTGCCATCTGAGCTGCCAAGGCATGTTAGGCTTGTTGGTGACCAGAACCCCCAAGTTCTGCCCACATTACAGTGTCTCATGCAGGCCCCTGATTGATGGGGTCCCCAGGGAGGACATTGAACTCCTCAGGAGAGACTGCCACCTGAATTTGGCTCCTCGCGTGCCAGCACTAACCTCCACCCGCTGTATCCTCTGCTTGAAGGCTCTGTTCAAATGCTACCTGCTCAGTTACTTTGCTCATACCATGTGCCAGGCTGGGCCAACTGCGTGTCTCTCTCATAACTAGGCTGAGTATTGTTACCTGATTTACAAGCAGCAGAATTATTTAACCTAAAAGTTTATGAAAGGCTGTGTGGTGAATTCTAGAGGATAATCTAGTTAAAATGAAAGGATCATGGTAACATTTGTGTTGCAAAGATGAGATGGGAGTATAGGAATACTTCCCTGGAATATGGGACAGCCTGGACAGTGGCACAGAGTGGGAATGGGCAGAGTGGGTTCAGAGAATGATAACCATTCCAAGGTGGTGGACATAAAAGACACACAGAGGGAGTCATGGGAGAGACGGCTGGGGAAAGTGGGTGGGAACCAGGCAGCTTAGAGATCTCAGAACTCGTGCCAAGGAAATGAGAGGACATAGAAGATTTCTGAGCAAGGAGGTGACCCAACCCAAGTTCTCCTTTTGGAGGCTCATCTGGCGGCAGTGTGCAGGGCAGGATGGAGCAGGGGGCATCTTAAGACAGCAAGATTGATCAGTGCAACATTTTTCCACAGTGGGCTGTAGCCACCTGCTATAGGCTCACTGGGGTGCTTCCTACAAATGTGGAGTACTGATCCCATCGAAGACATTCTGAATGATAGTCTCTGGGGTGAGGCCAGACCCAGTATTTGATGCAGATGGCATATGAAACACACTTTGAGAAAACTGGCCCTAGGGAATCCAGTCCTCACTGCTCAGGCATTTAGAGCCTTCTGCAACCTGTCCCCACCACCCTTTTTTTCCTTTCAACTGTATTTTTTAAGTTAATGGAGACATAATTCATATACCATATAAATGACCCTCTTAAGTACACAATTTTCTCTTTTGGGGGGTATATTCAGAGTTGTGCAACCATCACTACAATTAATATTAGAACATTCTCATTACTCCCAAAAGAAACCCTGCATTCTTTAGCACCCCTCCTTTTCCCCATGCCCTGCAACCCTAGGCAACCACTGATCAATTTCTGTCTCTATGGATTTGCCTATCCTGGACATTCCATATAAATGGAATCATACAACATGTGTTTTTTTGTGACTGGCTTCTTTCACTTAGCATATTGTTTTCAAGGTTCATCCATGTTGTAGTATGTATCAGTACTTCATTCTTTTTTATGGCTGAGTAATATTCCATTGTATGTATACCACATATTGCTGGGTCATATGATAACTCTGTTTAACCTTTTGAGAAAGTATCATACTATTTTCCAAAGCAGCTGTACATTCTCACTAGCATTTATGAAGGTCCCAGTTTCTTTGTATCTTTGTCAACACTTGTTATTATCTGACTTAAAAAAATTGAAGTATAGTTGACTTACAATGTTGTTATTTTCTGGTGTACAACATAGTGAGTGATTCAGTTATATATACTTTTTCATTATAGGTTATTACAATCTATTGAATGTAGTTCCCTGTGCTACACAGTAGGATCTTGTTTATCTATTCTGTGTATAGTAGTTTGTATCTACTAACCCCAAACTCCCGATTTATCCCTCTCCCCTCTTCCCCTTTGGTAACCATAAGTTTGTTTTCTGTGTCTGTGTATCTGACTTCTTGATTTTAGCTATCCTAGTAGGTGTGAAGTGGTATCTCACTATGTGTTTTTTTTTTAAGTAGCTTTATTGAGATATAATTCATATACCATACAGTTCACATTTATACATTTCAGTGGGAATATTTCATTATTTCATTGTGGTTTTGATTTGCACTTCCCTGATGAATAATGATGTTGAGCATCTTTTCTGGTATACATTGACCATTTGTATATCTTCTTTGGAGAAATGTCTATTCAGATCCTTTGCTTATTTTTAATTGGGTCATTATCTTTTTATAATTGAGTTGTAAGATATATGTTTATATATCTATATCTATATATTATATATTTATCTTTTTATATATATTTATATCTTTATATATTATAGATACACATCTCTTATCAGATATATGATTTGCAAAACTTTTCTGTCTGTGGGTGTCTTTCACTTTTCTTGATGATAGTCTTTGAAGCACAAAAATTTGTAACTTTGATGAATTCCAATTTACCTATTTTTCCTTTGGCTGCTTGTGCTTTAGCTATCTTTTTAAAGAAACCATTACCTAATCCAAGGTGACAAAGATTTGCCTACTTTTTCTTCTAAGAGTTTTCTATTTTTAGCTCTTACATTTTAATCTTTGATCCATGTTGAGTCAATTTTTGTACATGGTGTGAGGTATTCTTTTCCATTTGGCTATTCCAGTTGTACCAGCACCCTTGTTACAGAGGCTATAATTGCATTTTCCATCATTTCTTCTCAGTGATTACGTGCACTGCAGTCTCAGAACCATGGGATTAGAGGATACAGCACTAGGCTAGGCAGTGGGTGAGGGGGTCTAAACTTTGTTGGTCATATTAAGTATTGAGATAAAAGGACAGATGAGAGATATAAGGATGAGGGAAATGGGAACACAGGTGAAAGAGTGGTTGTAGTGACCCATTAAAAAGCTGAGGATGACAATACCGTGATTACACCTTTTCTTCACACTCTCTTACAGCTTAAAACACATTTCCACATACCTTGTCTTAGTCCTCTTAGTGAGGTAGAGAGGGCATTACTGTCTCCGTGAAAAACAAGTGAGGAAACTTAGGGTCCAAGATTTGTGGTTACTAAGCAGCCAAGACAAGCCCCAAGATTCTGAACATCAAGGACTAGAACACTGATGGAAGTTGGGAAAACGGGGGGAAGAGCTACTTGAGTTGCTTGGACAGGTGGGATTCAGGCTGCCAGCAGGACATGACTAGCAGATATCTGAAAACGCAGCACCTGAGTGGGCTTAAGAGGTTGGACTTTGAAGATGGGGTTTGAGGAGTCACTGTTGAAAGGCATCAGTAAAGTTGTCAGGGCAGGCAAGCCTGCCGGAGAGAAACTGTAGACAGAAAAGAGGAAAGCTGGGGCAGGTACTTGTGGGAAGAGACCTATATTTAGAAGCCAGGAAGAAATCACAGTGTAGAGGCCAGGACGGGTCAAAACCGTCAATGATAAAAGGGCTAGGAGAAGAATTTTCTGAGAATAATAGGGTGGGTCGACCAGTAGCAAACACTGAATAGATAGCCAGGAGGGTGAAAACTTCCAAAAGGCAAGGTGAGTGGATAGAGTGGGTGGCACTGGGGGAAATGTCACAGATCGTTGTTTTGAAGAGTTGGTCAATGAATCACACTCCAGTGCTTGATGGGATTGTGGTTTTTGAAGGAAATACTTCTTGAATCATTTTGTGAAGCAAATAATCACTCTCTAACCAGTCAGTCTCTATCTATCTACCTATCTATCTATCTGAATTTTCACATAAAAGTTTTGCTTAAAGCTAGCTATGTCTGCCTATGGAAGGGATCACAATGTGCTTCTGAATGATAATCCTTCCAAGGACAGAGGAACCAGGTTAGGTTTCTACAGTGTGAGTGCAGATTAAGCAAGCAATTCTGACTTTTGAGCTTACATTCAAAGTCAGGGAAATGGCAGGTATGGGGCCACTAATCCTCCCTCCCCATGAACCCATGGGTCTCATATAGCCCTGTGTTTCTAAGAGCAAGAAGCACTTGCCAGGACTTGGTCCTTGTGTTTAGCTTGTATGCATTAATGCTGCTTGAGAAAATGATCTTCAAGGTTCCCTGAATCTCTGTAGCTAAATGATACTCTGGAGAGGGGAGGCCATGGGAGGTGACAAGATGAAATACACGATGTTAGAGCGATCAAGCATCTGGAGACAGGTATTGGATACTCTCTTGTTCCACATCTTAGCCCTTATGGGTTCGGTTTGTATCAGGGTAGAGGTGGGGGGTGAGTTATAAGACTAAATGCCTGGCTTTGTGATAGTTTGATTCAACTGAGCAGGGCTCTCTGAGCATCTAGTTCAAGCAAGCTCAGCACAGTGGGGGAGACAGTGATGTTGAAGACAATCTGGTCTTGAGCAGCTCACAACTGCCATACTAACAGACAAGAGATGTGGTCTCTTGCATATACTTGGCAGGCAAATATTTGTGAAAACAAAACTGAATTAAAATGGACAATGCAGTGCTGTAAAAGAGAAGCAATGAATGTACACCGTGGAATATTAGGTAACCATTTCAATGACAAATATGTTGGCGATGTCAGAGTATGAAGATTGTAAATATAGTGATTGAACAGCAGAGACAGCTGTGCAAGGCTCTCAACCAAAATCAGAGAGACTGTAGATGGCAGTAAGGATTTATAGGTCTAGTGTTCCATAAGTTTTCTTCCTATAAACTAGCCTAGGTTCCTAATAAAAATGAGTGGTCTGGAAAACAGGTGCTATAGAACCATAGAGGGTGGAGTGGTCTTGGAAGAATGAGGCTACAGCTGGGCCTTGATGGATAGGTGAAATTCTCCCAAGCCAAAGAGGGTAAGGGAACATTCCAAACAGAGAGAGTAACATATGCAAGGGTTCACAGGCAAGAATGTGTAGACTCTAACAAGGCATAGCGAGCAAGCCAACTTAGCTTGGAAAAGTAGATGTAGACCCTGATGTGAAGGCCAACCTAAGGTGTCTGGATTCTGTTTTATAGGCTGAGGTGGGTTCCTGAGGGTATTGGGCAGCAGTTCTCGATTTTCACATTTGTGAGGATTAAATGAGTTAATCCAGGTAAAGTCCTTAGATCAGAGCTAAATGTTTGTTTATCATCATCATCATCATCTTTGTGGCTTGTCTCCCAAATAAACCATAAGTCTCTTGAGGGCAGGGATTCCACCTTCAAGAGAAGGAGGGAAGTTGGGGGGTGATCAGACTCATAATGTCAGAGAAGACTTTCCAGCATAAGTCATGGCTTCTCTGAGACCTTGAAGACATTAATCAGGTATGAAGAAAGGGGTATCTGGAGTGGAGATTGAGGGAAGAGAAAGGAGACTGTTCCAGACAGAGGAAACAGCATATAGGAAAGCCCAAAGGAGAGAAAGTACATGAAACTGAAAAAAATTTAGTTCTTTAGAAAAAAGATTTCTGAAGGAAATGATAAAATGGTGATAGCAAGATTGCAGGATACGAGGTTGGTATACAAGAGTCAGTCACTTTCCTATGTACCAACAATTAACAAGTGGAATTTGAAATTTAAAATGCATTACCATTTACATTGGCATCCCCCCAAATGAAATACTTAAATATAAACCTAACAAACTGTGTGCAAAACAAAACTCTGATGAAAGATATCAAAGAAGATCTAAGTAAATGGAGAGATATTCCACATACACGGATGGGAAGAACTCAGTGTTGTGAAGATGTCAGTTCTTCCCAACTTGATCTATACATTCAACACAATCCAATCAGAATCCCAGCAAGTTATTTTCTGGATATTGATGGACTGATTCTAAAGTTTATATGGAGAAGCAAAAGGCCCAGAATAGCCAACTCAACACTGAAAGAAAAGCACAAAGCCAGAGGATCGACATTATTTAAGACTTACTGTAAAGCTACAGTAATCAAGACAGTGTAGTGTTGCAAAAGAACAGACAAATGGATAAATAGAACAGAAGCCACATAATCAACTAATCTTTGACAAAGGAACAAAGGCAATACAATGGAGCAAAGATGGTTTTCTCAATAAATGGTGCTGGAACAACTGAATATCCATGTGCAAAAGAATCAGTCTAGGCATAGACATTTCGCCCTTCACAACAATTAACTCAAAATGAACGATAGATCCAAATGTCAAATGCAAAACTGTAGAACTCCTAGCTCTCATGTCCTGTGCTGGTGCCAAAGAACTAGGGAGCTCTGGCTCTCTGGTACTTAACTTGAGAAAAAGCCCTTGGGGATCAACCTCCAAGTGCTCAGCCAAACCCAGAGCCCCAATTATAATTCATAAGCCTGACAAACAAGAAACGAGCAAAATCCTGAGGGCTGATGGGATCCATTTGGCCTGCTGGGAACTGGCACTCATTGGACCTGTAAGCTCCCTGAAAGGAGCAGCAGCTCAGATACCTGAGCGCTACCCAAACAAGTAGTTCCCAGGCACCTATGACCAGGTGGCTTCATGCTGCAATGGCAGTCCTATTGGTCATTTCCCCCTAATGCTAGTTGCCAACAGGGCTAACTGCAAAGACTAACTCTGATAGCTCCCAGTAGCATATCTCGTGCCGAAGACTCCCAACTGCAGGGTGGTAAGAGGAAGCAAAGAAGAGAAGATAGCAAGCAGTCCAGGCAGGGTCCAGTCCTGCCCAGGATCACTGGGATGGATGAGTGACTCCACATCCCATGTTCTGCTGCCACCTCCCACAGCCCCACAGCCTAGGCACTGAAGGCATCTTGTGTGTGGGGGTGGGGTGGGGGGGCATTGCTGATCCTGGATCGTGGAACAGCCGTAGCTGTCTGGGCTCAAGCATCTTTGGTGGATTTCCATTTCTTCTGATCAGAACTGAACTCTCTTTAATGAAACATCCTGGCGCTAAATCAATTAGCTTTTGACAAGAATAAATCTTTTGGGTTTGTGAGACAATATCAAACATGCAGAATTTCTGGTAAACGAGAAAAAGAAAAAACCCTGAATATTTTTCTTAAGGGCAGTGAATTATGCCTTCCTGGTTGTGTCCTACGGAATTACTCAACCGGCTTGTTCTGTTTTAATTAACCCAGCTAATAACTTGCCTGTTGGATTCCCTTGTTCATAACTTCTGGGTTTCACATAATAACGTGTTTGTTTCTTCCTTTGTGTTCTAATGAAATGATAATAACCTTCCCTGGCATTCATTTCATCCTTAATATCCGGAGATTTCATTAATATAAACCCTCTTTCCATCTGCTCTCACTCCCTTTTAAAGGAAATATTTCTGTGTTCTCTTTACTTGTCTTCTTTGGGGAGGCTCAGCTAATCTCCTCTTTCCTCCAGAAAGAATCTTTCTGTAAGGCTTCCCTGGGCCGATGGGGCTTGGCACAGGCTCCATCAGCCACCTCCCTTTCCAGGGCCTCACTGATGTGTCTTCACTGCTGCTTCTGGGACAAAGACCATTGCTCACTTGGAGCCTGATTCTGGGTGGAAGGCAAGGGTGCTAAGGGGCTAACAACTTTTGGGGTGAAGTCGAGGTAAAAGAGTGAAAATGATATTGGTGTGGGCATCCTGAGAATAGATGGTGACCACTGCCCAGGGCTTGCCCGAGTCTCGGGACAGTAGGAGATGTCATGACCAGATGCAGCCCGTGGGGAGGACACTGGGAGGCAGGAACAAGAGGAAAGCCTGAGGTCAAGGAAGGTGTGCGTCTAACCAAGGGATTGGGAGAAAGTAGGGATGGCGCAGTCTGTCTGCTCAGCAGTACTTTCTGCTCCTGTTTGTCTGTCTTCTTTCTTGTTTTCTTGGCCAGGAGCTAAATCTTGCCTACAAACCAGTGTCAAGGTAGAAAAATTCTTATGGGGTGAGCGTCCTGGGTTCATGATGCTGCACCAGAGAATCTAGTGGTGACCACCGGCACCGCATAAACGCTGCACTTCCTCGCACACAGTCTGCTCTCGCCACTGTGCTGGGGCCGGGGAGCCCACTTCTGCCCTCACGAGGCTTCTATGCTGGTGGGAAACTAAGACGATGCTCCCCAAAGCACTAGCAATCCCAGATCCTGAGGGCTGGGCCTGCCGAATGTGGCTGCCCTGAAGGTCACAGGAAGGGAAACTTGCAGCCAAGTGGCCAGGAAAGGCTTCCCCTCTTTCCTGGTGACTGTTTCTTTGATTGCTACTCCCATGTAGCCTAGAAGCCTCTCCGGAGGGCCTTCCATTCTGTATTTCGGCTAGAGCCCTGCGAAGGGGAGAGGCACCCCTGGGAGTAGAGCAGTTCAGGCCTTTGATCCAGCCCATGGCGGAGAAAAGCAAAGACCTGCAGCCAAACCAAGGGAGGGGGAGGGGGAAACCACACTGGCAGAGGCTGTGGGTAAATGCCTGCAACAAGGCTCCTGAGGTGTGTAGAGGACTCTGCGGGGTCCAAGAGCTGGAGGGACGACACAGGGCACTATTCTGGTCCATCTTCCTTCAACTGTCGGGTCCCCACAGCCCAGCAAGCCTCAGCGCTGCACTCGCTCCATGGGGTCTTCCAAGCAGCCACCCTCAGCACCTTTACCTTGTTTCCTTCCACCCAGCCCCTGCCACATTCACCCAGCAGACACAGCAAATGTGGCCATTGCAGCCTCTGAGTCATCCCGTCGCCCCTAACATGGCAGCAGGGTGTGCGGGAGAGTTCAGAACCTTCTTCTGACACAGGAAGAGGGTAAAGAAGAAACTTGACCATCCACAACAGACTTACTTCTTCAGGTGCCAAGAGAGAACGTGCCACGTCGCGCATGCTCTCGCCGCCCTGCTGGGGTCGGTATGCATGGGTATCTTGGCTTCCTGCATGTGACAGTTGCCTCTGCACTTTCTGAGCCAGGCCTGGGTGCCAACCAGGGTAGGCTGACACTACAGAGGCGGCACTCGTGCCTGAGTCCTCTGTGGGGAGCAGTGCTCACGGGGCTCAGTCACACATGATCGTATAAGCCGAGCTCTCAATGGCCCTCCAAGGCAGCTACCCCTTCCTGATTCTCCCTGCTTCCCAGACCCCAGGCTGGCTGCAGTGAGCGATGGTGCTGTGCTTACAGCCTCAGTAGCCTGGCCCCTGGCTGCGCAGTCTGTCCAGAGGACAGAGCCGTGGCTTCCATCAGGTGTATACTGAGCGGGAAAGAGCAGGGCTCTAGTGCAGAGGTACGTCTGTGCTGTTCTGCTTCCTTCCTTCGTTGGTCTGGAAGTGGTCAGCCTCTAGGCTCATGCAAGTCTGCCTCCAGCCCAAAGGTGATAAATGAATGCCCCTCCAGGGATGGAACCCACACTCCCTCTTCTTTGGAAGATCTGATCAAGCATTAGATCCCATCCATGAGGTGCATTACCTGAGCTCACCTTCCAAGCACATTCCATCCAGATCTTCCACCAGGCAGTTGGACACAGCACCCTCTGTGACCATGGAAGGAAGAAAAGCTGCCTGGCTCCCAAGGGCATGGAGCCCAGGGTCTGCGCCAGCCACCTTCTACCAGGACTCCACTGTTGGGATGTCCCTAATGGTAGAGTAAATTTCTCATACAGTACTGTTTTAAGGGGCCAAGAAGAGCCTAATAAAAGGATGCGGTACCTGGCAAGGGTCATTGCTGCCTCCCTAGGACACCATACTGGGAGAGCGCATAAGTGGGAGTAGCAGTCTCTCCTCCCTCCCCGCTCCTACCCCTGTGGTTATTCTTGGTTCACTCTGGCCCCAGACGCCTCACCCCTGCCCTATGGCCCCATCCTCTTCGGAACACTCACTGTCGTGAGCTCTAGGCAGCTCCTCTCCCCTCACCCTGCTTTTAATCTCCCTCCTGTACCTGAAGCCCTCCAGTTCCCTGCTTAGAGGCTGTGGGGTTGCTTCTCAAAGAGTACATCAGGCAGGAAAATGAAAACTATAAAAAAAGAAATCTGGCAAAGCCTACAGGACAAGTTTTGAATACTCTCTGGCCCCACTCTCCCCTTATCTCATGTCCAGAGAGAACTGTACCCAGAATTACTCTGCTGACCTTGGATGGGATGGCCACTAGCTCACAGCTTTGCCTGCCCTCTCCCTGGGAGGCCAAGATGTGGTCTTTACAGAGATGGGGCACTCTGTCCCTCCTCTGCCCCTTGCCCTAGGAAAAGCTTGTCTTAGAAAACAGAGCCATCTCAGTCCTCACATTGACACCCCACTGCGTGCCCTGCAGTCCTTCACCATTAGCCAAAAGCAAAAGGCAAAAAGGAGTACCCCACCCCCATTGTGCAGCATGCCCGTAGCCAATACTCTCATGCCTGGAACAGCCATCATGACAAAACAGGAAAGATAACAAGATGAGCGTGAATGCCTGGGCCCTGAGTCCCAACATCCAGGCAAGCTGTGGGACTTGCCCAGTTCATAGCAATGAAGTCAAGTCAACCTGACAGCCTTCCCAGGAGCTCCACTTTTCTGCAACGGTGAACACTGTGGGCCACTTCCTTCCTCAAAGGACTCCCCTCCCGTGTCTCTCTCTCTCCGGGCAACACTCTCTCTCCTGGTTCTCCCAGCTTTCTGAAGCCTGTTTCTCTCTCTCCTTCGGTGATAGACTATTCCTTTTTCTCTCACTCTGTACATGTAAGTGCTTCTCAGGCTTCTGCCCTTGGCTCATTCATCTATTCATTTATTCATCTCTTCTGCAAGGATATGAGAGCTGCTCTGGGCCAGGTATTAGGCTGGGCATTCGCCACTTCTTTCTCACTCCCCCATCAAGGACTTCCACAGCCCTCACAGCGGCAACCACGGCTTCTCTTGGGACAGCCCAAGTGTGTTTCCAACCCTGGCTTCTTCTTTCTCTTTATTTTAGCTTAAAACAACCTTGTATATTTTTTAACTCTTTCTTTTTTTCTTTAATCGAGGTTTTGTTGATCTGCAATGTTGTATTCGTTTTTGGTATACAGCATAGTGATTCTGATATACATATTCTTTTTCATTATAGGTTATTACAAGCTATTGCAGTTTCCTGCACTATACATTAGGACCTTTTTGTTTACCTATTTTATATATAGTAGTTTATATCTGCTAGTCCCAAATTCCTAATTTATCCCTTCTCCACTGTTTCCCCTTTGGTAACCAAATTTTTTTTTCTGTGTCTATGAGTCCCTTTCTGTTTTGTACATAAGTTCATGTGTATCATTTTTTAGATTCTACATATAAGTGATACGATATTTGTCTTTGTCTGATTCACTTCCCTTAGTATGATAATCTCTAGGTCCATCTATGTTGCTGCAAATAGCATTACTTCATTCTTTTTCATGACTGAGTAGTATTCGCGCGCGCGTGTGTGTGTGTGTGTGTGTGTGTATACATCTTTATCCAGTCATCTGTTGATGGACATTTAGTTTGCTTCCATGTCTTGGCTATTGTAAATAGTGTTGCTATGAACACTGGGGTGCAAGTACCTTTTCAAATTAGAGTTTTCTCTGGATATATGCCCAGGAGTGGGAATCTTGGCTTTTTCTGATGGTCAATCCTGTGTTCTTAACTCCAGCTGGATACTGGAAGATGAAGCTCAGACACTACAAATGGAACTTAACATCTCCCTCAGCCTGCTCCTTCTGCCTCTGCCTCTCTGAGTCCTGTTACCCATCCTCAGCATTTTCTTGGCCACCAGAGCTGACAATCAGGAATTGTCTCTGACTCACATTCAGTCACTGGCTGTGCCCGGCTAGTTCTGCCAGCACAATGTTTCATCTAACACATCTACCCCTTCTCTACTCATTCTCATCACTACCACCACAGTCAAGGCTTCCAGCGTCTCCCAACGCTCCCCTTTCATCTGGGCTCCCTAGGCCACCAGTGCCCAAAAGTCCCCCACACAGGTGCTGGGTGAATCCTTCCAAACAGCTTTCATCTTGTCACTCCTGCTCAAGGGCCTTTTTGAGTTCTCCAGCTCTCAAGTAGTGTCCAAATTCTCTGGCCTGCCACTCAAGGCATCCATACTGTGTCTTTTCTCCTTGTCTGGCCACCTGGTTCTCATACACACCCTGCTCCTTCCCAGCAACGTCTATTCTGGCCCCTAGACTCCGTATGCCACCCCTTCTCTTTCTAAACCTACCCGTCCCTGAAGACCAGGATCAGATGTTGCTTCCCTCCGGTGCAACATGCCGTGCCTCCTGCTACAGTGATTCCTGCGGCCTCACTGCCCTGACTAGACCATGGTCTTTAACTCACAGGGACCTTTTCTCCTTCCTCCCTGTCCTCCTAGCACCTAACACAGTGGGTGTCCATAGTGCCTGTCAGATGAACGAAAATAATATTCTTGCTTCCTGGGGAAGGCAGGAGAATAAATGAGAACAGATGTGGGCTGGGAGTCCCTTAGAAGGAAGGTGAGAAGAGTGGTCACAGTTGTACAGAAATGTCTGCCAAGCAGAGAAGCAACACCTTCATCTGAGGACCAAGGAAATGGTACCCCCAGGAGGCTACTTGTAGTTTTTTCTCAATTGTTTTTAACTGCAAGATTGCTTCTCCCAATGTCTTCTCAAGGACCTATCCACCTCTCAGACTCCTTCCTCCGATGGGGCTTGGCACCTCACAAGTCCCAACAGCTGTGGGGTCATCCCCTTAGTGAGAAGGGTTGCCTCCATATTCCAGTCAATTCTGACCTCATCTTGGGGACAAAGGGAGAACATCACCAACAGGAATATTTACCGCTCATTTGTTTGAATCCATGCTGGCTCATAGGATGACGAATTTCAACATAATTCTTAACCCAAGACACCCGCTTCAGCTTCAGAGAGGGCCTCTGTACCGACATGTTAACGGTATTTTGTGGGACAAACCAGGATTAGATTGTTTTCCCATAGCACCCTCCCCTCTTCCCTAATCTTTCCCACTCTGAGTCAGGGCTGGATTTATTCCCTCTCAGATCTAACCGAAGAACCCACTTAAAGCAAAATGGGCTTCTTTCTACAGATTTGCTGTTTCATGCCTTCCCTAGGGGAAGGGAAGTAAATGAATTAAAAAGGAGGTTTTCTCTTCCAGTTTGCTGATGCTGGAGTAAACCAAAGGATTTGACTCAGCAGCGCAGAGGTGACCATGTCTATAAGGCACTGGAAGCAAGATGTTTCCTAAAGCATCCTGGCAAAGAGATGGTTTCTGTTTGATCTGTTTCAGCCATGTGTAGGGTATGTTTGAAAAAAGATTCAACAAAGAGCTCCAAACTCCTCCAGGTCTCAGTAACAGAAAAGGAGCAGAGTTCAGTTCAAACTTTTACCCAGGTTCCCTTCGGTTTGTTTCTCCTGGTGGGAGGTCTGCTTTCCATCCCTACAGAACACACTTCTGCTTCTGATGATGAAGTGCATGCCTCACTGGCTTCCAGATACTTGCCGTCTGCTGCTGGCCTTGCTCAGGGCTTCCTAGGAAAACTGCCTAGGGAAAACCCACGAGGGGACAATAGAGGCCATGTGGGCTAAGCAAGTAGGGGTTCAGGGAGTGGCAGCCCGTGGGTGGATGCTGATGGCAAGGGTAGTCTACGCTACAGCAGACAAGCAGCCTGTGGGCTTCTATCTGCAGTAATAAAAGGTTTACTGAGAACAAACCAGATATCATCCAAAGAACAGATTAATCTGTCCCTGTTTCACATGGTGATTGACTGGTGGCCAGCAAGAACAAGAGGTTATAAGTCAAACTAGAATTAAAAGCCAAGGATACATGGGTTTCGAGTCAGAGTTTGACTGCCAGCCGAGCCATTCAGTCTCATTAGCTGATAACGCTGGATTCACCATCTGACCTTGCTGAGCCTCGTTTCCTCATAGGTAAGTTGAGGAAAATGATACCTACCTTACTAGGCTGTTTGTGAAGACGAGATGAGATGATAGTATCAAGTGCCCAGGACAAGCCCTGTCACACAAAAGGAACTCAATTTGCTGGTATTTTAGAGGGGGTTGGGGGGAATCGCAATTCTGAAGGAGTTTTTAAATCTAGTGAGTAATACAAATTATATGAACATTAGCAAATAAACAGGATATGATCAAGCCTTAGACTGTGGGGTACAACCTTCAATGTAGCAGTTCAGAGATGAACAAGATCTCTGAGGGTCACAGCCATGGAGAAGGCAGATCCTTGAGATGAGGGTGTGAAGGGAGAAGTAGAGAAGAGGCCTTCCCCTATTCCGGGGCCCTAGGGGAAATGCTGCAGTCAAATTTAAAGAGTGACACCCAGTGGGCCAAGTATAATCAAGTCATTTTGAAGAAGGACAAAGTAGGCGGAGATAAAGTTTGTAGGCCTCGTGTCAGGTGCTGGGAGTACAGTGATGAATGATGAGGCTAGTTTGTGAAGCAAGCCGTGTAATGGGTGCTATGACAGCCCTTATACGTTGTGGGTGGGACTGAAATTGGTATAACCTATAGGAGGGACATTTGGTTAAACCTATCAAAAGTTTAAAGGCACATTTCATCAAGCAATTTTCACTTACAGGAATTAATAATGTTCATTGATCATTTTAACAGCAAAAGATTGTAAATTACTATCCACTAGAACAAACCCCCAATAATCCTAATTAACACTCACGGACCACTCCACTGAACAACACCAGAATATACTCATTTCAAGTGCATACGGAACATTTACCAAACTAGATCATATTCTGGGCCATGATAAATATCTAAATGGCGTTTGAAAGATTCAAATCACACCAAGTATGTTCTCTAATCATAAAAGAATTAAATTAGAAGCCAATAACAGAGATATATGGAAAATATCCATCTACTTATAAATTAAACAATGCATTTCTAAACAACCCATAGGTCAAAGAAGAAATTGCAAGGAAATTTGAAAATATTTGTAATCAAATGAAAGTGAAAATATGACATACCAAAATTTGTGGGATGCAGCTTAAGCAGTACTTAAAGGGAAATGTATGGAATTAAACCCTTATTTGACACACAAAAAAAGATCTCAAACAGCGAGCCAAGCTCCCACCTTAAGAAACTGGAAAAAGAAGTAAACAGGAAAAAGGAAATAATAAAGATAAGCACAGTGATCAATGAAATAGAGAACACATAGTAGAGAAGGTGAATGAATAATAGAGAAGCTGATTCTCTGAAAAGATCAGTAAAATTGATAAACCTCTGGTCTGACCAATCAGGGAAAAAAGAAGACACAAACTAACAATATCAGCAGTGAGAGAGGGAGCATCAATACAGACAAATGCAGCCTCTAAAAGGAACATGGGGAATATCGTGTGTGACAGTGTGCTAACAACTTAGATGAAATGAAAAAATTCCTTGAAAGGAAGAATCTACCAAAGCTCACTCAAGAAGTGTATAACCTAAATAGCCCTATGCCTATTAAAGCAATAGAATTTGTGGTTAGAAACCTTCTCACAGACAAAACTCCAGGACCTTATGACTTCATGGTAAATTCTAACAAATATTTAAGGAAGAAATAATACCAATTCTATACAAACTTTTGCAAAAAAGAGAAGCCAAGAGAACACTTCCCAGCTCATTCCATGAGGCTGGTACTGTCCTGATACCAATCAAACAAACACGTTAAGGAAAAGACCAATATCCCTCATAACCATAAACACAATTTATTAATTAGAAAATCAAATCAAACAATATTTTGAAGGATCAAGTGGAGTTTATTTGAGGATTGTAAGATTGTTTTAACATTAGAACATTAATGTAACTCACACTATTAACAAGCTAAAAAAAAAAAGTCATCTCAATAGAGAAGAAATAGCGTTTCATGAAATACAACATGTATTCATTTTCATGACAAAAACTTCCAGGAACAAAAAGGAACTTCCTGGATCTGATAAAGGGCATCTACAAAAAAACTAAAGCTAACATTGGCTTTAGTGGTGAAAGAGTAAATCCTTTTTCCTTAAGGTTGGGAACAAGATAAGGAATAAGGCAAGGATATCACTTGTATTCAATACTGTACTGGGGGTTCTTACTAGTGCAAAAAGCAAGAGGGAAAAAACGTATACAGATTAGAAAAGAAAAGTAAAACTGTCTTTATATACAGATAACAGGGTTGTCTATGTAGAAAATCCTAAGGAATCTACAAAAAAGCTACCAGAATAAGTGAGTTTAGCAAAGTTGTAGGATACATCATCACTAAACAAAAATCAAAGGTATTTTTATATTCTAGCAGTGATTACTCAAGACACAAGGGATCTTTTTTAGGGTAATCGAAATATTCTATAACACAGCTGAAATTTGAACATCAGCAAGTGCAATAGCATAAGAAATATGAAAAACTTAGGGAAATTTTTGACAAAAGATGTATAAAACTACACACAGAAACACTGCTGAGAAAAATTAAGATCTAAGTAAATTGTGATATATTGTGTTCAGGGATCAGAAGACTCTGATATAAATTCTCTGCGAATTAATCTATCAATTCAATGAAATTGAAATCAAAATCCCAGCAGACTTTTTGGTAGAAATAGACAAGCTGATTCTAAAATGTGGAAATGCAACTGATCTAAAATAGCCAAAGCAATTTGAAAAAGAAGGAAAAAGTTGGAAACCTTTCACCACTTTATATCTTATAGACTTATTTCTTAAAACCTTATTATAAAGCTATAATAATCAAGGTAATGTGACAGTGGCACGAAAATAGATATACCGATCAATAGAACACAATAGACTATCCAGAAATAAATCTACACATATGATAAATTGATGTTTTAAAAGGTCTTAAGGCAATTCAAAGGAATTCTTAGGAGGAAGTGATTATCTTTTCAACAAATGGTTCTGAAACAATTGGAAAGCCATATATAAAAAATGAACCTTGACCCACACCATATTAAAGAATTAACTCAAAATGGGCCATAGGCCTAAATGTAAAAGCTGAAACTTCTAAGTGAACATAGGAGAAATTCTTAGTGACCTTGGATTTGGCAAAGATTTTTTTAAACAGGACTCAAATAAAAAATATGAAAGAAAAAATAAATTGGACTTCAAAACTTTAAACTGCTCTTTAAATGACAGTGTTATGAAATTGAAGAGGCAAGCCACAGATGTAAAAAATATGTAAAACATATCTAATAAAGGAATTATGTCTAGAATATGTAAAGAACTCTTATGTCCAGAAGGGAGTGACACAATATGTGCAAAGTGTTAGTGTTTTACATGATTGTATACATTTGTCAAAGTTAAAATTAGAATTTACATATAAAAAAGTTCACTATCTCAAGTTTAAAAAAAGGATGAGGCAACTCTGACACACATGGAATAAATTCCAAAGTTTCCACTCCAAAGTAAGTGGGAAAAAACACTAGGTGCGGAGCTATGTGTATAGTACGCTACCATTTGGGGGGTGGGGGGAGGAGAAAACATATATGTCTCATACAGGCAGAAAAATCTCTCTAGAAGATACCCAAGAAAATAATAATGGTAGCCTCTAGGAAGAATTCAGTGTCTAGAGTCCAAAATAGACAGGAGACTTTATTGTCCGTCATGCATTCTTGGAGTTTCTGCCACGTGCATTTTAAAAAAGATAACTGATATAGGAGAGGAACAGGATGCTATGGAATTTCACAGAAGGGATATCTATCTCACGTTGGTGAGGGTGTCAGTAAATACTTCCCTGAAAAAGTTACGCCTAAGCTAAGACCTGAAGGACAATAAGGAATCAGCCAGTTGGAAGTGGGGAAGACGAGGAAGAGCATTCCAGGCAGAGGAAATAGCACGTGCAATGATCCCACAAAAAGAAAGAAAATGTGACATTAGGTAGCCACAAGGTAGTTCTGCAGAGCTGGAACATTAAAGGACAAAGAAGAGGTTGGGAAAATAGGTGGGGGCTAGGCTTTCATCACATAAGCTAGAGATCAGGAATCTTTCAATAAAGGGCCAGATAGTAAATATTTTAGACTCTGTGAGCCAAGAGGCAAAATCAAGGATATACTGTAGATAGTCATAAAAGAAGAGAAAAAATTTTATTGATGAAATTAAAAATATAATAACTGAGTACAACATTTTGTAATACAGGCCCATTATGAGAATAATGAAATTGGGGGAGGGAGGGATAACATTTCACTTAATTGGGATGTGAAGTTATCGTTCCCTATCGTGAAAATTGATTGCAAATGTTCACCTATTAATGCAGATCTCAAATGAGATTTTATGTATTTCATCTTTGAAAATGTCTTTTCACACACGTAAGCATTAACAGATATTGATATCAGTCCATGAGCATACGATTTTAATTGAGTGTATTCATCACTTGGAAGGTATTTATAGAATTCTATCAGATTTTCCTCTTGATATCTGCCTTTTAGCCCGTCATTACATTGCAGATTAATCACTTCCAATTGAAAGTTAGGTGGAAGCTCCTCAGTTGCACAGTTAAATTAATTTTGAAATGTGGAAATTACCTTTGCACTTGCATCAATGTTGGAAAAAATACAGATGGAACTATAGTTTGAGCTCATAAAATACTTCACTGTGAATGTCTGTGAGAATGGAGATCCTGCTTATTTCAACTTCTGACAGCACGGAAAGGATATAAAGCAGCTTGACATTACTTGTGATTCAAACAACATTAGTTGTAGTTAAGATTATCTTACTGCAATATAAATTTCATAAATAAGCATTATTTTGCCTTGTAATTTAAGGTTTAATTCATCAATAAATATCAAGTTTGCAGCAAAAGTTAAATTCCAAAGCCATTCAGGGTTTGGGGTAGTTGAGGGCAGTTTTTTTTGTTGCTGTTCAGAAAAATTTGTCTCAGCTCTGACCTCCAAAAATCACAATACAACTTTAATACAATTAAACCATCAAAATGCTGTAATGTAGGAGAAGTTAATATATTCAGCTCTTATTTCTGACAGAAATTCACAGAACTGTCAATGGTTAAGTTCCCAAGAATGTATATATTACATCTTTATCTATATTTACATATATAGAGATATAAGGTTCACTGTTGTCACTACTGGTGGAACAACACATGATGGATTACATATTTTCCTCAAAGTACCTGCCAATAAATAATACAATGAAAAACTGAAAGTTTTAAACACCTTTTACATTTTAACAAATTTTGTAAATTTGCCCAGCTAAGGCTTTTTCCGTCTTACACGTATTTTGCCATCGTTAGTTATAAAGCATCTTAGCAGATCCCACTTCAAGTTGCTCTAAGTAAGTGTTTTCTCAACCATGCTCCCCTATAGTTGCTCTATACAGACTATTCTTGGAGGCTAATTCTTCAGTCACTACAAACTTGGCATCCATTCCTTGAATAAACAATAACTGGCCAGTATCATTAACATCTGTCAACTCATCCAAGAGCCAAGGAAAACCACTTGAAATCATTTGCCTTGTCTTTAGCTTACTATTTACGTTGCTCCTAATGTCCTCAGCTCTTTGAACAACTGTTTTTGCCGAAGGGCTAATATTCTTAAGTGCGTTTATTTTCTCTGGACACATTGTTCAGTTGCTACAATCAGACATGATTTAATTACCTCACCATTTGTAAACAGCTTTCCTTGCTTTGCTAACAAACGAGCCACTTGGAAACTCACTTTGGTTGCAGCCTGATTTTCATTTTTAATTTTTGTGAAGAATTCTGATATAATGAGATATTCCATTTTAAATTTTCTCAATTTTTTTCTAGCCATTGTTTTCCTGTGAATTGGGACTATTGTGACTTTAGTTTGGTAATGTTGATGTGTACTATATGCTTTTAGCATGGCTATAATATTGTTGCATAAGAAACAATTCTTTGCCACCTAATTTGATAACAAAAAATTCACAATCCACTGTGGCCTCAAAAATATATTCCGAATCTACTTTTCTTGTTTTGACATGAATGTGTACTGGTAATAAAAAAACAAAATGCCACAGAACAGTTATACACATGTCACTTGGAATACTGTCAAGTTCTAAGTGCCTCACTCTGATTGGTGGTGGAGTAAAGTGATGACAGCATCATATATGGTCTTTATGGCAGCTACTCAACTCTGCTTTTGAAGTGTAAAAACATCCATAGACAATATGTAAACAAATGGGCAGGCTATACGTTCCAAAGAACCTTTATTTACGGACACTAAAATAGGAATTTCACAAAATTTTCACGTCACAAATATTGTTCTTTATTTTTCCAACTGTGAAAAAATGTATAGATAACAAAATTAAGTAAAAGGCATCCAGGTGGGAAAGGTAGTAAAATTACCTCTATTTACAGATGACATGATCTTGTGTATAGAAAATCCTAAGGAATCCACTAAAATAAAAAACCTATTCAAATAAACGAGTTCAGCAAGGTTACAGGATACAAAAAATATACCTCATATTTGTAAGAATAATAAAATATATATCATTGTAATTAATATTCTGTATTCTATAATACAGATTATAAAAATATACTGTATTTCTTTTTTTTAAATAAGCAGTCTAGTTTTATTTACTTACTTTTATTGGGGAAGGTAATTAGGTTGGTTGGTTATTTATTTATTTATTTATTTATTCATTTATTTATTCATTTATTTATTCATTTATTCATTAATGGAGGTACTGGGGATTCAGCCCAGGACCTCATGCTGGCATGCACTCTACCACTGAGTTATACCCTCCTCCCAAATATATTGTATTTCTACACTTGCAATGAACAAAATGAAATTAATTTCCAAAAATGAAATTACGAAAACAATTTCATTTATAATAGCATCACAAAGAATAAAATATGTAGGAATAAATTTAACAAAGGAAATGCAAAACTTTTAAACTCTCAAAATTACAAAATACATTATTGAAATAAAGATCTAAATGAAAGAAAATACTTCTTATGCTCATAAATCAGAAGACTTAATATTGTTAAGATGGCAATACTCCCCAAGTGTATAAAGAATGCTTACAACTCAATAATAAAAAAAATTTTAATTGGCAAGGACAACTTACCAATAACAAGAAACAATCTGATTGAAAAATGGGCAAAGGACCAGAGCTAATTATTACTGAAGCATAAATGACTTATGTCTTAATGTGATCTTTCTTTAAGGGAAATTTGAATTACATTTTTTTCTTTTTCCAAAAAATAACTCATAGATAAATACAAATAAGATGAAAGAATCACTAGAATTTCCACCACCTAAAGATCATCATTATAAACACGTTAGCCTATGTCTTGCAGACTTGTATGGAATTTCTTTCTTTTCTGCTTCTATTTTATTTTAACTAGGGAATTGACATTTTACATAAGGAGATTTTAGGCTAAGGAGTGACCCAGTGAGGCTGCTGTTTGGTGCAGAGAGCTTTCCTCAAAAGTCACATCTCTCAGGTTTTCACATGCGTGGTTGCTTCTAAATGAGACCCTGCTGGGTATCTGGCCACACAGCTAGGGCTTCATATTTACCAGCTTCCTCTACATGAGCCCTGCCCACCTTGCTTTTGGAGTCGAAGAAAAGGGAAGTAACAGTTACCCGCAAAGCCAGGGCAGGGGGCTGGTTAGGGGGTGAGGTCTCCCGGCGGGCAGCTAGAATTGCTATATTCTTTGCATGGCTCCTGCCTCTGTCTAAACGGCAAATTTCTACTGGGACTGGCCCATCTGTGACAAAGAGATGAGTGAAAATGTGTTAGGAGAGTAGTGTCCCAGACTCTTCCAAGGGGAAACTTGATTAAAAGGATTATTTCAAAGGATTATTAGTAGAAAAAGAATCTCGGGCTCCCCATGGGAGAGCTGCCTTTGAGCTAGGCTGTTTCAACACTCCTAACTTATCCCCTAAAAGGTCAGCTGGAATGAGACGGACAGCAGAGAACAAACTCCCAATGCTGGGGACACACATGGTCAACAGAGGCCTGCTCCTGACTGGCTAGACCTTCCTGACCCACCCCAGGTGGAGACCTGGAAGGGTCTGCCCATCCCTGGGGAACCAGAATGCAGCCCTAGAGGTTCTAACACTTCCCCTACACACAGGAGTGCAATGTGTTGTCTGTAGAACATTTAGCTTCTTCCAAAGAAGACAATTCCTGATGCTGACAGAGCTAAATTCTCTTTTTACTGAAACCTGAGAGCACTTTCCCAGTCTCACCTCTTTAAAAAGATGCTGGTCCTCAGGCTGTGTTGTGACCTGCTCTTTCCTGGTGAGGGGGTGGTCTTGGCCATCCCCAGGCTGACCACTCCTCCTGCATGCCTGGACTCACAGCTGCCTCCTTTCCTGGGGAAATGCTCTCCACAGCAGAACTGAACCAGGGTCCACACAATCTCACTGCACTTGATGTCCGGTCACATCTAACCTCAAGGCTCCCACATATGGAGCCCTTTTTTCCAGTGGGAGGAAAGAAGTTCACCTCTGGACTTCCTGAGAGATCTAAACTGAATGAACTACTCTTGTCCCCTCAAACAGAGATCCACTTCACAAATCATTGTTACCATCACTTTGATGATCCCTGTCACCATTCTAGCCTATCTCAGCCCCCATCCCAGCCAGTATTCTAGCTGTGTCCCAACGACTAGCACAGCGAGTACCCTGATCCCTGCTGCCAGCTGCAGCTCCCACTGATTGAGTACCTGCTACATTGTCTCTGATCCTCACTATGAATTTGCAAGTTCACTGAAGAGGAAACAGAGGCTTAAGAGGTCCAGCCAAAGCACACAGAAGAGGTAGAGCTGGGTTTCAATCTATCTGGATGACTCCTCCAACCAGCGCTGTCTGCACTGCCCCGTGCTGCCTCCCTATGGTGGGCTGAGCTCTAGATGCAGACTGAGAAGGATAAACATACACGTTTGCTGTTTGTGTGACCTTGGACAAGTCACTTACTTTTCGCGCTTCAGTTTCATCTCCAAAGCAGCAATTTTATTTGAGGCAGGGCTGCAAAACTGTTCGTGTGTGTCCGTGGGTGGGGGAGGAGTATATGTGTGTGTGGCTGTGCACTGGGATCAGGAGAGGTGGGGTGAGGCCATCATTCCTGCTCTCCAAGCCGAAGGCGGCCAAGAGGTAGAGCTGCCATGACCTGGTCAGTCTGGCCAGGCTGGAGGGCGCCTGTCCACCCCTTGCTGCCCCTCCAGGATGCACATTCAGTGGTCAGGAAGAGGGGTCATGGGAGTGCCAGTGGAATGTCCGATCTGCTGGGAGCCCTCTGGAGGGCTGATGGATGATAAGGTGACAATGGTGGCCTGGGCTCTGTGGTTCCTTTCTTTCCCTCTAATGAGGTTCCTTCTGCCCCATAGCCATGGAAAGCCCACAGGTTCCCCACAGATGCCCCCTCGGCCCATCAGCCTGCCTTACATCTGGCACCACCCAGTTTTCTCAACTCCTGATTGTGTTTCTGAGACCTGGGTCCCTGGGCCCTTGACCAACCACGCAGAAAATCTACTGGTTGCAGCAGAGCAACCTCAGCCCAGCATCCTCTCTTCTTACCCCCTCCCCTCGGCTTACCCCCAGAAGTCCTGCCTGGCTTGGCAGGAAGGCCAAAGCTCACAGCCTCAGGGTCTCAGCTCTGGGAGACCCAGAGGATACACTGGCCGGGAAGGAGGACCTGCGGATGGGCAGAGGCCTTCACCAGCTCAGTTCCCAGGGAGGCAGCACGGCACAAGGGCATAAGATTTATGGTCAAACAGACTAGGTTTTAGAATTCTGGTTCTGCCTCTTCCCGGCCATGTGACCCTGGGCAAGCGATTTAACCTTTCTAAGCCACGCTTTCCTCATGTAAAACAAAGATAATAATAGCTACCTTGCTGGGTGGTTGCAAGGATTAACCAAGATAATATATTTAAAGCACCTAGCTCCGTGCCTGACACATAGTTGGCACCCAATAAATGCCAGTTTCCTTTCCCTCCCCGATCCCCCTGCCCAGCCTCTGCCAACACCAATGGGCAAACAAATTTGGCAGGTCACCTCTCCATTATTTGAGGGTCCAGAGTTCAGCCTCTGCACTTTTTGTCCTTGAAACTGCACAAGCTGTGGACTACAAGATGCGGGAAAGAGCAAGATGAGACAAGGTGGGAAGGAGGTGGGTGGGCAGCCGAAGGGCACGGAAGGGGAGTCTCAGTATGAGACAGGAGAGCTTAAGGCCCAGAGCACCTCAAAATAAGAGCACGAGAAACTTGCTAAGAGCAGCTGGCCCCTGGGTGGGGTGGAGGTAGGCTCTAGATTCAGAGCTGGATTTCAAGTGGGTCCTTCCCACCAGCCTGTCTGGGCTGGAAGCAGGGAACCTGATATTTACATACCTCCACAGATGTGTCCCAACAGCCTGCCTGCCCTACCACGCGGCAGGAGGAATCATCGCACCAAGGCCGAGCTCCCCCTGGAGAGCCAGATGACCTCAGTGCTTCAGTGCTCCAAACAGGGGGGGCGGGGGTGTGCGTGCGTGTGTGTGCACGCGTGCGGCTCCAGCCCCTAGCAGCCGAGGCTGCAGGCCTGGGTTTCCCAGGGATGCAACATCTGGCCAGCTGTGAGCCTGAGCCAGATGCAGGCTAGCCAGATGCAGGGTAAGCTCCCCTGGGTGGGGGCTGCACAGGAGGGAGTCATAACCTCATTGTGCGGCCTAATCCTGAACATATTACTCTGGAATATGTGCACCATCAACAGTATCGCCATAAAAAAAATAAGCCCCAGTAAAGAGAGAAGAAGAAAGAGCAAGGCCCCAGAGAGTCACCAGCGGCCTCTGACACACTTTCTGGGGGAGGGGGCGAGTGGGGAGAGAGTCTGGACAAGCGCCTACCCCGGGGGCCCTCGCAGCGCATGCGCTTGTGAGGAGCGCGGGGAGGGCTGGGCCGGGAGGTGTACCTCCCACTCTGCGGAGGGAGCTACTGAAAGCTCCGAGCCGTGCACGGGGCCAAAAAGAGCCTTTGTGACTGAGGTGTAAGGGTTAATGGATCTGGGGGAAGGGGGCGCCTGAGTCTGGAAAGCACTAGAAGAAGTGAGCCAGAGAACAACTCTGGGCCTCTTTCCCTGGCCTTCCTGAAACTAGGTATTCTGGATGCTTCCAGCAGGGAAAGCACTAGAATGAATGTCTACTCCTCCCCTCTCCACTGTCCCCACTCCCATGTGCACTCCGCCCCCAGCCCCCTGTCCTGAGAGAACCAGCCAGACAAGCCGCAAAGCCGCAAAGCCAGGATATCAGGGCTGGGCTGCCTTACTACCTGGGGGCCCTGGGCCAAGGCCCAGCCAGCTGCTTCTGGAACAATGACAAGGTGGGGTGGTCACAGCAGGCTTCCTGGAGGATACCGGGTCTCAAAAGATAAGAGGGATTTGGCTAGATGATGAGCAGAGGGCAGGACCTGTCCAGTTCAGCTAAGGAGGGCCTTAGGCCCCTGCCTGAGAAGCTGAGGTAGAGAGGGAAACAGAGAAAGAAAAAATGAAAGAGAAAAATCACTTGAGAACCAGAAGGACCTCTGCACCCCTGTGGCCCCTGCCGTCTATCGGACAACAGAGAGAAAGGGAGAAACGTGTGTATAGAGCAGGAGGAAGCTGTTAGAGGGACCCCCAACAATGGGCTTGCAGGCACTCGAGGAACCCACCCCCAACCCAGGCAGCTTTCCTGCCCTGGAAACCCAAAGAGAGCTGGAAAGCACTGGGCAGAGTTGAGGGCAGATAGGCTGTTCGGCAGGAGAGGGGGAGGTGGCGGGTAGAAGCTGATGAGGAAGGAGACCCAGGGAGGGTGGGAGTCACGCAGAAGCAGCAAGGGGCCAGCCTGGGGTTCTCTCCCTCTACCTCCTACGTGTTCGAGGGAGGCACAACTGCTTCTCATTAGCAAAAGTGACCGTGGAGGAGAAATCCAGCCCAGCCCAGGTCACGGTCACAGCCCTGAGCGTCAGCCTCAGCCAAGCCAGAGAGGAGCAGGCTGGGGCCCCAGGAGACCTGCAGCTGCTGTCCAGCCCTGGCGTCCCCAGGCCACCATGTCAGCACTGTTGTGGGCAGTGATGAGAGGGAAGAATGAAGATGGCTGGAGGAACAGGGAGGGAGGGGAGTTGTGCTGACACCCTCCTTCTGGCCGTCTTGCCTGTTTTCTTCCTCCTAATTCATTCGTCAACCTCGTGGCCAAACCCGACCCCAACAATCTCCTGCTGAGAAAGCAGCAGTGGCTTCCCAATGCCTAAATCAAGACAAACTTCGGAGCCCAGTTGTGAAGAGTCTCTGTGATTTAAAGCTCCTGGACCTCATGAATTCTCACTCCCATGGCTCCTGAACCAGCCCTCCACTCCGGCTACTCTCCGAAAAGGTCCCTGCACGTATCCTGCCAAGTCCTTCTGTATCTTTACTCACGCAGTTTTTTAAGCACAAAATGCCTTTTCATCTCTATCAACTCATTAGTATTCTCCTTTGACATTCCACTCATCTGTAAAATTGGGAAAGTAATAATGACTACCTCATACGGTTTCTGTAAGAATAAAATTAGAAATTGCCTGGAACAGAGACTGGCACAGAGTAAACGTTAGCTATTCATAGGGTTATTATTGTTCTGTTCATTGCCCTTCCAGTCTGAGCCCAAGCTCTACCTTCTCTATAGAGCACCATCTCCCTGACCTGCCCCCTCATGATCGCCATCCCCTTCTGGCATTTACCAGCTCAACACACTCCTGTTCAAACAATGTGCTGGGCATTCTCGTGATGCTAGACCCCACGCTAGGTAGCAGGGAGGAGATAGGGAAGAAGACAGTTACTGTCCTGCCCTCAAAAAGCTTACAGTCTGGAGAGAGCCAAATAAGCAAAAGGCAGTTACAAGAGGGCATGCGGATGCTGGGCTCAGACTACCTGCTCACAAGCACCATGGGAGCACTGCGGTAAGATTAGCACTGAAGATCAGGGAAGGCTTCTTGGAAGAGGTGATAAACAAGTGGGCTTCTGAAAGCTGAATAGGAGTTGACAGGGTGGAGGGGAGGAGAGGTATTGCAAACAGTAAGAACAGCACGAGGGAAGGAAGAGGGTGAGGGATTTAGAAACTGCAGTGAGCTCAGTAGGGTTAAGCATGGACCATGAGGAGGAAGGGTAAAAGCTGAGGCTAGAGGGGTTTGGCAGGAGTGAGATCTGGAAAGGCTGTGTAAGCTGAACTAGGACTCCGGGGCCGAAGCCTGTGGCAATGGGGAATCAGGGGAGGCCCTTAACATATGTGCCTGAAACTATTTTTAACTGTTTCATGTCTGTCAAACTTGTCTCTCAGGAGGTTTATACCCTGGCACCTTCTCACATGCCTTTTTTCAATGAAATAGAAGACAAATAAGTAAATAAGTAGATCTCAATTAGATGCTCTTTGAAGGCAGACTATGGACTCCATTGGGCTGTGCACAGAGCGGGAGCTCAGTGTGTGCCTGGGGCCAGGTGGTGTAGCAGGAGTGTCTGCATTCAAGGAGGGGAACCCTGACACCGGCAGCCTAGGGACAAGCCACTCAAACGCCCTAATGCTCAGTTTCTTCCTCTGTAAACTGAGAATCATGCCACCTGCCCACCTGCCCACCTGCCTATCACACACGGGCGTGCAGGTGAAAGCCTCCAGCCAGGGAGGAGGCAGGTGCTGAGACAGAGAGAGGGAGGCTGGACGCCACTGCGGGGCTGGCTCTGGAGGCTGAGGAAGGGAGCCCGTTCCAAGGACATTAAACAAATACGTGTCTCTCAGCAACTCCCACACCCCATCCACGGTGCCCTTTCTGCCCATTTCTCTCTCTCGAGCTTGTGGGAATCACTGTCAACGCTGCAAGCAGCATAGTTGCCCTTCCCTCAACACATATTGCAGTAATCAGGGACCTGAAGAAGTCAGGTTAGACGGCTCTGGGCTGTCCCTGTCCTGACCAGTTAGCACCTCCTCCAGGAAGCCTTCCCTGACCCCCAACTCACAGCACTCTCTCACTTCTCTGAGTTTTTGCACTAAAGCAGCACCACTCGTGAAGTACGTGACTGTGACTTTCCTCTAAGGGCTCTCAGACTTCACAGGGCCCCTCCCACCACCAAGACTCTAAGCTCCTTGAGGGCAGGATCCAGTTGTTGCCTCTCCAGCATCCTCCATTGTCCCCAGCATGGGCTTCACAAAGGCACTAGGTTGATGATTTCTGTTCCTTCCTCTTTGAAGCAGAGAAAGAAGATCTGAGGGTCTGAATGTCCAGAGCTGGGGCCCAGGGATGGAGAAGGAGAGAAGAGTGGCTCCTCCTGATGTACACCCACCCCACTTTCTCCAGGCAAGGGCCATAAACCACAGCAGAGGTCATGTGGCTGTCAGATAGAAAGACTAAAGCAGCTGGGCAGCAAGTGTCGAAATCCTAATAGGCAGGATGTGGAAGTTCCAGAAGACAAGGTGATGAGGCAAAGTGGGGAGGCCAGCAACTGCCAAGCAAGAAAATTAAATGCACTGTGGGTTCCAGTGCTGGACAGCAGGTCCAAGGCAAGGCCTGCTCCAGGCAGCTGCCCCCAACCCCGCTGCAGCGTCATGGTACAGTAGGTGTACCCAGGGAAGCACAGCGGAAAAACAGGCTACCATCTGGAGGAGATGACAGGGTCTGGAAGACAATGTCATCAAACGGGCTTCTCCCTGAGGCAATCAGGGCAGGCCTCATCAGCACTTTGAAATGAGCATCTGGTTAGTTCCAGATGTGGAACCAGATGTGAGAAAATGACATCCTGATATTGGCTGGTAGGCACGTTTGGGGTCCATCCTCCACCCTCCCAGCTGGCAGGGCCTTCTCCGGGTCTTTCGGCCCCTGCGCCTGCCTGTACACCTCCCTTGGCCTCATGTCCCCAACTGCAAGACTCTTGTGGTTTTCCAAGTGGCTCCTCATGTCTGTCTTTGGTGCACCCCAGAATCAATTTGTTCTCTTGTTCCGTGGAGATGGGAACTAGCTGGTCACCATCTCCCAGTCAAAAATCTCATGTGTATATGTCTGTATACGTGTATGTATACACGTGCGCATTCACACAAAGAATCCTGAGAACACAAGGCCAGGTCCTGGGCCCTGAAAGGGGCCTTGGAGAGGATGCAGCCCTCTTCACCTGCTCTTCATACAAGGGAGCCAAGGAGAAGAGAGATCTGCCTGGGGCAGGTAGGAAACAGGTTGTGGATCTAGTAGACCTAGATCTCAGGCATCAGGCTTCCAAAAGTTTCTGCACACTGCCAGCTTCCCCCTCCTCACCCCCTAAACACACCCAGCTCCAATCGCTGTGTCGATCTGCAGAGTGAAGGGGGCTTGTTTCCTGGGGTCGAGGCTCTCACTACTGAGAGCTCCTGGTGTTGATGTGCGGAAGCCAGAGGGAGAAGGAGCAACTGAAGGACGGCACGTCCTCTTCCAGGTTGAAGCAAGCAGGACTGAGAAGAGTTTGAAAGAAGTCAAGAGGGATTTGGGAGAGGGGGGCAGATGATAGAAGGGAGCCCCCAGACACTGGTTTCTAAGGGGTGTAGCCCAGGGGGTGTGGCCTGATGGGGGAGGATTCCCTTGTTCAGCCAAGGGAGAGCCTCTCATTTCCTCTGGACACTTGAGCCATCCTCACTTCGTTCCTCAGGGGCCAGCCCTCTGAATTCTCCCCCTAGTCCTGGGACTAGGACCTCAAACGTAAGCATTCCAAAGACCAGTTCACTTTGCCTTACAAAGCAGGGCAAGGCCTGACTCCAACTTTGCTCAGCCTCAGTCTCTCAGGCTGTGAAATGGGTAAAGACCACCCAGAGTGGGAAAGAAAACAGCATCTTCAGGCCGCAGGCATGCCAACCTCACTCCTGAATCACCCCACATGAGCTACAGTTTGAGACTGGGGGTCTGGGTTTCTTAGGAGGGGGCTGCTGTCGAGGGCTGAGGGCCAGCAAGCAGGAAAAGAATGCAGAGCTTTGTCAAGCATCAATGATTTTCTCAATCTGAAACCTCTTTTCCCAAACTTTGCAGAGCACATATTGTACAGTCCTCTTCATTAAGGATTAATTACTAGCCAAGTTTGAAGTCTTTGGAGTTGTTTGGGAGTTATTTGAGCTGAAAAAGAAAACATAACTATGTTGTTGTTTCTTCTAAATGGAAAAAGAATATTTTTTTGTGGGTGTTTGCAATGCTTACAAACAGCTGAAGGGGTTTTTACTCTATCTTTCCAAAAATCATTGCTCCAGGCCATGGCCAAATATGGAAAAAATGACCAGAAAAAAAAAATCCCCAAACCATGAACTTTGCGGAAAGTTACAAATAGTTGAAATAGAAACATGGAATAGAAATAGCCAATGGCCTTGCCTAGCATGATTCCCCAGAATTTCCTAGCCCACCCTCCTCCCCACCACCCACCCACCCACCACTCAAGTCGGCCAGGCCCTCAGGGATCTCTCAAGAGACTCTCCCTCCTAGGCAGCCAAGAACCAAGAAGCCAGGCACACAACTGAGAGCCAGGGAAGGGCTCAGCACTGGATTAACATCATTTCACAGGGGAGGAAACCGAGGCCCATCAAAGGGCATAAGTGACTTGCTCCAGGCCGGACAACAAGCTATGTCAGAACCAGATTCCCAGGCTGGCTTTTACCTAGCTGTCACCCCCATCTCCAGAAGTGTTGCAGAGAAGACCAGGGCAGGGTCTTCGGGCCTCTAGGAAGCCAGGACAAGAAGCCATCTGTGGCTAAGCTTGGGCCATGCATGTCACTGAGAATAAGGTGGGCATTACAGAAGAAAGGATGTGGGCTTGGAGACAAAGACCTCTTCCCTGTCTTGGAAGTAAGGGTGGTACACTGATCATACTAGGCACTGCCCCAGGTAGCTCCAGGACTCCCCACCCGACCCAAGTTCCTAGGCAGCTGGCACAGAGGGGACCGTGAGTAGGGGTTGGGGATGCTGCACCCTTTCCCTGGATCCCAGGCTCTGATTCATCAGAAATTATGTCAAATCAGGAATCTTTCCACAATGTCCTTATAACCAAGGTCCAGGCCAAAGCTCTTGGGATGTCATTCCCTGGACCTCTTTCCCCCAAGGAGGAAGAGAGAGGGGCCAGAGGCTCTCCTCTCTTCAGGGCTGAGGCTGGAGTTCTGCCTGGACACAGAGGGTCTGCCCTAGGCATGGTCCAGAATGGTAATATCATTTTGAGGTTAAGACTTTGGCACCAGACTTCTGGGGTGTGAATCCTGACGCTATCGCTTACCAGCTATCTGACCTGAAGGTTACCTAACTTCCCCGTGACTCAGTTTCCTCATCTGTAAATGGAAATCATACCAGCGCCGACATCCTCTGGTTCCCAGTAAGTGCCGTGTGAGGGGTAGCTATTATTACTGTTGTTATCTGCTCGATATTGGCAAGTTACTGGAGAAAGAATAAAGAATAGACACCCAAGAACCCAGAACCTACCAGAACTTACTTCCTAAGTTGGACAGAGCCTGCCCATTCCTAGCTCCTCCGTGAACCCTGAAAAAGTTGCCAGGCTCGTCTGGGCCTTGGTTTCCCCATTAGTAATACGGGGATAATAGAACCCTTTCCTGTTCTGTCAAGTTCTTTGAGAGGCTTGGATGAAAGGCACCAGCATCGGGATGAGATGCTGCTATTACAGCTAATGACAGAACCAACACGCTCGTAAGCTGCTGCCCAGCTCTGACTCAGGCTGTTTACGGTACTAGGCCTTGCTCGTCGAGGGGCTGAGTGGGTCTGTGGTGGGGGGAGGAGGGGGAGCCCCAGTCGGTACCCTCACTGCCCTACTATACCAGTGCGTCTGCCGTCAGCTGGCTTCCTGCAGGCTTCCTCTCCCTGGGTTGAATCCCTCCTGTCCTGTCTCCGTGAGAATCCTGGCACTCCTCTCCCCAATGCCTGTCCCCCTCCTCCCCTCCTGCCAGGGCTCAGGCTCCAGCCCCGCGTGTGACACATCACTCCAAAGGACAATCAAGCCTGTTTAGAAACATGTGGAAGCCATGGTCTTCAGCTGCAGCAGCCAGAAGAATAAGACGTTCCCCAAGGCCAGGCCCTCCGTCTCCCACCAGCCAGGGACCGTGACCCAGAAGGGGATGACCAGCATGGTGTGGACTCCCTCTGTGACCTCCACATCTGGTCAAAGGCTGCAGGTCCCTCCCTCCCCCGCGGAGCTTCTAATGGGAGGCTGACCAGGGAAGGGAGGTTTTGTAAATAAGACCCCTCCAGAAGGCCCTGCCAAGCCACGCCTGTTTTGTATCACCGGTTTAGTTTCCAGATTGTGGATGGCCCTCTGATCCCTTCTGAGAACTGGAAGCAGAAGGGGGGCTGGTAAAGCCAAAGAGCAGCTGACACCAGGCCATCTCCAGCCCCTCAAAGAAGAGCTCTTTTCTTGGCAGCTCAGTCCAGTTCCAGGAAGCCTCTGCAGTAGCCTCTGCCCTGACCTTGGCACTGGCCTGGGGACATGCACACTCATCCAACCTGGATCCCAGGATGACCTAGGGCCAAGGCAGCCCTGAGCAAGTGCACCTTGGCCTCCCAAAGTGCGTGCTCCTTGCCAAAGCTCTGGCTTTCCTGACCCATCCTAAAAGCAATGTCACTGGACAGATGGATGGCCAGACAGCAGGAGGCACTGGCAACAAGGGCCACCTGTATACCTGTTCCAATGTAGCTGTTCTCTCCAGCCCCAAGAACTAGTTCTTGACCTCCCAGCATCCTTTCCCCACTCCATGCTCCCTTAAGCTCCTGTTACTCATAGGTCCAGCCCCAATAGTTCTTCCTTCCACCAATGCTGCTAAGCACCTATGGCTGACCCTGAGGCAGACGCCGAGTGCCAGAACTGGGGACAGGTTAAAGCAAGCATAGAAAGAGGAACAACATGTGAGGCAAACTATGGAGGATGGAGAGGGGGAGAAAACTGAACCTCCAAGGAAAGGCCGGCCAGACCAGCAGGCTTGAAAGAGTCAGGACAGAATGGGATCCACTAGATGGGGGTTGGGGAGAGCATTCTAGGCAGGGATAATAGCGCCTGCAAGAAATGGAGGTGAGACGTCACTTGGCATCCCCAAAAGAATCACGTCCTACAGGGCACATGGTTGTGCAGGGAATGGAGAGCGACCCCAGATTCTGCTTTGGGAATCCTGGGCAGTGACGGAAGCACTGGGCTAGGGGTCGGATGCGGCTATGGCCAGGGAAGTCAGCTCGGAGTATCTTCACAGGAACTCCCTGGAGTTAAAAGATAGGGACCTCTTCTTCAGAAATCAAAGCAACCTTACAGAGGTGGGCTCCTTGACCTTCCCGAGCCCTGGAAGGCAGGGAGGAACTGACTAAATCCTCTCATCACTATTTAACAGAGAGGGAAACTGAGGCTCATTAGGGCTTAGTCATCTGCCCAAGGTCTTAGAGTAAGTCAGTATCCAAGCCAGTGGAATATTCTAGACGCCCGGGCGTGGATGGGTCCTCAGGAGGTCACCTACTCCACCGCTTGCCCCGGGCAGACAGATCCCAACAGGTGGGGCTTCTGACTGTGCCCAACCATGTCAGGAAACTTTTTTTTTTCCCAAACCATCAGTGCCAAACATTTGTCGAATTCTAATCTAGCCTAAATCCTTCCTGCTGCGGTTTAAACGTGCAGCTTCTCTGGTTCACAGGCAACATGAAGTCATATAAAAGCCCTCTCTAGACTTGAGGTTATCTGGGGGCTCCCCTCAGTTTTCTCTCCTCCAGGTCCAATCTCAACAGTTGCTTTATATATCGGCCCAAGCCTCCTGTCGTTGACATACATGTACACTGTGTGCCCCATAACTAACAAGTCATCAAATGGATGGGGAATAAATGAAGAGAGGAACCAGTGGTTTCCAGATAAGCTCAAGAACCTCCATGAAGTAGATCTCAGACAGAAGTCCCCCAAGACCCCTAAATTCATTTAACAATCTGACATGACACATACAGCCGCTGCCCAGGGTAGTCTGGAGAAGTTCTTAGACCATATTCTTACTTCAAAAACATGGGTATCTTCCCTCCTTCTCTACCATAGTGCTTGTCCACCTTCAGAGCCTTTGCTGGGCTAGGACAACATGTTTTCTCATCGCCTCCTAAGCCCCACAACACAGACGCGTGCCCACGTGTGCCTGTGTGTACAAAGCATAGGCGCCGCCCCTGTGGGCAAACCCAGCCCCGTCTTAACCAGGTTGGCTTCTCTGCTGGGGTCTTTGGATAAGGAGGGTTACTTTGGCAGACAGCTAAGACCCATGTCCCTGCAAATCCTCCTTACTGTCACCCGATCCTGATACACGGAAAGGACCGAGCCCTATCCACAGAAGTATCACTTATGCTCACCGTTGCCTGGCACCGTGCCCATAGCTATGTGTGTCTTTTCTTATTTGGTCCTCAGAGCACCCTATAGGTTATAGAAAAGGAAACCCAGACTCAGAGAGGTGAAGTCTGGCTAGAACACAACAGAGGCAGGCGTGGACCCCAGTCTGCCTGACCCCAGAGCCCCCTTGTACCTCGCCTGCTGCCCTGCCCCCACCTAGGCCTGGTGAGGAAGGGGAACTTGAACGTCCCCCTGGCACCTGCCCTGCCCCCACGTGCAGAGCCGCATCTAGGTAAGAACACTCCATCGCAGCAGTGGGTGGTGTTCACGTCCAGCAATTTGTCTTTGTTCAAACTGGTTCCTTTTCTGGTTGTTTCCTTCTCTCCTAATCTCAGATTGAAGACCTATTATTTCCAAGCCAGGAAAAGAACAAGAGAAAAAAAAAAAGAGAGCTCTGTTCCAGGAACTGTAACATCTCTCTCTCTGTGCTGCCCAGTCTCTCACTTCTCTGACTCTCGGACAAGCCCAGCCGTGCCTGGCCCCCAGATTTGGCGAGACCATTGGTCACAAAGCCTTTTTAGGGTCTTGTCTTCCTCCATATCCCTCCAGGACAAGGCCAGGGTGAGAGAACAGGAAGGAGGGGAAGAAAAGCAGGGCAGGGAAAGGCACTAGAAAGTGAGAGGAAGTTCCAGTTCCCCACCTGGCCCTCTGATGTGTTGCCTGCTCTCTCGGGACTCAAGTGTGTATCCCCTTCCTGGCCTAGAGAAGTAGCTCCAGCGGCGAGTCACACACAGACATGCACACACGTGGGTGCCCACACTGAATGGCAGACTATTATAAACACACACCTAGCCTGGTCTTATTCACAGAGGAACTCAGAGCCTCAAGGGACACAAACCCCCCTGAGGCGAAGACACATAATCATGAGCACATGTACTCTCAATCACATGTCTCCAGCACTGCCATAAACACGCCCTTTCTCCTAAGCACAAACATTGTCACATGCACGCTCGGGGAAGGCAGACTGGGTCTCATGGCACAGGCGTTTGTGGACGAACCCGAAGCACAAAGGGTACCCAAGCTGGACCCTTGAATCAGAGGGGTTCCCACAGTTCCTGGGGCCTCTCTTTCTCAGCCCTTCACTCCATTCAGTCTCTGAAGTTAACGAGCGGGCTGGGTCCCCGCCAGTCCAGGGAGCGGGGAGGGCCTTTCCCAACTCTGCCCGTGGCCCCCACCCCAAGCATGGCCCAACTGCCCTGAGCCGAAATAGGCCAAGCTTATGCCAGGAGGGATGGTTTGTGACAACGTCAGGAGACGCCACTGCCTCAGGCCAGCAGGAGTCTCCAACCTGCACTTGGTGTCCGCTCGCGCAGCTGAAGGGGAAACAAAGGTGCCTTGATGCGAGGGCTCTATGACACGTCAGCACCGCCTGGGGCAGGAGACTGCCGCCACCCTGTTAACCCCACAGGGCCAGGTGGGCCCTCCAGCCTCCCCACCTGGCTCCACAAAGCCGACCCCCCTCACCCTGGACACAAGTTGGCAATGCTCCCCTCTAAGCTCCTCAAGAGCCTGTATGAGTGACCTGGCGGGGAGCCAGGTAGGGGAGTTGGGAGAAGCCAGACAGCTCCCTGAATTCCAGGTGGGGTCAGGGGAGAGCACCCCGGGGGGGGGACACCCCAACTCTTTGAACATGAGTTCACCTAAACCGAAGCCGTGGGTTTTCCAACAAGGCAAACAGCTGGTCGGAGGAGAAAGCAGCCCAGGCCAGCACAGCTGCCAGCAGAGCTGAAGGCACTGGATCTCCCAGGCAGGGGAGCAGAGACACAGTCCTCCTGGGTGGGCCTGGCAGCCGCAGCGCCAGGGGCCACAGGAGGCCATGGCTTTCATGCCACCCCACACCAGTCCCGCGGACACTCCAGTGTGCCACCAGG
Organism: Camelus ferus; assembly: GCF_009834535.1. Taxonomy (NCBI): domain Eukaryota; kingdom Metazoa; phylum Chordata; class Mammalia; order Artiodactyla; family Camelidae; genus Camelus; species Camelus ferus. The sequence continues at coordinate 97,709,395 of NC_045698.1, forward strand.
AACCAAACATTTCCCTTAACCAGACCTGATAGCAGGACTCTGCCACTTCTGCTGATGAATCCAGGCCCTTCTGAAGGCCTCCCCAGCAGCAGCAAAGCAAGGAGCCACCCTTTCTGCCCAGACACAGCTCCTTCCCACCCCAGAGAACCCTCCAGCCCAGGTGCAGCCAGTGCTAAAAGGAAAAGCTCCCAGGAGTGCTCATCAGTACAACTCTTACCGAGGCTAGAATGTGACTCTGAAATAAACCAAGCAGAATTGGGAACATGGAACTTAAGGCTTCTGCAGAGAAAGAAGCAGGCTAGCCACAGCGGGAGAGAGGATTGTGGGCACAGCCCCTCCTCTTATTCTGTCATGGCACCCAAATCAGCCTATTCATTTCCTTTCTAGGACATATCACAATGTGTAATTGTGCTGTTGTCATATTTGCTTCTTTATTATTGGTTTCCTGCACTTGGATAGTTCCAGGAGGTGAGGGACCACGTCTGTCTTATTTACTGCTGTGTCCCAGTGTCAGCACGGTACTTGGTATACAGGAGGGACTCACGAATGAATGAATGAAGGAATGGTCTCTGCCCACAGAACCTTTGCACGCTGGGCTCCACCGCCCAGAAACACAGGGGTGAAGGACCTAATGATCCAGAGAATCCAGATCCAAAATGGCAGGAAGTGCTTCAGGGAAGGCCTGCCTGCTCCTCACCCCGCATCAGCTTGTACCTCATCCCACAAGTCTATCCCGAGCATCTGTTATGTGGAGCTGAGGACACGCCCGTGTAATTAAAACAACAGAAACAAAAAACAAAAACCCTGGCCCCTTCCCTTAAGGAGACGGTACCACTTTGGTCAGGAAGGCCTATGAGGAAACAACTATATCCTGGTCTGACAAGGACCATCAGAGAGGTTCTTCCAACAGAGGCCCTGCTCCAGTCTTTGGGAGCTGGAAGGTTTCCCACAGGAGGGACTGAGATGAGCTCTAAGGAGTGGGGTGAATTAGCCTGCAGCAGCTGGGGATGGGGGAAGCAGATTTCATAAAAATGGATCAGTACATGCAAGAGTCTAGAAGTGAGAGAGAGTGTGGCTTAAACAGGGAGTGAATGGAGTTCTGTGTGGCCAGGGATGATGAGGAGATGCCGAGAGAGCCTGGAAGCCTGTGGGGTGAGCCACAGAAGGGCTGTTAGCAGAAAAGGCAAAGACCCTAAGCTTGCAGTTTAGAAAATGCCCTAAGTATTCAGGAAGGGAAGCTCGGAGCACACCTGCTCAGGCAGAGGGTGGCAGGCCCTCCCTCCATCCCTAATGGATGGGCAGGAGAGGTGAGAGCTGCTCAAAAAGAGGCCTGGGAGGAGACAGGGTCGTGCAGGGCGAGCAGCATCCCCTAGTGGCTCTGTCAGTAGATCCTCCCTCACCCCCAGCTTTGGGAGGTAACCTCCCAGGGCAGGGCCGGAGACCTGACGTGCCGGACACGTGGGAGCTGTGTATGAGGGGCCCCTGTTGCGTGGCCCAGGGGACAGGGTGAAAGGAAGAGCCTGGAGAGAAAGAGGAGGCACAAAGTGGTGCTGGAGTCATGGGTCATGGCAGTCATGGGAGCTGTGAGGAGTCAACCTCCTCCCTAGCACCTTCAGAGACCATTGCCCCTGGCCTCATATCCTGCTCAGCCCTGGGCTCAAAGCAGAGGCGCAGGAAGTTTTCCTCCTGGGCAGAGGAATAGAACCCCCTAGCCCAGGCGCTCTCAGGATCCAGATCCCTCCCCTCCCCAAGAGTCTCCCTCCTGAAGATCGAGTCCCTCCTCGCACATCCCATAGCCCACAAAGACCACACGTGGCCAAATGTGCCCTCCCACCAGGGCAGAGAAGAAAAGCTGACAAAGATGCTGCTGCCATGTATGAGGTGGGCCTGGAAGAAGATGACTCGTGACCAGGTGTATAAGGAGAGGCTGGTAATTCAGGGCCCTTCAGAAGCAAGGCCACATCACAGACACAGAAGGCCTGAGCTCTAGTCAGAGATCGTCCACCCTATTGTGCAACTTTGGACATTTTTTTCAACTCTGAGCCTCAATTTTCTTACCTATAAAAGGAGAGCAGGGCTGTGTGGCCCCTCAAGTCCTTCCAGTGCTTTAATCCAGGGGAGAGGAGGCTGTGTGGACCCCCAAGGCCTCTGAGGGAAATGGCTTCTTGTTTCCCAGTGGGCGCTGGCAGCTTCCTGCTCTCTGATAGCCCCCACCACGACGAAATACCAAGGTGGGGCTCAGAATCTCCGCGTCTGTTACACTTGTGAGAAGGGGTTAGAGGGAGGATGTGGAATCAAGAAGCAAGAAGCAGCTGCTTACACAGAATACAAAAACAAAGAGATCCAGAAGCCTGGGCCTGAGCTGAGAGGCTATGGGGGTGTGGGAGCTGGGCTCCGGAGCCCCAAGAGTTTAGGCGCAGCCCGGGATTTGAACAACCTGCCCACAGAAAAGAGGCTCATAGAACTCATTTGTCTGAATCTGCAAGCCAGCCCCGAGGGGTGGAGGTGGGGGAAGTAGGGGTAGGCAGAGAGACAGCAGCAGCTTCCCTCCAACACCTGCAGGGATTTGGAAGGAGGAAGGAAGGCTGGAGAGGGCAGGAGGGGTAGCTTCCGAGCAGGAGCATCCCTCAGCCACCCCCATGGGCATCTCTGTTCCACTAACCTGCACTGAGGGCCTGCTCCCGTCAGGCTGTGTTCTAGACACACTGTGAGCAGCAAGGTAAATTTCCTGATAGGCTGCTCAGGACTCGGGCCACCAACCCCACAGGGCAGCAGAGGCACCAGCCCTAAATGAGGAGGGAAGCAGGTGGTCCCTGGGAGCATCTACAGCCAGGTTAAGCTTTGCAGGTAGTCTTGGCCGGGGAGGAGGGGCCCACGTCCAGAGGGCAGCGCAGCATCTGATACACAGCCTGCTCCGCCACCTGGTGGAGAGAGGAGGAAGGTGCTGGAGGCAGCGCTCAGACAGGTGGTGCCCTGCCACCTGGTGGAAAGCTGGGGCAGAGGGTTCTGGGGTGGCTGACCACCCGAAATCGCTCAGCCGCTTGGCAGCCTGCTGTCCCAGGCTGGAGCAGGAAGGGTGCAGCCTTCTGGGGCGTAAACCTGGTCCTTAAGCCATTTGGGAAGAGACCAGGGTCATTTATGAGAAAGATGAGAATACAATTATACATGGTTAATAATTCAGTTCAGGTCTTTCTCCTTCCATCCACCCATTCATCAGTCTAACCAGTCAACTACTTTAGAATCTCTTACTGGATGTAAGGTTCTGTGGAGATTATGCAGTGGAATAAGTTTCAAGACTTGATCCTGGCCCTCAGAGAGCTTAAGCTCTATTATCCTTATCCAAATAAGGCTTTTTTTCCCCCAGGGACTTTTTTTCCCAGAAACTTTCACATACTTCATCTCCCTTAATCTTTGCAAAATCCAGACACATACATATTTTTATTCCCATCTTACACATGGAAACACTCAAGCTCCAAGGAGTTAAATGATTTGTCCAAAAGACTCACAGCTGGTAGGTGGCAGAGTCTAAATACAAACCCAGAGCTTTTCATTTGTTAAACATTTCTCCAGTGCCTGATATATGCCAGGCACCGTGGCAACAAGGATGAATGAGAAATGGCCCTTTCCCAAGGGGTACTCACAGTCTGGCAAGTAACAAACACACCAAGAAATACACACAGGATATTGGGCAGGGATAAGGCAGAATTTTATACAAAATTCTCTCTACAGCATGAGCAAGAACAGCTACAATTTTTGTAACGATAATAATAACCAACGTTTATTTACTGATCACTACATGCAAAGCACTGTGGTCAGTGCTTTATTATGAGCTAACTCATTTAAGCCTCTATGAGGTGGGTGGGTGGGGTATTAACCCTATTTTGCAAATGAGGAAACTGAAAGAGAGAGAGAGAGGTTAAATAACTAGCTGACAGAGCCAAGATGCAAACCCAGGCATTCTGGCTCCAGAGCCTGCACCCTTGACCATCACACTCTTCAGCCCCAAGGTAACGGCAAATAATTAGTATGTGCTGCTCAGCTGATCTGGGGGAGGAGAAGGGGAAGCAGAGGCTCAGAGGCCATGTCACTAGTCTTCTGACCCAGGGAGTCAACTCTGGCCCAGAAGCAGTGCTGGGTAAGGACCATTCTAATTCAGCCTCTGACACAGAGGCTCATCCAGCTTTTCTGAACTGAGTTCTAGATTTGGCAGAAGGAAGTAAGGAATGAGAAGTCTTCAAAAGGACTAACCGATGGCGGGAGGGAAAAAAAAAGACTAACCGATGGAAGTTAAGGGAAAGCAGGAAAGGCAGGAGCACTAGTTGGCAGAGACGCTAGAAGGGCAGTTTCTAGCGACACAGGGCTCTTAGTGTCACTTCCAACACTGAGATGCCACATCAGCTTACTTCTCTCTTCCTCCCTCCCTTTACAAACATGTATTGAATCCTACGCTAGGCAATTGAGATTTCAGAGGTGAATAAGACACAAAATTTGTCCTTGAAGATTTTAGAGTTTAGTGGGGGTAGTGAGCCTCTACACCCATCCTTAATGACATACGATGACCTTGGCTTACTACGTATACCTCTCAAACAGGAAGGGAGAGGGACATATGTGCCCATTCTCTCCTTAGTGGAACAATTCTATACCTCCAGTTAACTTCTGAACTTTAATACTGACCTAAGAATGGCAATATAAACAATAACACTAAAAACAACCAACATCATGTTACCTTGTGCAAGGCACTGTACCCCTCCCTTGAAAAGTATGCTTTTTACTTAGTTGTGCTGGCAAAAGTTCAAAGGCAAACTTACTAATCTCTCAAGTTCCTAAAGGGCTGTACCAAAAACAAGGGTGTCTGACTGTTCTCCACATTATCTAAGTCATGCCATGGGATAAGGGTTTGATAGTGCAATACTGGGCCAGCTGTAAAATAGAACATTTGGGGAATAAGATGGTCCAAAACACTGGAATAAAATACCGACTGAGGCTGTGGTGTTTCCTTCTTTGGAAGACTCGTAAAAAGACATGGATTTCCGTTTGGTTCTAGTGGTGAAAGGAAGGGAGTAGAGGAAATGACCCAGTTTGGATAAGGTCTGGGCACCCGGCCAGATCTTTAAGCCTTGGTTGATAAAAGTCTACATAATAAGGAAGTGGTCTTCATAGGACCACCAGGACTAGAGCTATGTCCCTTCCTCACGAGAAGGACACTCAGAGTGAGGCACCAGAAAATGCAAGCAAGGCTTATTTGGGCTCTTCCCTGAATAAGACCAACCACGGAGTTCTTGGTTCCCCACTCCAGCTTTCCCTGTCCCTGCCCATGGGCCCCCTGCGTCCCCTGTCCCTCCATGTCTCTCTCTAACTCTTCCAGCCCTGTGTCCCTCTGCTGGGCTGATCTTCTCTAGGGTACCTCTGAGGCCATCTTCTCCAGCATTCAACTCGTGCAGAAAAGATCAGAGAGCAAGGAAGAGATGGGGCGGCCACGGCCAGGAGCATAGGGAAGGTAGGAGGGTGGGCATCACTGGGAAGCAACCCCAAGTGCTAAAACGCAGAGAGAAATAGTTGTGCCCATCTGTTCATTCAACCAAAGTAGAGTGTGTAAAACCTGCTGGGACTCCTCAGTCAGCACCATCCACAACATCTTTCCTAATGGGTTTGCTTCAGACTTAACAAGGAAGCCAGTCTCCATAACTAGCTTTTCTTTTTGGCCCTGGAGTTTTGAAAGCTGATGAATCTCCATCCTTCTTAGGAGCACATGGCTGCAACACCACCATCCTGGAGTTTTGCCCGATCTCAGTTTCTCTAATGTGGGGAGAAAAGAAGCTGACGCAGCCCTGCCTTTGGGCCACGGTATGGCCCACCTCCGATGCCTTCGGCCACCCCAGATGCCAAGCATATGGCATTTAGATGGTTTCCTGAGAGTTCCCAGGGGCGGCCCCAGATTTAATCTAAACATTCTACATCCCCCGTGGTCCCTCTGCCTGACCCCGCTTTGGTGTACATATCTATTTTTTTTTTTTTTTTTTTACTGGATAGTAAGTCACTGTTCCCCAGCATCCAAATGGCTGGGGTTGGAGTAGGAAAAGAACCAGGTGGGCATCTGTTCCATGACATGTCCATCCTTAGGAGGCAGCTGACAAGGAGCAGACTGTGCCTGCCATTCTTTCCCCAAACTCCACGCTACAACCACAGGGGATGACAGGGAGGAGCTATGGCCCCGATCCAGAAGGAAATTAAATAGCCTCAAATTAGGTCAAACACGCCTTTGGCACCAAAGCAAGAACTGGAAGATAGCATGTTTCCCTTCAGTTACAAAATCAATGTATAAAAATCAAGTGCTTTCATGTATATGAACACTATATAATTAGAAAATGCAACGAAAAAACATTCCATTAACAATGTCAATAAAAACAAAATGACAGGAATAAAGTTAATAAAAATGTACCAGATCTCCCAATAGAAAACTATGCTCTAGTTCTACTAAAGGAAACAAACTAAAAGACATGAATTGATAGAAAAATGTATTACTTCCCAAGTTCAGCTCTAAATCTACCACCATTCCAATCAAAATCCCAAGAGCAAAACTGATTCTCAAATTCATCTGGAAGAATAAATATATGAGAACAGCCAAAACAAGAACAAAAAAACAGAAAAGCCACAAAAAAAGGGAACTTGGACCATCAGATATTAAAATGTACTATAAAGCTACAATAATTTAAAAAGTGTGGATCAAGGATCAGAATAGATTGATCAATACAATATATTATAAAGGCGATAAACAATTGCAATGTCTAACAAAAGCATCAGTAAGGGTGTGAGTGCTTATATAGAACGTAATATTATAAATACACATAGGATGTAAGTGACATTTCATATTATCCAATAACACTGCTGGAATAACAAGTTTACTAAAATTTTAAAATACCATACTTATAATACACAAAAATAAGTTGTGAATGGTTGAAAGAGTTAATGTTACATAAAACACTAGAGCATTTATGTGGATGCTTATATAACATGGGGGTAGAAAAGTCTTTCTAAGCTTAGATCAGAAGGCAGTCCAAAAATATATATTGATATGTTTACTACAGTAAAAAGTGGAAATCTTCTGTGTCAAAGAATGTCTCAAAACTAAAGGCAAATAATAAACTGGAAAAGTGATATGTAACATGCATCAAAAAAATAAACGTTAATACTCTTGATATAAAAAGAAACTTGTAAAACAGTAAGAAAAAGATAAATGCCTCAATAGAAGAATGGACAAAGCCATGAAACACAAAATGCTAATAAACACATTAAAGTGTTCAGCCTGAATAGTAACCAAAGTAAATTAAAATGAAATAACATTCTGCATATCAGATTTGTAACGATGGGAAAAGCACGCTGGTCAGGATGTGCAGAAATGGGCACTTAGATACTGGCGGTGAAGATACTTTGGCATAATCTTTCTGAATCATAATTTAGCAATAGGTATCAAAAGCCTTAAAATGTATGTATCTCTAGGCCCTACAGTTCCACTGGGAATTCATTCTAAGGAAGTTAGACTATGGGAAAAACTTTATCTAGAAGCACAGCTGGCATGACAAAAACATTGGAAACACATTCAATAAAAAAAGTTAAAAAAAAACATTCGAAACATTAAATTTCTAATTATAAATAATTGATCAAAGCAATTATAGTTGTATTTATAAAATGAAATATCATGTGACTTTTTAAATGATGGCATAAGAATACAACTAGTTACACAGAGAGATGTCTGTAATATATTTTAAATGAGCAAAGGGGGCAAATTATGAAACAATAGGAATAGTATGGTCTCATTTTTAAATGATTTTTTATATATAGCAGGAAGGTCTGGAGAAGTTTACTCCAAAATGTTTAGTTTTGTTGCTGAGATGTAAGATTTTGAGTGTTCGTTTTTATTTTGTTCTTTTTGATCATCTATACTTTCTAACTTTCCTATACTAAGCACTTCTTGTGTAACTTTTAAAATAAAAAAAGAGAAAAATTAGGAGCCACTGGCAATTCCTAGATATCCAGATAAAAATGCTTCAATAAGGAGAAATGATCCTACAGCTTAGAAATATATGCCTCCCACCCCAAATAGTTTCATTCCACTTCCTCACTTGGGTTTCTCCTCCTCACCAAGAAAACTGCCGCAGAACGCTAGGACTCAGCTTTCCCCCTTATCCTCTTCCCCTCCCCCCTACTCCCAAAGGGTGGCACCTCTGTTCCTGGCAAACTGCGGACAGGTTCAGCTTTGGGGAAGGCAGCAAGGTATCCAAGAGGCATAAACCAAAGGGGTCACTGGGAGCCAGGGAACGGGTAGAAGACCCTGGGCCAGCAAAGGAGGGATCTGGGTTTGGTTGGCAGTGCACGAGTCTGAGTGTCATGAGCTGCCACCTCGATCGCAAAACAGCAAGGGGCGAGGTCACAGAGATCAGGGCTCCCTGACGGGCTGCGGGCGGAAGCAAGATAATCACACACTCAGCTAGGGTGATTATTATGTATTTTTAATAGAATAATTTATCAATAGATTTTTTTCTGTCAGCCAGAGCCTAAATTAAACATTAAAAAATCCAGGCTCCTCCTTTTCTCCTCCACACCAGCCTCAGAAATGGCCTAATCCCAAACCCAGACCTCAGGACCAACTGCACTCAGCACCAAGGCTGGGGACAGCGGCTCTCTAAATGGGCTGTCACTGGAAGCTCCTACCTTAGGGGGCCTCTGCTACCAGGCCACAGGTCCAGGCCTCTTCCTTCCCAAATCCAGAGGGGGACAGGCCCACGGACTGAGTCCTCAGATACGGTTAGTGTTCCCTGGATGTGGAAAACCCATTTCCTGGTCTGTATGTGGGCTATGGGCCTCCTCTGTGGGCTGGCAGCCAACCTGCCTCTGGAAAAGAGGTTTCTCGAATGCTGATACACAAGCGCCTCATGTGTGTGTTGCAAATGTCTATTTATCATGTGCACCACATAGGTATGAATGTCCAGGCCACCCTCAGTAATACAGTAATGTCCCTGCACTTCCCCATTCTTGAATCTCTTGGAGTCACTCAGCCAATTCTAGCCCCAGGCAGCACTGGACTTGGAATCAAAATCAAGTCCAGCCCCTCTGATGCTGTGCCTTCCGGTGAAAAGGCAAAAAAACAAGAAAGAAAGAGAAAGAAAAAAAATCCTGGTCTAAACACCTTTCCCAGCGCTGCGCGAACTCACAGTGAGATTCCTCTGCCTCTATTTTGCTAGTGCCTGGGGCCTGAGAGGCACAGATGGGAGCCTCCTGCTAGAGGAGTCGACCCATCTGTGTGGCCCAGCCAGGCCTAGCCTTCCGCCCGGGTCCCGATGGGGGCTGCTCTCACTCCCCACACTGAGCCTGGTGTCCAGGTCCCCAGGCCGGTATACAACACCCAAGCCTCTCTCTGGGAGGCGCCCTGCCGGAGGAACCCTGTGGACAGTCCTCCTCGCTTCATTACACAGGGGAGGTGGCCCTCCAGAGCCCAAGGGCCATCTGGGGAGTATCAGGCAGCACCAAGGCAGGCTGGCGGGGACACTCAGAGCTGGGCTGGGACTGTCCTGCCAAAGCTACAGGCCTCCCTTGCAGCTGGTGGAGAAGGAAACAGTTGGAGAGGCTCGGTACACACCCACCTCAGGACGCGGGAGCAAAGGGCTCTGTCTCCAGGGCCTGAACTGCTTCTCAACTGGTGCTTTCTGGCTACTTGGAACTCTCGCAGAGCAACAGACCTCAGAGTCAAAGAAAGAGTAATTTTTAGAGCTGGAATTAAAATTGGCCTATTATTCAAACACAGCCTAAAAATAACTACCATTTGGTTAAGTATTTATTTTGGGTTTAATGTTTACATGAATTACTACATTTAATCCTAAGAACAACCCCATGAGGTAGCTATCCTTCTGTTCTCCTTACACTACAGATACGGAAATGGAGACACAGTGGGGTTGCGAGACTTGTCCAAAGTCACCAGCTCTTAAGAGGCAGGCCAGGTCTAGACGACTCTCAAATCCATGTTCTTCCTCCCTTGGAGACACTGCCTCTGGGATCCTGACAAGTCACCCTTTATAAGAATAAATTCTTTGTGCAGTGCTTATATTCCTCAAAGAGTGGGTTTCTTTTATATTTCAGAAAAAAATATTGCTCAGAGTGGCTTCTCTAGAGGACTTATTTCTGAAGGTTCCTGGATCAGTTAAGGGCAAGAAGCTCAGATGCAGAGCCCACAGCCTAGGGTTCACTTCATGGGCAGCCAAGTGGTCTGATTTTATCTAATGACAGATCTGTCACACGTATCTGCAGGCTCATTCCCCAGATGCCAGTGACACTGTGCTGGGAAGCAGAACCCACCTCCTCCCCAGTTTTCCCACCAGCAGCCTCCAGATCCTCTGGACAAGGGCTCTAGGATGGACTGGGCTGCAGAAAGTCAGAAGCAGAAGTGACCCAGGGTCATTAATCTAATCCTATCATCCCACAGATGAGAAAGCCGAGGCTGAAGGAGGAGTCACTGAAACACTGTCAGTCTCCGGGCATCCTCTTATCTTTCCCATAAACTCAAGCTCAAGGAGCAAGGCCAGATGTTCATGCTTACGTGCGTAATTCCCTCCCTAGCAGCAGAAGTCGGAAGATGAAAGAGGAAGAGATGCATAAATAGTTGAGGGCACTGCATGGGGGTGAGGGAGACCACAGTTCAAATGCTCAGTTGGCTTCTGCACGGCTCTGCAATCCTGTCAAGTCACTTAATCTCCTTGTGCCTCACTTTCCTCTTTAGTTAAAAAAAAAAAAAGAGAGAGATATTAATAGTGCCAGCCTCCTAGGATTGGTCTGAGAATTAACTAAAATAATGTATAGCCTAGTGCCTAGCTCAATTACAAAGGAGTTATAAGGAAATCTGAATAAAGGACAGACTTGAGTTAATGATAATGTGTCAATATGGGATCATGAAAATGCACACACTAATGTAAGATCTTAATAATAGGGACAACTAGGTTGGGATTTACGGAAACTTTCTGGACTACTGTCACAATTTTTCTGTAAATCTGAAACTTCTCACTTAAAAATTTATTTTTTTAAAAAGGAAAGGAGTATAGTAGAAGTTGTGCTTGTTATAGAAGGGAGGGATTATGAGCCATGTCCCTGAGAAGCTGGAAGGAGCCAGAAAGAATGAAGCAGCAAACCTGCCCACATCCAAGTCCCTAGCGCTCAGTCAGCTCACGTCTCCTCCTGCTCCCAACCGTGGGCAGTGGGTCCGATAGGCATGAAGGCAACAGAAAAAGACTGCTAGATCTGAAGTCAGATGGACACTGGGGTTCAGATTCTAATCTACCGCTCGGTAACTGTGATCCCGGGCAGGTTCCCTCCTCTCTCTAGAACTCCTTTTCCTCCTTACCTGAGGACTGTTTCTCCTTGTCTAGAGCACGGAGTTGTTGTCAGGCTGAGATGAGCAATGAGGCAGCCTCTAAGATGGCCCCCACTAATCCCCACCTCCTGGTGTTCACGCCCGTGTGTAAGCTTCTTCGCTTGGGTCTGGTCTGGACTTAACTGATGTGCATCTAACAAATCGACAACTGGTGAATGACAGGATGTCGTGTCTGAGCTTAGGGTGTAATATCACTGTGGCTTCTCTCTTGGGTGGCTTGTCGTGGGGAAAGTGAGCTGCAGTATTGTCAGGGAGCCCTGGGAAGACATTCCTGTGAGTGAGGGGAAGCAGAGCTTCCGAAGCCTGCCAACAACATGTGAATGAGCTTAGGAGACCCTTCAGCCCCAGGTGGACCTCGCAATGACTGCTGTCCTGGATGACAGCTGCGCTGCAATCTCATGAGACACCTTGAGCCAGAAGCACTCAACTAAGAGAATCCACACTTGGATTCTCAATACACAGGAACTGTGGGAGAACAAATGTTTGTTGTTTTAAGCCACTAAGTTTTGAGGTCATTTTTTTTATGGAGTAATAGGTAACCAATAGAAGGACTATCTGTGAAAATACTTTGGAAACTAAGAAGTTTGGTAGAGCCAGAAACAAAACAAAACCCGAAGGCCCGTCAGATTCCACGGAAATTCCCTCCACACGTTGTCACATCCACGGCGTTTCAGCTGATGACCGCCTCTGCTTTCCCCTCTCCTGCTGAACATCTGGAGGCAGAAGGGTTTGGTGATGACAGCCCAAGAGGTTCTCTACCCACACTGGGAAGGACTCAGCTGTTCTGGGGGCCAGGAACGCTGAGGTGAAGCAGCCCAGCTCTCCCCTGACTCGAGGCGGAGGCCCAGCCTCAGATCAAGCCAAACAGTTGTCCCAAAGTTATTCAGCCCCAGCTCTTTGAGGGGAGTTCTCTCTCTAATTCACAGGATGCTCACTGCATCACCAAAAAGCCAGAATTCTGTCTGCCCTCTACCTTGTTTTGCTCCCTTTGAGACTGTCCTCAGGATAAAGAGGCACTCTGGAAATAAGAGTCCAACCCTTAGGTACACAGGGATGTGCAGGCAGACAAGTTCTGGTCCCAGGGCAGATCTGGTCCCAGTGCGTCCCTTCTGGGACAGACTCCCTACTCCCATGCCCACTCTTCAAGCGGGAGGAACAGGACGATCCTGTGCTTTCCAAGAAAAGTCCAAGTCCTCCAGGGGCTCTTTAGCACCCCAACTCCACTGAGCTCTGGGGAAAGGATGGCCTCGAACGGATGGTGCTGCTCTGGAGAGAGAACTGTCTGTGTGGACATGAGGGGCCTCCACCTGACGCTGACACCAATCTCCACGATCATTTGGCTCCAGCCCAGAATCCCCTCACCCAGTTTCTCTCCCAGTCCCTTCCTCCCACCATTACCAATCCTTCCCCCACCTCCAAACTTTTCTGAGCTCGCTGGGCTGCTCTTTCTCCCTGGGGAATCTCCCTCCTACCTTCCTTTCCCAAATGGCTGAAATCTACGCATCTCTTGACTTGATTACCTCCTACAAGGAGCCTGGGTGTGCAGAGGAGAGGCTTCTCTGAGGGGGGCAGGAGAGGCAGGGAGACCAAGTTGAAGCTCCTGGGGTGCAGCTGTGGCTGCGAAAAGCTGGCAAAAGCATCAACAGTGGCAGCAGCTCCCCACCGTGGGGCCCAGAAGGGCTCCCTGTGGTGTGACTGATCTAGAATCGAGGGCCCAGAATAGAGCTGGCAGGATTCAGGCTGGGTTCACTGTACATGCTCTGATGCCTGGTAGAGGGAGCTGCTGCTGAGCACAGGTGCCAGCCTGAGAGGCCTGCTGATCCTGGCCAGGGCCCGGCACCCTGCGATCCTGCTCTTCCAGCAGCCCCTTCTCCTGGAAGCGGCCTGCACTGTCCTTCCCACACTGAGGGCTGGGATTCAAGGCAGGAGACTGTAGCCTACCCACCCTGCACAGCCTCGGGGGAGACCTTTCCAGCAGCTGCTCCCCTCCCTGCTCTGGATCTCCTTCATCCATCATGCTGGCCAGTGCCAGCCATGCCTCTGCAGCCATCTTCCTTCCCTTCACCCAGGGGTGCTAATCTGGACAAAGAGTTGAGGTGGAGGGCCAGGCTTAAGTTCTACTTCTATCCCAGGTCCCTCAAGAACACGTAAGTAGCAAAGGGGCAGGTCCCAGAACTCCGTCTATGGTTCCAGACTCTCTGCTTCCAGGATGCTGTGAGAGGTCCAAGTTCTGCGCTGGAGGCTCCAGAAAGCCTAAAGGGAGGCACCTGTCAAGCTCTGCGTGTGGTCCTGAATCTGGTGCTACCAGGCTGGAAGCCCCAAAGACAGAGCCTGGGTCCCATTCATGTTTGTGCCCCAGCTCAGAGAGCCTCGCCCCGAGCAAGCCCCCAGTCTGTCTGCCCTCCCCTCTGCCCCCAGTGTGGACAAGCCCTAGCCTGCCAACCTCCAGGAGACACGAGTGCAGAGGAGAATGGAGATGCAGCGGTATGCAGAGGTGCTACTGGAGAAGGAGGGCCTTGCAGTCATCCCCTCAGACTTGCCAGCCACAGAGCGTGCGTCAGGCACTACAGCTCAGCTCTTAGAAGATGCCTCTTACGGCTCAGGGGGTGGGGAGGCCTCACTGAGGGCAAAAGGAATTAATTCCGTGGGCATAATCAGCCAGGCATGGCTTCCTACACTTCCTCACAGTCAAGGTACTTTCTACTCTGTATTTGCTATAAAGTTAAGACTAAACTCCTCTGCCTGGAATTCTAAGCCATCTACAGTCTAGCTGCCTCCTCGCCCTCCTACTGCTCCTCTCCTCCCAGCATCCCCCCACAATCCTGGGCACCCAGCAGACTGGCCTTATTGCTGTCCTGGCATATTCCCATCCTCATTCACACGCTCCCATCCTCCTCCCTCCCTCTATAACAGGTCTGAACCTTTGAGCACTGGGTCCTGGCCCTGTTCTCTGTGAAGCCTGTTCTGATCACTTCAGCCCACACGAATCTCTGCCTTTTCTGAACTCCTACAGCATGCCTAGCCTGTAACATGTGACCAAGCCCGTTTATAGCATCTCCTGTTGTTCATTAGTTGCTTTTCTTGAAGTCATAGTCAACCAGAACACAGGAACTGCACAACGACCAGCAGAGTACCCTCCAGGACTGTACAGTGAGGTTTAAGTTCTTTGAGAGTCAGGACCCTACAGAATTGTTGTTTTGTGTCTCCCCTGGCTCAGGATGGGCTCAGTGAATACCAGGATGCTTCTTTTTAGTTTTTGGGTGCTATCCTCTCCCATACCCCTGCAAGGTGCCTGCTTTCCCCTGGGACACTGAGTGGGGACGGGCTCTGAAAACTAGCCCTTCCATCTCCAGACTCTAAGCTGGCTAGAAGCAGCCTCACCCAGGGTGACTTTCGTGATCTGCCTTACTAGGGGTACATACCACCCTCTCTTCCGCGGCTCCCCTTCATCTGGCTTTATCAGCCCCGCTCCCATCTCTACAGGCCAAGCCCTGACGTCTGGGGGATTAACTGGCCTGAGTGTTCAGTACCACGGCCTCTGTTTATGACACTCGGTATCTGGCCGCTGAGGGTGGGGTGCTGCACATTCCTGTGGACAGGGAGGAGCCGTTTCATACGAGAGATCCTGGGCCGATTCTCCCAGTTGCTGGGCGGGAGGTAAGCAGATGGATCAGAGTGGCCTCCCTGCCTCGTTCCCACAGCCCAGGACGCAGCCTATCTTAAGATTTGAGAGAAGGTGGCTGTGAGTTTGACCAGACAAGCCACTAAAACTGCCTTCCAGAGGGTGGAATCCTGAGGCACCCAGGGACAACTGAGAAAGGTCTCTGCTTCTTGGGGCCTCAGTATATTAGGCTGGGTGTGGTCCCTGGGACAGTGGTGACCCAGGGCAAGGCCCAGCCTGAAGGGTAGATGGCCCGTCCTGGGGCTGCTCCTCCTTGGGGTGTTTCTGTGCCAGCCCTTGGACACTCTCCTCAGGACACTTTCCAGCCTCACTTCTCCCTCAGTCCCTCAGACACTTGCCTTCATTGCCCGTTTCTCTGTCGTTTCTCCTCCTCCCACCATCCTGCAGTCTCATCCTGAGAGAGAGCAAAAGAACAACCTTTCCTACACTGCTACACTCTCAGTGAGTTCACACACACACAATTCCGCATCTTCACAACGTGCCTTCACGTCACAGAGGTTTGGCACCCCCCGAGCCCAGGAGAGAATGGGGCCTGATTGCGTTTTTAATGACTTGTATAGGGCGTGGACCAGAACTCAGAGTTTCAAACACTTAAGCGAGCACTTGTTTGTTTGCTCTTTTTAAATGATGCCTTGCCTAAACTCTCTGCCCTCTCATACTGAAAATCTTCTTACCATAAATTTCTTTTCCTGGCATAAGGCAATTCTAAAGGAGAGAAAAAGGCACCAATTCTATTGCAAAATTCTATCCCCACCCTACCTCTCCTGCGGGATCACAGAGACGCCCACCTCACATACACAGAAATGCCCATTGCAGAGGGTATGTTGGGATGTGCGTTCATGACGAATGGACAGGTATCATCATTCTCATCAATGCCTTGCACTTTAATTACATTCATAATAGATAGATAGATATAGATATATAATATCAGCTTTATACTTTGGCCCATTTCGAAGAATACTATAAGGAAAGAGAGATGAGTGCAAAGATTTAAATACAAGGCTGTTCAACATAGCATTCTTAATAATAATGACATATTTAGAAGCACTTTATAAATGGCCTGCACTTGGGGATTTGTTAAATAAAGTTTGGTTCTTTCAAGTGATGGAACATCAGCCATTAAAATCAGGTTTCTGAAGAACAATTAATGGCTTGGGTAAACAGTCACTTTATAATAATGGGGGAGAAAAGTAGTATATAAAGTTATATAAACATTAAACACCTATTAGATCTCCTTACTAAGGAGAAAAAATGTATGCATGGAAAAATGACTTGGTAGGAAAATTACCAAGACTTCATAAGAGGATGTATTTCGGCATGTGAAATTGTGAATGATTTTTCTTTCTTCATGGTATGTTTCTAGGTTTTCCATATTTCCTACAATGAGCATGTATTAACTTTTAAGAAAACGTAACAAATGCCAAATTTTGTCAAATTCCTTTTTATTTTTCAAAACAGCCACTGTCAGTGTTAGAACAGAAGTTAGCCCAGTTTACAGATGGCATTAATAATCACAGAGAAGCTAAGTGACAACCAGTGTCACAGAGTGAATGACTGAAGGTCAGTAACAGAATCAGGACCCAGGTGTCCGCAGACCCAGCCTAAGACCCCTTCTGCCTTCTACGGTGACTATTTTCGCAGGCACACGCAGTCCAGCCTTGCCTTCTGAGGTGTGCCCATACAGAGAAAAACCTCACGTGGGGCCAAACATCTGGGAGGATCAGGCCTCGGGGGTAGGGGATGGGAGACGTAAATGAGCCACAGAGCATTTCAGTTCCACCCCAGGGGCCTGACAGTGCTGGGCAGTTGGTACGGGCTCATGAAATACTTGCTTGCCAGGCCCTTCTGCGCAGGATGTTCTAAGAACTTCACTCGAAACAGCTGCCCTCTGACCTCCTGGGGAAGCCCGGTCCTCACTGGCCTTCCCCAGGCAGGAATGGCATCTCTCCTCAGCACCCAGCAGGGCCAGGGAGTCAGACCTCCAAAGGCACAGTAATCCAGAACCTTCTGATGGCTGCTTAACACTCTGAGAATCTGCTGAAAGCTATGGACCCTCCACAGACAAACACATGCAGGCTTAGACCCGCATATTCACGCTCATAATTCAAGGTTTAAGGACCTTCTGAAGCTAACCGATCCCAGGCTTCCAGGTCTCCACAGACAGTTTCCCAGGGCAGTGTGAAAGCCAGGCCCCGCCTCGGAGCCCTCTCTAGAGTTGCTCCTTCCACTGCCCTTTGAGTTTGCCACCTCTCTGCCTCAATGAGCCCTAATTAGCTCCTCTCTGAGAGGAGACTCAGGGCCATCATCCTTCTTCCACCCCAATGACCCACTGGGAGGAGAGGGGAAGTGACTTACATAGAGTCATACCATGAGTCAGGGCACAAGCCAAGACTAGACTGTGGCATTCCGGGCTCCCAGGGCTCTATTTAGGCCACTGGGAAGAGCTGCTTCTCACAGCAGGGTCTGGACATACACAGGGTCTGGATATAGGAAGACAGAACCTAGAATTTCATCACCCCTAAGCACTTCTTTCTTGCATCTTAGGATGCAGCCCCACCCTCATACTGCACAAGAAGAAACTGAGGTAACAGGAAGGAAGACATTTCTGGCCCCAGGCTGAGGTTCTCCCCTAGGATTGCCACAAGCCCTGGAGAAACCTGAGGCTTTCTGCCCGTCGGGCACGGCCCCCGGGATTTCCCTTCCAGGACCCTGCACTGGAGGAAAAGGGCTCTGGCCTAGTTTGGTCAATGTCATGAACTAGCCATCAGTCTTACCTTATAAAACAGACATACATACAGTTCTTAAGACATAACTGTCACAGAACTGGAGTTCCCTGCTCAAGGCCAGTGAGAAAAAGGTAAAAAGAACCTAGATTTGATAAGAACTGACTTCTGGACCAGCAAGGAGAAATCTAGCAAGTCACACTGGTTGCTACTGATAACTTCCACCCACCCTCACCGACCATCCCAACCCCACACCTAAAAGGACCCCTGGGAATATTTCCTGAGTAACCCAACATCTGCAATGCTGTTCAATATAACTTATTGTGATGATGCAAATGTTCCATATTTGTGTTGTCAACATGGTGGCCACTGGCCACATGTGGCTATTAGGCACTTGAAATGTGTTTATTGTAAATGAGACTCTGATTTTTCAAATTCTCTTTATTTTCAGTTACTTTAAATCCCAACTTAAATTGCCTCTCACAGCTACTGTATTGGACTGTGTAGTTCTAGAGGCTCTGCGGGGACATGAACTTCAGTAATTAATTGATTAACTCTTTTACATGCCTGCTTAACCTTTACCCAACTGACACAGGAAAACTTCCAGGTTGGCTAGAAATCCCAAGGTTCTTTAAGGGGTGGCAGTGGGCAGAGGCTGAGTGGTAGACTCTGGCAGTAAAGAAGGGAAGGGATCTCTCTGGTCTGCGTGTTCCCAAGGAGACGGAGATTATGCCGTCTCATGCCCTGGACTGCGTGCTCCTGGAAAGGACTCATGCAGGAGTCCGAAGCTCTAAGGATGCCCACTGCAGGAAGCTGGGAATGCTCTCTGAATGATAAGGATCCTGGCCAGAGGGAGACTAAGCAAACACAAAAAAATCATTCCTGGGGAAATTACTAGAAAGATACACATGCCTTCAGCTGCCATGAGACTGTTCTGAACACAGAGCTCTTGATGGAGAAAAGCAGGATGGAACAAGGCTCACTGGTGGGGAGTGCCACATAGTGCTAGAGGAAACTGACACAGTACAACCTTCCAGGAAGGCAATCTGGTCATAGGTATCCAAAGCCTTATTAAACGCACATATCCTTTGGTAGAACAGTTTCACTTCTGGAAGACGAAGTTAAGAAATTAATTCAAGATGAAAAAAAAAAAAGAAATGAATTCAAGATGCATGAAGATTAAGCTACAGGGATGTTCATTTTAGACCTTTTTATGGAGCAAAAAAAACACTGTAAACAACCCAGGCTGCAAGAGCAGATTGTTAAATAAATGACGGCAGCTGCATGTAATAGAATATGCCTTACCTCCCATATCTAAGCCATCAGGGCAAGTCCTCCCTTACCCCCAAATGTATTCTGATTCTGTCTATTACTCTCCAACACACGTGCCACCATCTGAGTACAAAGCACCCCCTTTCCCCTGGACTACTGTTTAGCCTCCTCACTGGTTACTGGCTTCTACTTTTACCCCCTTCAACCCATTCTCCACATAGCAGCCGGGGCTGGCTAGCTTGCTGATTGGTTACCTAGGTAACTGTTGGTTTTAACATAATAAGTACATAATAAACCCACCACCTAATGTGAAAGCTAGGAACTTGACAATCACCTGCATGTAGCCATTTGGCCCCCCAACCTATCCCATCTCCTTACCTCCTCCCAGGCCAGGCAGCCATCACCTTAAATCCTCATTCCCTTTCTTTTTTATAGAGTGTTATTTTATATATTAGAATTCCTAACTATGCATATTTCATTAACGTCATTTTTAATGTAATAAAAAGAACAGGTGGCATCCACTATTTTTTGCACATCACTGTAGTTCATTCATTTAAACTGTGTTTATAGACATAGTTTATCCAGTCCCTCATTAATGTGCATTGAGGGTTTTTCCCTAGGCTTTTATTACTGTAAATATGCTGCCGTGAACATCCTAGTCCACCTACTGTATACGTGCAAGAATTTCTTTTGGATGTGTATCTAGGAACAGAATGTCTGCATTTTAGGGTATGTGAATGCTTAACTATTTTCCAAATTGTTCGCTAATTTACACTCCCATCAGCAATTTTGAAGAGCCTGTGGCTCTACCTCCTTTCCAACACTTAGCATTATACAACTTAAAAATTTTTACCAATCAAATGGGTGCTAAAAGTTATCTATCTGTAGTCTTAATTTGTGCTTCCCTGATCGCTAACAATGTTGAACTTTTCTTCATAGTTTTACTGTTCTTAAGTGTTTTCCCGTTTTGTTAAATACCTGTTACATCATTCACCCATTTCTTTTCCAACTGGGTTGTTTGTGCTTTTCTTAATTTGTAGGAGTTGTGTTTGTGTATTTCTAACACTAATCCTTCACTGTGCGTTTTGCCTGTTGTGTGTTTTGCAAAGATCTTTTCCCAGCCTGTAAATTGTCTTCTCAAGTTCCACTGATTATATAGTCCCTCATTTCCCTACTGATCTGACATCCTGCTTCGGTCATATACCAAAGTTCCATATCCCTGTGAGTCTGTTTCTGAACTATTTTATCGGTCAGTTGTCCATCTTTGTGCCAGTACCCCATACTGTCTTAATTACCTTCATTTCATAATAAGTCCTAACATCTGGCAGGGCGAATCTTCCCTCCTACTTTTCTTTTTCAGAATTTCAGAAATCCTGCCAAGTAACAGGAAAAACCCTGTTGGGATTTTAATTGGAATCTGTCAAATAGGGGAGAAATGGAGAATTGACAACTTTACATTAAAATTTCCCATCAATGTGCATATTATCTTCCTCTGTTTATTTAGTTATCCTTTTAATATCTCTTAATGAACTTGCATTTTTTCCTGTAGAAGACTTGTACACCTTTTGTTAGATTTATGAAGTATTTCATTTTGTCTGATCATGTTTTGAATGTCTTTATGTTTTCTAGCTTGCTGTTTGTGTACAGAATATAAAAATTACATATTAATCTTCTATCGTTATATTATTGTTTTGGGTTTTCTATGCAAAAAATGACTATTTCATTTCCTCCTTTCTAATTTTTATGCCTCTCATTTCCCTTTCTTGTGTATTTGCACCGGTGATAATGGGCACCTTTGTTTCATTCCTGGGTTTAAAGTGAATACTCCCCAAATTTCCCCATTTAAGAAATTGTTTGCTCTAGTATTTTTATAGTCACTCTTATCTGGTGAGGAAGTTCCCTTTCATTCCATTTTATCAGGAATCATGGATTTTTTAAAAACTTTTTGACAACTCAAGTAATACAAATATAGAAAATAGCACAAAACAAATATATAGCTTAATTATTATAAGACTAATACTGCAGGAAAGTCTTTCCTTGGTCCTGAAAAAGAGACAGAGAGAGAGAAAGAGACACTAACACCTCTGTAACCACCACCCATGAAAGGAGATAAAACCAGCCAGCCCAGAAGCCCCACATGTGTCCCTTCCCAATTATAAGCCCCCCTCCTCCCACCTAAGAGTAATTGTTCTCCTGACTTTCTGGTAATCACGTCTTTACTTTTTTGGGTAGTTTTATCACCCAAACATGAATCCCTAAACACTACAGTTTAGTTTTGCCTAATGTATTTTTTATTAAGACTACTTTTAGAGCAGTTTTTAGGTCCACAGCAAAACTGAGGGGAAGGTCCAGAGATTTCCCATATACGCTGTCCCAACATGTATAGCCGCCCCCATTACTGTCATCCCCCACAAGAGTGGTTGGTACATTTGTTACAGTTGATGGACCTATACTGACCCATCATAATCACCTAAAGTCCACAGCTTACATTACAGTTCACTTGGTGTTGTACATTCTGTGTGTCTGGACAAATGTATAATGGCATGTATCCATCAGTGGGGTATCACACAGCGTATCTGCACTGCCCTGAAATTCCTCTGTGCTCTGCCTATGCATTCCTGCCCCTGCTCCAGCCCCTGGCAACCACTGATATTTTTACTGTCTCCACAGATTTCCCTTTTCCAGAACGTCATAGAGTTGGATTCATGCAATATGTAGCTTTTCAGATTGGCTTCTTTCACTTGTAATATATATATTTGCCTGATTTTCAAATGTCTTTTGAGTCTCTTTTTTCCCCTCTTGCAATCTATTTGGTGATGACACCAGATTATTGGTGTGGTTCTTCCCACTGTTCGGTGTTGATTTTCATCAAGGTTTTCTTTGAATCTAATGAGACAGTTATGTGGGGGTTTTGTCTTTCTTTTAATGTGTTAATGAAGTGAATTACATTTATGGAGAGTAATCTTCCTAAAACAAATTCCTTCATCCCATTTTCCTCCAACAGCTCCAAAATCCAAAGTCTTACAATAATATCCAAAGTCTTGACCAGGGTCCACAACAACCAACAGGACCCACAAAAAGTCCCATTTATATCTACCTCTCTGACTTAATACACAATTTCCCCTCTTCCTCCCTCTCTTTTAACCACACTGGCTTTCTCATGGTTCCTCAGACATGCCAGGTTTACTCCCAAGCTTTGGTCCTTGTATTAGCTGTTCTTTTCTGGAATGTTCTTCCCTCTGATCTCTACATGGTAGCTTCCTAGCATCATTAAGTTCTCAGTTCAAAATCTCCTTCTTCAAAGAGACTTTCCTGGACCATTTGATCTAAAGTAACACCCCAGTTACTCCCACATAACTTGTTTTGGATAATCCTTATCAGTATGTGGAATTACTCTGTTCATTTATTTATTTTATTATCTCTCCCTCATCCCAACCCATAATGTAAGCTTTGAGCACGTTTTCGTTGCTTTATTTCTAATATCTAAATTGGTGCCTGGCACAGTGTAGGTCTTTAATAAACATTTGTTCTATCAAAATTATATTCTAGGAATTTATCTATTGTCAGGTAAAGACATATAAACCATATTAAACTGATAAAAAAAGATGTATCCAGGATAGAATTTTAATTTTGTTAAAAAAATGCATCTGTATGTCTGTCTGAATCTGAAGAGTCAGTTATCTGGAAGGACAGAAACAGAGTAACAGCAGTCACCTCTGGGTGAGTGAGACGATGTCTCTGACTGGTACTTACGTTCTTTTGCTTGTCTGACTTCTGCTTTTTTACTTCTTTGATGAGCACGTATAGCGTTCATTATAAGACAAAATAATCAAAGCAACCTTGTTATGATAAAAGGACAGACAAGGTTCTTTCTTTTAAAAAATGCACAGTCTAGTTAGGAGCACACAAAAACCCTTCCAATAGCTCAAGAACACAGTTACATCAGCACATGCAGTTGGACACATAGTAAGTGGGTGCCCAGCTCTATCCTGGGTGTCACAGGGAGCACAAGGACTGTCTCTGCATTACTTAGTGTTCTGCCTTGTTCTAAAACAGGAGTTGTTGTGGCTCATGGGAAGATGCCTGTCATAGCATCCATTTAGGGAGATGAGACATACACAAATGACAAGGCAAACTCTTACTCAGTGACAACTGCCTGGTGGCTGTATCTCGTCTAGTTTCACGTTCCCCTAGAACCTACCAAGGACTTACCTGGAACACTGGTGCTCACTGAATGCTACTCGGAGTACACAGCTCAGCATTTGTGATATCACAATATGACCCTTGATCAAATGTCAAATGAGGTGAAATGGGGTATAGAGTTTCAGCTTTGCAAGATGAAAAACTTCCAGGGATCTGGGACACAACAGTGCGAATAGACTTAACCCTCCTGAGCTTCTGCACTTAAAAATGGTTAAGGTGGTAAATTTCATGCTGTGTGTTTTTTCACCACAATTTTTAAAGAGATGCCAAACAGAGTGGGTACAGATTGGTACAGACCATAGTGCTGAAAGTGGCTAGCCCAGGAGGGATCGCTGTGCACACAAGGGATCCGGGAAGACTTCAGGAGGAGAGACTTGAGCTAGCCTGGGAAAGAAGATTAGAACTGACTTCCACAAAACAAAGCAAGGCAGTTCAGAGAGAGGGGCACGTCGGAGCCAGCACGCAGGTGTATCTGGGGCCAGTGAATAAAAGGATGGGCTCTGATGAACTGCAAAGGGTTAAAGGAGGTCTGTCGTTGGAATAAGGGTGTGAAGGGGGTTGGGTGAGAACGTGGAAGGCCTTGGATGCCAGGCTGAGTCTGAACTCCAGCCTAGAGGCAATGAGGAGAGACGGAAGGTTTTAGATTTGGGAAATGATGTGATGAAAGGGGAATTTAAAAAATACTAATTAGCATTCAAATTAGAATACTGTACACATTAATCTCAAACCTGCTGGAAGGGAAGAGAATAAGCAAGCACCCAAATCTCCTAACGTGACATTCAGATGACAGCTATCGCTGAGGCAGACCCAGAGTCTAGACCAAATAGGTCATCTGATTGAGCTTTTCAGGGAACAGAGACCCCGTTCCCCGCCACTACTGCGAAAAGATGGATTCTATCACTCTTGTCTCAGTAAGCTCTTCCCAGAGGCTTGGAATCTCAAAAGCACCTTTTACTTTTCCAGCACTGTAATTAGCTAGACAGTGGGCAGCAGTGATTCTCTGACTAAAATGCAAAGTACGAAGAAGGCTGGATTTAAAAAATGGGGCTCCCATACGTGCCAACAGGAGCAACTCGGCCCCAGGTGCCACGTGCCTAGGAAATACACAAATTCCCATAACTAGGAGGGGACTTGGAGGCCTCCTCCCAGGCACTGCCCGCTGGACCAGAAATGCGCAGGCTCTCCTGTACCTCCCATCCCTGCTAGATGACTTGTCCTTTCAGGAACTGGAGACCAGAGTGAGCCAAGGGCAATCATCCCCATAGAATAAGGGACAGGTGACTCCACTGGACCTGTCCACCCACAACTGTAATAGGACATTCCAATTCTTTTATTGCAAAACAAGGAAAACATCAGAAGTTATGTCATTGACTAGTTAACAGATCTGTAGCAAAAAAATCAGAAAAAGGATAAGCCAAAAAGATTAATAAAATAACATGCTAAAACATGACTATTATGTTAACAAATACAAACAGACTCACACTGGACATTCTATTTTGGAACCTGATTTTTTTTTAACCGAACAATCTATTGTGATTACTTTGATGTCAGTAAGTGAACTTCTGCAAAAATGATGTGTGGTGGTTGTATGGTTATTCCACAAATATGGGGAACAAGGGAGGTCACAGTCTAGTCAACCAACATCCCACCATTGGATATCGAGGTGGTTCCCAATCTTTGGCTGTTATAAACAATACTATGATGATCATCAAGGAACTAAATAACCTCACCCCCAGGATCCTAACATTGTTGGTGGTGGATGAGTTAAAAATGAGCGATAAAGTCCTACTTCAAAGGGAGACAGCTGTAATACCCACCACGAGAAAAGCTCCTGTCCCTTCAGATGAGGCAGGATGGAAGGGGGCAGGGAACAGCCATTCAAGGAATGACAGCAGTTAACACCAAAATGGTGGAAGATTCAACTCCCAGTTGGCCTTGAGGATTAAGATGGCAGGAGGTTCGACCTAGTACCTTGAGCTTCATTATATGCTCATTGTAACATATTAGCATGATAAATAACATGCCCGCGGGCCCCATAACAGTCCAAAGGCCAACGCAGAAGGCCAAAGAGTGGGCTGTGGCCCAGTTCCTGGGAATCCTAGCCCTTTCCCCAGGGTGGTTGGAATGGTCCCACCTGTAGGCATGTGAAGCTACAGAGCCCATAAAACCCAGCAACACCACGCCTGGCTGCCCTTTTTCGCTCCCTCCTCTTTGGAGAAGGCCTGCACTCTGTCTATGGAGTGTGTACCTACTTTTACTTTAACCTGAGCACCCAACTCCCACACCTCGTGGCCTTTCTCTTGCCTTTTGAAACAGCCTACACTCCATGCAGTCTCTCTAAATAAATCTACCTTTACTCAACTGTGGCTCGCACTTGAATTCTTTCCTGCGTGAAGCCAAGGACCCAGACTTGGCGGGCCACGTCCCAGGGACTCAGCTGAGACCTGGAACCCGGCCCTCCTCAGGCCCCACATCCGTTTTTCCAGCATCACAGGGACCTGACTCATATCTCATTTCTTCCAGGAAGGCTTCTTTTGACCAGATCTATCCAAAGTGCTTTCCCTCCCTCCCAAGTACTCTGATCTGCTTAACAGGCGCGCCTTTCCTCTGGCACTAAAACCTGCCTGGCTTGGCCTTTGCCACGTGTCCCTTGTCTCTCCAATTATACCAGACGCTGCTTAAAGACAGGGTTGAGTACATTCTTTGAAGTCCCAAAATAATGGCACATGTGATTAACACTCAATAAATATTTGTTAAATTATTTCGTTTCAAAGCCTGAGGGGAATCTGAAGGGAAATCCTTGAATTTTAATTAGGGCTTTTGGGTGATCACCGGGAATGAAGAACTAAAAAAAAAAAGTTCCCCCAAAGGCACTGCTAGAGCTCAGCCCGCACCCAATGCCCCCCTTTGACCGGCCTCACCTCCTGGGCCCTAAACACTGAAAACTCTGACAACTCAAAGAGCAGCAGGAATAAACGGAATGATCTTATCAAGACCATCAGACACACGGGCACACGGTCTGGCAACACCCCTCTAAGGGGTTAAGCAGTGAGCGTCCTCTGTCTCCAGCAGCACTTCCTGTGCTGCTCAGTGAGGGAGGGGGAAGAACAAAGGTCAACAAAACAGAGCTGCCCCAAAGGATAAGGGCAGACACCACGGCCTGATCCCTGGTGAAGGACAGACACAGCAGAGCTACTCTGCCGTATGGGGCGTCATCTGCCAAAGAGCAGAAAGAGATGGAAGCCAGCCCCAGAGCACGGGGCCCTAGGAGGGAGCAAAGCCCAGGAAAAGCCAGCAGATGAATCCTGCTTATCAGGAGGGCAGAACTTCAAGCCTGGCCTGTCACGCCCGGACCTGGGCTCCCTCTGAGTGGGCCTGGGGCCGGAGTTAATCCTTTCTGGCACTCAGCTGCTCTGAGCTCTGTCCGTCCAGGGAAATCGGGAAGCTTCTGCTGAACATCTGCTCTGCCTAAACCTGGGCTTAGAGCAGGGCGTGTGTGGGAAATAAAGCATGGGCCCTCTCTGTATCGAGCTATCATCTGGCGAGAGGGCTGAAGTTACAGATAGGATGAGGGGGAAAAAAAAAACCCTGTTTTTGTGTTGGTGGGCGGGGTTGGGGAGCGGAGAGTCAGAAAGCCTGGGATCGGCACTCTCCGCCACCAGTGACAAATGACACAGCTTTGGGTAAATCATGTTAACGTCTTCGAGCCTCTAGTTTCCATGCTAGAAAAATGAGAGACCAATCCTAACACTGCCCACAGAAGAGCTACCAGGTCAGAACATGGTTCTGAAAAATCCTCAGAGGGCTGCATAAACGCCTTCATTGGGGTCAACACTTACATAGTTAGACCCAAAGCCAAGAGAGCCCTAGCACACATCTCAGCACGTAAGCCTGGGCTTGGGTCTCCTGGCAGACACACCCCAGGCCAGAGCCACACTGGATCTGCTCCACATCCAAACCGGGGCCCTACCCAGCCGGGGGACTGCCGCTTATGACAACCTGCCTCTCCTCTCCTCATCCCGCCATCGCCAAGGCTGTCTCTACTGGTGATGCAGTGGGAAGTGTCCCCCAAGGTGGACAATCTCAATTCACAAGAGGCCCAATGCCTGCTCCTGACAAGGCTGAAATCAGAATTATGAGCTAAGGGTTTCAGATCTGGGGAGATGGCTGAAAACAAACAAACACCATCTACTGTCCAGAGCCAAAGAGACGTACTGTCACTTGACATGTGGAGTAAGACCACAGAATTGTAGGAATGGGGGAAGCCAGGAAGAGGAGTTAAGACAGGAGAAAGAACTTGCTCAAATCTGCAACACCAGGAAGGGTTCTAAACTTTCTAAGTCACAGCGTGACCTGCGATGCCCCACATCACATCCCCCGGCCCCCTGCTGTTTCCACACAGCTCTTCTGCCTGAGTTCAGACCCATCACCTGCTGACAGGGTCACACCTCAAGCATCCAACCCCATGGGGCCTTTTCTGACACGTGAGGGCAACGCTCACCCTGTGGGGAATGGGAGCTGGTGGATGAATGCTCCAGCCTCGCATCCTGCCCACAGACAATTCCACAGGGCACTCTGCAATTCTCAGGAAGTCCTGGTGGAAATGAGTCCCCATTGCACACACCAGGAATCTTAATACTACCCTGTTGTGGGAGCTTCCCCTCCTCTCCTCATTCTTACTTTTACTGCTTCCTCATTTTTTTACCACTTCCTGGGATTTCATCACAAATAAACTGTACCCGAGTCCTCGTATCAGGTTCTGCTTTCAGGTGAACCCAAATCAAGAACATCACTAGAGAATTTGGAGCTTACAAGCTGGTTAGAGGGTTCTGTGGTGACATGGCATCTCGTTTTTCAAGGGATGCTGTGTTACCCTGAAAAGCTTTCTTGGTAATGCCCGTGGCTCTCTGCTCATCCGCCAGGTCCGATTACTCAGCTCGATGGCAAATCTAGCTTGTCACTGCCCTATCCAGCAAGGCTTGTGGGAAAAGGGAAGGGACTGAGAATTCTCAGCGGGTGCCCTGTGGCTCTTTGGAATCATTGTTTAAGAGGCAAGGTTATTACACAACCTCAGTTTCATCCTCCCCACTGCATCCTGTCCCATGCGGAGCTCCTCCAAACATCGCCCCCTCCTGGACGAACCAGCAATCTTTTGCCAGAAGCATGATTTCGTTTTCGAAAAAGGAGGAGAGTCCTAGGAGGGAGACCATCCAAACTACATGGGAAATACACTCCGTAAGAACACTTTGGAGCTGAGGGTGTGCGCAGCGCCATTCTGTACCCACCTGAGGGAGCCTGGGCAAAGGTGACACGCACGTGCAGCATACACAAGCCTCCACAGACCCAGGAAAATACACACACACACACACACACACACACACACACACACACACACACAGAAGAAAAAACAATATGAAAGTACTAGCCAGAGTTCCCTCCGAGTAATGGGATTACAGGTCATCTTTATTCTTTTCATTATACTCTTGTGTATTTTCTACAATAAATGTGAGTACTCTTAAATTTTTAATTATGAAAGAATAACACTTGTCCTTCTACATTATATCTGCAGAGTCCTAAACATGACCTATACATGCCCACTGCTTTAGCCTGGACAACTGCAGGTCTTCTGTCGGGGGGTTCTTCGACAAGATGTGGAAACAAAAATGATCATTATCAAGCATGTTCTCCCTCAGTAACTTGATCTTTCAGGGGAAGTGAAGCGCAGAAACACAAGTCCATTGCCTACACACCTCTGTGTCTGAACCCTGACATTTCCCATCACCACCTCTCTTTGCTTCCAGCTTCTGTGCCACCTGCCCAGCTCCCCGTGCTGAAGAGCCTCAGGGAAGCTGGCTGAGCATCCCGGCCACCCCAGGGACTTGGGCATCTTGCTGAACAGCAAGGGGACTGAAAGGCAGCCGTCAGTGAGCTTGGGGGCCCGTGAACCAAGCCAGTAGTTAAGTAGGCGTGAGAAACCATCAGCTGGAAACACTGAAGGCGGGCAGGCAGGCAGAATGATTCTGGGTGAAGGAACATTCGTAAATGTTGTCACCCAAAATAGAGCTGAGCTGAACTTGGCTCCCAGGCACTGCCAGCCTCCTTCCTGCTCCCTGTTGGCTCCCTTCCAAGCCCTCGGAGATGCTCCCCAGGCGCCACCTCCTCCTCCCTGCCACCAGGATTGGCTTGGTCTGCACTGCTACCCGATGCTGGAGGTGGACAGAGGAGCAGCTCTGACCTGGAGCTCCAGAAGTCAGCTCTGGGGACAGGCTCAGTCCCTCCTGGCCCAGCAACCATTCTTGCACTATAGCCAGATGTCAGGGAACTGAGTGGGGTCAAAGGCAGATCTACCAGGGTGATAACATGGACCTCCTGATCTCTACCATCACCTCTGGGCTCCGCCCTCACCTCTCCTGCCACCATGACCTCCAGCCTTATGCTTCTTTTTCTGTTCTATGAACCATCCCGTCATCCAAGTTAGAAATCGCAGCATTATCTTCAATAAATCCTCTCCTACCCCCAGAGTAATCATTCACCCAGACGGACTGACTCTCCCTTCAAACGTTCTCCAGTTCATCACCTTTCCTTTTCACAGCTTCTCTTGTACTTCAGGACTTTGTCATCTGTTCCCTGCGTTACTCCAGGAACTTCTGAACTGCTCTCTGTGACTCCAATCCTTTCTAATTCTATCATCAGATCTGATCCAACAGCACATGTGATCACTTCAATCCCCTCTTCAAAAACTTTTCAGCGGCCCCTCACCACCTACAGAGTGAAATCCAAACTCTTCAACATAGGACCCAAGGTCCCTCACTGTCTCACTGTGACCCACTTTGCTAGCCGTGTCTTTTGCCTCTTCCCTGCCCTCATGCCCTGTGTCCTAGCTACCTCAGACCTCTCTGAGTTCCCTGCATTTTCCAGACCCCACGTGTTCAGGTGAGACCTTGGACATGAACACTGTTGCTCCTGCTCTGCTGGGAACCCCTCCCTCCTGATCTCCCATCAGCATCCATGCCTTTTGTTTGGCACTTGCTCATGCAGTCGGGTAGAACTTGTTTTCCTTTGCATCATCGCAATCCTCTGCATGGCCTAGAAGAGCTTGAAAGAAAAAACTGTCTTCATATTTGTTTGTCCCTGGTACCTACCACTGTGCCTGCTACTTCACAGCTTATGGTGATCATCCCACTAGTTATCTTTTCATATGGGTGTCTTGTTACCCCAACCAAATGATAAGCAACTTGAAGATACAGGCCATGTCTTAAATTTCTTTTCACCTGCCTAAACATATAGCATAATGCCTTGTATACCTCCTAAAGCAATTGATAAATATATACCCCAATTATAAAAGCACACACTGATTCATTTCACAAATATTTATTGGGTACCTGCTATTTGCCAGGCACTATTTTAAATATAAGAAATGTGACAGAGAACACAAAGAACTAAAATTCATGTCCTCTTGGAGTCTATAATTCTTGTGGAAGAAAACTGACAACATTTATAAGATAAATCAGTAAAATACATAGTATTGTTAGATAATAATAAGAGTTAAGGCGAAAAATAAAACAGAAAGAGGGATACAGAGTAATAGGAGTTGCATTTTTAGATAGGATGGCCTGAGAAGTCCTCACTGAGGTCACACCAAGGAGGGGACATTTGAAGAGGTGAAGGCAGTAAGGGAACAAGACAAGCAGATTTGCAGGTGAAGCACATTCCAAGTAGAACAAACAAGAAATACAAAGGTCCAGAGGCAGGAGCACGTCTGACAGGTTCAGAGAAGAGCAAGGAGGGCCGTATAGGATCAAATGGGAGAAATGGGGGGAGAAGGTAGGAGCTGGGGTCAGAGGGGGAACAGACCAGAACATACAAGTGGACCTTGAGTCACCTTGCTTTGGGTAAGAAAGAAAGGTCGGTGAGGCTTTGGGCAGAATAGCCACCTGAGCTGACTTCTTTTTCTTTTTCTTTTTTTTTTTTTTTGGTTCAATCTGGCTGCTGTGTTCAGAACAGACTGAAGAGGGGTAAGAGTGGAAGCAGAGAGATCAATTTGAAGGCTATTAAAACAACGAGACAAGAGCTAATGGTGGCTTGAATCAAGTGGATAATTGGGGAGATGATGAGAAAAGAGGAGTTTATCGTTGATGGACAAAATTGCCTGGATGTCTCTTGTAATCATCTCCAACTCAAAAAAAGGCAAGACCAGTTGTTCAGATCAAAATTTGTGGCACCATTCTGCACCCCCCCCACACTCCACATCCAACCTTTCACAAATCCTGTACATTCTCCCTTTAAAAGAGATCCAGAACCCAACCACTTCTCCTCACCTCCCCAATTATCCACTTGCTCCACACCATCATTATCTCCTCCCTAGTTGTTGTAATAGCCTTCAAATAAACGAGGTAATTTCCTACTTTTGATAATCCTACCATGGTTATGTAACGTGTTGGTATTATAGGAAGCTGAGTGAGAGGTGTATGGGAACCCTCTGTATTATTTTTGCAAGTTTTCTGTGAGCATAAATAGGAAACCAATACACAGGTCTCAGGGCAAATATAGATCATACATCATACTTTGGAAAGAGCTACTGCTCTTAAATAAAGACTTGATTAAGGAGTAATTCATTTCATCAAGATTATGTCTCTAGCTCTACCTTACAGTAGATAAAATATCTGGAATTCATAAATGCAGAAGGCACAGAGGAAACAGAAATCGCCATCAGGCAAACACCACAAACAACTGTTGCAAACAGGATCCGCCCAGGGATGCTAGAACCAGCGGTCAAAAGTTAGAAGGGGAAACGGATTTACATAGTTTCAATGTATGTCCTCTGAGACAGTTATTAACTATAAAGGGAGGGACAGTAACTTTACAATGGGGCAATTCGGCAGACCCCACCTATCCAAGTCACCAAGGTTGTCATTGCCAGGAAGATTCCCTGAGAAGCACACAACCTCATTTCTATGGCGGTTTTGTCAAAAAGGTATAACCTCGCTTCAATAATGAGAAAACATCAGACTAATCCAAACTGAGATTCACTCTTTAAAACAACTGAGCAACACTCTTCAAAAGTGTCAAGGTCGTGAAAGGCAAGGAAAGACTAAAAAACTGTTACCAATTATAGAGGAAATGAAAGCAGAAAAACAATGAAATGTAACATGAGATCCTAGGTAGGCCCGAGGATCAGGAAAGGGACGTGAGCGGAAAACTGATGAAATTCAAATGAGGCCTATGGTTTAGTTAATAGTAGTACTGTGCCAATGTTAATTTCCCGGTCTCGATCCTTTTACTATGGTTATGTAAGATGTTAACATTAGGGGAAGTTGGGTGAGGGGGGTATGGGAACTCTCTGTCCTATTTTTGCAAATTTTCTATGAGTCTAAAATTAGTTCAAAATTAAAAATGAAAGAAGAAAGACTATGTCTCTAGATTTACCATTGATTAAACATCACCCTACAACTCCAGGCACCTTTCCCTCAGTTCCACGTGTAAATCCTGCTATGCTCTAGGAAATGTACCACTGGGTGAGCTTCTCCAAAAAATATCTATTAGGCCTTGAGCTCCTTAGGGCCGGAAGTCAGGATATGAAAGGAAAGACTAAAGGTTTAGATACCTTTCTTCTCATGGATGAGAATTCCTTCTGTGAACATCAAAGGACCTGATGATAGATCTGAAAATGCCATGAGTGAGCAGCAGTTAGCACTGGGGCCCTCCACCTTCAATTCCACTGGCCAGAGAAAGGCGGTCAGGAACTAGAAGCTGGTGCTCCCCAGACACAGTCACCGCACTAGTATGGCAAGGCCAACACTGATCATCCCCCCAAGTCTCTGCCTCCACAGGAAAGAAGCAAGCACCTGGTTCTCAAAATCTATTCCTCTGACCGCATCACTGCCTGCCTCTGTTTATCTCCCATTCCCCACAGTGACTGCATTCCTGGGCAGAGACAGCCATGGCAGGAATGCTTCTGGTCACCAAGACAAGAAGGGCCATCAAAGTCATTTCTACAACCACACAGACCCAACACCTCAGGTACCATGTACCCACTCCACTGCCCGGTCTGTCCCCAGCACCTCAGGCATCTTAGGCTCATGCCAAGGTGAGACGCTACGCCTTGGGCATGCTGCTTTCACCAAGGGTGCCTAGAATGCATCCAAGAACGGCGCAGGCGGTGGGGGGGTGGCGCGGAGCACTGACTCCAGCTAGACTCCTCGCCAACTCCACCCCCGATAGGACTCCAAGCCTTCCACACTGGCTTTAGGAGACCAGATGCCAAAGATGTCTAGGGCAAAGCCTCTGAAGACCAGTGGCGCCTTAAGAAAATCAGTTAGAAAAGGGCCATTAGCACACATTGCCCCATTCCTGGAGCCAGGCTAAAAGGAAAGAAATCTCCCAAAGCATGACCTGCTCAGGGCCCTTGAGTCTTGGATCTGAGTTCTGTCAATAAATCTAAAGTGTGTCTGTCACTCCTCCTGGTCAGTTCATGTTCTGCCCAGCTGTACCACGAGAGCAGACAACCACTGTGCTTTGCAGGGCTCTAATGCACTATTGCAAACAAAATGGGGGTTGATCAGCTTCAGGAGAAGCCAGGGGTGAGGAAGAAAACTTCTGAGTACAGATTGCCCCAATGTGGCTCTCTCATACACTGCTGGTATGAAATGGCACAGCCATTCTGGAAGGCAGCTTGATAATATGTGCCCAAAGCCTTAAAAATGTCCCCATCCTTTGACCCACCAATTCCACTTCTAGGTATTATCTGAAAGAAATCAGAGTTGCACACAAAGATTAATGGCCAAGGTTGCCATCCCGGTATTAACTCCAGTAGTAAGAAATTGGCTACAATAAATGTTGCACAACCCAAAGTTGGTTAAATAAAATATAGGATCTTTAGAAGATGGCCTTCTATGTATCCATTAACAATCATATTTTTGAAGAATAGTTTGCTATATATTATGATATGATCCTGATTTCGTGTGTATGCGCTATGGGGGAGGAGGGGTTATGCAATTTTAAAATGCAGGAAGAAAATACACCTAAATAGAAGTTATCTCTAGGTGGTTGAGATGCTGACAGATCTTTGGATTTCCTTCTTTAGGCTTTTCTGTTGCTTCTAAATTTTCTTCAACAAACATATATTACTATTTTAGTAAGGCAAAGAGCCCCCATTTTATAGGTGAATAAACAGAGATCTAGAGAGCCTCATTAACTTGCCCTGGGAGCGTCAGTGAGTCAGAAGTGAAACCAAAAATAAAGACTGTGGTTCTCAAAAGCCTTGCTCATCTCACAAGCTGCCAGCGTGTGTGTGCAGCGGTAGTTCGAGGACAGTGGTTCTTAACTGGGACGATTTTGCCCCCTAGGGGACAGTTGGCATGTCTAGAGACATTTTTGTTTGTTGTAACAGGGGGAGGGGGCGCTACTGCTGCTAAACATCTTACTGTGCGCCAGGCAGCGCCCCGCCACAAAGCAGTATTTGGCTCAAAATGCCCAGAGTTAGAAGCCCTGCTCTGGGAGGAGGGAGTCTCAGATGGATCCCCCCACACTGGACTTTGAAAGAGCTCAGGTGGCTCAAAAGGACCTCAGGAACCTCCCACCGGCTTCACATCCTGTGTGAGCAGGACTGCCTTCTGCTGTAAATAGGGCCTACCTTGGCAGTTAACGGGCCCCAGGGTGTAAGCACCAAGAACTTTAGTACTTACATTAAGCAAGCTTTCTCTTCCAACGGGGGGAAAAGGAAATTGTTCATTGCATGCACAAGCCATAAAGGACACAAACAGAACTCAGCTTAGGATCAAGAACTCAAATAGAGGAGATACACCAAAGCCGGGAGAGGGAACGGCGTGCTGACGAGTCATGACACCAGCCAGACCGAGGGGCAGGAGGCCTGTCTGCACATCCTTCCCCTGCATTTTCACTTCTGGCCCCTCGAGAGTCCTGAGTGGCCATGTCAGACTTAGCTTCCTTCCAAGTACCTTTAGAGTAGGAGAAAAGGAAAGAGCCCCACTCAAACCCTGAGAAAGATGCTTTTCCCTCTCGAAAACTCTCTCCTCTATCAAAGGAGCCATCCGTTTGGACTTCTCCATGGGTTTCCAGGGGTGATGGATGTGATGCCAACATTTCTTGTGCCCTTGGCCTGACTTAAACTCCCAGGACTCAAGAGCTGGAAAGAACTTTGAAGCCCCCGGCCCCTTTACAGATTAGGAAACCAAGCCCAACAGCCACAACAGTTAGCACCTGAACCCAGGCCTTCCATTCTCTCGATTCCTTAACAGCATCTCAGTCACCAGGAAGTCCAGTGCAGTAGGACCACAGCCACCAGTCCTGTCGGAGGAAGCATCACTCTCGCCTGGTATTTCACATGAAAACATGTGTGGGGGACCCATCCAGAAATGCGTACTGTCATCTGTGTATCCCGCTTGGCTGCAGCCACTGAGGACAAGCTCAGAGTCTATGCACAAGACACAGGGGAAAGTCAGAGCTGTCCCACAACAGGTGTACATACCTTGGTAGGTGACACACCAGTAGTAGTGTTGCCATTGCCAGATCCTTCGAGTAGCATGATAAACCTTATTTTCAACAAAAGGGCTCTGTTCCTGCTGGGTTTGCCGCTGGCCCCTTTCACTGGATAGTTGACTACACAAGTAGGCCAGGACTGTCTCTCTCCCACTCACAAGGGGCCGTGTCTCACTCACGCTGGATCAGTGCAGCCAGAACCCTCAGTGATCTGGGTGGGGAACCCCAAAAGCATGATAGATTGGTGCTCTCCCAGGCGGTCCTCCAAGACTTGTTCATTGTTGTCTAAATAGCCCTTGAATCTGGCCCAGCTTCACAAGACCCACTGCCGCCGCCTTGGTTCAGGCCCTCCTATCCACTAGAGGGCACTCTCTGTCACCAGCCTCTCCCGCTCCCATTTGTCCCACACACAGCCATCACAGACCAAAAAACAAATCAAGTCACTTTGCTACATAAAAGCCTCCCAGGGATTTTCTCTTTACAAAGAATAAAGACCAAAACTTCTCATCACAGCACACCAGACCCTCTCCCAAGGGCCACAGCCTATCTGAGCAGCAGTAGCTTCCACCACTTTGGACACACATTATTGCCTGTGTTACTCCCTCTTCCTAAAATTCTTCTGCGCCGCCTTCTCTTAGTTGCTCCTCCTCTCACTCTGGCAAACTCCTTTTCCTCCTTCAGGGTTGTGGGAAGCAGCATCTGAGATGGCCCTCAGTGATCCTGCCTCCTTATATTCCTGCTCTTAAACAATGTCTGCCCCTTGAGTGTGGGTTGGGCCTACTGACTCACTTCTAATAAATATAATAGGGCAAAAGAGATGGGGAAAGGTGTTGGGGGCAAGGATTAATTAGGAGTTTGGGATTAGCAGATGCAAACTATAACATACAAAACAGATAAACAACAAGGTCCTACTGCATAGCACAAGGAACTATATTTAGTATCTTGTAATAATCTATAATGAAAAAGAATATATATGTGTATGTATGAATCACTATGCTGTACACCAGAAACTAACACAACATTGTAAATCAACTATATTTCAATTAAAAAAAATTAAAAATATCCAGAATCCAAGCTCTTCTCCTCCCCTCCTTTGCCCCTGCAATACACTGAGTCCATCATCTCTCAGCTGCAGTCACCTCCTGACTGGTTTCTCTGTTTTCACCCTTGCTCCTGAAAGTCTGTTCTCAACACAGCAGACTCTGATCCCTCTCAAATATAAGTCAGATTCTATTACTCCTCTACTCAGAACTCTCCAGTGGATCCTTTTTTCACTAAATGAAAAAGTCAAATCTTCACAGTGGCCTGCAAGGCCCTCCATGACTGACACCCATTGCTTCACTAAACGCAGCTTGTTCCACTCCAGACCTATCAGCCCTTTTGCTATTTCCCAAACATGCCAGGCATGCTTCCACCTTGGGGGAATTCCCTCTGTCTGAAATTCCTTTCACCAGGGCTTCCTCATGGCTTTCAAGTCTCTGCTCTAATGTCTATTTGTAAATTAGGTCCGTCATAACCAGCCTATATAAATCACAAACCACCCCCCTACACTCTCTTTACCCCTTCCCGTTCTTTCTTTCTTATCACAGTATTTACCACTTCTAAACACTATTTAATTTAATTATTTATTATGTACAGTCCATATTATTAGTCTCACCCATTAGAAAGCAAATTCCATCAGGGCAGAGATTCTGTTTGTTCAGTATTCCAAGCGCCTGGAGGAAGTCTTGGTCTATAGGAGGAACTCAAATGTTACTGACGGAATGAATGAATAAGCCCAGCACAATACCTGGCACATAACAGACACCTACCAAAAGTTTTATAAATGAGTGAATGAATAAATGAATGGTCCATTGATCACTAAGCTGTGGCTTCCCATGGGCAGGGATGTGACTTATTCATCTTTGTCTCCTCAGTACCCAGGACAGTCATGGAGATTCAATAAATGTTGGTTAAATTAAAAAAACAAACAAACAAACAAAAAACCGGAAAAACCCAACACCTGAACACGAGTGACATGAGGCTGGACACGCGAGGGGCCAGCATTCTAGGGTTCATATGCCAAGTGTCCTGTTTCCCTCCATGGCCACTCCCAGCCTGAGCTTTCCATTTCTTAATCTTTCAGGATGGAATTCTCAATGACTAGAATGAAGAGGTCAGGTAAACGTGATGGAGGAAGGGCCACCTTACTGCAGAAGGGCTTCCTGCCGGCCTTACTGCCGGACCAATAGGTAGTGTTTCCAGATGGGTGCACAGTGAGCCCATAAGTAACAGATGCAAACAAGGCTCCCTTAGGCTTTAGATTTAATGTCAGGCTTCCAGGCCCCAAATTCTGATAACCTAGAAACTGGAAAATCAAGTTACTTCAACAAACACCGTTGTGTTCTCCTTTCTCACATCTCAGTGGGTGAGGCTGGCATGGGCTCAGATGCCTTTGCAGCCCATCATTCATTTCTAACACTGGAGAAGGTGGGGGTGAGGAATGACTCCTTATGCTGCCGTTGCGGGGTCGGCTGCTCCTACCTGCCACATCCTCAAATCGGGGAGGGAGCAATCGGCCTTCCTGCCTCCAGAGCCCTGCCTGCAGCTGGGGGTCCCATGCAAGAGATGCAGGAACGGGGTGGTGCAGGAGAGATGGTGCCAACCTGGAAGTTGGGCAGGAGGAAGGAGAATTCTGCTACTAACTCCTTCTATGACCTTGGGCAAGCGATTTCATTCTCTGGGCCTTAGTTTCCTCGTGTTTAAAAGGAATATTTTGAACCAGATAATCTAACTATGTGATTGTTATCAAAAGTAAACTATTAAAAAGTTAAACTATTATAAGCTACTCTAATTTGACAATTTGAGAGGACAGCATTGCACGCATACACCTCCCTGCAAATTCATCTCACCCCACCTCCTCCCTGTCATTCATTCATACAAGAAAACAATCCTGGTGCCAACTAAGGGCCACGCATTGTGCTCGGACTGGTGTCCAGCTGTGACTATGGCAGACATAGTCTCTGCCCTCAAGAGCCTATGGTCTAGCAGGGAGACAGCCATCTGACATCCAACAATGTTTCAGTTAGGACCATGAACAATTCGACAGAGGGTGGTAGTGACACTGTGAGCAGATATAACACAGCTCTGGCCTAGTCTGGGGTTTCAAAAAGCCTTCCTGAAGGAAGTAACATCTGAGCTGAGCTCAGAAGAACAGATAGGAATAACCTAAGTGAGCAGAAAGGGCATCTGAGAGACCAAAAAGAGCACATACAAATGCCCGGGGGCAGGAATCATATCTTGTCACGGCCAGTGTGGCCCACATGCTGAGTGAGGACCAGGTGGGCAGAGAGGACACTGAGGAAGTCATCACAGGTGAGACCACACAGGGCCTTACAAGAGGGATGTGGTCTTAATGAAAGTTAAAGATAATGAAAGAGATTGGAGTGGAGTAGGGGTGGCAGCATGTGAAAAGTTCAGTATATGGAGAATGAATTCCAAGGGGCACAAGTCAATATGAAAAGGCCAGTAATGAAACTGCAGTGAAACAGGTGAAAGAAGATCAGTGTTTGACTGGGTGGTATCAGCGGACAAACAGATAAATTCAAGAGCGACTTAGGAGATAAAAGTGGTAAGATGAGGGGGGAGGGGGAGGGGTAAGAAAGAAGAAAGTACCAAAGTGGTTAAATTAGGGAGCACTGTCAGAGGACCAAGTCTGGAAAGGGGGTGATATTATTAGTTCAGTTTAGAACATGCTGAGTTGAAGAGAGCCGTGAGATACTAGGTGGAGAAGATGAGTAAGAAGGTGAATGTATAAATCTGGAGCTCAAAGGTCTCCAATGAAAGAACTAAAGGCATGGATTTGAGAGTTTTCATAGACACAGTGAATGAAGCCATGAAAACTACATACAGAGAGCGTGTAGAAGAAATAAAGAGAACCTAGGATGGAGATTCGAAGAAATCCCACATTTAAAAATTGAGTAGCTATAGCTGAATTGCTTTGCTGTACATGTGAAACTAACATTGTAAATCAACAACACTTTAATAAAAAAAAATTTTCAAAGTTGAGTAGGGAGGAGAGAGCTAAAAAAGAGAGAATGTGAAGGACGGTCAGAGAGAAGGAGGAAAACTAAGAGTTTGACATAGTGGCAGCCAAGGGACCAACACAGTTCAAGAAGTCGGGATTAATCAATAGTATTAAAGTGCTGAGAGATGAAGTAAGATGGGGAGTGAAAGATGCACATGAGAATTAGGGGCTTGGAGCTCGCTTACAGTAGTTCTGCTGGAGGGGGAATCATGGAAGATGCCCACGGGGGTGTGAGAGGGGAGAGGTCATGAAACAGAGGCAAGGTGTATAGATGGTTCTTTCAAGAAGTTTGGGAAAGGGGAGAGATAGGTGGGTGGTGACTGAAGACGGGAGAAAATTGAGTATGTTGAGAAATGGATAGAAAGGATTTAGTAGAGATGAAGACAGAACAGGGACTACAGAAGGAAAAGTCGATAGTATCAGGGTCCCAAGAAGGAGAGAAGGGAAGGGCCAGACTCCAGGGCAGAGCTTGAGGACAGGGCTCAGGCAGCAAGACAGCTCTCTGTGCATCAGAAGAGGCGGGGAGCACGAGAGGGAGAGCGTATAGTTCAGTGGTAGAGTGTGTGCTTAGCAAGAACAAGGTCCTGGGCTCAATCCCTAGTTCCCCATTAAAAATAAATAAATAAACCTAATTACCTCCCCCCACCAAAAGAAAACCCAAAACAAACAAACAAAAAAAGAACATACGAAGTCATAAAGCTCACTCCGCTAATGTTTTCCAGAGAAAACCTCAAAATCTACAGGCCCGTGTAGTCTTGGTGAGCAGTGTAGATCCCAGGAAGCAAACAGCCCCTGTGGGCCCCACCCTGTCACCAAGAACAAATCACATGGCCTCCTCTGCCTGGCTCCTAAGTCAGAACCTCCTGAAGTGGGAGCTGCTTCCAGCCCCACTGTCTGTAGATGATGGGATAGGATCTCAGGGAGAAGGCCCAAGCGTAACCAGGTCAAACCTGGGGACACGACTGAAAACAGCCACGAAGTAGAAGAGAAGTCACAAAGGGGCAGCAGGCAGACAAGGCATCAGCTGGGTGTGTTCAGAGGGATAAACAGCCCCACTCTTGCACGCAGTGACTGTGGAAGGGGACAGAGGCTGTCTCGCTGTCTAACAGACTAAGCTCTTATTTTACACGTTTCAGTCCTTCATGAGATGCCTCCCATGTCCCTGCCCAGGCACCTAACCCACAGCTCTCCCAAGCCTGGAATCTGAAAGCAGCCTCTCCAGTTCACCATCTCATAACCATGGCTGTGACTCTGGGGCCAGAACTCAATCAGCATCTTTCAGTCCAAGTGCCCGCCAAGGTCACAGGAAGCAGAAGACCAAAACACAGAGGCTGCCAAATCCCAGGTCATCACTTGACCCCTGCAGATCAAAACCAACACACCCCCACTCCCAGCAGTCCAGGCCCCACACCCCCCATTTGCTTTCTTGTCAACCCTTTGGGCACACCTTCCCTGGATGTAAGGAGGATACTCATTTATGGTGCCAGTGCTTCTAACAAAACTCATCCCTGAGGGAAAAATCAGCAGAATAGCTTGATTCCACATGAAGAACTGTAGAAGGAACCTATTTAAGAATGCTGCCTCCTGAGTCCCTGTCGCCTAGAGTCTCCAAAGCACTGGGAAAGATAGAAGGAGAAGAAAAGGCAGGGAATCACAGGGAGGTGATAACTGACACTTAGCAGACTGTCTATAATAAGCAAATGACATAATAGAAATAAACACAGCTTTGGGGAGAGGTGCTGCAAGCACTGCCCTCGGAGGCCCAGGGGCTCCGGGGAGTCATGCTGGGCTAGAAACCCCATTATTTCTAGGGCACCAAGTAGCACCTGACCTGAATCAGGAGCCTCTGCAAGCAGAGGCCAGAGGGCCAATCAGAGGCTGAGAAATACGGCACAGCTCCAGCCAGGGGCCTCAGTCACCGGCCTACTTCCGAGGTTGGGCAGGGGAAAAAACCACAGAGCTCTTCAAAGAACCCTGGCCAGTCATCTCTGGAGTCTCCACGTTAGCCTGGAAGGGATGCTGGGGTAATCAGTAAGAAGCTTATCACTTCTCTTTGTTTTCAGACGGGCTCTGCCTAGAAAGCATGGGTCCAAATGAGCCCCATCCCTTATAAGTAGTGTGGCCAGCTTGGAACTCACCTAATCGTTCGGAGCCTCAGGTTCCTAGGTGTAATGTGGGGAAGGGAAGGCCCCCCGTGTCCTCAGTCATTGTGAGAACCAAATGAGGTAATGTCTGTAAAAGGACATGCTCAGTAAATGGTAGTGCCTCGTCCTTACCCTCCTTTACCTGAGGATTTACTTTCATAACTACAAGTTCTTAGTCAACAGTCCCTGACCCTACGGTGGGGATGGAGGGGAGTGCCGAGGAGGGGGATAGAGGGCGAGGGGGGAATGGAGGGCGGGCAGGGGGTGGGCTCAGAAGGCTCTTTACTATTCAAGGTGAAAAGTCCACACCCAGGTACTCAATAAGAGATTGAAACAAGAACTGGTCCTAGGAAAGAAGCTCGGAATTTGCAGTTGAATCTGAAGAGCTTTCGAAAGGTAAAAGAAAACAAGAACAGAATTCATCCTGAAGGGAAGCTTCTCTCCTGGTGTGGGTTGTCCTGTCACTTGGAGGGTTTATGTTAGGGGCTTACAGCAGAGGGATCGCAGACCTAGCTCCTCACCTTCTAACACCCGCCGGAGCCAAGACAGTCAAATCCAGGGTAATATGAACTATCCGTTAACCAAAATGCATCTTGCCTTCCACTTTTAGGTAGAAGCAAGAAATGATGACAAAACTGCCATTAGAGATTTTTTTTTTTAAAATCAACAGGCAGGATATGTCCCAAGATCAAGATGTATATATCAAACCAAAGTTCTGCTTCCAGAGATCTGTGCTAGGAGAAAAGATGACGGTGACACATGACAAGGTATTCAAGGACATACTGACTTCTACAATTACTGAGGCAGCAAAATACCCCCATGTGTTTTTAGCAAGATCTTCTCTCACAAAGGTTGAGATAAAAGAGCTTTTCATG
Organism: Camelus ferus; assembly: GCF_009834535.1. Classification (NCBI taxonomy): domain Eukaryota; kingdom Metazoa; phylum Chordata; class Mammalia; order Artiodactyla; family Camelidae; genus Camelus; species Camelus ferus. The sequence goes on from NC_045698.1 coordinate 97,752,274, forward strand.
TAGAGAAAAGAGAGTGTGTATATGTGGCCCAGCTAGCTCCAAGAAAAAAATCAGCTGATGTTATCACATCTACTATGCCATCCGTGGTAAGGCACAGCCGAATTTCAGAGCTGTTAATGTACAGCGTTGGGGGAAGGGCATCATGCAGCCAATGACAGAAGTACACCTGTCTGAGGAAACATTCTATGCCCCCTCTGTGGCCTTGCTTTGTAAGTCCTTGGCAGAGGGGCTAGGAAAAGGTTATGCAAAAGGTACTCTCAGAGCATTTATTTTTAAGAGTAAGCAAGCTGGTTAGTCATTGTTAGAATAACAGCGCACTCAGATAGGCACACTTTGCAATCTCGAAGCACTTTCACAGACATGATTTCCTCTAAGCCTCACAATATCCCTGCTAGGTAAGAAAAGCAAATATCACTAACCTTCCGTTTCAGTTAAAAAACAAACAACAACAACAAACAAACAAACAAAAAGGCTTGCAAAGGTCAGTTGCCCTAAGGTCACAGAGCTAGTAGGCAGTAAACTGGAATTTAAAGCGACATCTCTCCCTTAGGACTATGTTCTCTGTTTTATGGGATGAAGTCTGATGTTAGGACCATTCCAGCATGTCCCCTGAAGAAGTCCAAGAGCAATGACCCTTAAAGGCTTGAGAGGTTATGGAATACTAGAATGCCCCGTGCTTTGCTTCTCCTCTGGAGGTCATTGCCCATGACCAAGAGAGCAGTCTCAACCACTCAAGCTTCACACCACACTAGGATTCCCTGAGTATCATCTCTGCACCCAAAACATGAGCATGGTCTCGTGTCTTGTTAATTTCTCCTTCCATCCAGGCAGAAGGGTCCTAGGACTCCTGTCTTCATCTACTTAGGGAACAAAGATGATGGGTTAACTTCATTTACCCCAGATGGCTGGGAAACCCTTGAAGAGCAAAGGCAGAGAACCAGAATGGTCTCCCTGTCTAGGAGAGGAACCACCACATCCTGTGAGCCAACAGGCTTTATTTTAGGATACATTTAGGCTCACCCCAAAGTAAGAAGAGCCTAGCTATTTGCATGCATAAAACAAAAAGCCCTCCACTGTCCCCTTCCTATAGTCAGCCCTTCAAGAGTCCTCTGCTGTTAAGGCATTCGCTGCCCCCATCTCATATGTACGCCATGAACTCACGAATCCACATCTCATTCGGATCCTCTCACAGTCGGCTTCAGCCCTCTACCAAGGGAATCTCAGCCTTCTCTCCTACTGCTTCTCCTTCATGCTTTATGTTGCAGCCTAACTAAACCACTTCCCAGCCTAGTTCAGGTCAAACATTCACTGAGCTAGGTACTGCACCATGTGCTGATTCCAAAATACGTTTTGAATTTTCTTTCTTCTGTGATTTTATTCAAGCTTTTATCTCTACCACGAATGACCTTTCCCTACCACCAACTACCAAAGTCCAACTTGACCCATCTTTCAAGGTCTATCTATAGTTCCATCTCCTTCTCCGTGCAGTCTTCTGATGTCTCTAACTGGATATGTATTTGTCCTCCCTCTCTCTTTCTTGAAGTGCTAGCCTCTCTCGTAGCACAAAATGCAGTACTCTTACCAACAATTTAATAATCTGCCATTCCCGAGCTAGAACTTTACAAGCTTCTTGGTGGTATATCCATTTATGTACTCATTTTTATCTTTCCTGCAAAGAGTTCTGCACAAAGGAAGCATCCTACAAATATTCGATTTCCTGTTGTCTACTATATGTTCTACTTGGGTCTCCCATGAGCCAGAGAAAGCCGAGAATAAGTGGCCTGGGTTCAGAATCCTGGTTCTGCCATTTATTTATAGCTTCATGACCTTGGGCAAGTTATTTCAGCTCTCTCTATGCTTGAGTTTCTCCCTTTGTAATAAGGAGGATAATAGCAGTATTTATTTCATATGGTTATTATAAGAACTAAACGAGTTAACATTTATAAAGCGGTTAGCACAGTGCCAAGTACATAATAGGTGTCATGTAAGTATTTGTTCAGTAAATAAAATCATTTCCAAACTCATCATTTTCTTCTTAAAATTCCTTTCCTTCACAACTTCTCCATTTTTGCTAACGGCCGTATTATTTTCCCCAGCTTTCCAAGATTAAACCTTGACCCCTTTATGCCTACTACCCAGCATGTTACCAAGTCTCACAGATTCTGAAAGAAACAGTATAGTTTACCTGCCTCTTCTCCCCGTCTCCCTGGCTTCAAAGGCTTTCTGATTCCCTCCTTGATCTCTCAAACATGGATCGTTCCCCAAATCCAGTCCACTCTGAATTGAGTCTACAAAGTACTTGCAAACATTCTTCTTTTTATATCCTATCTCTGCACCAGCACCTACAATGGCGCCATATCACCTCCAGAAGCAAGTCCAAGCCCCTCTGCCTGTCTCCGGAGACCCTCTTTAATCCGGTCCTGCCTGCCTTTCCTAATCTTATCTCCCCTGTTTCTCTACCCCAGGCACACTAATCTCCCCTTGGTTCTGTGAAGACATCTTGCTTGTCTCTACCTCTGCTCACATTGTTTTTTGACCCAGAAGCCTTTCCCTTATCCTCCTAAATCCCCCAAACCTATTCATTCTTCAAAACTAACCTTTAGCCTGAACTCTGTCCTAGAAAATTTCAGCCCTAACTGATCTTCCTCATCGCTGAATGCTGTAGTCCACTTTCTCTCTTGCAATTATTATATACCTTCTGCTTTACCTGCTATTGGTTCATGTTAATCTGATATCACCAACCAGACCGCAGACCTCTCAAGAACAAGGTAAATGACTATAGCCCTCCCAGCATCCTTCAAAGAAAAGAACAATAAAGGAGCTAAAAGGGGGAGGTTATAGCTCAGTGGTAGAGCGCATGCCTAGCATGCATGAAGTCCTGGGTTCAATCCCAAGTACCTCCATTAAAAATAAATAAGCCTAATTACCTTCCCCCCCAAAAAAAGAAAAAAAAAGAAGCTAAAAATATATATCAATTAGCCAACATCTGATGATGATCTTGCCTCTCCCTATCTTTGGGAGGCAAGGAGTAGACAATGAGACTGCTTACCCATCTAGCTGATCCTATATGCTGTGTTCACAGATGGTGTGGGCAACCCTACCTGGGGGATTTGCTATAGCCAAGAAGCCTGCTCTCTCTGCTGACAAACGCCAACAGTCACTGTCATCTAGGCTGCCATATGGTTCACCCAGCCCTACAGGCAAAATCGGTTTCTCAGGGTTATGAAGGGACCAAGCAGGCCAATTCGCCTATCTTTGGAGTGCAGGGAGGTCATCTTGAGATTGCCTGACCACAAACAGGAAGGCACAGAGCCTCCAAGACAAGCCAAAGCTCAAGCAGCTGCAAAACCCACATCTCTAAGCCCCTGTCAACTGCTTCTACCCCTTCCCTGGAATCCTGCGACATGAGCCCCCTCCTTCAAGACTCTTGGAGACTTCCCTAGTGGAATCCACAGGCGGACGAGGGCAGAGAGGAGGTGGCACTGCCCTTACAGGGTAGAGAGAGCTGCCCAAAGTCGCAGTTTAATTTCTGTTTTCGCAGCATCTGGTCCTAAGGGCCATTAACAGAGTAAAACAATTTTATCCCTGAGCCAGCTGTCCTAATTTAGGAGGACACTCCCCATTTTTTGATCAACTATTCATCATTTTCCCAATTCTCCCTCCTTTGTGGATTTCAAAGGCAGGAAGAGGTCAGGCCCCCATCATCTTCCTAAATTGCCCCAACCCCTCCCATCCAATTATCACAATCACAGACTTGGGGAGTTTGATACTCAGAATGGAACACAGAGGAAGTCCAGCTTCGAGAAAGAAATTCAGCACTCCAGACATCCAGACTGTCCCTTAGCCCAGGATTTTGTGATAATTTTCAAAGTAAAACTATAAACCTATGCGGTTTGAATGCCATGCCACTTACCCAATTGGCTTGAAACACTCTCTCCACCCCAGTTCTCACAGCTGAAGAAGAAATCACCATTTGTCAGCTGAAAACAAAGCCCAAGGTGGAATGGCCTGCACAAGGTCGTACAGAAAGCTGTGGGCTGAGACTGAACCAGGGAAGCTGATTTCCAGGAAGGACTCTCATTATTTGAAAACAAAACAACAAAAAAACCTGACAAAGCCTAAATAATCTCCTCTTCCTTAAGTAAGGACAGCCCAGACTCTCCTCCTGGTCACCTATAAGCTCCTGTCACTTCTGTCTGCCTGATGCAGACTACAAATCTGCCATCCACTTGCCCCCAGTCATCCTGCCTACAGCCTAAGGCCCGAATATCTCCTACTCTCTGTGGCAAAGCAGAAAGCTCTGGGTACCAGGAGGACCCAGGGTAAATCACTTGTGATGAATAAGCCTTCTCTTAACTTGGGCTGGTTTTGAACCAGCTCTCCTGGCCTTGCTCCTTGGGTGTGGCACATGTAGTTTACCCTAGAATCACATAAGAGAAGAATTCATTCATTTCCCCCTCAGTTAATATTTATTGGATTCCTATAGCATGCCAGGAACCATGAAAGTGATAGGGATACCATAGTACCCAAAACAGCCAAATTCTCCTACCCTTGAATAATCTAAGGATCTTCCCATAGAGGCTAATAAAACACAGACTCCAAACCACACATAAGAGATTTGATATTTATTGTTATTTATTGCAAAAATGATGGTAAAGGGTCCATTGTAGCACTTTGTGACTAAACCAATGCCCCTCTTTTCATGTTAGGTAGATGCCTCCGTCTACCACTTTCATATCTTTCGTATCAACACATGACACATCTAGGCCAGTCTCCTTCCATGAACCAGTTGCTTATTTCCAACTGACAATTCTAATCCCAAGGTAAAATTCATTCCCTTTTCAAGTCACCCAGTAGTTGTTAGCTGTCTAACTTCTGTAAGGCAAAACAAACAAACAAACAAACAAAAACAAGATACATCCTTTGCTACAGTTCCATCCTACACTCAAGAAGCTCACTGGTTAGAGGACCATTCATACGTACCCTGCTTCCCCATTCAGCTATGCTAAGTGATAAAATAGACTATGATGATTACAGAAGAGCTATGAACTACTACAGAAACAGAGGATGCCATGATCATTTGGACTAAGGGGATCAGGAAAAGCACAGGAGAAGTGGGATTTGAGCTGAGCCTTGAAGGATGAGGAGGCTAGCAACCAACTGAGAAGGAAAGGAAGAGCATACCACACCAAGGAAACAGAATGTGCAAACGCACTAAGGGGAAAATGTAAAATATGTTTGAAATTTTCAAAGCAGTACATTTGGCTATCGTTAAGACTAAGTGTGAAAAAGAGGGCAGGTGGGAGTCAAATTGTGGAAGTCCTTGCATGTGAAGGAGTTCTCACTTTATTCTGTCGATAATAAAAAGCTATTGAAGATTTCTGGGTTGGGCAGAGAGAATTACTTTTAGAAAGCTCATTCTATCAATAGATGATTGATGGAAGAGAGAAGGGACTCTGAAAATTGGGAGATGGGAATTCCATTTAGCAGCCATCGTGGCAGTCTAAGTGAGATATAAATACCCAACTAGAGTCTCATGAATGAAAAGAATTAGATTGAAGATACTTTGCAGTAGTAAAAATTGTCATCACTTGACAATGTACTGTATGCAGGGGATGGAGGTGAGAAAGGAGCCAGAAATGATTTTGTGGTTTCTGATGGCTTGGAAGACTAGATGGATGTTGTTGTCTAGGATGGGCATGTCCCAGACAGAGTAGGATATAGTAAGGAGATGATAATGAGCTTAACTTGAGACATTTTGACTTGTATCCTTTGATAAGACTTCAGAAAGATCAAAGGCAATGCCTCCAAGAGTCTTTGAGACAGACAACAGACCTTCTAAAGTCTGTATCCCAGTAAAGAATAGGGATTCTATTAATCTGAAGAAAAAGGCAAGCCCACAGGGAGCTCAAGGTAGAGAACAGTAAATCTTGAGATTCGTAGGCTTTTGCCTAAGGTAGTGAAACCTGATAAGATTCATAGGCAAACCACAAATTTTTAAAAAGAAGTTATACTAGCAGGAACACCTCCAGTTTGGACTAAAAGGAGCTGAACAGTGCAAAAAGAAAAGATGCCTTTGGACCTCCAAACATCTATAAATAGGAAGCAGGCTAAATGTACTGAATAGAGTTTTTATTTTCTATATGTTATGATGTTTTGGCATCTTAAAAAACCATTTCTATTTAGGGACATTGGAAAATAAATCCAATGTATTGTTATAGATTATGTATGTAAACTTACAAAAGAGCATGTGGAATCTGATCTCAACGTTGTTTTTTTAAAGGCATATTGCACATGCATAAAAAAAGCTTGACACGCAATACACCATAATGTTAAAAAAAAATTTTTTTTTTCTGTCTGGGGAGGGACCACCCCTCCCAGGGCTAGCCAATTCTTAGAAATAACAAATGACTCAGCCAGAAGCAGGTCTTTGATATGCAAACTAACCAATCCAGAGCCACACCTCCTCTATCCTCCCTTTAATCATCCCAGGGCCAGGAACCAGGCAAAGGAGGACCACCCCTATAATTTAGAGCCCACCAAAATTATTCAAACTAGCCAGTCCTAAACTTTTCACCCTGCCATACCCTGCCCTCCCCAAGGAAACTCCAATAAGGTTTTGAACTATAAAGTTTTTCCCTTTTTCCTGTCTTCTGCCACCTGACCAAAACCTGGTGCTTCCCCTGTGACCCTGTGTGACATGCAGTGACCCCCACCCTCCCCAGGACCAGTGAATATAGTACGTTTGTGTGTGTGTGTGCCTCTTCTGTGTCTCCTCCTCTTGTGACCAAACTTGACTAGCCATCACCTAAAAGAACACATAACTGAGAAAACTACTCAGCTGCCAAAATAGGCTATATTTTATGGAAAAGGAAGAATAATTAGAGGGCAAAACCATGAGTCCATAGGGTAGAACCAAGAACAGTGGAGAATCATTCCCAGGCAGTAGACTGAGCCCTACTCATGAGCCAGGCTGGATTTAAGATCAGCTATGGACTAGAACTGCTGTTCCCCTCTTTCTAAATGGGAACATCTACCCTAGATAGAAGACTAAGGAGACAACAGCTGTACGTGATGTGGGATCCTAGACTGGATCCCGAACCACAAAAAGGCCATTAATAAGACAACTGGCAAAATTTGAATAAGATCTAAAGATCAGTTAATAGTATTGCACCAATACTATTAATTTCTTAGTTTTGATAATTTTATGTAGTTGTCTAATTTAGGGAAGCGGGGGAAAGGAGATTCTTTGTACTATTTTTGCAACTTTCTTATAGGTCACTTTATTTTAAATTTCAAATTTTAAAGTATTAAAAATAAAAAAACAGTCATTTAAAAATGTTCAAACATTACCAGTTTTTAAAAGGGAGCATCCGTAGCAGCTATCCTGTGTCTACTCCAGCATTGCACTGGGGGTGGGGAGGTGCGGGGAGCAGATAACTTGTCTCTCGAGTTGATAGTCTTCAGGTCAAGATGAAGAGCATTTGAGTTGCTGTCCCCAAGGAAATGCATGAGCGGAGCCTCATCTGCACCCAGACCTGATTTAGACGATACGACTTTGGTTTTTGAGCCCAAGCCTGACGCCATAGTAGATGAGACTTTTTTCATGTACAAGGAATACAAATAATTTGAGGCCAGAAGGCAGAGTGTAATGGTTTCAAAACATGTCCACAAATTCTTTGACAATCCTTCTTCCATCAAGAGGTAGAATCTAATTCTCCTCCCTTTGCATCTGGTCAAGGCTTAGTAACTCTCTTCTAATAAACAGAATGAAGTGGAAGTGATGCCAGTGACTTCTGAGGCTAGATTGTAAAAGACAATACAGCTTTTGCCTGGCTCTCTCTTGGGATGCTCTCTCATGGACCTTGCCACCATACTGTGAGGAAAGCCAGGCAAGGTCTCTGGCCCTCAGTCCCAGCTGAGCTCACAGATGAGAACCAGCCAGCATCAAATGCTAGACATGCCAGAGAGGAAACTTGGAAATGACCCAGTCTCAGCTACCGTTGGACTACTCAGCCATTACCTGACCAAAAACTACATGCAAGACACTCCTAGCTGAGCCCAGTCAATCCCTAGAACTGTGAGAGATAAAAACAAATAATGATTGCTATTTAAAGCCACTATATTTTGGGGTGGCTTATTTTGCAACAATGGATAATTGAAACAATGTGCCCTAGGCAATTGGAAACTGGAACTCAGAAAAATTAAGAAATTTTTCCCAAGTTCACACAGCTAGTGAGGAACAGAGTCAGGATTTTAATAAGGTCAGTCTGAATCTAAAGCTATTCTCTTTCAACTAGTAATAGACGTGACAATAACAGTAAGTGCAGCAAGTCTACACTGAATGTTTTCTATAGCCAGGCACTGCTCTAAGTACTTTACAAGGACTAACTCACTGAATCCTTATCATGATGCTATGAGGTAGGTATTATAATTTGCCCCATTTTATAATTGGGGAACCTGAGACACAAAATGGTTAATTAATTTGACCAAGGTTATACAGCTAGTAGGTCACAGAGCCAAGATCCACATTTCAAAGTTGGCTCCAGAGCATGAAGCCTTAACCACCATGCTACATACAGTTGAAACTTCAAAACAGATTATGTAAATTGGGAAGAGAACCAAGGACAAGTCCCTTAGTAAGTGTGCCCTTTACAAGGTGCTCAGAAGAGGGAGAGCCGGAGATGGAATGACCTGAGAAGGAAGGGGGAGGGGAAAGAACCAACACTTCATCTACAACATTAGTGGAGGAACCCATGGCAGGACCCACAGGCAACTTCTGTTTTTGGGGCTGAACAGGTCAACTGCAAACCAGCCATGAGCCCTCTCCCAACTCACAATTGTCAGTAACAAACTCTACCAGAGAAAGCAATCTTTGAACCATAGGACGGAGAGTAACATGCATTGGAGTACCCCGTGACTCACGTAGACTGGCCTTTTCTACTCTTCCTCTCAGAATGGCAACACTCATCCCAACTCTGGGATTATGGGGCTGTTATTTAACTTCAGAGATGAGAAAAGTAAACACATACTTCCTTTAAAAAAATATGATGCATGACGTTGGCCCAATGAAGACTACCAAGCCCACTGGGACCCTTTATTAACTTTTAGATAAAGCACTAAGGTTTCAGGCTGTCCCTTCACAGAACTAATCTAAAACCGATGCCTTAACTGTTACTTCTGTACAACAAGCTCTGGGCCTAATGCAGACCATCCACCAGCGATTCTGAGGCTGTGACGCCACATAGAAGAGGCATGAAGCCCACACTATGTGCCGGCAGAGGTAGAAGCCAGGGTGAAACCGGCAGAGGGGAAAACAGTATTCCCAACGGAACCAGTTTCAGCTCCAGCTCCCATTTGCCCTCTCAGTTAGCTGAGTGCTCACCATGCACAGTGAAAACCTACTCAGGTAATTTACATGAGAAGAAACAAAGACAGGAAGCTCCCAATATGGGGGCCACCCATGTAACTCCCTTCAACCTACAAACCAGATTCTTTCCCGGCTGCAAGACGTTTCTCTCAGAGGTGGTGATGTCTTGCTCTGACCAGAGTATGACACTACCTGGCTCCACATCCTAGATCTTCTCAGTACTGGCCAGAATCTCTTGGGCTGAACCCCGGAGGTGCCATCTGAAAGGGATTACTGTCAGTACTTCGCCAAGACAATTTACTGTACATGTTACTAAGAGGGCAGTGGATGTTACTAGCCTTTTTGGAGAAAGCATGTCCTTTTGAAAATGAGACTTAGAAATATGGGAGAAGCTTTCTTGGAAAAACCCCCTATTTTGTCCAAAAGAACCAGACATGAAAGAGGCTTAGACCGACTTGTTGGATATGGTTCCACCCATTTAGATACCTATTTCTTGTCTCGTTCCTGTCTACCCATTAGGCCTATCATACCTAAAGTCCAAGGGAGGATTGGGAACTTTGTGCTAGAAATCTCTGGAAACGACTCTGGTTCTTGGGTACAGGGGCTGAGGAATGGCTGTTATATTTATGACAGAAGCAGGTATGACAGGAGGCCTAAGTCGAAAGGTAGCAGTAAGATGGGATGACGTGGGGGGGTGGAGCCCCAACTAAGAAGGTCTCAGAGGTAAACCGATATGAACAGACTGTGAAAAGGACACCATCTAAGAGTAAGCAGTCAGGCCGGCTGCCTTTGGAAGCACCAGTGTCCTTCGAAAGAAACTCTGCGCCTGTGGGCCTTGGTTTTACTATATGACAAATGGACCATATGGTCTGAGACTCCTTTCTTAAATAAAAAAAATTCTTCTTTTCATTACTTTTTTCTCTGAAATCCAATCAACAAACGACCGTGCTGGGAACATTGCACTAAAGGCAGCCCTGCTGTTATTTCTCACTCAGAGATAGGAATTCAGACACGACAGATCATCTCCTTAATCTACCTGTTCCATCCTGACTGGTATGTAAACTCTCCTCTCTAAAGCCATGTAAAGTTACTCCAGAAGAGAGTCATCAGTTGGGCAGCATTTGTGAAATTCATTACTGGCCTAAGCAACATGCTGAGCTGCTGTACGGAGATTATACTTATGGCCACAGGCACCAGTGAAAGGGACTTGAGGAAGCTGAGTGTCATAGCCTTCTGCAAGGTGACGTCTTAGGAGCCCTGAGCTAGAAGAGAACTCCCTCTGGAGAGGCCCTCCTATCCCCACCCAATAATTTATACAAGCAGACATGGCAAAAAATGCCTCATTTCAAGGAAATGGTCACAGAATGAACATGCCAAAAGAGAGACGTGGAGAAACACTGGTTTCCTGTTCCCTACCCTTTTAGAAAAACAGAATGATCTAAGAACCAGTACTGGCCTCTGGAAGCCCCCAAGCTGCCCACTAGGCAAAAAGGTACAACCACTCCTAATTTGTGATCTGAGCTTACTACAGGAGACGCCTCACCATAGCTCTTACCTCTTTCAGATATTCAGCCTGAAGCATGAACAGGCCAGAGTCACAGAGTCCAGTGAGACATTCCAGTGAGAGGCCAGAATGGGGAATAGCCAAAAAGCTTACATGGCAAGTGAAACTGGAGAGTTTTGCAGAATGCCAACCAGCTATAAGACAGAAGTGAAACACAAGCCAAAATACTGGCATGCGTGAGGAAAACTGCCTAGAGATAATTCAAAAACTTGAGAGAAGAGGAGAATTGCTTGCAAGGAAATGAAGAAACACTGGACTGTCAAGAAAAAAAAAAAAAAAGAAAGTAAAACATAACTGAAAAGCAAAATTCTGCCATTTATCAAAATATCTAAAGACATTTTCCATGGTTGGTCTAGTCCCTTCGCCTGGGCTGTCGTTTGAAGAATCTTGAAATGTGTCTAGGACAAAGTGATCTTTCAAGAACGCAAAGGTCTCACTGCTCCCTTACTTGGCTCTAGCCAGTAATCAGATATTTTAAGTTTCAGGCCCCAAAGATCTTACAATCCGGTGAAGGATCTAAAATGCTGACCCATCAAAGGATAATTAACAGTGCATGGCTTTAAATGATGTGTCCTGTAGGCTTACACATTTATGTAATCCATAAATATTACAAGTCCAAGAATAAAAAAAAATGAAGAGTACTTCTTGAGGTCAAGGATGTGGGGCCAGTCCAGGATCTGAGGGGTCCTAATACCCAACAAATATTTGGAGAAAGAACCCAAAGCAAAGAGTGTTTGTCCTAGAAACTTCTAAGGAGCAAAGCTTCATACTTCCAACAGGTACCACACACCAATTAACTCCCACAAACTCCCAAAATGCCCACGCCTGTACCACTCTGCTCCTGGGAAGCCAGCAGGTCCATCCCAACGAGTACAGAAACAAGGAAAGTGAGAGCATGAATGATTAAGTGTGAACCCATCCCCAACTCTGGAAACCCCCAAAACAAAGCAAGATGAGTCAAGGACCTGCTTTCTTTGGGAAAAAAGGACGCATTCAGCCATTTTCCAGGGACTTTCAGCAACTCCTCCTAATAACTATACAATGTGAGATAAGACCTGCCGAAGTTAAACAGCAGGCCTGGCAGGACTCCAGAACGTGCGGGCCCTTGGTTGACCCCACAAGCATGATGACATTTTTAAAGGGACACTTTGGAGTTTGAGTCTTAGTCCTACCATTTGTGAAACAGAGAAAAGCAGTTTCTATCTGTGGACTTCTCAAAAAGTTGGCTACCACAGACCCATGGACACACCAAGATTTGTAGCCTATTTGGGACATCCATGGGGCCAGCATTCATTCCCTGGACTCATTCATACCCTCCAGTGGGATCACATACATAACCCATTCTCTGCTCCTCACCACCTGCACCAGCCCAGCCCAGCCCAGTGACTCTAAAGATGAGATAAATAGGAACATCTGGGTGAAAACTATCATTTTTGGTGAAAATTTCTCCCCTTGTCTGCTACTGTCTGCTTTCAGAACTTAAAATTTTCACTTATTAATTTTCCTGCTCACATTGGCCTAAGTTAATGAGATTTTGTTTATAATTAACATTTATCAAGCAGGTGCTATGTTAATATTTTACATGCATTATCTCATTTAATACTCAAAGCAATCCTATTAAGTGCTATCACTATCCTCATTTATAGGAAACTAAAACATAGAAAGTTATTTTCCACAGCAAGGTCCTACTGTATAGCACAGGGAACTATATTCAATACCTTGTAATAGCCTATAATGAAAAAGAATATGAAAAGGAATATATATATATGTATAACTGAAGCACTGTGCTGTACACTAGAAATTAACACATCGTAAACTGACTATACTTCAGTTAGAAAAAATAAAAGTAACAAAAAGAAAAAAAAAAGTAACTTGCCCAACATTACTCAGTTGGAAAATGCAGAAGATGGTTTTACAGAAGATGGTTTCCAAACTCAGGTTCATCTGTCTGTAGAGCCCAAACTCTGTTATTACACTATACTCAGCAGACTTTTGTTGTTGTTGTTGTTGTTTTAAGAAGGCCATTTGTTGAAAACCTTCAGCTAACATCATACTTAACGGTGCAAGTCTGAATGCTTTCCCCCATGAATAGAACAAGAATGTCCATTCTCACTGCTCTCACTCAACATTGTACTTGGCAGTTGCAGCTAGTGGAATTAGGCAAGAAAAAGACATTAAGGCAAACAGAATAGAAAGGAAAAAGTACAACTGCCTTTTTTCACTGACAATAGAGTTATGTACATAGAAAAAAATCCTTAAGAAATCTACTCCCCCAAAAAGTTACTAAAACTATTAAGTGAATTTATTAAGGTCACAGGTTACAAAGCCAACATTTCAAAAATTATCTTTCTATATACTAGCAATGAATAACTGGAAAACAAAGTTAAACAAAAATACCATTCACAAAAGCATCTGGAAAACATGAAAGGAACAGTTATACTGAGGGATAAATTTAACAAAATATGTGGAAGACCTATTCACTGATAACTGCAAAACATTTACTGAGTTGCTTTTAACCCAAGTCTTCAAATACTAGTTACATAATTATGAATAAACTCATCAGCCTCGGACTCAAGACCAGTGAAAACTATCTTCCTAATCTACCTCTCCAGACTCTTTGCCCACTTCTCCCTTTCTTCCTGGTTATTTTGTAACTACAGACATGCCCCTCTGCTACTGAGAAGGCTGCTCTGTCTGCATGGAATTGATTTAATCAACCAGTCCACCTCTATCCCTAAACCACTTCCACCTCTTCGATCTCTTGACTATTAAAATCCCATGTCAATTCTTCTCCAAGGAACTTTCTTTACTCCTCTAACCAGGCTGATCTTTCTTCCCTTTATGACTCTTCCCCTCTTCCCCAAAGCATTATGTTGGTATAACTTATGGCATTTATCATACTCTAGATTGAATTACTGTTACGTCTGTACTTCTAGATTGTAATCTCCTTGATGACAGGGACTGTGTCTGATGCAATTCCCCTAAAGTAGCTAGTTCTTTACACAGAGCACACATTCAGATATTTGTTGAAGCAAACATTTGAAAGACAGAATTGAAAGAAAGCTCTTTTAGTAATACAACCAATACCAAATTGCATCACTGTCACAGTCGAATGAATGATGTCCTGACTTTCCCATGGGCTGGACGGGGTATTTAGCCTTGTGGTAACCTTCCTCCCATTCACTTCTGAGGAATGTTAGTACAGCTTGGCTTCTGTTAGTTGGACCAACGTCAAGATCAAGACCAAGTAAAACATCCCAGCCTAAAGGACAAAGACAGAGCCTCAGTCTGCAAAAACAGATGAGGGAGGGAAAGAGGAGGGGAAACCAATGTCCTCAGGCACAGGGCAGGACATCTGTGAAAGCAAAAGAGAACCATCAGGGATTCTGTTTCTGAAGAGAGAATGAAAAGTAACCTGAACATCACATCTTGGGGGTCTGTGTTGCTGGTAGATAAGGAAACTCTCTAGGGTACCAGTGCCTCTGCTACTCTGGAAACATCTGCAAGGCTAAGTGGAATGTTAACTACCTCCAGCCCCACCCCAGGAGGCAAGCAGCGCAGTCAGGTTCAAAGCAGAGACACAGAGAAGGGCTAACAGGCTCTGTCCCAGAAAAGGTCCCTGGGGAGGCTATTTGGATCTCATTGTATGTACAAAGCAGGAAGGGGAATGTTACGGTAGAATCCAGCTTCCATGCCACACTCTGCCAGCAGCAACTAGCCTGAGCAAATAAGTCTCCTTAACTTAACCTCATTTCATAATTATCCAAAACATCATAACTGATTAGCAGCAAATGATCCCAGTCAGTGCAAATCTCTGTCTTTTGACCGCAGATTGGCAAAAGTTTCCCAGCTCTTTGCCGGGGTATGGCATGATCTCTTTCATGTCATCTTAAAGCTTTTTTTTTTTTTTAAGTTTTTTTGGGGGGGAGTGATTAGGTTTATTTATTTTTCTTTATTTATTTATGGAGGCACTGGGGATTGAACCTGGGACCCTGTGCATGCCAAGCATGTACTCTCTCACTGAGCCATACCTTCCCCGCTCCCTGCCCTACAAAGCTTCTTAATCATCCTGCAGGTTTGTTTCCATTCCTACAGGCTTGCATGAAGCACTACTCATCAAGATTCATCTGTGTGTACCGTTATTTTTAAAGAAGCCTACTCGAACTTCACATATGACAGTCACTGTTTCATACTTGTCATAATTTATCACATGCCCTGATCAATTCATCTACTTTCCCCAGTTTTCTAAAGAGTTCCCTATATCATCTCTTGAAATTCACAGGCTGGATTTATTTCTATGTACAAAATCCACTAAGTTAAGTGGGGAGGGTTAATTCACTGCAGACAAGTAAGACAAAAATCCCCATTTCACATACATGCATCCAAACTCAAAATCTGGGGAGACATTTCTTTTACCTGTGGTGTAAATTATACTAATGACACTTCAGACCTTGAAAAGAAAGACCCAAGAACAAGTGTCAAAGACTGCATAGGGGAAACTCCACTCATAGTGAGATCATCATTCCTTCTCCAAGTCAACATTCAAAATTGCCAAATGCCACTAACCCATCACGATTTAGAGGGTTAAGACTTCCTACTGTTTAGATGTGCATGTTTGCTTTTTCCCTACTTAGCCTCTGAAATTTTAACACTACGTTCAAATCAGTTACATAAAACGTATGTCAAAATAGTATTGGAGTGGCTAATTCCCCCTGGAGTCATATCAACTGTACATGAATATGGTCAAAATCAAATTCTTCATCAGCAACTGGGGTCTTTGGCTTCTAAATGAAAATGAGAGCAATTATGCACTGTGGAGTTTTCTCTTTCCTTACACTGGATCATGTGAGTTCCCACATGGATGCTATTGTAAGATTACCTACCAAGAGTGTGAAACAGGAGGAACTGCTGTCTGGGCAGAGCTGCAGCCCTAAAGCTCAGTGACAAACATTTGGGTCTCTCCTTTGAGCATCCCAATTAAGACTCACTCACAAAATTCACCGTCATAGGAAACTTCTTAAAGGCAAAGCATCTGAAAAATCAGTGGGTATTTTCATCCCTAACTCTAGGGTTATATTTATAAGGCAGGGTACTGGTTAAGATCTTGGATTAGGTTTTTAAAAAAATGTACTACTTGGGAAGAATTTACCACAATATTGGCTTAATGGCAAAATTAACATTCTCCATCTGTTAAGAGAAAACTATGACTACTTTGAAAAAAACATTTTGCTTTTAGAGAAATACACATTTCAAGAATATGTTATTTTACAATTGCCTAAGAGCTGGGTAGCTAAGGACAGGGGTGAGAAGGCGACTTTTCACCACATTGTTTCTTATGTACTTTCTAAGTTTTGAGCCATATGAAGGTGTTATATATTCAAAAATATAAATACAATTTTATAAAGAAAAAACTGTCAGGAAACGAAATGAAAATATCCTAGATAGTAAAAGATGGCAAAGAGCATTGGGACCAAGAAGAAGTTAGTCACCAAATTAGTTAATATATCATCCCCTCTCTAGCTCCCAAGCCATTTGTTAATTCAAGTTGGTAGTTATCTTACTTTTGTTAAAGATGGAAATTGGGGGTAAGAATCTGCCCTCCCCCGCAAAAAAGAGGGTGTTCTCTCCAGCAAGATCTTGATTCTCCACTACTTAAATCCCATTAACACTAATCAGTGCAATGATTAAGCACATTGTGGTTAAGTACTCTAGTTGATAATGACTCCTCCTTCGGGGGAAAAAAGGTTCCCATAGCGACAGGTAAGGGCTATCATCGGAACTCAGCTTTTTGGCACAGGACTTGATGTCACAGATGGGAGAGTTAAGATTGTTTTAGTATTAATCTGGAGGCTTGCTTTTTGAACTTCACTTGACTTCATCCATTCAAAATACACTTATTAGAATCCTTCTGTAAGCCAGAGGCAGTACCAAACACGGAAGGGCAGGAGAGCTAGGAGGAAGACCTGAAAGATGAGATGTGGTTCCTGCCCCCAAGAATCCCAGTCTGCTGAGGAAAGCAGCCACTGAAAGAAATAATGACATTACAAAGGCAATTCTACCCCAAAATCTCTAACCTCACTACTAGGACTGGTCAGTTTCTAATCCAGTTTCACTTTCCCATCTTGAAGCTGCAGCACAGCTGGGTTTCCAGCTGGCTGGGGAAGAAAAGATTCTTTAAATAAACAGCATTTTAAAAATATGCAGTCGCTTTTGCGATACTGAATTTTGTGAACCACCTTCCTCTAATATGTGAATCTGGGTGCCACATTAATTAAAAACTATTCTAAAGAAGGTAATGTCCCCCAGGAATACACCTTTTTCATCTTCAACTACAAAGTACACTATACATTGGAAGAAAATCACGAAGTCCCCAAGAAGAATGATCTTTCTTTTTTAAAAAAATGATACCTACTGTTTTTATTCAGTAAGGATATAGCTTAGTAACATATATGTAGAGGAAAGCAACAAGATAGCATGTGATTAAACCAAAATATATGGAACCATCATTAAAAATGCAGGACTATTTGCAGAACAGGATGCTTTTCTAGCACTGTACAGTTGCTAGTCCCTGAGAGTCCTTTCCGACTCTTTCTCCTTTCTTTTCCACAGAACGCACAGAAAACACCTCCATGTACCTAATCTTCTGAGAAATGCAAAGATTTTACTCCACACTTTACCACCAGAGATAGTAATTCTGGATGAATGATACCCATTAGATCTATAAAATGCCCTTCTGGCAGAGACTGCTGTCCCAGGAGGACTTCACGGGCTTCAAGTCACCATTTCATAATTATGGTAAAAGCCATTTATGAAGACTTTTAGAAGGGGTCCAGTATGAACTTTGCATTGATGCTACTAAGGCAAATGCCAGTGTTTAAGCACAGTAAATCCCCCTGTATGGTACATTTACCCCAAAGACCTGGCCCACCAAAACACAGCTTCCTGGATGATCTCCCTAGGAACCATGCCTCTCAGAACCCAGACACACTCAAAGCTGAAACTGGCTAAACAAAGTAACAATTCAAACACAGTTGCTCAATATAACAGCCATGATGACAGTTTCCAAGTGCCAGTTTCCCTATTTTGCAACGGGCAAATCTGCTCCAAGGAGAAAATGTTCCCGATGACCCTGTGGCCCAGAGGGCTTTCTTTAGAGATAGAAAACAGAAAATGAATTTGTTAGTTATTTCCTGCTGAGCACAAGGAAGGTGTTGTGGTTAGTTAGGAAGATTTGTTTCCTTATTTAATATACCATTACCAGCACATGTTTTCTTTAACCACATTGTAGAAAAAAAGAAAATGTAGTTTATGTTCTTCTGTCTTATCAGTTTCCTCTCATAAATATGTCCTTTAATTTCTAATTCCCTTATGTAAAGCACCCCCCTGAACTGACCTGTATCTACATACCATCAATTCAAAGAAAAATTTTTGCAGTCTAAAATGTTTACGCCCATACATGTTCCTGCCTCCTGATAGTTTGTGATGTGTGAGGGTCTTCTCTTTAGCAGTGGACTGCAGTCCTAAATTTATCTTCTTGAGAACTGTACTACACATGCTACTTTAATAATATGAGATGACCATAACCTAAAAGCAGACTATATTTCTGACCCCCAAATCTTTCATGATCTCCATATTCAACTATTAAGCTGTTAAACGCTCACTAAAACAAGCAAGATATAATTGATGGGGGAAGGGAAAAAAGAGGAGGACAGGGGGACATCAGGGCTCAGTGGACCAGACTAGGGATTACGTGGCGATGTGCGCTGTGCACATTCAGGAGCCACTCACCGAAAACCAAAACAGAAGCTGTCCTTGGACAGGGTTCAATAAATGTTTTTACTATCTATTTCCACTACACAATACAACTCCACAGCTCCCCAAGGGATCTCAGATTAAAACAGTTTACAGAATAAAAAATTAGAAATTCTTAACTGGTTTCAACTTGTCATAAAACATTTCAGAGCATAAAACCAACATTAAAGAGCAGCCAACAATATTCCTCAGAACAATGGCAGAGAGAGAAACTGCTGTTATCACAAAGTTTCTTTCCTCCTCATTAAGACACTGCAAGATTCTTCTGATTAAAATGATCACAGTTTAACATAATACCTAGATATACTCCCACCACTAAACTAAAATTTGTCTCTTGAAGGACAGGGGCGGGGAGGGGGCGGGGGATGTGCGGCAGAAGGGAAGCTTCCAAAAGTCAAAGGCATTGATCTAGAAAGGATGAGGGCAGCAAAACTTCCGACAAGCTGTTACACATCCTTTGCTACTCAATGCCTGTTTATGCTACCCAGATTCAGTTGGTAAACTGGTGAACACATCAACTTCTACGACAGACCAAGGCATCTATCACAATTCAGTGATTACACAGCTCAGAGTCACACTGCAAGCACCAAATTCAACCTTAGTTGGGACAGAATGAAACCTCATATGAATAAGCACAAGACAAGCCAGCACCAAACACTCCAGTAAGGGGACAATTTGGTTTGAAATATCTTACTGAGAAGTAAGTGCTGGATTCAGGGACAAGAAGAAAAAGATCTTAAACCAATATTTCTTTGACTTTTGACGTGGGAAATCTCCATTCCCAGCTGCACAGATCTTACAGATTTCAGTATTTTGTTTCTAATCACCTGCATTCCTGTGCAGCACCCAACACCATGAAGACGAGAGATGCAGTCAACACATTCTGCCAGTAAGATGTCAGAGCTGAACTTACAGCATTCAGCAGAAGTAAGTTACTCTATTTCATCGTCATCGCCATCAACAGTCCTAGGAAGATGTCCGAGAAACAGTCAAAAGAGGTGGCTGCTCACTAGTCCTGGAGGTTGAGAGGGCTGTGCTACTAGCTTAGCAAAAACAGGCATTCACGCTGAATTAAAAAAAAAAACAACCCGAGCCACATGGAGGACAGAAAACAGTAGCAGAAAAAGTCCAACTCTGCCTGCGCCAGCGGTGTGGATGAGCTGAGCCTGGAGCCCAGGAGAGGAAGGAGGGGGCGGGGGCCATCATTCCCTAGGAGAACTTGTAAGCGGAGGCCTTCACAGCCTGGGAGTCTGCCCAACTGCTCCTGCAGACCCTGCCAGCCTAGGCAAGGCAGGCCCGTGGGAGCAGAGCGGGCAAGGCCTCCGAGGGTCACTCCTGACTCACTGAGCCTCGGGCCAACACGGCTCGGACCTCTCCGTTTTTCCTGCCGCTACTGGGCTATGATGGCAGCTTTCCAGCGCCAAATGCCATACATCAGCCGCAGATCCCTACTGGCACAGGCCAGCGCGTCCGTCCCCCGCCCCCCACCCCTGGCACACTTTGGGCCCCATTCTGCTTCTCCCCAACCCCAACCCCCTCACTCACCGCGCCAAGCGCCCTGCCCAGGGGCGGCCCCACCCCCCAGCGGCTGGGCGCTGCCAGGCCTGGGCACCTGCAGCACCTCCCGCCCCACCCCCATTCTCCACCACCTCGCCCCTCCCCCCCTTCTCCAGCAGAGGGAGGGGGCGACTCACCGCAGTCAGTGCACAGGATCTTGCCCACCTCTTTCTTGAGGTTTTTGCCGTTGGTGTCGAGGGGGGCAAAGGCTGTCTTAAAGACTAAGGGCTGCTCCGTGGGCTCCAGGAAAAAGATGTAGCGCTGGTTCCTTTCGAGCGGCGCACAGGAGCCCACGCTGATCACCTGCTCTCGCTGCAGTCCCCCGCTCCGGAGCGGCCACTTGTCCAACACCTTCACCAGCGCCACCCGACCCGAAGCGGGCGGCTCGCGAGTGCTGTTGGAGCTGGAGCCGCTAGCCGGGGCCAGCCCCTGTACCTTGCCCTCCACCACCACCGGTGCCTTGTACGCCTGGTCCTGCACCGACTTGAGGCTAGGCGAGTAGCAGGCGAGCGACACACCGAAGAGCAGCATAGAGAAGCCGGGGGCCGGGTCGCGCCTCATGCCGCCAGCGGCTGCGGCTCCCGAGCGGGCGTCGGCTCTCCGGGCTGCGGGGCTGCGGGGCTGCGGCTGTTGCGGCCGCCGCAGCTCTGGGGGCGCAGCGGGACGGGAGATGCTGCTGTTGCTGTTGCTGTTGCTGTTGCTGCTGCTCCTGCTGCTGCTGCTCTCGCTGCTGCTGCTGCTGCTGCTGCTGCTGCTGCTGCTGCTGCTCCTCTCGCTGCTGCTGCTGCTGCTGTCGCTGTAGCTGCTGCACCGAGCCTTCTCCAGTGGCGGCGGCGGCAGCGCTGAGCAGCAAACCTGCCGCATCTGGCCAGGCCATTTGGGGGGCTCCGCCGCTCCGCCGCCGCCGCCGCCGCCGCCGCCGCCGCCGCCTTGGGAGGGGAAGCAAAACCCGCTGGAAAACCGGAAACAGCGTAACGTTAGCGCCTCGTAGCCCTCCACCCGCAGCCCGGGGAGGTGGCCCAGCTAGGGCAGGGGGCAGGGGGCAGGCGGTAGGCGGCAGGCGGGCCGCGATGCGCAGCGCGGAGCCGCGCAGCGCTCCCACCCTGCGCGCCAGGACCTGGAGGTGGATGCGGAGGATGGGACGTCCGCCCACTTGCTCTCTCGCGCCCCCTCTACCTCCGAACCGAGTGGGGAGCGCGGCTTCTGCAGGGGAAGCTTGGGACTGCACTGCTTTAGTGCCCGGCCTCAGGGCCCGCAGGGACGCGGGAAAATGGTGCTACCCTTTGCTCTTGGGATTTATGGGCATGACAGTGGGGTAGTGCGTAAACAGAGGGCGGAGTAGAGATAACGGATTCTGGCACTGTCCTATGAACGTGGGAGTGGGACACAGGGTGTGCCCCTGCCTTTGGCCATCAGCTGTAGGAGCCAGGGAGATTGCCACGGCCGGGTGACTGGTCCCCTTCCGGCCTCCTGGGTTGTATGTACCCTTCCCTGGACCCTAGAGGCCAGCCTCTAATCGAGCCCACGTGCTCGGCCCTGCCACCGCCTGGTGAGCGCTGGAGATTGAGTTGAGGTGGGGGAGGGTCCCATCCTCCTCATTTTGGGAAGAGTTGGGGCTACATGTAGTCTTGCTTCGGCATTGAGGACGCCAAGCCAGGGGTGGTGATTGAGAGAGTGTCCGGTCCCCAAGCGTCCAGACTTTCTCCAGCATAAAGGCGGAACCAGGTAGTGCTGCACGCTACACAACCTTATCTTCTTTTTAAAAAAGCCGCTCCCTAAAGGAGGTGGGGGCTTCTTGGGAGCCAACCTGAGAGCCAGAGCCTGTCAGGGCCAGAGCTGCCCCATAGGAAATGGTTTCTTTTTGAAACTGTGGCACTTCCAAGAAGCAGAGTTTGCTCCACTGAAACCAGCATCTGACTTTAAAAAGCACGTTCGGGATCCATTCTCTTTCTATCAATAAGGATCCAGGGAGTTTTCAATACCCAGGTTATGTCCTTGAAGGATATGGAGCTCAGGAATTCCAGTGAGGTCTTGGAGAGTCTTATCCCTGATTGGAGACCACAGGAAACTGGCCCAAGGATGTCTCACTTTGGCTAAGACTGCTATTCTACAAAGAGAGAAGGGACCTTTCCTCCTGGCTAAGAGACATTTCAAACTCAACATATTCAAAACCAACAGTATTATTTCTCCCACCCAACTCCAAATTCCAGATAGTTATTTATGGCACCGTTTTATACTTGGGCATGCTTATCTGTTCCAGTAAGCCCCTCGGTCTCATTTTATTCTTCCTCATCCAACCAACCACCATGCCCTTTGCCTCCACCTTTTAAAAAATCCCCGATTTATCTACTTCCTCTCCAACTCTGCAACAATGCCTTAGGTCCAGGTACTCCTCACCTCTCACCTGGACTGCTGCAAAGCCTTCTAACTCGTCTCCACACCTTTCACCTCATCACCCTTCTTCAGTCCTACGACTGCCAGAGTGATCTTTCTAAAACTAAAATATAAATACGATTTGGCCATGCCGCTGCTCTCAGAAGCAAAGCCCAAAATCTTCAGCATGGCTCTTCATGGGCTCCCTCTCCTTAGCCAGCTCCGTCCTCTGGGAGCTAAGCCCCTCTCCAAGCAATCCTCAGCCCGTTGTGCTGTTTCCTGGTATGCTTCTGCACACAATGTCTCTGGTGTCCAGGAAGCCTCTCCTCTGCTTTGTCCACCTGGAAAACTATTCTCTCCCCAATTCCTACCTCAGCAGTATGCCTCATCCCTCCCTGCCTACAGATCCACCACCACACACAAACATATGGAATTAGTCCCTTCCTCTTCTGTGTTACCATGTGCCCCATACGTATTACTGTCATGGCTAAGACCTGTATTGTACTTCACGCAGCTACTAATGGGTTTGCATTAGACCCATTAAACCAAGCACCTTAATGGCAGGGATCACATCCTATTAGTCTTTGGATGCCTATCCAAAAGGACACCCAACACAGAGCCTGGGGTAGAATAAGGATATAAATCCTCAGTGAAGAAAGGAAGGTAGGAATTAAAGACTAGAAACAGCTTTCCTAAAGACATCAAGCCACTCTTGGCCCCTTCAATGTCTCCTTTTTCATTCTTATCAGTCACAACTCTAAGGAAGGTTACTAACTCCACCTACTCATTTTTCAATGGAAGAAACAGTCCCAGAGAGGAAAAGGGATGTATTCAAGATCATACACAGCCAAGCTTTGACTCAATCTTCTGTTTCTGAGACCAGAGTAGTGCCAAAGAGCGTGTGCTCTGGAGTCAAGCAGTACTGGGTTTCAAACCAATTTTGTAACTTACTAATTCAGGGATGAGTCTATTTCCCTCTCTAGGCCTTAGCTTCCTCATTCGTATAATGGAGAACAGAGTCTGCCTTGTAAAATTGGTTTTTGCTCATTATGTACGTATTCAATAAATATCCAATTAAATGGCCCTTCTGTGCCAAGCACCAAGGCGTGGGACTAGTCACTGGGTAGACTGCAGTGAACCAAACTGACGCTGTCCCTGCTCTCAAAGCTCTTACTCTACTTGGGGAAACAGCAGTCAACAAATAGACAACAAACAAATGGGTAACTGCCCTGAAGAAAATAAACAGGATGAAATGATAGGAAATAATGGAAAGGGAGAGGGTAGGTCTACTTGGATAAGGGAAGGCTTCTCTGAGGAGATAACATTTAAACTGGGATTAGAAGGATTTGAAGGATGTGGATTATGTGAGATAATAAGTGTAAAGTTCTTACGCAGAGTCAGGGCCAAAATTCATGTTGAATGTTATTGATATTTTACTCATACCAGTGGTTCCCAGTCTAGGAGCTGAGACTCCCTAAGTGGTATGTAGTTATTAAACACTAGGATTTTCTGTATATTGAAAATGCGATGCAGTTTTCCAATACCAGCTGCCAATGTGATGAATAAAAATACATAATTCTATCTCTTTTTTCACGTAATCATTTTAAAGTGTAACAAGACATTGTTAAGTATGAAGTAGCGTGAAACAGGTGAAGAAAAGTGGTAAGATATGCTACCATTTGGTCTTTTTTTAAAGGATAAATATAGAAATATGTGTAGAGCAGAGATCATCGTTGAAAGGATGCAGCAGAAATCAAACTGATAGTTGGTAGCTGGCTCTAGGGGAGGGCCCTGGGTGGCTGAGGGCTGGTGTGCAAGAATACTTTTCATGGTGTTTGTTCCCTTTAGTACCTTGTGAATTTTTTTTTATTAAGTTCACATACTACCTATCCAAAAATGTTTGAGAAGATTCTCTAATGTTTTTACTGTTGCTGATTTTTTTTAAATCATGTATTTTCTCAATCAAAAGCTACTTAAAGTAGAACTCTTATTATATGGGATTCCCTGAAATTTTTTTTACTTTAAAATGAGATTCTCATGCTTAAAAAAAGGGTTGGGAATCATTGCGCTGTATCTTTATCTTCTTTAGAGCGCAAAGATAAGTTTTGAGATCCCAACAGTCCACAGGAATTCTTGTGGCCACAGAGGGTGTGGACTTAGGCAGAGACTTCTAAAAGAAAGAGAGGTACCTGTCCAGATTTCCCCAAGATGTGATGTGTCTGAGGCTAAGCTTTCAGAATTAACCTCAGCCATTTAGTATAGAAGACTGGGGTATTTGGTTTCCTAGAACAGCCCAGTTCTCTTCTGGCTTTTCCCCTAGGGAAAAGAAAGCTTGATATTCTGAACCTGCAAACTCTTTACTTTAAGTCAATAATTGATAATCAAAATAATAATAGCTATCATTTTTTAATAACCTTGTGTGTCAGGAGCTTCATGTTTATATTCCCGTGCCTCAACGACTTTGCGTTTTACAAACTGAAGAGACTTACAGAGGTTTAGTAACTTGCCCAAGTGGCAGGCAGCGTTGGGACTCCCACTCAGGCTTGCCCGTTGCCAGACCAGCTTGCTTTGTGCACAACATCAGTATCTCTCTGAGGGAGACTCATCTCTTAACCACACTTTCATTGTCACCTAAGAGATCCCCAATCTCTCCAAACTACTTCCACCAATGTCAGACTGTTTGAAATGTATAACACTGGAGAGCAAGTGGTAGAAGCATCATTTTGTAAAAAGATGAGGAAAACTGAGACACTGAAAGAATTTAAGTGCCTTTCTCAAGATCTCAAAGCTATTGAAAGAACGAAGGTTTGTAACAAACTCAAGCTAACACTTTTGGGGTTTTTTTTTTTTTTTTTTTTTGGTCTTCCTTTATTCTTTCTCTTTTAGTTATTTTTTCAGATTTATTGATGTGTAACTGACACAACTGTAATATATTTAAAGGTGATAATTTGATATATGTATACCTTGTGAAAGGATTCCTACAACTGAGTTAATTAACAGATCCATCACCTCATATATTTACCTTTTTTTTTTTGATGTGAACACTTAAGTTCTACTCTCTGAGTAATTTTTAACTATACAGTTATCATCTATAGTCACCATGTTATACATTACATCCTAAGAGCATATTCATTTTATAACTGAAAGTTTATACCCTTTCACCAACCTCTCTCCCTTCCCCCACTGGCAGCCACCATTCTATTCTCTCATTCTAGGACTCTTTTTTTTTTTCCTTTGGATTTCATATGTAAATGATACCATGCAGTATTTGCCTTTCTCTGGCTTATTTCACTTAGCATAATGTCCTCCATTTTCATCCACGTTGTTGCAAATGGCAGGGTTTCCTTCTTTCTTTCAAGCTGAATAATATTCCATTATATATATATTATATATATATATATATATATATATAATATATATATATTTACCACATTTATCCATTCATCCACTGATGGGCACTTAGGTTGTTTCCATACCTTGGCTATTGTGAGTAATGCTGCAATGAACACGGGAGTACTGGTTATCTCTTTGAGATAGTGACTTCGTTTCCTTTGGATCATGCTAATGCTTTTGAACAGAACCAGACGGAGAAATGGAAGGCAGACCTGTTCACTATACTGTGGCTCCCCACAGGGTTGTGAAAAAAAACAGTTCATGGTAGCAGTGGGCTGTGTCACTACATAATAATCACTGAGAACAAAAACAGAAGTAGACAGAATGGTATAGACATACTGAATTCAAGATAGAACACCCACATGAAGAGCTTGGCTTCTCCTCCCAGATCCCTCCCACACGAGATGGGCTTCTTCCAGCTTTAGCCAATTCAGTGGCCAAAAATGGCCAGTGAACCAGGTTACATGGCTTATTACATCCAGGAGAACTGGCCAGGCAGGGGGATGTGTATGTCCTTTACGTAGTCACCAGGTCTCACAAATCAAGCAAAACGCTTTGCAGGATGGTCTCATTTTCTAAATAAAGACGTTTTGTAAACTTTTTTTCTCCTTTGGAGATCTGTTTTCTAAATTTGGCTTCCAGAGTCACTCTCAGGTTCTGTGTGGTTAATTTCTTTTCCTCCAAGGATTTTCAAACAAGGGACTAAATAGAAAACAGATACTGAGAATCTGAGAATATTAGCACGGGGAAGGACTCTGCAGCTATGTATCCCGGTGGCCTCCTTTCACGGAGGAAGACACAGAAACCATGAAGACTTGGATTTGCTCAAGGTCACATAGCCTCGTTAGTGGCAGAAACAGCACTGACACCCTGACTCCTTGCCTAGTGTTCTTTTGTCTGTGTTTCAAAATCCTGGCTCCGCCTCTACTAGAACGAGCTTGGGCAAGTCACTTCGCCTTACTAATCCTTAGTGTCCTCCCCAAATAAATTGGGATAATAATATACCTACTTCTAGGGGTTTTGTGAGGATTGGGTAACATAATTCATGCAAAATGCTTCACAGGAGCTGGCATGGAGTAACTGGCTAAGAGTATGGGCGGTGGACTCAGTCAGCCACTTCACTGACATCTTGGCCTAGTTAATTAACTTCTCGGGCTCTCTGTTTCCTCAATTGTAAAATGGATAAAGAGATCATAGTTCCTACTTCATTAAAATTGCTGCGAGTCTTATAGTAAAAAATATTGTATTGCAAATTTGAAAGTAGCTAAGAAAGTAAATCTTTCTTAAGTTCTTTTAAATTTTTATTTATTTGTTTTTCCCACTTAACAGAGGCACTGGTGATTGAACCCAGAACCCTGTGCATGTCAAGCACACTCTACCACTGAGCTCTACCCCTGAAACCCCATCCCCCAAGAAAGTAAATCTTAACAGTTCTCATCCCAAGAAAAATGCGTAACTTTGTATGATAACAGATGGTAACTAGACTTATTGTGGTGATCATTTCTCAGTTTACACAAATGTCGAATTATATCATACACCTGAAACTAATATAATGCCACGTAATGATTATACTTCAATTAGAAAGTTGTAGCCAGTATTAAATAAAAGAATATATATAGCACTCTTCGAATAATGCTTAGCACGTGTTAACTAGTACTAGTCTGACTAGAATAACCATTTTATTCTTTTCAGTAGCCATAATTTACCCCCAAATGCAGCAATTTTAAAACCACCCATTTTTATACATTTTGAACACATGCTAAAATTCTTAAGCATAGAGCCTGATGTTCTACTTTATATATATTTTTTAAAGTCACAGCATTGGTAGTCCCTGCTCCCAATCAAGAGAGGACACGATTCAATCATTTATAGCCTAGGGCTGCATCAGGAGTCCAAGGGCTTCTGCTCTCCCCTTTGCTGAAGAGGGCAGCAGCCCCTCTGTCTCGGTTGTTCCATCTGGGATAGTAATGCTTTTGTCTTTGTCAAGTGCTTTGAGACCTTTGGATGAAAAGCATTATGTGAGCACAAATCATTATCTCTTTTCCAGATATCACTCTTAGATTCAAACCCAGAAGTTCCTGAAAATAGACCACAGCAGAAGCACAATCTGGACACAGATGTCTCTGTCCTGTATTATTGTGATCAGATAATACAGTCGTGTTTCACACCAGCATTTGCTTTTCTTTTACATGTCGTAGTGTATCTAATTTGGATTGGGGAATAAAAGGAGATGTCTTTCAAGCTGGATGTTTTTGCTGTTTAACATTCAAAGATTTTCCTCTCTCTGTTTTCCTGATTTGTGTATTTGGCATCCTTTCCTGAGGTCAACAGGAACTCTGAAGTTGATTCAACTCTGGGGGCGTGAAGCAGGATGAGAAGAAGAAATTATTCTCTTGCTCCTGACTCCTCAGGCTTATGTACCTTTGAGTGTCCAAACAAGGTAGAAACCTTGTTTCTACCTCCTAATTTCCAGCTCATGTGCATTCTTTTTCATTTGCTCCCCAGATACTTCCAAGGTCAGAAATTTTAAGACTTCACTTTTCCTGCGTTTTCTTTAAAATTCATAAATGTATTTATACATTCTACCAAAAAGCATTTATTGAAAACCTACTATGCATACTGACCTAGATGCTAAAGAAATAATAGCCATGGTTCCTGCTAGAGCTAAAGTCTAGGCAATATTAGAGCTATTATCTGTTGAGCTAGCACCTGCCCTGGGTACCCCCTCCCCACCCTGCCCCCACCACACTTTTCTTCTTTAATGTCATCCCTCCTCTTTGTCTCTTGGGCTTTGTGTCCCACTGTTCTCTCAGCTCTCCCAATTCTGAGGGCAGAGACAGTATGCTCTGCAAATACTAGGCCCTCAATACTTGCTGAACGTAACAAACACAACCACACTGAGGGATTAAGATCTATTAAGGCCGAAGGCAGAACTCCTTAAGTTATGCCTTAGGTTCTAAGACATTCCATGTTATTCATTCCAAAATGAAATCATTTATTCCCCAAAACATTTTCTTCATTCTTGCTTTTCAAAAATCCATTTGATTAATATTAAGCAATGTATCACTCAAAACTATTTTTAGTGTCTACTCTGGACCACACTTCATAGCAGATGCTGAGAAGACAGGTGCAAACAAGGCACACAAAGTCCCTGCTCGTGAAGAGCTTATACTCTTAAACGGAAACAGACACTAAAAAGGATGCAAATACATAAAACAGCTCAGTAAGAGAAAAAAAAGAGGAAGGAAGGAAGAGAGAGTGTGTGAGGATGATTAGACAGAAAGTGACTAGGACAGAATACCACTTGCAAGGATGGTCTCTCTAAGGAGGCAACATTTGTGCTGAGATCTGAAGGATGAAGAGGGGTCCTCCATGGAAAACTCTGGGAGCAGAGCATTGGAGGGAAGAATACCACACGAAGAGCCTGAGGCAATAGCAAACCTGGCATGACGGAATTAGAGAAGGAAGGCCAGTGAGGACGGAGATGGCTATGAGAAGGGGAAAGAGAGGCAAGGCAAGGACTAATGTCAGGGAGATAAGTAGGGATCAGACTTACGCTGGGCCTTGCAAGCTATGGTAGGTTTGGGTTTCATTCTAAGTGCAATCAGAAGTCAGGAAAAGTTTAAGGAGAGGTATGTCATGATCTGGTTTATATTCAGAAGAGACCATTCTGAGATATAGAGCAGAGAATGTATTGGGGAAAGAGTGGAAGTAAAGAGAGCAGTTAGGAAGCTGTTACAGTAGTTTGGGTGGGAGGTGACTGGGCTTACATCGGGGCAGGGGCAGGGGAGATGAAGGAAAGTGGATGGAATTCAAAATATGATTTGAAGGTGGAACCAACAAGACTGGCTGTTGAGACTATACTTTCTGGTGTAAGCAAGTGGACAGATGACGACACCATTGACTGACATGGGAAACCTAGCAGGCAACACAACAGGGCTGGAGAATACAGAAAATTCCCTTTTTGATGCGGTAATACTGAGATACCTGTAGACATCCAAATGGAAATTCAAGTACCAGTTGGATATGTAAGTCTGGACTTCAAGTGAGAGGTTTAAATTTGGGAGTCAACAGACAGATAGTGTTTAAAGCTATGGCCCTAGATAAGATGATGAAAAGAGAAAGCTGACAGAGAAGAGAATCTAGAAGAGCACCGTCCAATAAAATATATGTGAGCCACATAAGGAATTTTGAGTTTTCTAGTAGCCAGAGTAAAAAAGTAAAAAGAAATTCATTTGAATAGTCCAATATATCTAAAATATTATTTCAATATGTACTTATATAAAATTTTTAATGAGATATTTTATATATTTTTCATACCGAGTATTTGAAATTTAGAGTGTATTTTATGCTTACAGCATATCTCATTTCACAAGAGCCACATTTCACACACGCAGTAGCCCCATGTGGATAGTGCAAGTCTAGAACTTAGCCCTGGGGCAACCCAACATTTAGAGGCTGAACAGAGGGGCAGGAGTCAGGAAAAGAGACTGAGAGAATGATGTCATGGAAGCCAAGAAAGTATTTTTAAAAAGAGACTGGTCAGCTGTGTCCAGTGTTTCTAAGAGACTGAGTAAGACAAGAAAGAGCAATAGAATTCAGCCACATGAAGGTGACTGATGACCTTGACTACAGCTGTTTCAGTGGAGTGATGGCTTCCTGGAAGGAAGCCAGAATGGAGTCACTGAAAGGTAAGGGAATGGTGACAGACAGTATAAACAATCTTTTCAAAAAGTTCTGCTGGGCAGACAAGCAGAGAAATGAAGAACTAGTTGAAGGAGGATGTGAGGTTGAGGGAGGGTTTTTGCCAAACCAGGAGATGGCAGAGCACGCTTGTAAGCTGATAGGGATGTTCCATTAAGAAGGAAGAAATTGCTGTGGAGGAAAGGGGATAATTGAAGAGGGAAGCCCTTTAGAAGACAAGAGAGGATGGACAGAAGAGCACAAGGAGAGGGGCTGCTCTTGGACAGAAAAAGTGATCCTTGTGTTATAACAAGAAGGAAGACAGAATAGGGACTCAGTATCATAGATATAGATTAGTTTACAGATCTGGGTAACAGGAATCTTCATAGTAATACAGGGCTGAAGCCATAAGCAAAAAAAGAAAAAAAAAAAAATTATCTTTGAGAAATGCAAGCCAAAAAGAAAAAGGAAAGTACTAATGTGGATGGGGAAAAATGGGGAACTGCATTCTTTTTTCCCTGTCTTTAAAAATATCATTTGACTAATGTAAGACAGCCTATACTTTTTCAGGTGTGGAATATTGGTGTCCACCCTCTAGGGTACCCCTTTCTCTGGATCAAGTTACCTAGGAAACCAATTTAGTAATCACAAGGTTTCTTGATGCTCAGAGTCCCAGGGCAAAGGGAATGAATAACCTCGAGGTCATTTTATTCAAGCTATAAAAAAGTCTGATGAACTATCTCTGATACACATAGCAAGGTACACATATTCAGAGTCTGTCCAGAATAATCTTGGAAACAGTGATAAAAATCTCTTGATCCAATATGTGGGACAATCTACCTGAGGCCGATTTAATCTTATCCCTATTTGGAAGTCTAGGCCTCTTCCACGCCTTTAAGAATTTTGAAAGTCTTCTAAAGGGGAAATATACCAGGCAGTGTCCCAAGCAGAAAATAATATTCTACTCAAAAGACTTTACTGAAAATGATTTATTAAAGGGACTATTTACAAAGATGTGGATAGTTCAGGAAACAGAAGGTATGTAGACGTACCCAGGGACCAGCAAGAATTTCCTAAAAACCTTCTTTTCCCTAGACACGCAGGGGCAAAGTAAAGGCAGAGCGTGAGAGCCCACCGAATGGTGGAGCCTTATAGGAGGGGCTGTCGGGCAGCTACTGCAAGAACATGGCATCAAAGTAGAGAGAAAAATACCCCCATCTCTCTTTCTTCCTGCTCTTCTTCCTATTCCTGTGCCAAGCTTCTGCTGAACCTGTTAAAAGCCAGAGGGTAGGAGAACCCAGGTGATGTAACCCATAGAGTTCAGTGCTCCATGGTTCAGAGCAGGACAGGGAAGGATGGAGAGTGAATCTGGGGTTAGGAATGGGGCGGCAGGGCAAGCAGTGTGTAATTATCACAGGAAGATCAGATATCCTTACATGAAACAAATAGAAAAACGTACCAACTGTTAGGAATATCAACTAAATAGGACTATGTACAGAGCACTAAATATGTAATAGAGATGAAGGGAGAGAGGGAAAGCTAATTCACAATAAGACTATAGCAACGTTTAGCTTTCATTAACCTTTCTTCCTAGACCAGAGATTTGGAGGAGAAGGGGGGACTGATTATTCTGTGTTTCATTTTATTAGAGAAAACTCTTTATTTTCCCTTTATTATATATAAGGTAGAAAATCCTATAGGCAAAAATATTTGTTTGACTTTTGGAGAAAAGGATCCTGTGTAGATTTTCGTACCCTCTTATCCCCGTCTCCCTTCACCTGCACCACTAGAAAGAGGCCTAAACCTTCAGGAGACAGTGGCTTACTAAAGCTTAAATTTAGACAAAAGCCTTATGCAGACACCTGAAGTCACTAAGCTTCTGTCATCATATGGGCACCATCACGCTGAAAGCAATATAGCATTGTGGTTGAGCAGGTAGCTCTGAAGTCAGACTGCCTGGATTTAAAGCCTTGCTCTGTTACTTACTAGCCCTATGACCTTGGGCAAGTTGCTCCTCGTTTCCTCCCTCCATCTATAAAATGGGGATAATAATAGTACTTATTCCCCAGAGCCATTTTATGAGGATAAAACACTTCACTTAAAGTTCTTAGGAAGCTGTCTGGCATAGAGTGAGTGCTTAATAAGAGTCTTATTATTAATAAAGCCAAGCCTCTGATTCCAGAGTATTCTGCAACCACTTCTATTTGTCTTTAAGAACCTGGTCTCAGTCCACATCTTTAGAATTGTCTCTGGAAACCTCTCTCTCTCTCTCTCTCTCTCTCTCTCTCTCTCTCTCTCTCTCTGTCTCACACACCCCGACCCTGCCCCAACACATAGTAGATAGTGGAGTCCTCATTTATACCAAAGGTATGTGGACACTTCTTAATTCATTCAGGTACTCATATGTTTATTGAATACTATTATGTTCTTGATACTGGACTAGGTGCTGAGCACAATATAAAAGTGAGGAAAAATAAAGACAGACCTTACCCCTGAGGAGCTTATGATCCAATGAGGGAAAAAGGCACTAACCAAATCACTACAAATAAAAACTGTATGATAAAGCAGTGATACAGCCATTAGTGAATTATGTATCACAGCTCAGGTTTTTCAGCTTCCAGAGGAAAGGAGGTGAGCGAACTTCTGTGAGCTACAAGTGAGACATCAGGCAGTGGTGTCCAATATGGTAGCCGCTACCCACATGTGATTATTTAAATTTTAATTGTAAGCAATTAAAACTAAATAAAATTTAAAATTCTGTCCCTTATTTGTACTTGCCACATTTCACATTTCAAGTGGTCAATTACCAGAAGCTACTGTATTAAATAGTAAAAATAGAGATTTCCTATAGAAAATAGGCAAAAGGCACAAACAGACAATTCACAAAGAGATTTAGCAAGATGGGTTTTTAAATACAGAAAAGCATATACAACTTCATTCATAATAAGAGCAATGTAAATTATTAAAGCATATTGAGATATCATTTTTTTCACTTATTAGATTCTCAAAACAATCAAAAGCTTGACCATACACTCTGTTGGTGAGGCTGTATTAAAACAGATACTCTCATACGTTGCTGGAGGGAATACATCAAAACTATATACAAATTTACTCTTCAACACAGCAATTCCATTTGCAGAAATTTATCCTGAAGTTATACATCCAATAATATAAAAATACACATGAACAAGATTATATATTTGTAGCAATATTTGTAATGTCAAAATAGTGGAAACTAACTAAGTGAAGGAAGTGTTTGAATAAACTACAGTGTACCCATGCAATGGAGTACCATGCACCTACAAAGAAGAATGAAGAAGATCTCCATGAACTGATATGAAATGATTTCCCAGAGATATTAAATGAAAAAGGCACAGTGCAAAAGAGCATATATAACATGGTACCTTTTGTGTAAGAAAAAAGGGAAAACAAGAAAATATGCATTATCATTACAAAAAGAAATACATGAAGGATAAACCAGAAAACAACGAAACGTGCTTCCTACAAGGAGTAGGGGTTGGGGGAATAAATAAAAGGGGCATAGAAGGAAGTGACCTTTCTCTGCGTGTAAATTTTTATATAGTTTTGACTTTTGAGAGTATGTTTGTATCTTACATACTTAAAAATAGATCAGTGATAAGGGAGGAAAAAACCGAAAGCCAGTTGAACAAATGGACACAATTTATTTCCAATGAACACCATGACCACACTAAAGGGGAATAAAATAAAGAAGAGAATTAATCCAAGGAATTTATGGACTCAGTATAGCCTCAGTTTTGGAGAGGAGACGGAGAGAAAAGTGCAAACAAATGCTGAACTCTTTTTAGTAGGGTTGTGAATTATAGTGGTGTGGGCAAAACAATTCTGAAAGTATTTCAGATGTAATCCAGGATTGAGCAAATTGTTAAGAACCAAGTTTCTCACTGTGGAAGAAGGGATACGTAAGTACAGGACGAGGAAAGGCAAGAAAGAATCCTGTAGAGATAGGCTGGAATTAGAGAAACTGGTGTGAACTCATGATTTCTAAAATATGAATAAGTACACATATATAAATGTTCATGTATGTGCCGGGTATGTACAGATGTACGCATGTGTATGTGTATATACACGTCTATATTTCCTAGCCCTGGCTATTCAAAGGCAAGAATAGCTAAAGAAGCAAATACACCCAACAGAAATGAGTGTGTCTAGTGCCTAGATCTTGGTTTCTAACACCATTCCCCACTAAAAGGAACCTGGGCTCCTTCGATGAAGGGAGAATATTGCAAGGATATGGGAGCCAGCTTGAAGAGGCTCCCACTGGCCAAATTGGAGACAATTTGAGCATCAAACTAAGTGAAAACAATACTGAATTACAGACTATTGGAAAAAAAAAGCAACCCAGGAGTCCATAGGCATAGATAGATAGATAGATAGTCAGATAGATACATGGGGGAGAAGGGAGGTCTCTTTCTTATAATGGAACACTGAGCCCAGAGCCTAATTACCTATTGGTACAGCACCTAAAGCTCATGACACTTTTAAAGACCGAGGAGAATGTTTCAATTTGTATTTCTTTTGTAAGAAACCAAAAGAAAAATAAATGTAATGACAATAAATCCAGCTTGGATTATATTAATCTTTATACCAATAGTCATAAAAATTTAAAAAGTTCTTATACAGTAAGGGATGCATAAAAGCAAAAGAGCATAAGTCCCATGAAAGTCATAATGCAATCCTGTGAGGAACAACTTGTAAATGTGGACAGGGTGCTAGTTGGAAAACCATCATATCGGAACGTTCTTGGTAAAGACAGGATCAAGCAAGAGCTATCCTAAAGTACACCACAAGGTGGCAGCGTAACCAATTAATTGGCAATATTAATTTAGGTAAATTTCAAACTCAAATTTACATAACCTCCAAATAGAAAGAGGGTTCTTTGAAAAGAAATGTGTTCACAGCAGATGTGTTAAATCTATGGCTAGTGATCAGTTGAGGTACATCTGTCCCAATACCTCACTAGGTATTATGTTGGCCAGACATCTCTGAACTAATTCATCTTTCCTCTGACCCTATTTCCACCCAACTTAAAAACCTTTTCCTCGTTCAGACTTTCCCATCTCGGTAAATGATAGTATTACTATCTACCCATGTGCTGAAGGCAGAAACTAAAAGTCGCTCTATTGTGGGGTGTACTTCTAGTTTTGTTATAGTGTGATAAAAAAGAATATGGTCTGTATGAAATCAATTCTTTTGCTATTTGAGACTGGCTTTGCAGGAAAATATAAGTTTTCCACATGAACTTAAAAAGCACATGTACTGTCTGTTAGGTGAAGGATTCTGGCTGTGTCCATGAAATTGATCTTGCCAACTGTGTTGTTTGTATCTTCTATATCCTTATTAATATTTTGTCTGCCTTATCTGTTTCTGTAGGAAATGTGGTTAAAAAACCTTTCCCACTGTAATTTAAAATTTGTTATTTCTTGCTATGCTGTTGACATTTTTGCTTTATATCTGAAGATGATATATTATAATTTACATATAGATTCATAATTGCTGTATCTCCTAGGTAAATTATTCCTTTATTATTTATTTTTAAAAATATTTGTTCCTAACAGCGCTTTTCACCTTACAGTCTACTTCGGCATTGATATCACTATACTAGCATTCTTTGGGGTAATATTTGCCCATCATATGTTTTTC